>NC_140519.1:10761495-11458995 GCF_964339955.1 Pipistrellus hanaki
TGGACACCATAACAGAAGACATGGGAGCCATAAAAGGGGACATGGAAACCATAACAGAAGACATGGGAACCATAAAAGGGGACATGGACACCATAAAAGGGGACATGGACACCATAACAGAAGACATGGGAGCCATAAAAGGGGACATGGAAACCATAACAGAAGACATGGGAACCATAAAAGAAGACACGGGAACCATAAGAAAAAACCAGTCCTCAGCGGCCCCTGGTCCGGGCCTGCCCCCCTTTCCCAGCCTGGGCCACCGTCCCCGGTGAGCACCCTGTCCCGCAGTGAGGAGAGCAGCCCTTCGCCAGCCCAGCGGGGTCTGGGCCCTCAATGAGCAGCAGCCAAGCTCCAAACGCTCCTGGCCGGGAGCGGTGTCCCTCGGGCAAGCCAGGCACCAGCACCCTGCTGCTGTGGTCACTGCCTTGCCAGGTCTCCGCGGACCCGGGTGAGAACCTGAAAACGGGCCTGTGGCCTCACAAGCTGACCAGGCGTATATTCTCACGGCTGCTGGTCAAAATGGGCCATTGTATCCAAAAACCAAGCGTGGTTCAATTCCCCTCCACCCACCTGGACCTGGAGTCCCACAAAAGCCTCTAGGGCACGGTGGGCCAGGGCTCTGGTTTGATTCCTGCCAAGGGCACTGCCAGGCTGCAGCTTGATCCCCCGCGGGGGGTTGGGGGGGGGTGCTCTCTCACCATTGATGTTTCTATCTCTCCCTCTCCCTTCCTCTCTGAAATCAATAAAAAAATATATAAAAGTAAATAAATACATTGAAGTAGTTCTCTCTCTCCCTATCTCCGTGAAATCTGCCCTTTTCCCCGAGCGGTGGGGCGCTCCTGTGAGTCCCAGTGTTCGCGCCGCCTGGGATCAGCGTTCTGGGGCTCACAGCTGATCGGAGGTCGCTCTGGCTCTGTTGTCAAGGGTCACAGCCGAGCCAAAACCGGTTTGGCTCAGTGGATAGAGCGTCGGACTGAAAGGTCCCAGGTTCGATTCCGGCCAAGGGCATGTACTTTGGTTGTGGGCACATCCCCAGTAGGAGGTGTGCAGGAGGCAGCTGGTTGGTGTCATCGGTGTTTCTGGCTCTCTATCCCTCTCCCTTTCTCTCTCTAGAAAATCAATAAAATATATTAAAAAAAAAAAAAAAAGTCACAGCCAAGCCCCAGCCTCCTTCCCTGCACGCCTGGGCGCCCGGGAGGAGGAGGGGACTGGGCCGGGCAGGCTGTAGGCAGTTCCGGCCGAAGCACAGGCATCGCCGCCGGAGACCACAGCGGCCCCGGGCGGAGGCGGCAGGTGCGGGACCTCGCCCGCCGAGGGAGCGCCGCGCGGCTCCGCCTGAGCGGGTGCACACGACCGGGCGCCGGAGAGCGAGCTGCGGGCGAGAAAAGAGTTCCCGGCGCTTCTCCCTCCCCTGCTCCCCTCCCCCGGCAGGTTCCGGGGTCTTCCCTCCCCTGCTCCCCTCCCCCTAGCAGCGTTTCCCAAAGTGCGGTACGTGTACCCCCGGGGGTACGGGAAGAGTTCGGTGGGGGTACGCGTTGCACCGGAGTTTGGTGGGGACATGCACTGCACCGTGCTTAGCTGCGCCTAATTCTACGTTCTCCTGAGTACGAGGGGTCCTCAGCGTTACGAAAGTTATAGAAGGGTACACACAGGTCAAAAGTTTGGGGAACACTGCCCTGGGAGACCGCGAAGCCCAGCGGCGCCGCGGAGGCAGCGGCCAGGACCCGCCACCAGGCGCGGACCGCCTCCTGCGCGGCCAGGGCCGGGCTGCCGCCGGGGCCACCCCGCAGCCCGCAGCCCCACAGCCGGGGCCACCCCGCAGCCCGCACAGCGGGGCGCAGAGCGCAGACGGCGGCCCCGGGCGGCCAGCCCCGCAGGAGCGGGAGGCGGCTGCCCGCCCCCAGGCGGCCTCGGGCGGCGGGGAGACCAGCGCGCACTGGCGCCGCCCGGCTCCCCGTGGAGCCCACCCCGCCGGGTCCCCGCCGCCCGCCGCCGCGCCGGCCCGGCCAGCACCGCCGGCAGCGGGGGCGCCAGGCCGGGAGGGGGCAGAGGCCGCGGGGGGTGCTGCACGGTCCGCGGCGCCAGGCGCGCAGGGGGCTCCCGAGGCCGCCCGCAGGGGCTGCGATGGGAAGGGCGGGACCGGCGCGGAGAGCTCGGCGGGGCGGCCGGCGGAGGAGGAGCGGGTCGGGGACCCTCCCCGGGGCGCCCCGGCGGCAGGAGCAGCACCGCCGGCGGCTGCCAGCCCCCGGCGCAGGTCACGGCCCCGGGAGGCGGCGGCGGGCTGGACGCGTGGGGGCCGCCCAGCGCGAAGCCGGGGTCCAGCGGGCTGGAGGGCGCCAGCTCCCAGGACGGCGCGTGGGGCATCCCGGCGGGGGGAGGGTTTTCCCCGCCGCCGCCCTGCGGGCTCCAAGCCCCGCTCTGGTCCTCCCGGGAGGCGCCTGCTTAACCTAATATGCAAATCGACCAAACAGCAGAATGACCAGTCGTTA
The DNA here is from genome assembly GCF_964339955.1 of Pipistrellus hanaki. NCBI lineage: Eukaryota > Metazoa > Chordata > Mammalia > Chiroptera > Vespertilionidae > Pipistrellus > Pipistrellus hanaki. Next base: position 10,763,988 of record NC_140519.1, read on the forward strand.
GGATGCACACTGACCACCAGGGGGCAGACGCTCAACACAGGAGCTGCCCCTTGGTGGTCAGTGCGCTCCCACAGGGGGAGTGCCACTCAGCCAGAAGCCGGGTTCATGACTGGCAAGAGCAGCAGCAGTGGTGGAGCCTCTCCTGCCTCCGGGCAGCGCTAAGGATGACCAACTGCTGTCAGTCAGACGTCCCCCGAGGGCTCCCCGACTGCAAGAGGTTGGGGCTAAGGGACACCCCCGAGTGCACTAATTTTGTGCATATTAGGCTTTTATTATATAGATAGGAAAGACACGCCCCCCACACACCCAGATCAATGACATTCAACTTAACTAGTTATTAACATACACACTATCGATATATTCTAGATACCAAGCTAGGCAGCAAGATTACACAGATGAGTGTATACAAAGGGAAAATGTTTATAAATATCCGATAATGGACTGCTTTTTCACTTAATAATTCTTGGTCAAATGGTCTCAGACTCCTTTGTCCCAAAATAGAGATAGGCCAGTAATGACCTCTGTTATAGGAATACTGTAGGCATCTAAAGACTGAGACTCAAAGCTGGTTTCAAACTGTTGTCCCTAACAAAGAAGGCAGATAAGTAGAAGAGATGGTATCAAATTCCAAACTTTTTGTGTTTCACAAAACATACTTCATATGTATATTTGGACACAGACTAGGAAGATGTTTCCAGGGAAATAAAAAAAAATTTAATCTCTTTAGAACTATAGTTAACTAGCCTACTAGTCTAGGCTAAACATAAACTCTTGTCTTATGTGTATGCCTGTAATTTGAGTAATATGAATATAAAGTCTGCCTGGTTTAGAGACAAATCTTATTTTTTGAAAAAGCGGGATTGAAATGAAATTGAAATCAATTAGTTCTCCCTCTGGTTTATAATTTATTTCCATTTTCATTCTAAGTTTGAGTTTTTCAGACAAACATCATGCATTCTTGATGTCAAAGAGGCAAGAATCAAAAGAAATAATAATATTAAGATTATCTCAGATTTACTAAGGGAAGTTGGCAAACTGGGATAGGGTAGGAATCTTGAAGTTAAAACCCATCCTGGCTCAGAAGTTTTCATTTATATTTGAGTCAGATAGCTTTTTATTCTATTGTTATCATTCCTAGGGTAAGAACTATAGTAGAATTGGTAAAAAAAAAAAAAAAAAAAAAAAAAAAAAAAAAAATGTATATATACAAAATCTTTTATGTTCAATTTTTCATTCCTTTATTATTAGAAGTTTCAAATATATAAAAAATTTGAAACAACTATAAAAATTGGACTTTGGTCCAGATGATGGCATATGTAAACATGATATTCAAAACCTCCCATAACCACATCAAAATTACAACTAAAATAAAAAATAGCCATCACTCAGAAACACCTGAAATCTAGCTAAACAGAAGTCCCGTAGCTAAGAATATAAAGAAGCCACATCAGGATGGTGGGGCCAGACTGAACCATCTGTGGTGGTTAAATACTGGGAGGGCCCTCGCTGGTTTGGCTCAGTGGATAGAGTGTCTGCCTGTGTACTGAAAGGTTCCGGTTTGATTCCAGTCAAGAGCATGTACCTCAGGTACAGGTTCCTGGGCCCTGATGGGCCTGTGTGTAGGAGGCAACCATTCAATGTGTCTCACTCACATTGATATTTCTTTGTCTCTCCCTCTCACACTCTCCCTAGAAATCAATGAAAAAATATCCTGGGGTGCGAATTAACCAAAAATAATAAGTAAAATAAAATCACTACATTTAAAACAAAATTAGGAGGGATATCTCAGCTGCAGAGGCCCCACCACAGAACAATGGGTCTGGTCCAATATCAGCACCCCCACAGCTCAGGGCTGGGAAGAGAAGTCCCCATAACTTTTGTCTGTAAAAGCCAGTGAGCCCTAGCTGGCTTGGCTCAGTGGATGGAGCATCGGCGGCCTGTGGACTGAAGGGTGCCCAGTCTGATTCTGGTCAAGGGCACATGTCTGGGTTGCAGGCTCGATATCCAGTGGGGCGGGGGGGCGGTGCAGGAGGCAGCCAATCAATGATCCTCTCTTATCATTGATGTTTCTATCTCTCCCTTCCTCTCTGAAATCAATAATATATATATATATATATATATGTGTGTGTGTGTGTGTGTGTGTGTGTGTGTGTGTATATATATATATATATATATATATATATATATATATATTTTTTTTTTTTTTTTTTTTTTTTTTAAAGGCCAGTGAGATGAGGGCGCTGCTGGAGTCCCAGGCAATCCTCTTAGAGGCCCAAGTCTAGACTTAGTCAAACTCACCTTGAGACAGGCTGGTGACAAATGGAATAGGGAAACAGACAGATAAATAGCCAAGTAGTTGACAGCCACCCAATTGGCACTAATAGGATTTCTGCTATCTATCTCCCTATGTAGGATTAATTAAGCTATTTACTTTCTGATTAGGGAGAAGTATAAACCATTTACTCTTTTTAAAAAATATATATATTTTATTGATTTTTTACAGAGAGGAAGAGAGAGGGATAGAGAGTTAGAAACATCGATGAGAGAGAATCATCGATCAGCTGCCCCTTGCACACCCCCTACCGGGGATGTGTCCTCAACCAAGGTACATGCCCTTGACCGGAATCGAACCTGGGACCCTTCAGTCCACAAGCCGACGCTCTATCCACTGAGCCAAACCATAAACCATTTACTCTTAAGTGTCCTTGGTTAGGGAACTGAAAGGAACTCGTAGAGAACATGTTGATGGTTGCCAGAGGGGCGAGAGGGGAGGAAGTGCAAGAAAAGGGGGAGATATTTAGAAGTACAAATTGGTGGTTACAGAAGAGTCACAGGGAGATGAAGTACTGGGAATATAGTACTGGCAAGGTCACAGGGAATATATTATAGTCAGTAATATTGTAATAACTACATATGGCATTGCTATTGGTGGAAGCAAGTTACCCTTTCCCCACTGAGTGCTTGGGGAGGGGGGCGTATGTATCTCCAGAAAAAGAATTTTCTGAGACTCACAAGAGGATGAATGATTTAAAAAAATATATTTTTATTGATTTCAGAGAGGAAGGGAGAGGGAGAGAGAGAGAAACATCAATAATGAGAATCATTGATCGACTGCCTCCTGCACACCCTTACTGGGGATCAAGCCCACAAGCTGGGCATGTGGCCTCAGAATCGAACCCAGGATCCTTCAGTCTGTTGGCTAACGCTTTATCCACTGAGCCAGACCAGCCAGGGCCAGGCACTCCTTTTTATATTACATAGTTCACTTTCTTCACACACATGTGCTCTATATTGTATTCAAATCTGTTAAAAGGCATCATAAATTATTATTGATCATGCCTCCATCTTCAATGTTTTTTTTTTTTTTTTTTTTTTTTAACGTTCTTTTTGAAACCACATACTTTCCTAATCTTCCACTCTTACCCCCAAACCAGAGCTGTGGGCTTTCCATGGCTATTTATCGTGTCTGATTTCTGCACCGAGGGTGGGGAATAGCAATCTTTTGATTGGTCAGTGGCTGGCTTGTTTGCCTAATTTTAACACACATCACATCACGATTATTTTTAGACCCATAACTTTTTCAGCCAGCAGGTACCTTACACACCAGATGGCTCCCTGCTCCTGCTTTTCTCAACAGGATCTTTTAATGAGACCATTACATGGCTTGCTTAGGGTATCACAATTAGAAGTAAAATGAAGAGGAAACCAGGCCTGATTTCACACAGGCCCTTCTTGTTAATGCCCAGGCATCTCGGTTATCTTATTTAATCTCATTTTTTAAAGTTGCCTGGATGTGACTAATTTTGACAGTATAAATATTATTTCAATGGCTATTTGTGGAAATAATGTCTTATGGGAACACTTTATTATCTTATAAGGCACAACAGGGTTTCTGTGTGTTTAGGAGGCTGGGTGTCTGCTTGCCCACAGAAGTTATTAGAAGAAATCAAATAGTCTGAATGCCAACAGACAGGCGCCATTAGGCTTCTTAGAAGAATAGCCATGGGTGGGTGGAAAGAGTCAGATAGGTGAGGAGGAGAAGGAGGAGGGAGGAGAATAACGAAAATGAAGGTTAGACCTGTACTGGAGTATTTTTTCCCTATAATTCTATAATGTTGAAATGCTATCTTATTAATGACCATGAGCCCTGTCCCAGATGATTCCACAACCTCCCCCTCCTCTAGTATTTCAAAGACAATTTTGAATGTGAATTCAGACCTTCTCTGAGAGACTCTGGAGAGCCCTAACTGGTTTGGCTCAGTGGATAGAACATCAGCCTGTGGACTGAAAGGTCTCAGGTTCGATTCCAGTCAAGGGCATGTACGTTGGTTGCGGACACATCACCAGTAGGAGGTGTGCAGGAGGCAGCTGATCGATGTTTCTCTCTCATTGATATTTCTTAACTCTTTATCCCTCTTCCTTTCTCTCTGTAAAAAAAAAAAATAAATAAAAAGGTTCTGGAGCCCAGCTGGTGTGGATCAGTGGTTGAGTATCAACTGTGTAAAACCCATGAACCAAGAGGTCACCAGTTCAATTCCTGGTCAGGGCACATGCCTGGGTTTCGAGCTCAATTCCCAGTGAGGAGCTTATAGTAGACAGCTGACCAATGAATGCATAAATACCGGTAAGTGAAACAACAAATCAATGTTTCTCTTCCTTCCTCACTCTCTTTAAAATCAACCAATAAATTCAAATTACAGTGGGGAGGGGAGGGAGATCTGGGGGAGATAAGAGATCAACTGAAGGACTTGTATACATGCATATAAGTACAACCAATGGACACAAAACTCTGGGGAGGGAGGGTATTTATGGGAGGGGGGGCAATGGTAAGATATGTACACAGATAAAAATAAATGTAAAGAAAACAACCAATAAATAAAAATGTCTTATAAACCTTCAATGGCTTCCCCTAATAAGTCAGTGTCTCTAATTTATCATAAAATAATTACACAGTCTTGACTCAATTTACTTTTCCCTTAATCTCGTGCCTTTATTTACTATACTCTCCAAACTTCAAATTCTCAGCTGCCATGAGAGTAGCCAAATCCTCTTTCCCTTGCTAGCCTTGGGCTTTGGCCAACACTGACTTTTAGCCTGAGAGAGAGGAGGGTCTTTCTTCCCCTAGGCCGGATTCTCTGGCTTATCTTTCTGTTTTTTGGAGGAATAGCTTCCCAAATCTCTTGGTTAACTGCCTGCTCCCTACACTTGGTTTTACCTCCGAGTCATTGTCCAGGCCACGCCTCTCCTGGGATCCACAGCTGTCCCGTGCTGTTGGTGCACGTAGCACCTCAACAGTTGACTTAACACTCTTTTCCCCAGGGCTATGAGTTCTTTGAGGACAAAACCTGGTCTGATAGGATTTTAAAGAAACATTTCTAGCCCTAGCCGGTCTGGCTCAGGTCTTTGGGCTGAAAGGTCCCAGGCTCGATTCTGGTCAAGGGCATGTACCTTGGTTGCAGGTTCCTTGGCCCTGGTTGGGGTACATGCAGGAGGCAACCAATCGATGTGTCTCTCTCACATTGATGCCCCCTCTTCTCTCCCTCTCCCTTTCCACTTTCTAAAATCAATGGAAAAATATCCTAGGATGTGGATTAATCAAAGAACAAGCAAAAAAACCCCCAAAAAACAAAAACAAAAACATTTCTGGTGCCTAGTACCGCCTGGAACAAAGGAGGGACCCAAACACTAGGAACTGAAATAATGAATTAATCTCATTTATTATAGTGTAGAACTTGATGAGTCTCACAAACCACTAGGAAAGATGATCTCCTGGGATACATCTCTATCTTATCTCCTCAGAGACTTAAGTAACTGTTCCTGAAGATCAAAGGATCTTTTTCCTTCTTTCAAATTTAAATTAGATAGCCAGAGATAAGATGATGCATAAATATGCCCGGGAGAATTTAAAGATCTATGAATTTACTCCGGACGTTTCTGCAGTAGTTGCTGTTCTGCGGTCCACCGCTGCCGGGAGAAGGTGAGTGGGATTGGATTTTTAAAAAATGTAACGGGGCCACTTTTTCCAATTGCTTTCTATTTCAAACAAGAAGTACTGAGTTTGTTTCTTGCCAGCAACAAAGTGAAATAGTTCAGTCATTTTTTGCACTTAGTTTGTTCTTAAATCAAATGAACTGGAAGAAAAGGTAACTATTTAAAAGACATTTTCCTTGTGGATTATTCTACTTAAATGCTAATTAAAATAATGTTTTTCTTTTTTGTATTTTATTTATTTATTTTTATTTTTTCATCACCATTTATTCCCTAAATAATTTTCAAATAAAAATGTTTATTGTTGAATGTGAAAACTGACTAAGCTTTCAGTTAAAAACACCTTCAAAATAAAATTAGCAACTGAATGGTCTTTGCACAAACCTGAAGGTAAAACAAAGATAAATTTTTCTTATAGAATAGCTTTTTAAAAACTATATTTTTATTGATTTCAGAGAGGAAGGGAGAGAGAGAGAGAGAGAGAGAGAGAGAGAGAGAGAGAGGGAGAGGGAGAGAGAAACAGAATTATGGATCAGCTGCCTTCTGCACATGTCCAACTGAGGATTGAGCCCACATCCTGGGCATGTGCCCTTGACCAGAATCGAACCCAGGGCCCTTCAGTCTATAGGCCAACGCTCTATCCACTGAACAAAACCGGCCAGGGCAGAAGAATAGCTTTTAGTGGGAATGTATTTTGCATTGAGAAATTGGAAGAATTTTGACTATTTATTTATTTATTTATTTATTTTTTTAAATACATTTTATTGATTTTGTACAGAGAGGAAGGGAGAGAGATAGAGAGCTAGAAACATCGATGAGAGAGAGTCATCGATCAGCTGCCTCTTGCACACCCCCCACCGGGGATATGCCTGCAACCAAGGTACATGCCCTTGACCGGAATCGAACCCGGGACCCTTCAGTCCCCAAGCCGACGCTCTATCCATTGAGCCAAACCGGTCCCGGCTTGACTATTTATTTATTTATTTGTTTATGATAAGTATTTCAAACTAATCTCATTTTATTTATTTATTTATTTATTTTAAATATATTTCATTGTTTTTGTACAGAGAGGAAGGGAGAGAGATAGTGAGTCAGAAACATCGATGAGAGAGAGTCATCGATCAGCTGCCTCTTGCACACCTCCCACTGGGGATATGCCCGCAACCAAGGTACATGCTCTTGACCGGAATCGAACTTGGGACCCTTCAGTCCCCAAGCCGACGCTCTATCCACTGAGCCAAGCCGGTTTCGGCGACAATTTATTTTTTACTTTATCCTCACTCGAGGATATTTTTTCCAATGATTTTTAGAGAGAGAGGAAAGGAGAGGGAGAGACAGTGAGAAACACCGATGTGAGAGAGACACATCGATTGGTTGCCTCCTGCACACCCCAACCAGGGCTGGGGATCCAGCCTGCAACCAAGGTACATGCCCTTGAACAGAATCAAACTCTGGACCCTTCAGTCTATAGGCTGATGCTCTATCCACTGAGCAAACTGCCTAGGGCAGAATTTTGACAATTGAAATACATTTTCTGTTATGGCAATATACATTAAAAACAAACAAACACACTTTTATTGATTTCAGAGAGGAAGGGAGAGGGGTAGGGAGATAGAAACATCAATGGTGAGAGAAAAATTAATCCGCTGCCTCCTTCACGCCCACACTGATGATGGAACCTACAACCCTGGCAAGTGCTCTGATCAGGAATCAAACCGTGACCCGCCTGGTCATACAAGACCTGATTTAGGGGTCAATGCTCAACTGAGCCATGCCAGCCGGGCTGCAAAATGTATTTCCAAGATGCTTTGGTTATCCTGAGCTATGTGATTTGTCAGTCCTTTCATGTGTCTGTATGGGTAGACAAACATACACAGGCATGTCTTATTTGCAAACTTTTTTCAAGCAACAAAGAAGAGAGTCTATGGAACGGGTTTATTCCAGTAAAACAAGCTGTTGTGAATTAGACTTCTTAACTGTCAAAGCAGTCACTCTAGGCTTGTTCTTAGCCCATTAACTGTTCCCAAAAGCAATGCTAAGTTATCCTTAATTACTGACTCAGGAGAGTGTTTGAAGAAAGGCAGCATGCTTACCTTGAACATTATTTAAAGCTTTTATAAATGATTTAGTTCAAATGTTTGCTAATACTCTTAGAAAACTGTGTTTGAAGGAAATGTGCCATGAGCTATCGGTTCAAGTCTTTACACTTTCTGTAATGGCATTTCAGCTCTTTGTATTTCCAATTGCTCTTCTTCTTTCCCCCAAATTTCCTAAATTGTCATGATCTACTTGGCAGTGCTCCCAAGAACTCATGGGATCTCTTTCCCTCTTCTCTGCCCCAGGCCTCACAGAACACGTTTACCCTCTTCCGCCATCCTTACGCTGTAGGCGGTGGAAAGGCACCTGGTAACTGACCGGTGAGATCAGACCAAATCCAGATTCAGCAACCTAGGTATTTGGTTATGGCTAGGAAGGAATTCAGAGCCAAGACCCAAACTTTTAGAGAACAAGTATTGGATAAATTACAGAGGCAGAAGCAGTCATTCCTAGAAGAAATGGGCTTAGCAAACAATTTCTAGAGGTAAAGGAAGGGCCCTAGGAGCTTGGGAGTGAGGAAGCTAATGGTGACGTTGGGACCGGGAGGAGGAGGTGGAGGAAGTAGAAGGGAAAGGAAAGAGAGAGGCCCTGGCAGGCCCCGGGAAGGGAGGTCCTCAGAGTTCTAAGGGTGGGGATTTGAGGGGAAGTCTATTAATCTTCAGCCGTTCTCCAGGTGTATCCTTTCAGGGTTGTGGTCTCCACGGATGGGTTGGTGCCTGGGCAGGGGGTCTATTCAATGCAGCTGGTTCTCGGGGCAGCCATGGGGTTGCTGTCTGTCTGGTTTTGTTGTCTTTCTGGACCCGGAGCTGAAATACAACAAGGCCCAAATGTTATCTCTAGGGAGGATGTGCTCCCTGGAGATCAGTGATGTGCTAGGAGAGGAAAGGTCACCCGGGGGCAAGGTCCCACCCGACATTTCCCGCCCCACCCTACAGTTGCCATATGCTGGGCACCCAGAACTTTCCACCCTGGTGACCTTCTGTACCTGGCCTATCGTCCTTGCTCTGCTTAAGTCTAACTGCTGACCATACTGTAGGTAAAAGTTAACAAACCTTCACCCTGTGGTATCACCCTTGTGTTAATGTAAAAAACATTAAAACCTGTAAAGAATTTTTGTGAGTTTATTTGAGCCAAACTGTTGACAATTGTTGGGAAGCAGGATCTCAACGCATTGAGATGGTGCTTCAGAGAATTGTGTTTTTTTTCATCTTGTTTTGTACATTACCATCAAAGGAGAAGACTTAAGTGGGTGATTGATTAGGGAGGGCAAAAATAAATAAATAAATAAATAAATAAATAAATAAATAAATAAATAAAACGATAGACACATATATCTTTTACATAGGTGGGTACAAGATCGTTAACAGTCAACAGCAAACAAGATTAACTAACAATAAGGGAATTTGTGGTCTGCCCTTGACCCCATTTGATGGACCCTGAGAGGTCTGGAAAAGGGAAGTTACTAGTTACTCTGAGATTCCACAGGTGTGTTATGTTAGATGCAAACAGTAAAGATCAAAGTTGATCTTTGTCAGGGAAAATACTGGCCTAGGACATGACTACCCACTGTAAACTGCCTTTTAATGAAAAGGTTTTCATTTCAGACCACCTTGTGGTTACTGTAGGTCCCTTGAGTTTGCAAGGCCATCATGCAGGCCTCCCCTGAGTGATCAGGTTAGCATGTGGCCTTGTATTAGTCTTTGTGTGGACATAGCAATGAATTTCTCATGGCTACATATAAGAGTGGATTACTGAGAGGTATGTAAGCACTTAATTTTATATGACTTTACACTTTCTAAATTGTACCACATTGCATTCCTACCCAAAATGAGTGAGAGTTTGCTTTATATCTTTGCCAACATTTTGTATTGGACGTCTTTAATTTTATCATTATTGGGTATAAAGTGGTAGTTCAGTATGATTTTAATTTCCTTTGTAACATAATTATGAGCATCTTTTCATGTGTTAATTTGCCCTTTAAGTCTTAGTGAGATATGCTTGGTTGTGTTTATTTTCCTGTTTGTTTGTTTGTTTGTTTTTAACCTGGGGTGTGTTGAGATAGGTTTCAAACATGACAAATAATCAGCCATTTTTTTCTTCAAATGTTTTTGTCTGAAAGGAACATCCAACCCCTCCTATTTGAGACTAATTATATTATGTATTTTAGGCCATATTATGCTGATTGATTTATTTAAAAAGAAAATCTGTTCCTCTGAGTTAGATTTTTAAAATATATGTATTGATTTAAGAAAGGAAGGGAGAGGGAGAGAGAGAAACATCAACAATGAGAGAATCATTGATTGGCTGCCTCCTGCATCTGGGGTTCCTCGGCCTGGCCTGGCCTGTGTCCTCTCTCTATCTGTGACCTCTCGAGGGATGTCAAAGAGCCAGCGTCAGCCCAATCCCACAGGCTGGGCCAAGGGACCCCACGGGTGCACGAATTCATGCACTGGGCCTCCAGTACAATATAAACAAGGCCATCTTCCTCCTGCAGATTCCAGCCAGCCGGCAGCTCAGGAAAACAGCTGGTAAACGTAATGCAGTGTCATGAGCACCAAGATTGTGTGATGTGATACATTTTGGAGACCAAACTTCAAAAACTCCTACTATACTTATTTTTAAACATTGGTCAAAAATTGACCATTGAATTGACTACAGTGACTTAGATCCAGGTGAGGCTACCCGCATGTTGGTGGGGAAAGGCGTTACACAGGATGGAATTAAGTTGAGAATGAAATATGTGTGAACATGATCTGAAGGAAACCAAAAGATGGTCTGGAGAGTTGGTTGTTTTCAAGGAAAGAACTTAGGTTTGTCTTGTTTGGTAGAGAATCCCAGAACCGTCTCTTATTTAGATATTGAAATCTCTGAAATAGCCCTACATCTCATTCTGTCTTCCCCAGGCCTGTACTTAAACAAAGTGGTCCTCCGGGAGCAGGAGTGAAGTTCTGTGACCTTCTGTATAGTATAAAATACTTACCTCAATAGGCAGTTCAAGCTCAAGTGTGTCGTTACAAAACTCTGAGCTGGATAGGATCTTAGAAGTCATTTAACCTAGTCTCTTCCTAACACATGGACATTTAGGCAGAAACATATTACATGCAGCAAAGTAAAAAAAAAATAAAAATAAATAAATGCAGCTTTATATCATAATTTCTCTTTTTTTCTGGAGAAAAAAGTATTTCCAACATTCTTAGAAGTATAACACTTTGTCATGCTGATCTAATTGTGACAGTGCTTATGAAAAATAAAGTTTTTATTTCAATAATTTGGACAGTTAGAATGAAGCATCCATCTTATATAAAGACCACTGTTTGAAATTGTAACCCTGTTTTTTTGGCTTCTGTAAATGCTTGCTTGCTTAAATAATAAGGAAAATAAAACTACACCAGCACTGATGAAATTATCAGTGCTGGTGCCAGGCCAAGTCTTTGGTTGAGGTCTCAAAGTCTCAGCACATAGGGCTCTTTAAGAACTTGCAAAGGGGACCAGAAACACCTTATAATTGGTGGACAAAGAAGGTAAAACATATAAATAGGGAAAGTTCCTCCATGTTGGGGCCCAGAATTTGAAATACAATTTTCTCTCGGCCCACACGTAATAAAAATAAAGGGTAACTCCTTCTCTCTAAGCGTTGCTTGGCTCTTCTCCGGTTTTCTGTAACAAGAAGATGATTACAACTCCTGAGGGCCATTAGGAAAGAAAGCAGGGATTTTTAAAAATGCCACCAACAAACAAGTATTCAAATAAAAACCATGTGATTAGCATTAACAACATTTTCAAACGTGTTTGAAGCTGTCTAGCTTATAGTGACCCCTGGTGTTATTTTGAAAATATGCAGTATATTACTTTTAAACAAAAACCCTTGAGACCGAAAATTGTCCTGAAAGAGTTTATTGCTTTTGAACTGTGTGCTTTTTCAGTTAGTCAAAGAAATAGTATACATCAAGGGTAATTTTTCTACTTTTAAATGTAAACAGCACCTCATTAGTCATCTTTTCAACTTCAGAGACACACCCAGCTGGCTAAGGGCCACTGCACCCTGTCTGTATTTACTGAACAAAGAATAACTATTGCTAGGCTGCAATAATGTTGAAAGGACAGACTAATTATTTAAAGCTCAAGTTTAAGTTCATATATTCTGATTCCTCAGTTGGTTTTCACATCATGACAAGGGGCAGCTTCCACTGACGGCAAGTACTGGCACAGGACAGTATTTAATAAGTGGGTATGACGCATTTTGTGGCTGGGGCACCGGGGCACTTAATGTGGTTAATTTTACTGAGGCCATGCTTAGAAATTTCATGCTTAGAAAAATGCGACACATACATCTTCCTGGTATTTAGCTTTCTATCTGATATTTAGAATTTAACTCCAAAAGTTTACAACTGTAGATATGAAAGAATGTTTTGTCAATATTTTAAAAGATTCTAGCTTCTTTCCTGTGCTATGTTTTAGGCTAAGGCTTATCTTAATAATTCTACCTCCTATTTATTTGTCATTCACATTAAAATTGTGCATCGAGGCTTTGCTGATTAAGACATTTCTGGACAATTTTTTCTTTGAGCCGACTTTATGTTGATTATTAAGCTGTGAACTTAATACAGTATTTATTCAAAAAGGGTTAATTAAATGCACAACACAAGACTAAGGATCTACTAGAGATAGAAGTACTTATGTCTAAAAAATGTCCCTTTTAAAATGTATGCATATACTAATAGTTCCATAACTTGGGACAGTAGTCTTGCCATGAAGCATTATTAAATTAATACTTAACAAATGTGCACAAGTTTAAAAGTTATTTACTAATTAAATTATGACTAGAGGCCCGGAGCACGAAATTTGTGCACTTTGCGGGGGAGGAGGTGCCCCCAGCCTGGCCTGGCCCTCTCACAGTGCGGGAGCCCTGTGATCAATCTCCCCAAAGAGGTAGGCCCCGCCCACCCATCAGGGCTCCTCAGATGAATTGCCTCAATGAGGTAGGCCGGAGCTGGGGGTCGCACTTCCATGCCGCATGGAGCTGCAGGATCCCCAGGCCTCGCTGCATGGAACTGCTGGGACCTGTCTCCATGCTACATAGACAGTGTCAAGACCCTGTCCACCTGCGCTTGCCTCCTGGATTGTGATGGTGTGAGGGCGTGATGACCATTTTTATATTAGCTCTATTATATTGGATAGCCAAGACATGGAAGCAACTGAAGTGTTTATGTCTATGGATGAATGCATAAAGGAAATGTGGCATATATATATATACAAAATGAAATATCATTCAGCCATACAAAAGAAGGAAACCTTGTCATTTGCAACAATAGAGAAAGGCAAATATTAAACACTATGATCTCACTTATACGTGGCATCTAAAAAAACAAAACAAAACATAAAATCATTTTATTAAAAAATACTTATTGATTTCAGAGATGAAGCGGGGAGAGATAGAAACATCAATGATGTTTGGCTGCCTCCTGCACTCCCCACACTGGGGATCGATCCCCAACTTGGGCATGTGCCCTGACTACAGAATTGAACCCTGACCTCCTGGTTCATAAGTTGATGCTCAACCACTGAGCCACACCAGCTGGGCCAAAGTTCACCATTTTAAAGTGTACCATTCGGTGTTTTTTAGGATATTCACAAGGTTGTGTAATCATCACCATTACCTAATTTCAGAACACTTTCACCATATTCTAAAGAAACCTCCTGCCCATTAGCAGTCATATCCCATTTCCCCAGACCCTGACCACCACTAATCCTCTTTCTGTCTAGGAATTTGTTTATTCCAGACCTTTCGTATAAGCGGAATCATAGAGTATGATGTGGCTTCTTGCTGACTAGCTTCTTTTACTTAGTATGTTTCCTTGGTTCGTCCATGTTGTACCATGTGTCAGTGCTCTCCTTTTCACTGCCAGACAATATTCCAGTGTATGGACAGGCCACACTTGGTTTATTCATTCAGCAGTTGATATTTGGGTCTCTTTTTTCTTTCTTTCTTTCTTTCTTTCTTTCTTTCTTTCTTTCTTTCTTTCTTTCTTTTTTTCTTTCTTTCTTTTTTTCTTTCTTTCTTCTATTTTTTACTAAGAATGCTGCTATGAACATTTTTGATTAGACATACATTTTTGTTTAGACGTACATATTTAATCCTTTTTTTATTTTTTATTTTTTAATTATTACTTATTTTGATTAAGCCAGCAAGAATTTATTACAGATTCGAATCTGGGCTCAAACCGTGGCTGACGCAGCATCCGGCAAACACCCAGGTAAGAGCCCCGATGGAGGGGCAGTCCCTCCAGAGTGCTCTCACAAAAACACAGACAAACACACACCTACCGCGGCCAGTCAGACTCTCCGGATCGGGGTCCTTCATGGTCCTGGCTGGGGATCCCAGACGAATTCGTGATCCCCAAGGACCACCAGGGAGCCGAGTCCGATGCAATAAACAAAAGAGCCTTTTCCATGCTAGCATGGGCTCTGTCCCACTCACGCCGGCAGCATGGTGGAAGAGCTAATCCTTTTTTTTTAAAAAAAATAAATAAATTTTATTGATTTTTTTTTTACAGAGAGGAAGGGAGAGGAGAGAGATAGAGAGCTAGAAACATCGATGAGAGAGAGACATGGACCAGCTGCCTCCTGCACACCCCACACCAGGGATGTGCCTGCAACCAATGTACATGCCCTTGACCGGAATCGAACCTGGGAACCTTTCAGTCTGCAGACCGACGCTCTATCCACTGAGTCAAACCGATTTTGGCAATATTTAATCTTCTTGAAGTAGAATTCTCTTGGAGTACAACCTAGGCATAGAATTGCTGGGCCATATACTAGTAGTAATACTGTTTATTAAGGACCTGAAATTCTCGCTTCACATAATATTCTGAGACCCAGCCACAATGCAGGGTTATCCACTGGTCAGTGGACATGAGGATTGTTTTCACTTCAGCTGTACGAATAACTCGGTATGAACATTCATGTGCAAGTTTTTGCAGACATGTTTTTATTTCTCTAAGAGTGTAATTGTGGGCTATGTGATAACTGTTGAAACTTTTGAGAAACTGCCCCAATCAGTTTTCCAAAGTGGCTGCTCCACTTTACAATCTCACCATCAATACATTAAGAGTTCCAACTTCTTCACATCTTTGTTGTCATCTTTGAAAATTGGTAGAAACCTGATAGGGCTATTAAGGCAACTAAATAGGTTTATAAATGTAAAGCCAATATTTGGCCTTTAATGTTTCATGGGATTCAGTTAGGTTATTCTTTTTAAAAATAAACATATAAAAAACTTTATCATTGAGGGATGCCACTAAAAAATAAAAAGCGGGGGATGGGGAGTGGGGGGTTGTGGAAGCCACTAATGGAAATAATAGTAGGAGCAAAGATTCTCAAGGATTGGGACCTTTTATTGAATGTAATATCTTTCAAGCCATTAGAGGGTGGCAAAATCAATTTAGTGGGTTGGAAAATTTACTAGCATTGGAAAAAATAGAATAGAAAACATCAAAGTACATCACAAGCAGTAAGTGTTTTTTCATAAAATATGGTTTTATTGCTAGAGGCATGACCCAGGTCACAGTGCTAAAATGTATTTCTTTTATATATACGTACATATAGATATTTTATTGATTTCAGAGAGGAAGGGAGAGGGAGAGATAGAAACATCAATGATGAGAGAGAATCATTGATTGGCTGCCTCCTGCACAGCCCCTACAGGAATTGAGCCCACAACTGGGGCATGTGCCCTTGACCAGAATTGAACCCGGGACCCTTCAGTCTTCAGGCCGATGCTCTATCCACTGAGCCAAACCAGCTAGGGTGCAAAATGTATTTCTTAATGTGGGTCACAGTCAAAGAAGCACCTCAAGTCAAACTACCACTTGCTGTTTGAATCCAATCCACAGCTATATCTGTAGGACTGTAAGTTTCTGATTTAAGACATTCTAGCTATAGAATGGACATTTTGCTGGGAAGCTTTTCTTCAAAATAATGAAAAACAGAACATAAAAAAAATGCTTTGTCCCCATCTGTTGGTTTAAGTCTTTTGGAAAATGAGGCATGCTGAAAGTATGTTCTTGTATGTGTTGCCGCATTAGAAACATCATTACTCAGAAGCGCGTGACTGGTGTTGAAGGTAGTCACTCATAAGTTAACTGCCATTATCATTAATAATATGTGTGAGTATCAACATACCAACTGAAGGTCTATAAATACTACTAAAAATATTAACTTATAATCATAGTGGCAGAAGCCTTCGTGTGTATGACCATATTTTACAACCAAATTAGCTATGATCTTAAAAACAAAGTACAAAAATGAAAAATTTTGATTTATACTTTGAAAAGTCAAATATGTCAATCATGGTTACTGACTGTTTCAACACAACCTAAAAGAAAAAAATCAGGGTAGTGACACTAGGTTGAGAAATATCCACTACATATGCAGAATGAAATCTCAAATTAGGCCGTTAAAATATCAATAGCATGTATACCATGATCTTTCCAATATCCTGATGTACAGTTGACCCTCCATATCTTTGAGTTTCTCATCTGTAGATTCAACCAATCACAGATTGTAATATTAAAAAGTTAGGTTTTAGCCGAGGCCGGTTTGGCTCAATGGATAGAGCGTCGGCTTGGGGACTGAAAGGTCCCAGGTTCGATTCTGGTCAAGGGCATATACCTTGGTTGCGGGCATATCCCCAGTAGGGGATGTGCAGGAGGCAGCTGATCGATGACTCTCTCTCATCGATGTTTCTAACTCTCTATCTCTCTCCCTTCCTCTCTGTAAAAAATCAATAAAATATATTTAAAAAAAAAGTTAGGTTGTAATTGATGTGTACTATGTACTATGTAGTTAGGGCTTCATTGTACCAAACATGTACACTCCTTCCTTGTCATTATTTCCTAAATAACACAGCATAACAACTCTGCATAGTATTTACATATGCATAGGTTATGTGCAAATATGCTATTTTATATTAGGGACTTGCATTGCAGACTTTGGTGTCCATGGAGGTGGGGGAAGGTATCCGGGAACCAATTCCCCCAAGGATACAGAGAAGATTATCATATAAACTTGTCATTACAATGATTTAATATATATATATATATATATATATATATATATATATATATATATATATCTTAAAATATATTTTATTGATTTTTTTGCAGAGAGGGAGAGAGATGTGCCCGCAACCAAGGTACATGCCTTTGACCAGAATTGAACTGGGGACCCTTTAGTCCGAGGCTGACACTATCCACTGAGCCAAACCGGTATATATATATACCGGTTTTCAAGGATGGGAAAGGGAGAGAGAGAAAAGTCAATGATGAGAATCCCGGTAACATGGCATGTGCCCTGACCGGAATCCAGCCGTGATGTCCTGGTTCATAGGTCCACAGGTTGACCCTACAATGATTTTTTAATGGTCCCTGTATGACATTTTTGAGGGCATGACTTTCCTACAGTAACTTTTGGCCTTCAATATTTGCCGAATTTATTATATTCAAATAGATTAATTACCATGTGTCAAGCTCTATGAAGTTCTAGGAACTTAGAAATGGATGGAGTGCCTAATCGTACCCGTTTCACAGCCAGAGGGGAAACAAACTTTACAGCAGTGTGACATGGAACAGTGCTAATTGTCTAGCAGTTAGAATGGCTTATGTCCAAGATCTGTTTCAGGGATGACTCTGAAAGGTGGGCAAGAGGGGAAGAATATTCCTGGATGAGGAAACTCATATGAGGCCCATGGAAAGGGAAGAACTGAGGGAAGATACCGGGGGTGGGCAAAAGTAGGTTTATAGCTGTTTGTGTGGACAACAATACAAGAATAAACTCTTGTTTTGCATATTCACAACTGTAAACCTACTTTTGCACACCCCTGGAGAGATGGGTTGGTACCTAAGATTCTTATGCTATGTTAAGAAGTTTATATTTTATCTAATATACAAAACAAGACCAGTTGTAAGCAGGGAAAAGACATGATGAGATTAGTTTTGGGAGAGATAGAAACATCCATGATGAGAATCCAGTAAGAGGCCAGCGGGGAAGTGAGTTGAGCTATAAATGGAAGGCCTTAAAAAGGTGTAGGGCATTGTCATCAAATGTTTGAGTATACACTGCTATACACAGCTATTGGGAAAATAGTTTCTATTAAAAAAGGCCTTACATTTCAGCAGGTTAGATAGACACTTATGTAATGTGAGAATCTAGGAGAACTATGGATGTGTTAGGAAAGGATTCCCTGAAAAAGGACACTAAAGTTGAGACCTGAAGGAAAAAATATGATTTTAAAGATTGAAACTAATTTGAAGTACTTATTCCTATATATTCCTCTGAAAGAGGACCAATTTCTTTTGCCCACACTGTAAATCTAAGAACGTAAAAGTTTACTAAAAAATCAACGCAATGAGGACAAGATTAACTCTTTCTTGTCTATTCTCCCATAGTATCTTATCTATCTATATAATAGAGGAATATGCAAATTAGCTGGAATGCCCTAATGTCATGACTGAATAGCAGGGACCTGAGGCTGCATGGCGCCTGGTGGGGGTGGGGGACCTCAGGCTGTGCCCCTTCACCCTGTAGGGCGTGTCGGGGGACCTCAGGCCATGCCCTATGCTTGGCAGGGCTTGATGGGGACCTCAGGTCATGTCCCTTGTCTGGTGGGGCTTGATGAGGGAATTCAGGCCACAGCCCCCTCCTGGTGGGGTTTGACGGGGGACCTCAGGCCATCCTCCCCGTCCTGGTGCTGGGCCAGGGGCCCTGAGACTGCACCCCCCACTCGGAGGGGCTTGACGGGGGTGGGGTTGGCCTGGTCTGGGTCTCACCCAATGGGGGTGGGGCCGGCAGTGTGAGTCTCCTGTGTTTTCAAAGCACATGTAGGTGGACGGGGACTTAACTCTAGGTCCTGCGGCCGGCCCCAGACTCTGACACGAGGGAGATTTTCATATACATTTTACTAACTTTTTTTTCATCTCTGACACTTCTACTATAAAGGGCAAATAGCAATATTAAAATTCCTGTAATTAATTCCCTTTTAATGTGCACAAATTTCGTGCACTGGGCCACTCGTCTATAATAATAAAAGTATAATAGGATAATTAGACCAGACGTCCTTTTGGACAAAGCTGGTGCTACAAGGGAAGCCCGGGTCCCAGGTGCCAGAGGGAAGCTGGTGCTGGCAGTCGAGGGAAGAAAGGCCTACTCTTGCAGGAATTTTGTGCATTGGGCCTCTAGTCTATAATAAAAGCCTACGTGACCATTAGGGCAGAATGATGGGTTGATGTGCACTGACCACCAGGGGGCAGATGCTCAACGCAGGAGCTGTCCCCTGGTGGTCAGTGAGCTCCCACAGAGGAGTGCCACTCAGTCAGAAGTCTGGCTCAGGGCTGGCTAGCACAGTGGCAGTGGTGGGAGCCTCTGTGCCTCTGCAGCAGTACTGAGGTACATTGGTAAGGAGCAAGGGGTCCTGGACTGTGAGAGGGATGTCCGCCTGCTGACCTAGGGGGCCAAAGCTGGCAGGCGGACATCCCCCAAGTGGTCCTGGGCTGCGAGAGCGCAGGCTGGGCTGAGGGCACCCTCCCTCCCACCCCTGCCCCAGTGCATGGATTTCATGCAAAAGGCCTCTAGTATTTGTATAATTTACACTGTGTTGAGAATTCAGAAGAGGACCAAATGAAAGTCCAGATTAAAAAAAAAAAAGTATTTTTTAAAATTGATTTCAGATAGGGAGAGGGATAGAAACATCAATAATGAGAATCATTGATTGGCTACCCTTCTGCACACCCCCTACTGTGGATGGAACCATGATCTCCTGGTTCTATGCCGAGTCTCAAATACTGAGCCACAATGGCCAGGCAAAAGGTCAGATTTAAGAGCCAAGAAAGAGATACTACAAAAGAAAATAAAAAGATTAATTAAGAATGGCAAATGCCTTAGAATGTTAAAGGCTCAGAACTGTCCATTTAACACAATAATTTGGAGGTCCTTCTTAACATGTAATTTCAATGAGAAAAGCACAGGAAGTGAAAATGAGACTTATAAAGAAGCTTGGCTGAGAAGTAATGCTCATGAGGGTTTTTTGTTTGTTCCTGTTTTTATTTATTAAGGAAGAGTTCAGAGGGTTTTCAATATCCTTGTTTGAAGGAAAATGCCACTTTCTGAAACATTATTATGGACACTAATTTTATCAACTTGTGTTGGTACCTCCTCTAGATTCCCACTTATATATAAAAGAATGTTAATACATTTTCACTAGGACAGAACAGGAGGTGCATAAACACTCTTAACATTTATGCTTTGGAGAAGGTGTCAATCTGTAAGGTATGACCCAATCTCTATGACTACAAGAGAAAATGAGAAATATAATATTTCTTTCCCCCCCGCAAAGAAAGAGGTCAGAGAGACAAGTAACATTTAAAACATTTTATTATTTAACACATTGTCACTGGCACATTCCAACTTGTATTTGTAATCATGAATGTCACTGATAACTAAGGGGACAGTCTGGCACCAATATACTCTTTAGAGGCCTAATAGTGCTGTATTTTGTTTACCAATTTTCTGGTTAAATCCCTTTTCACCAAGTTATTTTCTGTGTGCTGATTACTATGCTATCCCTAACAAAATCAGTTCATAGCTTCCTCCAAGGCATAACAACCTTGTAGTCTTACTTTTCACTTCTCTGCCATGTCTTGCTGGGGTGGTGTAATAAAATCGCAGCTTGAAACAAACAAACAACAACAAAATACCCTAGAGTAAAATGACGTTGACGACACAAGATCTCTCTCTAATACATAGGAAAGGAAAATTAAAAACAAAGTGGTAAAAATAATAGTTCTTTTCAAACCTAACTTTCAGGTACCAGGTCAGGGCGATGAGAACGGAAAATCCCTAATGCTTACCAGTTGGTTCAATGTGTTTTTTGGGTGTGTTTGTTAAAAATCAGTTTCCACCGTGACAAATGAAGGGCTGCACACTACTTTCCAATAGCATCTGTTCTGTTTTGGTGTTCTTATTCTTAGGAAACACAACTCAAAAGCCCTCTGATGACTTGGTTGGTAACCCCGCTACACTTACTCGTACCAGACATTCCTGGATATAAAAGGAATTTAAAATATCCTATAATTTTTCTGTGTGTAACTTCTCAGATGTTTAATTCTCCAGCCTGTGGCTTCAAGGCATTGCCTGTGAATGCTCCTCTTCTCCATCAGGATTCCCCTCGCTGATGGATTCCCCTTGCTGATGGAGTTCGGTGCTCAGGCTAGAACTGGAGAAATCAGAATTGATAAAGCCCAAGAGTGGTGGCCGCGGGCGCCGCGCCTCGCCTCTCTTCCCGGTCGGTCGGGTGCTTTGTTGGCCTTACCTGGTCTGAGAACTCGGTGCCGTCCCCACCCGCAGACACTGGCCAGCCGCTGGCAGCCCGGGCCCCTGGGAGGTGCCGGGGGTGGGGATGGCAGCCAGGCCCTGGCCCCGCCGGCCCACAGCCCTCCGGGCCCCCCATCGGGCGGCCCAGGGGGCAGGAGACCAGACCCCGACCCGGGGCAGGCCCCGCTCCTCCGCGATCCGCTGCAGAGACGAGCCCTTTCCCCTGGAGCCGATCCAGCCTTCCGCAGGGTCCGCCTCGCTCAGGCCAGCTCGCCGGGGCAAGGGAAGGTCAAGTTCACCTTGCGGGAACGCCCGCCGGCCCGCGGCCGCAGCGCCCGGGCCGCCCAGCCCGGCCTCCCAGGTCAGGAGAGGACAGCGCCCGCCGGCCGACTCCGCCCCTTTCCCCCCGGCAGGCCGCCGACTTCCGGCGACTTCCGGTCCTGCGCGCCGGCCCTCTGCGCCGCCGGCCCGCCCCTCCCCCGCCCGCCGCCTCCCGGCATGCCCCGCGGAGGAAGGAACGGAGTCGACAATAACAAACCCCGCTCCGGCCGCGTCCGCCCGCCGGCCTGCGAACCCCGGCGCTGCCTCCGAGCCCGCCCGTCGCCGCGGCCCCTCGGCTCTGACGGGCCGCGGCCCGCTTCCCCCCGGCCCCCGACGCAGAGCCGAGGGGCCTGCTGACCGCTCCCTGCTCCGCCCGGACCCCTCCCTCCCGCCCGCCCGCCCGGAGTTCGGGGCCGCGGCCGGCACCGGGACGCCGGCGATTGTGTCGGTTGGCGGAGCCGGATGGGCGGTTGGTAGCCGCCGCCGAGGACGAGGCGGCGGCGGAAGATGGTGCCAGGGGCTGCCGGCTCTGCTGCTGCTGCCGCCGCCGACGGAGGAGGTGCTGCCAGGTGGGTGCCGCCGCCTCCGCCCGTGTCCTCTCCCCGCAGCTGGCCCCGCGGCCGCGCTGGGCCCGGGCGCCGGGCTCCGGGCTCCGGGCACCGGGCCGGCAGGGCGGGAGCGCCGCCCGCGCACAGGTGTGAGCCCGCCCCGGCCCCGCGCCGCCGGCCCCGCAGGTGTTGCCTGGCGGTCGCCGCCCATCGCCAGGGCACCTGTGCCAACAGGGCTGCTCCGAAGCCCCGCCGCCGGGCTGCGGGAGGGCCGGGCTTGCCTGGGCTTCCTCCGGCGGGGCCCCGGGGTGCCTGCCTGCCTGTCGGGGCGCGCCCCTGGCAGCCTTGCGGGAGTGGCGGATGGGGAGGGACGCCCCGAACATACCGGGACGGCAGCCTCCCTCGTGGTCACCCCGGCTGGGCTCAGCCCGGCCTAATGGTGCCTTTGACTTGAGAAACCCGAGAGTGGAATTGGGCTGAGGCCGAACAGTGGGAGAAACGGAGAGAGAGAGAGAGAGAGAGAGAGGAGAGAGAAGAGAAGAGAAGAGAGAGAGGCGTCTTTGTCCTGACCCCGGAGTTGGAGGATCGGGATAAAGTTACTCCCGGGAATGACTCAGCCCCCGCCCGCCCCGCGGGTGGGTTTGGGATGGAGTATGTAGGTATGTGCGGGTTTCACAACTTTCCAGGTAGAGACAGAACCACAGGAGGAATGGCAGCTTCTCGGAATAGCATTCCAGTTTCTTCCACCGTCCGGTGGATGTGCTTTGTTTGTTTATAGTTTCATCATCCCGTCTTCTCCGTCATGCCTCTCTCCAGTGTGGCCACACCACAAAGTGATGAATGTGGGCCTGAGTGCCGGGAGGACTGATGTGCTTACTCCTGGTAGAGTCACGTTACTCCCACAAGACATTAAGCTAGATGGGAATGTTCGCCCTCCGTCTGCCAGGCGTGGGGCTGTGATTTGGGCCCTGTGAAAATGTGTCTGTGCTGCTGACCACTTTATTGCATAGTTTCCAGTGTGTGTGTGTGTGTGTGTGTGTACATGGTGCTTGAATGGTTTATCCCAGGGATAGCCTTTAAGGCCACTATTTTTAATTTAACAGCACAACTCTGGGTTCAGTGGAGAATTTCCTTATTGTATTTCGCTGTTTGATACAAATAGGGTCCTCCTTCCCATGCTGATAATTAGTACTATGAGAAGCAGAAGGCCCGCCGAGTAAGGTGGTGGATGTAATTTTTGAGAGGTTATTTGATCTGTAAGTAGACCATTGCTAAGGATGTGAAGATACTATGCTTTCTGTTATTCATTGTGACAGAAGGTGGACTGAATGAACATATTTTCTCAGAAATATTTACGTCATGATTTTATTTTAGTTTTTTTTTGTTTGTTTTGTTTTGTTAATCCTCACCTGAGGATATTTTCCCGTCGGTTGTTTTAGAGAGAGTGGAAGGGAGGAGGAGAGATGGAGAGAGAGAAACCTGGGTGTGAGAGAGACATTGATGGGTTGCCTCCTGTGAAGCTGGCCAGGGCTCTAACCCCCGCAACAGGCACGTGCCTTACCAGGCACGGAACCAGGACTGTGGGCCCACCCTGTCCACTGGGCTAAACCTGCAGGGTCACATAGTGTTTTAAATCCTAGATGTTGATAAATGTTTGTTAATTGGACTCAGACCACTTTTTAAAAGTAATTTTATTTAGTCTACCGGTACTTTGAATCTTTTATGCTATTGTAGTTTACATTAGGATGAGTTATTGGTCTAATTCTTTTTTTAAAATTTAATTTAAAAAATCTTTATTGTTGAAAGTACTACATATGTCCCCTTCCCCCCATTAATCCCCTCCAGCTCATCCCCACCCCTGGCCCCAGGCCTTCACCACCCTATTGTCTGTGCCCATGGGGTATGCCTATATGAACACAAGGTCTTTAGCTGATTACCTCCCACCCACCCACCCTTCCCTGCTTTCTTTCTGAGGTCCCGCACTCTGTTCCATGCGTCCATGTCTCTGGATCCACTCATTCATCAGTTTATTCTGTTACTTAGATTCCACATATGAGTGAGATCATGTGATTCTTGTCTTTGATTTATTTCCCTTAGTATGACCCTCTCTAGGCCCCTCCGTGTTGTCTCAAAGAGTCAGAGCTCCTTTTTTCCTGCTGCATAGTATTCCGTAGTGTATTAGTAAATGTACCACAGCTTTTTTATCCACTCATCTACTGATGGGCCCTTGGGTTGTTTCCAGATCGTAGCTATTGTAAATTGTGCTGCTATGAGCATAGGCTGCATATATTCTTTCTGATTGGTGTTTTGGGTTTCTTAGTATATAGTCCCAGAAGTCGGATCAGTGGGTCAAATGGCAGTTCCATATTTAATTTTTTAAAATATTATTATTATTATTTAATATATTTTATTGATTTTTTTACAGAGAGGAAGAGAGAGGGACAGAGAGCTAGAAATAACGATGAGAGATAATTATCGATCAGCTGCCTCTTGTACACCCCCCACTGGGGACATGCCCGCAACCACGGTACATGCCCTTGACCAGAATCGAACCAGGGACCCTTCAGTCCTCAGGCTGACGCTCTATCCACTGAGCCAAACCGGTTTTGGCCATATTGAATTTAAAAAAAAAAAATATATATATATATATTATTGATTTTTTTTTTACAGAGAGGAAGGGAGATAGTTAGAAACTTCGATGGGAGTCATCGACCAGCTGCCTCTTGCACGCCCCCTCCCACCTCCCACTGGGGATGCGCCCGCAACCAAGATACATGCCCTTGACCGGAATCAAACCCAGGACCCTTCAGTCTGCAGGCTGACGCTCTTATCTATTGAGCCAAACCGTTTTCAGCCATATTTAATTTTGTGAGGAAACTCCATCCTGTTTCCATAATGGCTGCAGCAGTCTGCATTCCCAACCAGCAGTGCACTACAGTTCCCTCTTCTCCATATCCTTGCCAGCACTTGTCATTTGTTGGTTTGTTGATGGTAGCCATTCTGATGGGTGTGAGGTGATAACCTCATTGTGGTTTTATTTTGCATCTCTCTATTGGCCGAATTCTCATACGCTGTTATTGGAAAACAGGAAGGACAATGGAGGTGGTATTCTTGTCTTTTGAGAAAATTTTTCTGACACTTGCTAACAAGCACAAAGTTGGAATGCCTAACAGATTGACTTTTTAGTAAATCAAATTCATAAAGTCCAAAAGGGCAGAGGACACAAGACCTTTGTTCTTGTAAAACCACACTTAACCAAATGGTTATTATGTAATTTTGAGAAGAGCTGTCTTTGGCTTCTGAGTTTGAGAATTTCTCGCTTTCAGCCAATATTGAAGCACCTGCTAGATGCTTTACATTGCAAATGTGTATAACTTATTAATTTTTATTTTATTTATTTATTTATTTATTTTGCAACTTATATTCACCAACCCCAATTATGCTTTTCTTGTGTACTACCGAAAATACTGGTTCAAAAACTTGTGAAAAATCTAGCAGTTCCTTTCCACACACATTCATTCCTACAGTTATTTACTTATCACAGACTATTGAACCAATTACGGTGAGACATATAAGAATATTTAAGGAAGTATTCTTGCCTTATAAAAGAAAATTGGAGCTCTGTATAAAAATAATTATAATTGAGCATTCTTGGAAATTTGAGAAAATATACTGAAGGCATTTGGGCTTTTACGGAATAGGGTATTTCTAGGAAAAGAAAAAGAATGATAGGACATGGATAAGTCACTGTTTCTCTTTATTTTTTTATTTTTATTCTTCCCATTGCCCTCCACCCATTTGGTTAGTAATTATTCAGATTATCTGTTGAAATTATATATATACACACACACACACACACACACACACATATATATATATATATGTCTGATGATATTCTTAATTGGGATAACTTTTTTTTAGATTGCTTACTTATTAACATTTCCAAATTTAAATGATCTTTATTGAGTATTATACATAATTTTATGAATGTCAGACATCAAATAAGTTGTATAGTGGTATGTATGATGTTATTTCACTTTTATAAAACCGAACTGTCTTTGTATACACGAGTATTTCCTGTATACATAGGAAAAAACTCTGGACACACTTTAAACTATTAAAAGTTATTCCTGTTATTGCCATTCTTTTGGTGCTGTTCTTATATAAAGATATATTTTTAAAAAAATATATATTTTATTGATTTTCCACAGAGAGGAAGGGAGAGGGTCAGAGTTTGTTTAGTTGTAGGCAAGACATTCATTCATCAGGCTCCGAACCTCTATGGAAAGGTTCTCTTTGGGGGAATACTCTGCCTAAGACTGAATGTGTTGGCCAGCCAATTCAGGTTGTGGGCTCCGTCTCCAATAGGGGGCGTGCAGGAGGCAGCCAATCAATGATTCTCATCATTAATGCTTCTCTCTCTCCCTCTCCCTCCCTCCCTCCCTCTCTCTTTGTCTCTCCTTCCCTCCCTCCCTCTCCCCCCACCCTTTCTCTCTGAAATCAATAAAAATACATTAAAAAAGACAGTTTGTGGGTGTTAGAAAATGTCACTGGGAATTTTTCCCTTTGTTCTCCCATATAAAGAAGCTAATTCTAAAATTTGAATATGTTAGATTATCTCACAGTAAGATGGAATGACCTATTTAATTGGTGGTAATCTTTCAAAGAGGAAATTGTAAATTATTTTCCAATTAGTAAATTGGTTAGACATTTTTTTTTAATGAGCATAAGAGATGCTTTCTCGTTCTTTTCCTTATGTCCATTGTAACCCCTGTATGTTTGGGAAGGATCCTTGAGGGACAAATGTCCTTTTGTTATTGGAAGATTGCACAGGGGGGATTTCTCCATTGCTGGCCGAGTGGGTTGTCCTTTCCCACTGGGAGCTGGAGGTCTGGTTCTTATGATATGGGAGCATGGGATGTGGTAGAAAGGTGTATTTGTGCGAAATTATATCCCTCCGTTTCCAAAGTGCCGTATCCCTTAAATCAGTGCTGGGAAACGTGCAGCTGGGGCTTCAGCAGCGCTTGAAGCAAAGCAACTGTCCAGTTTCCGTTCCATGGTGACATTGAGTCTGGTCCCACATGGCCGTGGGAGCGTGCTCCCTGCAACAGCAGAGCCAGGAGTGCAAGAGGGCCAAGGAGCAAACTTTGTTTGTTCAGGAGCTTATGTATCTCAGATTTTCCACCCTTGCAGTGCCCATGTCTGTTCTGGCCCATGCCCTGCTCCAGGTGTGACTGATAGGTAATCACCTTTTCTCTATCACCTAGACCAGTGTTTTTGAACCTTTTTTGGGCAAAGGCACACTTGTTTCATGAAAAAAATCACGAGGCACACCACCATTAGAAAATGTTAAAAAATTTAACTCTGTGCCTACATTGACTATATATAAAGTAATTCTCTTGAATAGGAATCAAATAAACACAAAGAAAGTATTTTATAATTACTTTATTATGAAATATTAAGTAAACAAAATAGTGAAAAATTATAAAATTCTTGTCTTGTCTGCACCTACGGCACACCAGGCAACATCTCGCGGCACACTAGTGTGCCGCGGAACAGCGGTTGAAAAACGCTGACCTAGACCTCACTGGGCATGCGTCTATTGTCCCGCCTCTTCCTCCAGCAATCCGAGGAGAACATGCTTGGGGAGTGTTACATTGCAGCTTTCTGGCAAAGCTGTACAAATGGCATGCCGGTATTATCTGGCCTTCCCTTTACTCCTTTCCTGTTAATTAATAAGCAGGTTATGACATTGGTATCACTTTGATGTGAAATCTCCTCCCCTCCCCACATAACTGATATTACCTCTGTGGTTGGTTAAGAGCTGTAAGTTGGGAAGTGGGGAGAATGCTGTGGGCCACCGCCTGTGATTAGGGAAGACTTCCCAGAAGTGCTAATAGGACCATTTGGGATGAATAAAGTTTAGATAAGTAGAAATGGTGGAGATTTTATCTGGCAGGATTTTGTAAAATGGAAGTATAGGCTTTTGTGGTGGAGTGGTTGGAGAAAACTTCCAGAAATATAAACTGGGGTTAATTATTAAGTCCTTGAATGTTGGCGTTAAGGTTATAATTGCTACCATTTTGAAAGTGTTACATTTTTCTTTGCGTTGTGAATGAATCTGAAGTACATTATTTCTATTCCTCTTATCCATTCTGTAAAAGGTAATATTTCAGTTTATAGATGGTGATCTGCTGTGTAAAGGTTAGCTGAACCTCATTGGGAGAGATTAGACTTGCCCCCAAATCTGCCATTATAATGCTAATCTAGTTTGATGCCAGAGATGACAAATTTACTTGCTTCAAGGGGCAAGCAGATAATGAAATTAAGTGAAACCATCTGGGTACTGAACTGAGGTCAGGAAGATAGCTGCAACGAAACAAGCAATAGAGCAGGGCATGCCATTGGTTTGTGGCCTCTGTGGGCAGCAGTGAGGCTCTGGGGGAGGGACCTGCGGAGGAAGCAGCCTGACTCCGTGGTTGTATGGTAGACGTGCTCAGGAAGGGCTGCAGAAGGCTGGAGGCTTAAAGGCATGTGCAGGCTCTAACAAGGGTAATGTCATTTGAAAATGAGGGGTTGGATTATGAAGGAAAAAACTGGGTAGGATTTAAATAGAAATAACAAGTTTTGAGTAAAAAGAGAATGATAGGTTTTGTTGACAAAAGAAGTTAGGGAATAATTTTAAAGGAAAAGCACTGAATTGAAATTGGGACATGAGTTTGAAGTAACAGAATAACTTTTACTTGGAGATATTTAGCATCGCTGAGTTCAGGACACTGATCTGGATTAGTTAATAGTAACTGATGTTTATATTGCACGTTAGTTTGCATTGCTCTTCCATATATGTGTAGATGTTTCTTTATTTCCTCACAATAAGCTTATGTGATACAGATAGTTTCTTTCTTTTTTGTAATCAAAGTACCGTATTTTTTGGACCATAAGACGCACTTTTCCCCCCCCAGAAGTGGGGGGAAAAAGTCCCTGCGTCTTATGGTCCAAATATAGCCTACACATATACTGTAAAAAAAAAAAGTTTTTTTACTTGCCCGGCTCTAAAATGGTTCTAAATGCTGCTGTTTACTTTACAGGGTTGATTACATGTGTTTATGACTGTGATGTTGGGTTTTAATGCACATAAAATATTTTAGGACACTATTTGTTTCAGAATCTTTTTTTCTTCATTTCCCTTCTCTAAAAACTGGTGCATCTTATGGTCTGAAAAATACGGTAATTTTGTTAAATAAGGCCAGTCAGGGTCACAAAATCAAATAGTGGGAGCAGGGCTTGAATTAACAGATCTTCTGGTTCCAAAACTCATGTTCTTTTCACATTCTGTTCTCTATTTTATGTATACATAAAGTAACAGACGGAGCCCTGGCTAGGCTCACTTGGGTGGAGTGCCATCCTTTTCACTGGAAGGTTGTGGGTTCAGTTCCTGGACAGGGCACATATCCGGGTTGTGCCTTTCCATTCCTGGTCCAGGCCCTCATGGGAGGCAGCTGATCATGTTTCTCTCGCACATGGATGTTTCTGTATCCCTTTCCTTTCCCCTCTCTCTAAAAATCCATGAATACGTATCCTCAGGCAAGGATTAAAAGAAAAGAACTGGAGAACTAAATGTAAATGACTAGTGGTGAAGATGAGGAGAGTGGGGAAGCAGATCTCCACTGGGACATCACATTGGAGGCCAGAATGGGGTCTGCGGATGAGGATGATTGTCTTGCTCTCTGAGCTGGATCCACTCTTCTAGGGCAGTATGTTCAGGGTCTGTTTCTGTTCTTTTTAAAAATATATCTATATTGATTTCAGAGATGAAGAGAGGGAGAGAGAGAGAGAGAATCATCAATGATGAGAGAGAATCATTGATTGGCTGCCTCCTGCATGCCCCACTGGGGATCAGGCCGCAACCGGGCATGTTCCCTTGACTGGAATTGAACCCGCAGGCTAACCCTCTATCCACTGAGCCAAACCGGCTAGGGCGAGCTGTTTCTTATAGTCAACATCAGACGAAGAGATGTTTGTTTGAATAAATGCACACAGTAGCTGCACAGCTTATCACTTTCCTTTATTTATTGTAAGTATTATGGAACAGGGGAATGGCACTTAGGTCATTTTTACACTCTAATAATTTCTTTTTTTAAAAAAAAATATATTTTATTGATTTTTCACAGAGAGGAAGAGAGAGGGATAGAGAGTTAGAAATGTTGATGAGAGAGAATCATCGACCAGCTGCCTCTTGCACACCCCCTACTGGGGATGTGCCCGCAACCAAGGTACATGTCCTTGACCGGAATCGAACCCGGTACCTTTTAGTCCGCAGGCTGACGCTCTATCCACTGAGCCAAACCGGTGCCGGCTTATTCTCTAATAATTTCTAAAGCCTCTGGATTGAGAGCATTATTGCCCCAGATCATGAAAAGAAAAAGAAAGATTGATAGACTGTTCCAGAATGAAGGCGAGTGAATATATTTTACAACTAAATGCAATATATGATACTGAATTGGTCCCTGGATTGGGGGCGGGGGGAGACACTGTAAAAGATATCATTGGTATAATAATTTGCCTATGGACTGTGAATCCTATATAATAAAGGCGTAATATGCAAATCGACTGAATGGTGGTTACCATCCGGATGACCACCTGGGACCATGCTGTGACACCCACTGGTGCCAGGCTAGCCAGGGTGGGTGCGATGCGATGGTTGGGGCCTGGCCATCGCCCCACAGAGGGAGTCTCAGGCCACTGGCCAGCAGGGCGATCAATTGGGGGTGTGTGTGTGTCCACAATCGCTCCAAAGAAGGAGGCCCAGGCCACCGACCAGTGGGCTGTGGCGGGTGGGCAGGGCCTCTCTCTGTGAGGGACGCCCGGATCCTGGGAGCTGGCAGCTGGAAGGAAGCCTGGGTCCCAGGTCCAGAGGAAGCTGGTGCTGGCAGCGGGGGAAAGGAAGGCCTACTCTTGTGCGAATTTCGTGCATTGGGCCTCTAGTTAGATAATAATGTTGCATCATTGTTAAATTTAATGATTGGATAGTCTACTTTGGCCATATATGAGAAAATCCTGGCTGTTAGTAAACACATATTCCAAGTATTTATGGATAAAGAGACATCTATCTATCTGCAAATTGCTTTCAAGTAGTTCAGGGGAAATATGTAGATGTATGGGGCACAAAGTGGCTGAAATGATAAAGCAAATGGTGCACAATGTACACAGTTGGTGAATCTGGGTAGAAGATACAAGGAAGTTCTCTGTATTATAACTTTTCTCTAAGTGTGAAATTATATCAAGGCAAGAGAGGTAAACTAAAAGGAAACAAGAAAACACTTAGAATAATATAGTGATTATTAATTGTTTAGTATTACAGAAATGTGCCTTCTTGTACTACTTTATTCCACCTTTGCAGGACAGTCTTTTCTCATCCCGTATGACTCCATTTGACCATAACCCACATAGAAGCCTATTTTGATCAGCCAGATATAAAGGAGAACCTCCTTCATGCCCAGTCTTCTTTCATGGCATTAATTACATTTTTTTTTTAATGCCCTTTTCTCCTTCAAGACTGAACTCCATCAGGGCAAAGATCATGTCTGTTTTGTTAACAGAATACCCAGTCCTGGCATATAAGCTAAATAAGTGTTTGTTCAATTTGGATGAATAGATTAATTAGTCACTAGTATTCCTTCTGTGTTAAGTTAGCATCCTTTTACTTGCCTAATCCTTAAAAAAAAAAATAAAAATGACTTCCTTTTAACCAATCTATTTAATCCTTCACTCATCAAGCCTTTATTGAGTACAGTCAGGTGACTCCCTGCTTATCTGGCTAGCTTCCTCTCTTGCCAGCTTCTCAGATCTGCAAGCTCTTTCTGGTGATGCACCCTCTGGCTACTCTTGTCAGTACAAGGGCCTTGTATATTTTCCTCTCTGTACACTTCTTTAGAAAGTATCGTGTTTATATGCCTACTTTTCCTGACTGCAGATATCACAACTTCCCCCGTTATTTTTATATTTATAGTCCTTAGCACATGAATGTACAGATTGTGTTTATTGAATACATTTTATTGAGTGCTTCTATTAGGCATTGTGAAGGGTGCCATATATATGTTGTCCTCTTTAATTTATAAGCTAACCCTGAAGATAGGGACTTCATTCTTCCTGGTAATTTGAGTTCATAGTAGCCTTGGGACTATTGATTATATATCTGAGTGGCCAGATTATTATGATCTCTGAACGCATAATAATCTGGCCACTCAATGTATATCTAATAAAAGGCTAATATGCAAATTGTCCCCTCAATGAGGAGTTCAACCAGCAGGCAGGGCAGCCAACTGCCCATGTCCCCTCCCCCTGGCTGGGTTGGTCTGACCCCATCCATGCACAAATTCATGCACCAGGCCTCTACTACACACACACACACACACACACACACACACACACACATACCCCGAGTGGCCAGATTATTATGCGTTCAGAGATCATCATAATCTGGCCACTCAGTGTATACTACTAGAGGCCCGGTGCACGAAATTTGTGCACTGGGGGAGGGGTTTCCTCAGCCTAGCCTGTGCCCTTTCACAGTCCGGGACCTCTCTGTCCTTACTGCCCACGTGCT
Organism: Pipistrellus hanaki; assembly: GCF_964339955.1. Taxonomy (NCBI): domain Eukaryota; kingdom Metazoa; phylum Chordata; class Mammalia; order Chiroptera; family Vespertilionidae; genus Pipistrellus; species Pipistrellus hanaki. The sequence continues at coordinate 10,796,913 of NC_140519.1, forward strand.
TACTGCTCCTTAGTGCTCAGCTCGCTGCTCCTTAGTGCTGCGTAGAGGTGGGAGAGGCTCCTGCCACCACAGTTGCACTTGCCAGCTGTGTGCCGGCTTCTGGCTGAGCGGTGCTCCCCCTGTGGGAGTGCACTGACTACCAGGGGACAGCTCCTGTGGTCAGTGCGTGTCATAGCGACTGGTCATTCTGCTGTTTGGTCTATTTGCATATTAGGTTTTTATTATAGGATTACAATCTATCTCTAATATAGTGCATGATATACAATAGGCAATTTGGGAATGAATACAATTACAACTCAGTAATAATCAAAGGCAGTTTTTAAATATAAAATAAATATTAGCAAACGTAAAAATATGATATTAAAAGGATATAGTCAACTGGTTGACTAAATATATTGCCTGAGGAGTATAAGTTGATAAAGGAATCAGTCTCTTAATAGCCTTAAAATATTTGAATTTTTTGATCCAGCAGTTTTACTTCTATAAATCTACTTTATGAAAATAATCATAAGCATAAGAAAAAAAGTGTATCTGTGAGATAGTAAGTATTAAGTTATGTTGAATTCACAAGTTGGAATGTTTTTGGCCATCGATATTAATATTTATGAAGCATCCTACATAATAAAGAGGTAATATGCAAATTGACTATCAATCCAACACACAAGATAGCTGCTCTTAGGTGGTCAAAGATGGCTGCCCCCATGTGGATACAAGATGGCTGCCACAAGATGGCCAGCAGGGGAGGACAGTTGTGGTTGATCAGGCCAGCAGGGGAGGCAGTTGGGAGGGACCAGGCCTGAAAGGGAGGGCAGTTGGAGGCAATCAGGCTTGCAGGGGAGGGCAGTTAGGGGTGACCGGGCTGGCAGAGGAGGACAGTTGGGGGTTACTGGGCCAGCAGGGGAGGTCTGCAGAGGAGGGTAGTTGTGTGTGTGTGTGTGGGGGAACGATGACAACCAGGCCTTCAGGGGAGCAGTTAGGCATTGATCAGGCTGGCAGGGGAGTGGTTAGGGAGTGATCAGGCTGGCAGGTAGAAGTGGTTTGGGGCAATCAGGCAGGCAGGCAGGCAGGCATGTGAGCAGTTGGGAGTCAGCATCCTGGATTATGAGAGGGATGTTCAACTGCTCTCGAGGGGTCCCAGATTGGAGAGGGTGCAGGCTGGGCTGGGGACATACACACACACACACACACACACACACACACACCGAATTTCGTGCACCGGGCCTCTAATAATGTGGAAAGATGATTAGATTATTAAGTGAAAGGCAAGTAATATAAATGAGGATATACTGGTTATGGTCTGGTATGAAATACTCAAACTTAGTGACTTAAATTTATTTTATTTATTTTTTTATTAGAGAAATGTCTATTTGTTGTCCTATTTATGCATTCATTCATTGGTTGATTCTTATATATGCCCTTGGTGTATCAGGGTGATATTCTAAACAACTGAGTTACCCAGCCAGGGTGTTTTAGTGACTTTTAGCAAAAAGTTTTGGCAGAAGACCTTGCTTATTGTTACTCACCCGGGGATCTAGCTCTGTTACTTGGAGGCTCTGATAATCAACTATATTTGTTACTTCAATCTGTTGGCTTCCTAGTCACTTTGTTATATTCATTTAAAAGATTTGGTGCTAATCTGTAGTATAACAGTTGAAAAAGCAGCTCACCCAGTCACCCGCTGCCAGCCTGACCTGCGTGCCTCCTTACCTCCACTTTTCAGCGCTTGTGCATGTCTCAATGCTCTTTTTTTTTCCTTCTAGTTGTAGAACTTCCAATTAGCCAGCTTTCCCATGGTTCTGGGTGATAGACGTTTTGTCTTTTAGTTGTAGTTTTGAAATTGTGTGAGGCAGCAGTTTAGGTGTTTACCTAGGCTGCCATCTTGGTTTCCCTCAAGCATGTGACTTCTTAACATTCTTTACAAGGATGTAGAATGATCCTTTACTAGTATAGAATTACTCATTTTTGTTTAGATATGTTTCAGAACTAGTTTTCAAGAATGCACAGTCCTTGTTTTAAAGAAGCTTGCTTTTCAGTAGAAGTGTGAAATATGAATAGAAACATCAAAATATATGCAAGCATAAAAAGACAGAGAACATACTTATATATTGTGATTAAATCTGTGAAAGGAAGTGTGGTGCTTGAGAGTAGGACAAGGGGGAGGGAGTTGAACATCCCTTGAGGGGTCCCATATTGGAGAGGGTGCCCACAACCAAGGTACATGACCTTGACTGGAATCAAACCTGGGACCCTTCAGTCCGCAGGCCTACACTCTATCCACTGAGCCAAACCGATTTCGGCTATTTGATATCTTTTAATGGAGTGGTATGGGTCCAAGTCACATGTGGTTTCAGTGAATGTGCAGGTAGGAAAAAGACTGAGTAGAGATTACTCTTTCAGAAGGTAATTTTAAAAGGAAGAGAACAGTAACTGTATATTGTCATCACATATTGAATTATTTTTCTTTATAGTAATCCAGAAATTTTTCTTTTTCAGTTCACAGAGTTTAACCAGTAATGCCATTCAGTTGCCAATATCAAGCAAAGCAAACATAAGCCAGTTATAATCTTTTTAAGTGGTAGTCCTTTTCACAGTGCCTGACGGTAAGTCACGGTTCCTACCTTTATAATAGTTTTTAATAGATCTAAGGCATTTAGAATAATGATTTGGGATACATTTATTTTAAAACCTATTTGCCTTTTCTTTCTTTCCTGATAATTTCACTGTAGAGGCTATGTGGAAAGAATATAAAGATATTAGTTTGTGGCAATTTATTGTTATCTTTCATTAACCTTAGGGTTTTTTTTTTTTTTTTTTTTTTTTTTTTACCTCCTGTGGCTAAACATTGAATCTGTCCCTTTATTTCTGGGGCGGGGAACATCTGGCCTGCGGGCTGCACAAGGCCTAAGAAACCATTTGGTTTGGTGCTGCCAAGGCATTAGGGGTGTTCAATTAGTTAGCAGGCTAATTTTCAAGTTGATAATTTTGTATAGTCCGGGAATGATGTTATAAATATCCAAATGTCCCTTGGCAGAAAAAAGGTTCTCCACCCTGCTTTATTTCATAGATGTTTTATGTATATATGAAATTTTGACTTCAAATAGTGGCAAAGTTATTTTAAATATTCTGATTTTCACACTCTGCTGTTCACAAGGTGATAAAACTATTAGAGCCTGAATTTATTTTTTCTTCTTTTAAAAAAATATTTTTATTGTTTCAAAATATATTTTTATTGATTTCAGAGAGGAGAAGGGACAGGGAGAGGGAGAGAGAAATAGCAATGATGAGAGAGAATTATTGATTCTCCCCACACTGGAGATCAAGCCTACTACCCAGGCATGTGCCCTTGATCTGAATTGAACTTAGGACCCTTTAGTCCACAGGCTGATGCTTTATCCACTGAGCCACACCAGCTAGGGCAGGTCCGAGTTTCTTCCATGAAATATTTCTAACTCATGGTACAGATGGAACCCAGGTAGCTCAGGAGAAGGAATTGGAACTAACTTATTTCCCTAACTTGCAAGTTAGTGGCAATTTTTACTTGTTCTTTGTAAGTTTAATCTTAAAACTTTATCGTTATAAGGAAAAAGTGGAGTTAAAAAGATGTTTATCAAATTTTTAATTTTTATTTGTTTTATTTTGCATGTAGAACAGTGTGACATTAACATATAACTTTTTAAACCACTGGCCTTTTTGTTTAAATTATGTTTTAATGGTAAAACAGTTATGCATTTTATTCATCTCATTATTATGTTTTTAGGCAGCAAGTTTACTAAATTGTCCAGTTAGTCATTTTAAACATAAAAATCTATGTTATTGGGTGGTAGTGTTATTTATCTAGTACAGTTGTGCTTTGCTTTATGTGATGGTATTTGTATGTGTTTAAATTTGACCACTTTTCTTATCTCTTTCTTTTAGTAACTATATCAGAGTGTGAGGTATAAGCCCACCGAATCCAGAGACGTCATCATGAAGTTATATGTATTTCTGGTTAACACTGGGACTACCCTAACATTTGACACTGAACTTACAGTGCAAACGTGAGCTTTATTTCATTTGTTTGCATCAGCTTTGCATTTTATACATGAAAAAACTTAATAGGAACAATTTGATTTGTGAAAACTATTGCTTTGTTAAATAAGAGTAGTGATAATACAAGTCTTAAATGCAATATTTCCTCTCAGCATATTATCTTTCTCAAAAATGCTAAAGTTAAAATCATTAAGTTGTGCTTTATTCTATTTGTGTGACTATATTATTTACAAGAAACAACTCACCCACAAACATACTGATTTCAGCCCAAGTTATCAACTGGAAGTAAGTTTTCATAGCTGATTTCTATTCTAAATTTTACAGTACTCTGCTAAGGGGATTGTTACTAGCTATATAAAGCAACATGTATCAATCCCATGTTTTTTAGTGATTTAAAAAAAATTCCCTCATATTATTAAAGGCAATATTTGACTTTTAGCCAAATTAGTGGAAATCATGTGTCTAATAATTTTCCAGCTATGCAGGGGTTTCAAATATTTGACTAATAAATGTCCTTTATATTTTTAAAAATGGGGAGAAGTCTCAGAGGAAGAAAAATATATTTTGAGGCCAAACAATGGGGAATAGAAATAGCAAATAAGGAGGGGAGGGGCAAAAGTAGGTTTACAGTAGTGAGTACAGTAAACAAGTTTATTCTTGTATTATTATTATTTGTTATTTTTCATATGAATAACTATAAACCTACTTTTGCCTCACCCAGTATTCTAAGTCTGCTTATATTTTTATAGTGGCCAAAATAGCAAAGACTTGATAACAAAATAGAATTTTGACACTGAAAGTATTATAATTTATGGAATTAATAATCTTAGTTTTAAAATGGAACTAAAATTATTAACTTAAAATTTTTTTTAGTTTTATATAATATGATTTTACCTATAAAGGAATTATTTTTAAAAGATAGGAAAAGGATATAATTTTCATATGTTTAGATTTAATATATGCTTGTGTAATGTGATGTGGAGTTTTTATCATTCATCCTATGCTCTGAGGATTTTTACTGACCTGATGCTAATCTGAGCATATTCCTTTGCTACATTATATAAAGAGCACAAAAATAAATGTCTACTGTCTCTATTTCATAGACTCACTTTTAGATGTGGCACATGGCTTGACTTATTCACCTAAGATTAATTATTAAATTAATTATGAAATTAAATTTCTGACTCCAATTCCAGAAATAAGAAATTTAGATACTTTTACATAGTATTACATTGATAATAAGCATATTTGTCATGGGGCTAATGTAAATAACTGGTTTTTTACCTTTTTGTTAGTGTTACAGATCTTAAGCATGCTATTCATAGCAAATACAAGATCGCTATTCAGCACCAGGTGCTGGTGGTCAATGGAGGAGAGTGCATGGCTGCAGACAGAAGAGTGTGCACCTACAGTGCTGGGACGGTAGGTGTCCAGCAGCCCTTTTACTCAGACGTGCTTCGGCTTCCTCAGAGAGGGCGTGGGGAGTCAGCGTTCCGAAGTAAGGCTTACCTGCTTCATGTATTAGGGAATGTGCATGTTCACTGTTTGTAATATTTTACTTCAGCGTTGTTTTTTTTTCTTTGCATTTTTACTTTCATAGGACACAAATCCAATTTTTCTTTTTAACAAAGAAATGATCTTATGTGAACTCCCACCTGCTATTCCTAAAACTACCTTTTCAACAGAAAATGACATGGAAATAAAAGTTGAAGAGTCACTAATGATGCCTGCAGTTTTTCACACTGTTGCTTCAAGAACACAGCTTGCAGTGGTAAGATATAAGTACATTTTGAGATGTTTTACTTAGTTACATCTAGTAAAACTTAAAAAATTAATAGCTGGTGCTTTTAACAAAATGAAGTCTTACACATATACTTGGTAATATTTTCATGAATTATTATTAGTCATTTGTGAACATTCTAACATTTATTACTTCTAAAGCATTCAAATCTAAATAGCAAGGTATGTGGCTTAGTTGATTGGAGTGTCATCTCAAACACCAGAAGGTGGTAGTTCGATTCCCTGTTAGGGCACATGCCTAGATTGTGGGTCAGTGTTTCTCCTATGTTTTCTCTTCTCATCTCTCTCTTCTCTTCACTTTTCTATTCTTCCTCATACCCTCCCTATAATCAACTTAGAAAAAAAGAATATTGACTTAGGAATCCAATACCCTTACCTTTTAAATTTAATGCTGTATGTTGATTTTTCCATATCGGTATCATCATACAAAAATATTTTATCTTATGCTTCTACAATATTTCATTGTATTGGTACAAATTATTTATGATAGACATTGAGGTTCTTTGCATTTTATTTCATAGTATTGATAAAAAAAACCCTTTGGCTATTCTTTATTTGACTAAGCTCTTTTTAAAAAATATTTTTATTGATTTCAGAGAGAAAAGGAGAGGGAGAGAGAAGGAAATATCAGTGAGAGAATATCATTGATTGGTTGCCTTCTGCATGCCCCACACTGGGGATTGAGCTGGCAACCCGTGCATGTGCCCTGACCTGGAATGAAACCATGACCTCTGGTTCATAGGTCGAGGCTTACCACTGAACCACACCACGTGGACCCATTTTACTTTTGATAGTGATTGCTGAGTTGCCCTAAGTAGATGCTTTACCTGTATATACTTCCAGCAGCAATGAGTTAGGTGTTTTTCTTCCTCCACTATTATAATAAACAGGCACAAGATTAACTAATTTCTTTAAAATGTGTTCAAAATGCATTCATATATAAATATGTGCACAGAAAACATTACTTTTTTTTTTCTTTTTTCTTTTTTTAATGTAGGAAATGTATGAAGTTGCCAAGAAACTTAGCTCCTTCTGTGAAAGTCTGGTCCATGATGAACACCTTCAACACCAGGGCTGGGCTGCAATAATGGCCAATCTGGAGGACTGTTCAAATTCATACCAAAAGCTACTTTTCAAGTTTGAAAATATTTATTCAAATTATCTGCAATCCATAGAAGACATCAAGCTAAAACTTACTCAGTATGTGTGCCATTAAAATGGATAATAAGATGTTTAAAATACCTTTGCAATGTATCAGTAGGTTTTTTTAGTGATCGAAATTCATTTTTGAGAATTTTATGATACCATTTTAATTTTTAAAAGAAACATTTTTGTTGATTTTAGAGAGGAAGGGAGAAGGAGGAAAAAAAAAAAAAAGGAGAGTTAGAATATCAGTGATGAGAATAATTGATTGGCTGCCTCCTGCATGCTCCCTACTGGGGGTCAAGCCTGCAACTGGGTATGTGGCCTGACCAGGAACCAAACCATGACCTCCTGGTTCATAGGTGGAACTCAAGCACTGAGCCACACCAGCTGGCCGATGATGTCTTTTGCAGACTCCAAAATAATGGTCAGTTTTCCTCACCACATACTTACAGTTCTCCCACATTTCTAGTTCTTGTGTTGTTTTCTTTATGTAAAAGACTTAAAATACTTTTGACCCAAGAATCTGCATCCTCTCATCTTGCTAACAACTTTCCAATAAAGTAAAAGTAACATTAAAACAACAACAACACATATCTAATGGAAATGGAAAAAATTTCAAAACATTAACCGATCAAGGAAAATGTAATTTCCTTTTAAAATGTGGCCATATGCTTTAGGCTTGCTAAGATGGAAAAAAGCCAGTGTGTACTACCTCTGTTTAGATCACATGTGTCAAACACAAGGCCCGCGGGCCAAATCCAGTCCGCCAGGCCTTTCAATGTGGCCCGCACCGCGCTGTCATCACTGCACTCCGCTGTCAGTTTATGACATTGTCAGTTTATGACTGTTCAGTAAACCATTTGGCCCGCGATTTAGGCTGGATTTTAGATTTTGGCCCCTTCTCTGATTGAGTTCGACACCCCTAGTTTAGATGGTTTTCTGGTTCTTTGTATATAAGCACACCTGATACCCTTTACTTCTTTTTAAAAAGGGCTATAATGAAAATATAGCAATATTTTCTATTACATAGAAAAAAATATATGCTTTCATTTTTTTGTGTTTAGTATTTTTATTGCCTTGAATTGAGATTTTTTTTTCATTCATTCATTCATTCATTCATTCAAGTGAACCTTTAATAAAGTAAAGTTTCTGTTTTTATGGCCTAAATCTTTAGAAGATTTGGCCTTAAGTTGACAATGGGACAAATCTTGGGAAGGAAAGGGAATCATTAATTAAGACTTGAAATATCTTTTAAAATTTTATATAAAAACCTTTTCAAGTAACTGTTTAAATTTTAGAGAGTTGCTTAGATATGTTAATTTAATGTAGGACCCGGAATCATTTTACATATATTTTTACAGAAGACACATCATCAAGATTTTATCTTTTACCTATGGCTTATGACAACATATGTCTATTTTATTTTCATGGTCTGATGAATGTAAGAGTTACCTTAATCTGTATTAAGATTGTTAATTTTATCCTGTGCTTTCAGTATGTCAAAAATACTTGATTGACTTAAAGATAAAAATTATCCTAAGAGACTACTATGGTAAATCTTGTCTGTTAGTTTGAATTTCTTATATTTTAGGTTTGATAAAAACCAGGTGTTCACTTATGTGAACTGACAAACTTTAGAATTTAAATGTGTTGATACCTTCCTCTCCATCTAACTACGGTAGGTTTCATTTAAAGAATACCTTCTAGGTTGCTTTACATATGTATAACATAATAGAAAGGCGGTAAGATTTGTGTAATGATAAAATGCTAATCTTTCAAAATGTTGACCTCTAATTAGAGTAATCCTATTATTTTCCTAACACAACTTTTATATTTTAAGTTTAGGAACTGCGGTTTCAGTAATGGCCAAGATTCCCCTGTTGGAGTGCCTAACCAGACATAGTTACAGGGAATGTTTGGGAAGAGTGGATTCTTTACCTGAACATGAAGGCTCTGAAAAGGCTGAGATGAAAACTTCCACTGAACTGGTGCTTTCTCCTGACACGCCTAGGACAACTAACAAATCCTTATTAACCTCATTTCACAAGTCAGTGGAACATGTAGCCCCAGATACCACAGATGTTGAAATTGGGGAAACTTGTCAAAGTACTGCTCAGCAGGATGAAACTTCAGTAGATGCTGAAGACAGAGATCTGCCCTTTTTTAATGTTTCTTTGTTAGACTGGATAAATGTTCAAGATAGACCTAATGACGTGGAATCATTAGTTAGGAAGTGCTTTGATTCAATGAGCAGGGTAAGTAATGTTAATTTGATATTTCTTATTATTGAAATTATATTATTTATACTAAGTATGAAGTGGGAGAATGGGTATTGTGTTAAAATAGAAATAATGACTTTTAGAGTAAAAGAAGTTTGTTTTTTATAGGTTTTATTTACATTGATGATTTACATTGAATGAAGTATACACATTCTTCATTAGTTAATTCTATGTATAGTTTTAATTGTGAAAATTTGAGTCTATTTCAGTCATCATTTTTAGGCCTTTATCACCTTAATAATTTACAGCTAGTCTTTGGTTTGTACAATACTTTGGATTGGAAATGTGTGTACATTGGATTCAGTTACCATGAACTTGAGAAAAGTGAGAAGATGTTCATATATTTAAATAATGTCTGTTTCCTTTTTTGTGGTGTCACAAATGGTTAATTTATTAATTACACTCGAGGCCTGGTACATGGGATTCATGCACTAGTGGGGGGTGTGGCTGGCTGCGGGAGCGCTGCTTATCTGGGTCAGCTAAATGACGCTCCCACTGTGGAAGTGCACTGACCACCAGGGGGCAGCTTCTGCATCGAGCATCTGCCCCCCTGGTGGTCAGTGTGCGTCATAGGGACTGGTCAACCAGTCATTCTGGTCTTTCTGCTGTTTGGTCACTGGGCTTTTATTATATAGGATAGGATTGTATTCTTGATAATAACATTAGAATGGTTTGTTTTTAACTGCTTTTGTCTATTATCTGTGAACCAGAAGTTGCACATAAAACAAATGATTTAGGTCCTTTTGACTGTAGAGGTCATGGAATGCACCATGAAGAAGGCAGTGTTTGTCTGTGACCCTTACAGAGAGGCAGCAATGGGCTTTAAAAGCGAGGCGGTACATCAAGGTGAACCAAGGTCAGAAGTAGAGAAACACGGGTTTTATGTGGAAACAGTAGGCAATTCAGTTTCAAAAGAAGGTAGGTCTGGAAGGAATTATTGGTATTAGATCACAGAACCCTTCACTGTATTCTGTGTTTTTGGATGTCATTGTGGGTTGAAAGAAACCATTTAGGGATTTCCATCGGAAATGTAATGAACTAGTAATAGAACATATCATAGTTGATATTCATACATAGATATTAACAAGCAGAAACAGGATGAAAATGTATAAGGATCAGGGATTAAAAAAGGGTTGGGAGTTAGCTCTATAGATGTTATGCTGAAGTGATGTAAAAAAGAGTGAAAATGGCCCAATAAGCACTGAGTGTTTGGGTTTATCTGTGTTTATGGATTCAGAAGGAAAAGGAGCCAGAAAAGTATGTGAAGGAACTCCTGAGGTAAGGCCAAAAGCTTTAAAATTTGGAAAAGTGCTTAATGTAAAAGAGCCTCAACTGAAACAAGGTCATTGGGGATCTTTGGCTAATGGTTTTATGGAGAGTGCCTACAGAAAGCCTGCCCGTGTAAAGTATTCCCTGGGAAAGGGCGGGCTGCAGTTGATCCAGCTCCTGGAGGAGCAAGCGATTGAGAACAGAGATCTCTCCAGGAGGGAAGTAAATTTGAAGATGTTATGTTTTAGAGAGAAGTGGGATTGATAAGATAAGTGACCAAAGAATGTGTTTTAGACCTTGAAAATTACATTTTATTTGGGATAGTAACAGTTGAATAGTTTGTGGCATTGATTGAAATGTATAATTCCTGGAAACATATTCTTCTTTGTTACTGTTGTTAAGCCTCACCAAGGATTTTTTTCCATTGACTTTTTTAGAGAGAGTAGAAGGGAGGGGAAGAGATAAAAGAGAGAAACATTGATGTGAGAGAGACACATTGATTGGTTGCCTCTTGCACATGCCCTGACCAGGGCCTGGGACCAAGCTTGCAGCCAGGGTACATGTATGTCCTTGGCCGGAATCGAGCCTGGGACCCTTCAGTCTGTAGGACGATGATATATACGTTGAGCCAAACTGCTAGGGCTGTGGTCGGCAAACTGTGGCTGGTGAGCCACATGCAGCTCTTTGGCCCCCTGAGTGTGGTTCTTCCACAAAATACCACGGCCTGGACAAGTCTATTTTGAAGAAGTGGTGTTAGAAGAAGTTTAAGTTTAAAAAATTTGGCTCTCAAAAGAAATTGAATTGTTGTACTGTTGATATTTGGCTCTGTTGACTAATGAGTTTGCTGACTACTGGGTTAGGGCTATATTCTAAATTATGTATTTCCATACAATCAATAGTACTTGTGTTTTATTAACATAATTATCCTATTCTTGACCTTCTTTTGAAAATAAAATATCAGATAACTGTATTTTTCTCTCTGAAGCTGTATCAAGCTATTTGATGACAATTTATTCATGTGTCCTTGTCATTTAGCTTGATCCAAGGGTTATTCGGCCATTTATAGTAGAATGCCGTCAAACTATTGCCAAACTTGATAATCAGAATATGAAAGCCATTAAAGGACTCGAAGATCGGCTGTATGCCCTGGATCAGATGATTGCTAGCTGTGGCCGACTGGTGAATGAGCAGAAAGAACTTGCTCAGGTGATTTGATATTTTTTGTTAATCTTAGCTCTAAACACTATTTTTTATTTATATAGCCTCTACCAAATTATCTACCAAAACATCTAGTCTTATCCATTATCTTTGAATACATTAAGCATATAGTAATTAAAGGCTATATCTGTTAACACTTTTATCTGTGCCTGTGTGTCTATGAATATTTTCTCTTGTTTCTTACAGATTTCTAGAGAGAATTTGTTTGCTTATGGCATGTGGTAGGGGCTATTACAGTTTTATTTTATTTATTTATTTATTTATTTATTTATTTATTTATTTTTTAAAATATATTTTATTGATATTTTACAGAGAGAAAGGGAGAGACATAGAGAGCTAGAAACGTCGATGAGAGAGAAACATTGACCAGCTGCCTCTTGCACACCCCCTACTGGGGATGCGCCCGCAACCAAGGTACATGCCCTTGACCGGAATCGAACCCGGGACCTTTCAGTTCCCAGGCCGACGCTCTATCCACTGAGCCAAACCAGTCCCGGCTTGTATTTCTTTTTTAAAATATATTTTCATTGATTTCAGAGAGGAAGAGAGGCGAGAGGGGGGGGAGGGGGGAGGGAGAGAAACACCAACGATGAGAGAGAATCATTCATCGGCTACCTCCTGCATGCCCCACACATGCCTACAACCCAGGCATGTGCCCTCACTGGGCATAGGTCAGTGCTCAACCACTTAGCCACGCCAGTTGGGCTATATTAGCATTTCTTCAGGCACAGCCTAAAAACTGAAACATTGCCCAGGCACACTTTTTTTCTGATCTTTCTGTCTTGATTGAATCAGGTGTATTTTCTCTCAGTGTGCTATATTACAAATAATGTGGTTTTGGTGTCAGGAAATCCTTTATTAATGGTCCAAAATTTAGATTTGGGGATTCTATATTTTTCTTGGATTCAGTAAAAAGTAATTAAAAACCTATTAAGACTGACAGGAGATATAAGCAAGTATGTTATTTTTAAATGAATTAAGTTACAGAAAAGTATAACCATAGTAGAGTATATTCCATTTCGAAATAAAGTAAGATAAAATTACTATTGAAATTGTCTTTTTATATATAGACTATTTTGACTTAATTTTAAATACACATCATTTAAATTTGAATATGTTCATGATGTTTAGAATAACATGAAATGGAGAGAACTACTAGAAATTTCGAAGACACATTTGCTGTTCTTTGCTGATCATTATGGTTAAATCCCTAGAAAGATAATCATTTTATACAGTAAGTATGGCAGTCAGATGGATGTTCAAGTTTGAAATCTTCCGTAATGTGTTATCTAGTAAATATAATAGGAAAAGAACCTTATTTAACACAATAAAAATACTTAGTAATAACCTCATCAAGAGATTATAATTATAACCTCTGAACATTTTTTAAGTGTTTGCTATTGGGCTTTCATTTGGCTGGTTTGAACAAAAGAATACTTTTACCTATGGCACATCTGTCTAAATTTATAGCCTAAGGACAATTCCTTCCCTACTTAACAAAATGATGTAAAGTTCACCTATGAAAATAAATGAGTGAGGATAGCTAAGAAAAAGTTTTTTCTTACCAAATAATAAAATCTTACCTACCCTGTTTTCCTGAAAATAAGACAGTGTCTTATATTAATTTTTGCTCCCAAAGATGAGCTAGATCTTATTTTCAGGGGATGTTTTATTTTTCCAAGCGCTAGGTCTTATTTTTGGGGAAACACGGTAATAAAAGAGTAATATTCAAATTAACCATCACTCCACTACACCCACCAGTCACGCCCACCAGCCAATCAGAGCAAGTATGCAAATAACCCCAAGAAAGATGGCTACAGCCACAGAGAGCAGGAGGGAGGCTTGGGTTTTCCAGGCAATAGAGGAAGCCAAGCTTTCTGCCTGTCCTAGCCGGCCTAAGCTTTCACTCAAGGCTACAAAGTTTCAATTATAGAAGGTAAACAAAATCCAAACAAATGGCGGCAGCCAGGGAACAAGCAGAAGGCTTGAATAGCTCCATGCTTCAAAGTTTCAATTGTAGAAGGTAAATAAATTCCAGATACCAGGGCCTCCACTTGGGTCGCCAGGCAGTGTGGCTGGCCTGCAAACCACCACAAACCCCCCCCCCCCCCCAATCAGGCAGTCCCCCCCCCCCCCCAAGGGAACCCCCACCCTGATCCGGACACCCTTCAGGGCAAACCAGCTGGCCCCCATCCGTGCACCAGGCCTCTATCCTATCTAATAAGAGTAATTGACCATCACTCCAACACACAAGATGGCTGCCCCCATGTGGTCAAAGATCCTGCCCCTATGTGGACACAAGATGGCCAGCAAGGGAAGACAGTTGGGAGGGACCAGGCCTGCAAGGGAGGGCAGTTGGAGGCAGTCAGCCCTGTAGGTGAGGGCAGCAGAGGAGGGAAGTTAGGGGCAAACAGGCTGGCAGGGGAGCAATTAGGCATCAATCAGGCTGGCAGGGGAGTGTTTAGGGGGTGATCAGGCTGGCAGGCAGAAGCAGTTAGGGGCAATCAGGAAGGCAGGCAGGCGAGCAGTTGGGAGCCAGCTGTCCTGTATTGTGAGAGGGATGTCCAACTGATCCCACTGGGATCAGGCCTAAATGGGCAGTTGGACATCCCTCGAGGAGTCCCAGATTGGAGAGGGTGAAGGCTGGGCTGAGGGACACCCCTCCTTTACCCCTGTGCATGAATTTTGTGCACCCGTCCTCTAGTATACTATAAAATTGTACAGCTTAGTCATCGCTCTAAAGATAGCACAAAACATGTATCAGTGGAACAAAAGATAGTTAAATACTGAGAGGAATGGCTTTTCAATAAAAAGTGCAAAGTTAAATTTTTTTTATATACTGTATCAGGAAGTATGCAATATACAATTAAATATTGTTCAAGATTAAATCAGCTTTTTAAAAAAATATATTTTATTGATTTTGTACAGAGAGGAAGGGAGAGAGATAGAAACATCAATGAGAGTCATCGATCAGCTGCCTCTTGCACACCCCCTACTGGGGATATGCCTGCAACCAAGGTACATGCCTTTGGAATCGAACCCGGGACCTTTCAGTCCCCAAGCCGACGCTCTATCCATTGAGCCAAACCGGTTTCGGCAAATCAGCTACTCTTTCATGGCTTTAAATCACTGACCATATTTCATTTAATATCATGCTCTTACCAACATGTTTAGTAGGTGTCTAGAAACATACTTTCGAGTTCTAATTAAGTTATTAAATGTATCTGGATAAGTGACTTTATCTCCCTGGGCTTAACTTCTTTTTCTAGCATGACAATGGAATAGATTAGAATATAGATTTCTTAAAAACTGAATCTTTTGTTATGACCACATGTTATACATTTAAAAGAGTAGAATTTACAATCTTTGAAAGGAAGACAGTTCTTATTTAACATAAAGATATTCCTACTAAGTGAATGTTTATGTCTCTCATGTAACCAAGTTAATACTTTTAAAATATTTTCTCTTCAAAGGGATTTTTAGCTAATCAGATGAGAGCAGAAAACTTGAAGGATGCATCTGTATTACCCGATTTATGCCTGAGTCATGCAAACCAGTTGATGATTATGTTGCAAAATCATAGAAAACTATTGGATATTAAACAGAAGTGTACCACTGCCAAACAAGAGCTAGCAACTAATCTCCATGTCAGATTAAAGTAAGTGATTTTGTTATCTTATTTAGGATGTTTAGAATTGATGTTGTTTGATTTCTCCCAAGTGGTGGAGTGTTTTTCTCTTGCCGCTATATTGAAATTAGATTATTTTGATAGTTTGTAAATTTCATCCTATAGGTGGTGTTGCTTTGTAATGCTTCATGCTGATCAAGATGGAGAGAAATTGCAAGCTTTACTTCGCCTCGTAATAGAGCTGTTAGAAAGAGTGAAAATTGTTGAAGCTCTTAGTACAGTTCCTCAGATGTACTGCTTAGCTGTTGTTGAAGTTGTAAGGAGAAAAATGTTCATAAAACACTACAGGGAGGTATGCAAGTTGAATTCTGTTTTAATTGTGAAGTCTGAATGAATCGTTGAGTGATACTAACATAAGCTTTCCTCTTTTTAGTGGGCTGGTGCTTTAGTCAAAGATGGAAAGCGATTATATGAAGCTGAAAAGTCAAAAAGGGAATCCTTTGGGAAATTATTTAGTAAGTGTTCTTCATTAACAACTTGTTTATTTTTTTAAGTAAAAAATGCTGTTTTTAGTCTATAAATATGAACATAGCATTACATAGTATGTATATGATTTTAATTACTATTGAAATCTATAGAAAAATTTTAGGACTATAGAGTTGAATTCATTATTAATTTTAAACTTGAAGTATTATCAATTTCCCCTCCCAACAAATCAGAGGGTTTTTGTTTGTTTTTTATCTCAAAGTTATAATTGTATTAATTTCTTTATACAGGGAAGTCTTTTTTAAGAAATCGCCTATTTAGAGGATTGGATTCCTGGCCACCGTCCTTTTGTGTATGTATTTATTTCCTAACCATGACCAAATTTTGTCTTTATTCAAACCTTTATTTCAGAAGTAGAAGTATTTATCAGAATGTTAGTGGCCCGGTGAACGAATTCATGCACATCAAAAGGAAATTAATTAGAAGAAATATTTTGCTCTTTGCCCATTCTCTATAATAGAAGTGTCAACCAAATTCACTATTAACAATGACAGCTGGAAACATGCATGCGATTGGCTCCAGCGAGAGCTTTATATGTATCTTGTATGGGCGAGTCAACTTAGCCTTTTATAAATATAGAATAAACTCGCTTAATTATACCTGCTTTCTAATTTAGCTAAACTTTTTTCAGCCCAGTGAAGCACTCCAACTTCTCTTTCAGGTAATTGTCTGCAACAGAGCAGTAAATATGAACACAAAGCAGATTATTATTGTAGTTCACACTGGGAGAACAAAGGGTAAAATATTTAACTGCAGCAGTGTTTGACTATATTCTGCACAGTGAGAAAACCTAATGTCATTTTGAAGGTCCACCATTTCTTTTCATTCGCATCAATTTTCTAAGCTTTCTAAACTCCGTTTTCTGGCTAATAAAAAAAAAAAAAAATTTCTTCCAAGTCTCATATCTACCTACTTTAGGACTTCTGTGAGTATTAAATGAGATGAGGCATAGGAAAACACTTCACAGACATTTGGTTACAGGGTAAAATGTTTCCACCTGGCTATAATGCTCATTGCTAGGGAGAGGAAGCCAGATGTTGCTTCGTGTTGTCATTACCCGGACAGACACTTAGCATATTAGCCACATGTATGTATGTATATATTTAATATATTCAACATAAAACAGCTTTTGGCTTTAAAAACAGCAGTTGCTATAAAGGTTTAAAATATATTTATAGTTTTTTATTTAGAGTCTTAATCACTCAAGGGGATGTCTTACTACACTGTTAAGATTGATAAGACTAGATTCTCTTAATTGTATTTTGTCTTTCTCTTTCTCCTTTTTACCTTTTTCTTAATTCTTTTTACTTCTTTCTTCCTTTTCTTTTTCTCCTGTTCTCACCTATTTTCTTCCTCTCTTCATTCTCTTACCTATCAACCCCCTTTCTTTCATTTTATGTTTCAACAAATCAGAATAGGGTAACTCTTCAAGTGGCTTTAATTAAAACCATAAAATATAAGTTTGGTATATTTCTAAATCAGACTTCACGGTCAAAGAAGTTTACGAAATGCTGTAGGTTCCCTGCCCCCTCCCCTACTCGTTCCCTACCCTTCAGACATTCTGCTTGTGCCATTTTCTGTGCCACAGGCTTTCTTAGGGCTTTAAATGCATGCATTTTTGAACATCAAGAATGAGTGATTTAATAGAGTTCCCACACTTGTTTAACGAAGAGCATCTTGACACTTCTACATCTACTTAAGGTAATGATGCAAACAAATTGAGTTATTTTTAAAGGTCATTTCTTGGCCATATTATAAAGATATGGTAGCACTTATCAGAAATTTTTTAAAATTAAGGTTTTGTATTTATATTTAAAAAAGTATATTTTTATTTATTTCAGAGGGGAAGGGAGAGAAAGAAAAAAAAAATCAGTGATGATAGAGAATCATTGATTGGCAGCCTCTTGCATGCTCTCTACTAGGGATTGAGACTGTAACCCGGGCGTGTGCCCCTGACTGGAATCGAACCCGGGACACTGTAGTCTGCAGGCCGATGCTTTATCCCTTGAGGCAAATGGACGAGGGCAGTGGTCAGCAAACTCATTAGTCAACAGAGCCAAATGTCAACAGTACAACGATTGAAATTTCTTTTGAGAACCAAATTTTTAAAACTTAAATTAATGCCACTTCTTCAAAATAGACTTGGCCAGGTTGTGATATTTTGTAGAAGAGCCACATTCAAGGGGCCAAAGAGCCGCATGTGCTTGCGAGCTGCAGTTTGCTGACCATGGGGCTAGGGCTAAGGGTTTGTATTCTAAAAAATGGCAAGGAAGAAAATGTTACATGGGAAAAAATGATTTCTACTAAGTTAAAACAACAAGGTATGTGAACAGGTGATTGGAGTAGATATAGGGTTAGGGCCAGATAGAGCTTCATGATCATTTTATAGGTCAAGGAAAAATTAGGAAATAATATATGTTCTAATGAAACAAATGATTCCTTTAATGTTGATGAAAATGTTAGAATTTCCCATAAAAAGATGCTGAAAACAAAAGGGCAGGGACAAATACACCAGTTGATAACCAACAACTGTATCCCAGTTATTTAAGACTTAGAAAAATAGTACATCATGTCATTGAATAGTTCTTCATATTTAATTTATTATTATTTTTCTATTAAATGTGAGTAAATTTTTGAAGCATTTTTGTTTAATTGTTTTACTCAATTTGATTGTAATGAGACCACTTATTATTTGTATATTTTGTGGTGAATTATTATTATTATTATTATTATTATTGTTATTTTGTACAGACACAGAAACCTCGAAAGTTTGACTGTGAGCTTCCAGATATTTCATTAAAAGATTTACAGTTTCTGCAGTCATTTTGTCCTTCAGAAGTTCAGCCATTCCTCAGGTAAATGTCTTTAGTATTTTTAACTGTAGATATCACCTTACTCTGTTTTCCTCATTCTGGAGCTGTGGAAAGTAGCACCAGCCCTCCTAGGAGATGCCAGAATAGAGAACTGTTTTATGATAGGCTGGCCCTCCTATGACTGCTTTAGGAAATTTCTGGGGAATATTAAAGTGAACAGAAAATTAATGTCTTATGTGTAGTAAATTATTTTCTAGTTGTCACTCCTGCTTTGCATACTATGGGAGATTCCTAATATTTTAATGATGATGGCTTAGGTTTCTTGAGCTTTTTCTGGTAATGATTGAAAAAGGATGTTAAGGCAGTAGTTTTGTGTTTTCATTAATTAAAAATATTTTTATTGATTTCAGAGAGGAAGGGAGAGGGAGAGAGAGACAGAAACATCAATGATGAGAGAGACTCATTGATTGGCTACCTCCTGCATGCCCCCTACTGGGGATCAAGCCTGGAATCTGGGCATGTGCCCTTGACTGAAATAGAATCCGGGACCCTTCAGTCCACAGGCTCTCTCTCTACCCACTGATACAAACCGGCGAGAGCTGAAGTAGTGATTTTTTACATAGGTTAAAATATTTGGTTGTACTTATTCATCTTTTAATTAAGAAATCAGAAATCTAATTTGTTTACATTTTGTTTCAGGGTCCCCTTACTTTGTGACTTTGAACCTCTACACCAGCATGTACTTTCTCTACATAATTTGGTAAAAGCAGCACAAAGTTTGGATGAAATGTCACAGACCATTACAGATCTACTGAGTGAACAAAAGGCAAATTAAGTTGTTTCAAATGGTTCACTTTACTAGTGTAAATGTTGATCCTGCTGCAGTTGTATAAGCCTGTCTCTCTCTTTTCCAGGCATCTATGAGTCAGACATCCCCACAGTCAACTTCCTCACCAAGAGTAGAAAGTGCAACAGGAATTACAACAACTACCTCACCAAGAACTCCTCCTCCACTCACTGTTCAGGATCCCTTATGTCCTGCAGTATGTCCCTTAGAAGAATTGTCTCCAGATAGCATTGATGCACATACATTTGATTTTGAAACTATTCCCCATCCAAACAGAGAACAGACTGTTCACCAAGTTTCTTTAGATTTGGATTCATTAGCAGAAAGTCCTGAATCAGATTTTATGTCTGCTGTGAATGAGTTTGTAATAGAAGAAAATTTATCATCTCCTAATCCTATAAGTGATCCACAAAGTCCAGAAATGATGGTGGAATCACTTTACTCATCAGTTATCAATGCAATAGACAGTAGACGTATGCAGGATACCAATATATGTGGTAAAGAGGATTCAGGGGATCACGTGTCTCTAAATGTCCAGTTGGAAAAATGTAGGGTTGTTGCGCAAGACTCACAATTAACTATACAAACCATCAAGGAAGACCTTTGCCACTTCAGAACATTTGTACAAAGAGAACAGTGCGATTTCTCAAATTCTTTAAAGTGTATAGCAATAGAAATAAGGAACATTATTGAAAAGGTAAAATACTCTGTGGAAATAACACTAAATGAAAAACATCAAAAAGAATTGCAGTCTCTAAAAAGTGATTATGAAGACAAACTTGATGCACTAATCAAAGATGGTGAAGAAAATGAAAGTAAAATTAAAAAGCTAAAAGGAGACTTAGTATGCCTTGAGGAGGTGTTACAAAATAAAGATAATGAATTTGCTTTGGTTAAGCATGAAAAAGAAGCTATCATCTGCCTGCAGAATGAAAAGGACCAGAAGCTGTTAGAAATGGAAAACGTAATGCACACTCAGAATTGTGAAATTAAAGAACTGAAGGAGTCACGAGAGAAAGCATTAAAAGACTTTAAAAAGCTCAATGTTGAAAATGATGAGAAGATGCAACTGTTGAGGACAGAACTTCAGAGCTTAGAGCAAAGTCATCTAAGGGAATTGGAGGACACCCTGCATGTCAGGCACACACAGGAATTCGAGAAAGTTATGACAGACCACAAAGATTCTTTGGAGAAATTAAAAAATGAAAACCAACAAAGAATTGATCAGATAAAAGAGTCCCATGCCACAATTATCCAGGAAAAAGAGCGACAGCTACAGGAGTTGAAACTCAAGGTTTCTGATTTGTCAGATACGAGATGTAAGTTAGAGGTTGAACTTGCATTGAAGGAAGCGGAAACAGATGAAATAAAAATTTTGTTGGAAGAAAGCAAAGCCCAGCAGAATGAGACCTTAAAATCGCTCCTTGAACAAGAGACGGAAAATTTGAGAACAGAGATAAGTAAACTAAACCAAAAGATTCAGGAAAATAATGAAAATTATCAGGTGGGCTTGGCAGAGCTAAGAACTTTAATGACAATTGAAAAAGATCAATGTATTTCAGAGCTGATTAGTAGACATGAAGAAGAATCTAACATGCTTAAAGCTGAATTAAACCAAGTAACAGCATTGCATCATCAAGCATTTGAAATAGAAAAAAACCTGAAAGAAGAAATAGTTGAACTGCAGGGTAAATTGGACGCTGCATTGAGTGCGCTTGAAAAACAAAAAGCTGAAAAACTCACCCAACAAGAGGAGAAGTATGAAGCTGTTATCCAGAAACTTGAGAAAGACAAAGAGAAATTCATAATGAGCCAGGAACAAGACCGAGAAGAGTTAATTCAGAAGCTTAATAGTGAAAAAGAAGAAGCTATTCAGATGGCTCTAAATGAATTTAAATTGGAGAGAGAAGCTGTTGAGAAAGAGTTATTAGAAAAAGTTAAACATCTTGAGAATCAAATAGGAGAAAGGTAAGAACTTTAGTCTGTGATTATAAAATAAAAATATTGATGATTCAAATGTCAATTTTGTACGTAGGTAAGCATAGTACCTTGATTTATTCATTTACTTAGTTAATGGAGCAATTGGGACATATTTATGAAATTAAAACTTTTATTTTTTAAATGTTTATTGTAAACATTTTGAAAATCTATAGTAGATTTTAATAATGAATTAAAGTTTTGGGTTTCTAGAGAAAATTTTTTTTTGAAAATTTCAAAATACTTTCAAGAGATTATTTTCCCTTTCTTACAAATTTCTTTTATTGTTAATCTTCACTCGAGGATATTTTTCCATTGATTTTCAGAGCTAGAGAGTGCAGGGGAGGGGGAAAGAAGGATAGAGAGAAATGTGGATTGGTTGCCTCCTGTACCCGCCGAGACCAGGGCCAGGGTTTAAGCCTGCCACCAAGGCGTGTGTCCTTGACTAGAGTTGAACCCAGGACTCTTTAGTCCACAGGCCAACTCTCCACTGAGCCAAACTGGTTAGGGTATAAATTTATTTCTTTGGTTTCTTTGAAATTTTTTCCTCTAAATTCTTCAATTGAAAATTACTTTTTTTTTTTTTTTTAATTGTGTATGTATGTATAAAAGATAACAGTTTTTCTCTGAGCAGTATTAAGTAAAGGCTGAATTCTAGATTGGACTATATAAGTTTCATTGTTGTTACTTTTTTGATGTTACAACTTCATTTATTTTTTTGGTGGTTCAAAAGATATGTTTTTAAATCCCAAATTTTATATAGTGTGTTTTTTTTACTTTTATTGTTACTAATAACACTTTTTATTAGAGAAAATGTTCCCCAGGTTTTCTGTTCCTTCAAATTTATTGAGGGATTTTATGGCTTAATAAAAAGTTTCTAGAACATTATCAATTAGTTCTATCAATTCTTCTTCCAGGTGAATATAGTTATATGTACATTATATTTGAATTTCTGTTTCTCGCCTTACCACTTTTACACAGTCACTTGTGATTGCCTTTCTGCTGTGTAATATATATTGGTGTACAGTGAAACTCTTCTGTATTCTGTGGGAATTAGAGGGTGCAATATAGGAGTTAGAACCTGCATGAAATGTTTTATAGAACTGGGGCAGTAAGGCCAAGGTAGTCACTACTGAAGGCCAGGAGAATTCTGAGTGAAATATGAGGAAAAGAGACATTAAGCACACACCAAAGCTCATGGTTTCCATGGCTCACTGGGAAGCTGCTGCAACATTCAAGAATCTCTTCAAGCCCCAATGCTGTGGCTCCATCTGCAGCACACAATGGGTAGTTCCCATTTCCTTGGCAGGAGGCTCCTGTGAAACTGCATCTGGAGACAGCCACCTCTGGAGAGTTAGCCTGGGCTGCTTTTCTACTCTCCAGACTTGTACCTGTTCTTTTCATGGGCAGACTTGAAGTTATAAAGGGGATTCTGGGAAGTAGAGAATCTGCTTTACATTGCAGATGAGAAAAGAGGTGAGGGCAATGGCAAGATGACGACAGTCTAGCACTGTATACCTTGTTTAAACTCAGTAACCACAAATCTCTTTTACTCATATTGAACTGCCAAATAAAGATACTTGAATGTTATGTTTCTGTCTAACGTGATTGAGCTTATATGTCTCATATCTCCTCAGATTACCGAACCCTGTCTTCAAAAGGTGAGAGTCAAATTTAGGCCATTCTAGCCATCTCAGAGATATCCATTCATTTTCACACAGCTACATCTCTCTTTATATTCTGCAATTTGAATGCTGAAATATAGGGTTAACTATCGTTACCACAACATACATACTAGGGAAATGGGAGAAGGAAAAGAGATGAAGATTGATTGATTTATGCAATCTTAAGTCCTATAGTCTTTATTGCTCTAATTAACCCTGTAACTCTAGTAGGTATTCACATCTTGCTTCTATTAACACACCCACTCTTTACCTTAGACATTACCTCAACTGGTTTTACTTGTTGATCTGAGGAGACTGTTAGTAATGGTCCATCCTCTAATATAGTTGCTGATAGTTTTTCATTTGACTTATTTATTTTTTGGTAATCTTCACTTGAGGATATTTTTTCCATTTATTTATTGGAGATGGTGGGGGGTAGGGGTGGAGAGCAGCATTGATGTAAGAGAGACACATTGATTGGTTGCCGCCTCTTTGCACCCCGACTGGGGCCAGTGATCAGTCCTGCAACCGAGATAGGTGGCTTTGGCTGGGAATTAGATTCGTGACCCTTTGGACCTTGGGTGGATGCTCTAACCACCGACTCAAACCGGCTGGGGTTCATTTGTCTCTGTTTTTGGTCACAGCAGTGCCAAGAGACACATTGGGAAAGCCCCTGACTTCCAGTAATATTCCTCTCTGCTCTCATATAGGAGAAACTTTCCCAGAGAGAATTGAATTCAGTTATATCGATACAGCCGCCTCCTTTGCCTGTTGGTTCAGTGACCTGAGGAGCCCTAATTAGCCAAGTTGTAGTTTAAGCTTCAGTTTATTGGGACCCTGGCTGTATCTCTTGGTAAAGGATTTTCTTTTTTTCTGGGAGGTTAGGGGGACTATATCTGCTCTAAAATCTGTGGCCCCAAATTGTAGGGATAAGAAGCAAAATTTTTGCGAATATATTTAGGGACAATAGAATAGTTACTCTTAATTTCTATGCCTTGTTCTCCAATTCATGTATTCCAACTATGGGAGAATTAGTCTCCCAGAGTGGTGTCTGGTCCAGAGCATGTATGCATTCTTTAATCTAGCCATGCAAAATTTCACCTATTTAGTGCTATAACTGAGTTTTCAGTAGTTTGGTCCACAGTTGTGTCAGGTCAGCTGCTTTAGGGATTGGCATACGTGGTGAGATTAGGACTCCCAGGGTCCCGAGTCCATGGCTGCACACCTTCCACTGGAGAGTAAAATCCCTTCTTCAGCAGCAGTCCTAGTGGAACACCATAGCAGTGACCAAGGTATTTTGTATGTTCAGGAATGGTTTTTCTCGCAGAAACATTGTGGGCATGCAAAAGAAATCTATATAGAGAATAATGGACTGTTTTTGTGAGAACAGATTCCTTCTCACGATGGAAATGGTCAAGGGTAGTTGACATGTCACCAGGTGTCTGGCTCGTCTCCCATGGAAGTGCTGCAATATTGGGGGCTCAGTGTGCGTGGCAGCCCCCATCGCTGAGTCCAATACATAACCTCACTTCCTGCATGTCAGCATTTCGAACAGGACTGGTGTGGCTAAAGACTGATATTCACAGAATGTTCATCTTGACCATCTGATTATTAGGATGTTCCTCAAAGTGGGACATTATATACTCAGAGGACTTACAGATCCTTATCCTTTGTGCCCATTTTCAGGAGGTTCATCTGTATTTCTCTTCTGCAAATATTGTCACCAGATCTAGTCTAGTTTCTTCCAAGTCCCTCGCTGTCCAGGCAAGTCTTTGGCTAGCATCCATGCATCCCTGTTGTAGCCCTGGCCATTTCTCTGAGGCAACTCCAAACACACTGCTGCTGGGAAGATTTCCCTTCACTGCTGTTCTTCAGGATCACTTCTCAGTGGGCTCTAGTACTTGAGCTGTGCTTTTGAATCGTGTCAGCATATTGTGCAGAATTATGAGGAAACCAGGTTGGTCGGTTTCCTCTCCAACCCATATTGAATGCCATACTTGTGATGAGAGCAAAGCAGCAATGTAGCAGGAGTAAGAATCTTGGGAACCCGCACCTCTTGGACCTTATTTGTGCCATCAGGATTTGTTTAAGCTCCAGCCTATATATGCCACATCTATTTTATGATGGACAACTCAGGTAACATGGTAACTTAGGAGACCATGTAAAATTTCTCAGTTTCTGTATAGACCCAGTAGCAAGCCATTTACCAGAGGAAAATAGTTACCAGCTCCAAAAATCCTAAGGGTCTCAACTGACTGTCTTATAGGACTTGCTAACAGTTTCATTCAGTATCTATTCCTGCTGCAGACATGTATCTGTGGTAAAGATGGCGCAAGGGGTAGAGCAGCTTGCGTGATAGTTTGGACCTATTGCAAGAGTGTCTCTTGCTGTGGACCTTACACAGAACAGGCCGCCTTAAAAGTTATTTCATGGGTGAGTCACAGCAGCATACCCAAATGTATTATATATTGCACCCAAAATTCAGAGATGCTCACTTAATGGCATCTTGCTTGTTCACCGTGGAGGGAACACCTCATGCCCAGACCCTGGGATACTTAGGAAAAATTTTTCTGTGCTGACCAGCTCCTCACTTTTCATGGTCTTTATTGCTCACTCTGGCAATAAACGTGTCTTCCCCTGGTTAGCTCACATAGTTACTTTTTAGTAGGCTTAAGAAGCATATTGCCATAAATGTATAATGTGGTTTCTTGAGGACTAGCAAGAAAACCAACTACTAGATTTTAACAGAGGACTGGAGAGTTGGTATAACCCAGAGATAAGACTGAAAGTATATTGCTGTCACTGTGGGTAAAGTCAAACTGCTGCTTGTGGTCTACTTGTGACGGAGAGCAAAGCAGCAATGGTGGTCTACACCAGCGGTGAACAAATCATGCCTGTGGAGTGCAACCCGCTGCTGGTTTTTGGTCAGTGCAGCCACATGGGAACACGGAGATCTTGTCCTTCCCTCTGCCTGTGGCTGCTTTGGGCAGAGTTGAGAAGTTGTGACAGAGATCACCTGGCTGACAATTACTGCCCCCGCCCCCCCCCCCCAAAAAAAAAAAAAAAAAAAAAAGTTTGTCAACCCCTGAATTATACTAATAGGTGTAGATGGGAAAGAAATCACCAAATCAGTAGCTACATGCCAGGCCACTAGGCCTTGTTGATTTGCTCCAGGAAAGAGATCATATGTGAAACAGCAGATTTACTGGAGTCACTACCTGATTAAATTTATGATCATCTGTTGCATGCTTTTACACGTTTTATTCAGGACATATGCTTAAGTCAGATAAAACTGTGATGGAAATCTCCCTTATATGGTTTGAAGTGAGAGACAGTTTTGGAGATTTTACTTGGTCCTCATTCTATGGCTTAGGAGACCAACAGGGATTCCCCATCAGCTGCTTCTATTGCAGATTCCGGATACAAAGAGATAGCTCTTACCTCTGATGCGGGGTCCACCAGGCCCAGACTTCTCTGTCACCAGTAATCGGATAGGTCTCGGTGACACTAGAATCCCCTCGGAGCCAGTGCTCAGTAGTCCCCCAGAATTGGTTAAGTACCTTCCCTGAATACACACTCATCTGGAAAATTGTCTCAAGTGCTTTTGGTGAGGGCTAGAAAAAAGACAACAGTATAAAAATTTGGCATTGTAGTTGGGGACCAACTCAGATAGTGGAATTGAGTGCGGAATAGTGAGCCTTTTGATTTAAGTTGGCTCTCTGCACACCTTAGAGACAGCCACTTCCAAGACTTCTGGGTCAAACCCGAGTACTGCTCTGTGCTGTCTGTAATGGCACCACATCATGTCTCTGGTTAAGGGCCAGTAATTGGCCTCTGCCACTCCAGGATCCTGGTATTCCATTGAAATTCATAGAATTCTGGTGTTTTTTTCTCCCTCTGCCATCCCTGCCCTGCAGAGAGCCTTTCGAGGCGTTTCTCTCTCAGCTGTGCTGAGGGGAGTGTTCTCCGGCCTCTCCCAGGTGTGTAATAATTCCCAGTACACCTGTACCATCACTCTGTGTGCCTTCCTGTAGACTAAGGGCCAGGAAATTTGTTCTTTAAAGGGACATATAGTGAATATCTTAGGATTTGCTGGTCACATGTAGACTTTATCATATTTTCCTGTGTGTGTGCACACTTTGTGTATGTTGCCCTTTAAATAGGTAGAAACCAAGAATAAGTGGTTCTTTCTTTGGTCTCAGTACACTTTTACATATTCAAAAATTATTAAGGACTGCAAAGTGATTTTGCTTAAATGGGTTATCAATATTTTCTGTATTAGAAATGGAAATAATAAATTATATGGAAAATCCAGCCTTTCACTTATATAAAATTGGAAAGAGGGATATTTAAATAGCCTTTCTGATAATTGTGGATATTTTTCCTTGATACTAAATCAGAATGCAACAACTGATAATTTCTTAAGCATTAGTTTCATTGTGGAACATGACTCCATGTCAATGGATTTTTAAGGTAATCTTGATGCTAATATTCATTGAACTATCACTTTGGATATTTTACTCATGTGGGATTTTGTAGCCTAATAAAGTGATCATTTGGAAAACACTGGGTCATTGTAGTGCAGATCTGCAGATGTGAATACATTTTATTAACAGAAATCACATTTGTTAATAATCTTAAGGATTTTATAAGAGGAATCTTAGGTACTGGTAAGCTCTAAAGTGCATAGTGGCAGATACAAACTTCCTTTTTAAAGAGTCACACTTTTTTCGTTGGTAACAAGTTTGTCAGTTGTTCATTAAAATAATAGGCTCAATTTGATATTTTCTCAAAATTATCTGCCAAAAACCCAAGTCTGAATAACCAAAGATTGTAATTTTTTAGATGTATTCGATGAAAAAAGCAGCCAGTTATGCATACAGCCAAAACAATTACATAGGCATGTTTCCATGATACAGACATACTTTGTAAGTGGCAGAAGTTTTTTACATATGCTTGTCATTTTGCCACATAGAATATTAAAAAAGTTGTATACTTAATTGCCCGGATTCAATAATATAATTCTAGTACATCAGTATGTTTCAAAATAAACCTGCTGTCTTTTTCATTTTGAGTGTCTTGAAGTAAAGGATATAATGATTAAAAGTTCAGTTTGGTGTTACTGTCTTCAATTTATGTGAAGGTGTCAGCAGTTTTATCACTTGTGCAAATGTCAACAAGGTGTAAAAGACAAATATCATCTTAGTATTATTATGAAAATAGTTTTGACCTTACTGATCCTCTGTATATGTTCTAGTTACCCCCCGATTGTTCTGTGGGTCAGTCACACTTTGCGAATCATTGGGATAGACTTGTCTACACTGGAGAATGATTGGCAAACTTTCTGTAAAAAAAGTTTGTAAATGTCTTAGGCTCTGTGGGCCAGATGGTCTCTATATAAGCTACTCAGCTTTACTGTTATAGCCAAACGGGAGTGAGACAATATAAAGGGGTTTCACTATGTTCCAACAAAACTTGACTCACCCAAACAGGTAATAGCAGGTTAGACCTGGCCTGTGGTCTAGTGCACTGGTCGGCAAACAGTTGGTCAACAGAGCCAAATATCAACAGTACGACAATTGAAATTTCTTTTGAGAGCCAAATTTTTTAACTTCTTCTAGTGCCACTTCAAAACAGACTCGCCAGGCTGTGGTATTTTGTGGAAGAGCCACACTCAAGGGGCCAGAGAGCCACATGTGGCTCGAGAGCCACGGTTTACCAAACATGGGCCTAGCGTATATCTCCTTGGCCTCTTATATTTGTTTAATATTGGCCATTGGGTCCAGGTTTCACGCAGCCAACCTTGCGAAATGTTAAAAGGTAACATTTAATCCAGAATCTCTGTTCATTACATTTATACAAATGATTTTGGCTTGTTTAAACATTTTGTTTGTCTAACTCCCCTTGGATCTATTTCCAATGTTTCTAAATAAATGAAACCTCTTGGAAGTGCAGTTCCTCCTTTAACTTCTCTTGAAACATGGGATATGACTGTAGCAATGGGTCTGGGAGTAAGGAAAAGGTGGAGAGGTTGAGAATGATCAGCTTGTTGAGAAGGGGACCTTAGGTAAGATGACACAAATCTATAATAATAAAAGCGTAATATGTTAATTAGACCGGAAAGTTGAATAACCTTCCAGACATCATTCTGGATGAAGTTGCAGTGGCGGGAGCTGAGGCAGAGGTGGTTAGGGGCGACCAGGCAGGCAGAGTGGTTAGGGGCAATCTGGCAGGCAGGCAAATGATCAGTTAGGAGCCAGCGGTTCTAGATTGTGAGAGGGAAGTCCAACTGCTGGTTTAGGCCTAGTCCCACAGGGGGATAGGGTCTAAGCCTGCAGTTGGACATCCCCCAAGGGATCCCAGAGGGTGCAGGCTGGGCTGAGGAGGACCCTTCCCTCCAGTGCATGAATTTCATACTCCGGGCCTCAAGACTCAAATCAGGGAGAAGGGCTACTGCTGATAAGGGAGGCTTAGTGGGGTTTGGAGGGACTACTGGGAGATCTCCAAAACCTAGGCTTTAGCTATTTGGTCCCAGACAACTACAGTTGTTAGTGGTTCTGCTTTGAATGCCCTGGTCTGCCAAAGTTCCATTTTTGCACTGGTGGTAAGGTCATTACTGCCTTCAGATCGAAACATCAGAGAATTCCAGATTCCCATCTTTAGAGTTTATTTTTCCCTACAGTTACATTTGTATCTATCTCTGGATTGAGCTTAGAAATAAAACCTATTTTATATTTTAAATCCTCACCTGAAGATATGTTTTTGTTGCTTTTTTAATTGCTTTTAGAGCGAGGAAAGGAGGGGGGAGAGAGAAACAGACAGACAGACATTCATGTGAGAGAAGCATTAATTGGTTGCCTGCCTTCAGCACCTGACCAGGGATTGAACCACAATCTGGGTATATTCCCTGACTAGGAATTGAATCCATGACTTTTGGCATTTAGGACGATGCTCCAACCAACAGCCAGCCATACTGGCCATGGCCAGAACCTCTCTTAAATATTTCAAGACTAGGGGCCCAGTGCATAAATTCCTGTACCTTGAGAGGAGCTGTGGGCCATGTGGCAATGGTGGGCACAGGGTGGGTCTCACCCCATCCTGCTGTGGCCGCAGACTCCTCTTTGCCAGCAGCCCTGCTCCCGCTGCTGCTGCTCCGACGTGCTGATGGTGCAGAGTGATTGGGACTGGTGGCAGCAGCAGGTGCGAGTGGGGCCAGCATGGTTGGTGGGTGCAAGTGGCAGCTGCTACCCCTATCGCCCCTCAGGAGCAGGGGGGGTGGAGAAGCCTTCAGGGGTGATCAGGGCCAGTAGCACCCGCTGACGGTGTCGAGCAATTGGGACCGGCACTGGTTGTCAGCAGCTGGTGCGAGCAGTGGCTCCAGTGCCGGCAGCAGGTGAGACTGCGGCACGCTGGAGCAAAGAATTTTCAGTAACCACCAGAGGCTCGCCCCAATGACAGTGGCGGGCGCCCTGCCGTGGTCTGGTGCCACCACTCACATGCTCCACCGTCCCACTACGTCCGCCACTCCGCGCATGCCCCCTGTCAGTGCACGTTATAGCGACCAGTTCGATTCCGGGTGTTCGGCCGTTCAGTCTATTTGCATATTAGCCTTTTATTACATATGATTAAAGGAGTTAATATTAGAATTAGAACTTAAAGAACTTCGGGAGAGGTGGGTGGTATAAGGGAGTCAATATCCTGGAGGTCTATAGGTTCAAAGTTATCTGAAGCACCAAAGTGTTGGC
Source organism: Pipistrellus hanaki (assembly GCF_964339955.1). Lineage (NCBI taxonomy): Eukaryota > Metazoa > Chordata > Mammalia > Chiroptera > Vespertilionidae > Pipistrellus > Pipistrellus hanaki. The sequence continues at coordinate 10,827,874 of NC_140519.1, forward strand.
TAATTAGGAAATATGTATCTATTGACTTCAGAGAGGAAGGGAGAGGGAGAGAGAGATAAACATCAATGATGAGAGAATCATTGTTCGGCTGCCTTCTGCATGCCCCCCACTGAGGATTGAGCCCACAACCTGGGAATGTGTCCTTGACTGGAATTGAACCTGGGACCCTTCAGTCCACAGGCTGACACTCCATCCATTGAGCCAAATCAGCTTGCGCAGGAAACCTACAATTTTTAGGAGACTTCTACTAGTTGTCTACTGAGACACCAATACAGGTAATTTGCTTAGAAACCCCTTGTGAATCTTAAGTTGCCCACATGTCAGAGCACAGCCATCTCTGGAGAAACATAGACCCTCTTTAGCACTCCAGATTTGTGGGTGTCTTTTGTTGACAAACTTGAACCTCCCAGAACTTATTGGGATGAGGATTCTACATAAAGTAGTTCTCAGTTTCTTTTTCATGCAGAGGAAAGAACACTTTCATAAGTCAAATATTTTGTTGGCTAATCCTCACTCAGTATTTTTACCATTGATACTTAGGATGGAAGGAGGGGTGAGGTGTGGGGGGAGAGTGAAGAGAGAGACACTGATTGGTTGCCTCCCTCACATGCCCAACCAGGGCAGAGGATCGAACGTGCAACAGAGATATGTGCCCTTGGCTGGTGATGGAGCCCACAGCCCTTCAGTGCCATTACTGACGCTCTCATTGGTGAGCCACACTGCCCAGGGACACACGTCAGTTTTAAAAAGGGCACACAGTGCATTAGATAAATGAGCAAAGGATATGAATAGACAGAAAATGGAATATGAATAGTCTATATGTGAATAGCCGTTCAGTCTACTTGAGGTTAAAGAAATACAAAATTAAAATAACTTTCCTATATAACCAGTAAAATTAAATCAATTGTATACATTATTTAGATACTTTTTGGGAAAGGGGCTATCTTATTTTCAAGTCTTTAGAAATGGGGCTTTCTTACATGCCTGTGTGTAAAGAAAATGAATGTAAACTATATGTGTATAGTTTCCATATATCTGAAAATCTACATCTGTACTCTGCATAGTCATACTTCTAAGGAATAGTTGATACAGATCTGGGAGAGCATGGAACATTAAAAATTTTAAATTTTAATCTCAAAAAAAAGTTTCAAAACACATGGCAAACAATTATTTGTTAGACCAAATCAAATACAGTTAACTAGAGGCCCGACACATGAAGATTCATGAGAGAATGGGCCTGCCTTCCCCTGGCTGCTGGCGCTGCCTTTGTTCTATGCAAAGGTGGGAGTATGCAATTTTCTTGTGTGTGTACACACACGTGTGTTCCTTTACTGAGAAAAACAAAGTATCATTTAGAAATATGAGCTTTTTAAAAATCTATATATTTTATTGATTTTTTTTTATAGAGAGGGATAGAGAGTTAGAAACATCGATGAGAGAGAATCATGGATCAACTGCCTCTTGCACACCCCCTACTGGGGATGTGCCCGCAACCAAGGTACATGCCCCTGACGGGAATCGAACCTGGGATCCTTCAGTCCGCAGGCCGACGCTGTATCCATTGAGCCATACCGGTCTCGGCTGAGCTTCTTTATCCACACATCTGCTAATGGGCACTTGGGTAGTTTCCAGATGTTAGCTATTATAAATTGTGCTGCTAAGAACATAAGGGTGCATCTATTCTTTCTGATTAGTGTTTCTGGTTTCTTAGAATATATTCCTAGAAGTGGGATCACTGGGTGAAACGGGAGTTCCATTTTCAGTTTTTTGAGGAAACAGTACTGTTCTCCACAGTGGCTGCACCAGTCTGCATTCCCACCAGCAGGGTAGTAGGGTTCCCTTTTCTGCACATCCTTGCCAACACCCATTGTTGATTTGTTGATGGTAGCTATTCGGATAGGTGTGAGATGATACCTCATTGTCATTTTAATTTTTATCTCTCTGATGATCAATGACTTGAACATTTTTTTGTATATACCTTGGCTGCCTGTATGTCACTTAGAAGTATCTATTTAGGTCCTTTGCCCATTTTTAAATTGGGTTATTTGTCTTTTTTAAAGTATGAATTCCTTATATATTTTGGAAATTACCCCCTTATCAGATGTATCTTGTCAAATATGTTCTCCCATTTAGTGGGATTCCTTTTCATTTTGTTGATGGTTTCTTTTGCTGTACAGAAGCTTTTGTTTTGATGTAGTCCCATTTGTTTATTTTATCCTTTTTTTCCTTTGCCCTAGAAGATGTGCCGGTAAAGATATTGCTACGAGAGATGCCTGAGATTTTGCTGCCTATGGTTTCTTCTAGGATTATTATGGTTTCCCATCTTATATTTAAATCTCTTATCCATTTTGAGTTTATTTTTGTGTCTGGTGTAAGTTGGTGGTCTAGTTTCATTTTTTTGCATGCATCTGCCCAATTTTCCCAGCACCATTTATTGAAGAGACTTTTTTCTCCATTGTATGCTCTTGCCTCCTTTGTCAGATATTGAGCATAATGGCGTGGGTCCATTTCTGGGTTCTCTGTTCTTTTCCATTGATCTGTATGCTGTTCTGTGACAGTACCGGGATGTTTTGTAGTATAACTTGGTATTGTGATTCCTCCAACTTCATTCTTCTTTCTTAAGATTGCTGTGTCTCTTTGGGGTCTTTTTTGGTTCCATATAAATTTTTGGAGTAGTATTTGTTCTAGGTCTGTGGAGTATGCTGTTGATGTTTTAATAGAGATTGCATTGAATCTATAGATTGCTCTAGGAAGTATGGACACTTTTATGATGTTGATTCTACCAATTCACGAACACGCTATTTTCTTCCACTTGTTTATAACTTCCTCCATCTCTTTTTTCAACTTCTTATAGTTTTCTGAGTACATCTTTTACCTCCTAAGTATCTTAATTTTTTTGTTGCAATAGTAAATGGAATTGTTTTTGTTTTTAGTTTCTCTTTCAGAGTACTTTATTGATACTCAAAAATGCCATAGATTTCTATGAGTAAATTTTGTATCCTGCTACATTGCTGAATTCCTTTATTAAATCTAGAGTTTTTTGGTGGAGTTTTTAGGGTTTTCTGTGTACAATGTCATGTTATTTGCGAATAATGATAGTAACCACTGTTAGATTTGAAGATATAAAACCTTTCTGATTTCAGCTAGTTATAGTATTTGGTATATTTGGGATTATATCTGCAAATTTGAAAAAAAATAATACTATATTTAATTTTCAAGTTCTGCCATCGAATCTACCAGAGAAGAGTCTTCAAGCCTGGTTGCTGAACTTCAGGAAAAGCTTCAGGAAGAGAAAGCTAAGTTTTTAGAACAACTTGAAGAACAAGAGAAAAGAAAGAATGAAGAAATGCAAAATGTTCGAACATCTTTGATTGCTGAACAGCAGGTATGCTCTCCTGCCCCATTTCATTATTTTAGGTTAAAGAAGGGCAACATAAATTACAAAATATAATTTCTGTGTGCAGTTAATGTTTTAGGGTCTCTTAGAAGTGATTTTCCTACATTGATACCTTCTTCATGATGAAAAGCATTTTCTTTTTATAAGTCGTCATGGCACAAGGACAGATGCTTCAAAATGAAAAAGTCTTAGATTGTAAATTAGGAAACGTGAATTATATTTCTAGTTTATTTTTTTATTTAAATGTTATTTAAAAATATATATATATATTTATTGATTTCAGAGAGGAAGAGTGAGGGAGAGGGAGGAAGAGATAGAAACATCAATGATGAGAGAGAATCACTGATCGGCTGCCCTACTGGGGATCAAGCCAGCAACCCAGGCATGTGCTGGCTTGACTGGACTCGAAAGTGGGGCCCTTCAGTCCGAAGGCCAACACTCTATCCATTGAGCCAAACCAGCTAGGGCTACTTCTAGTTTCTTAACTACCTATGTGATTTTAAGTTCATTTCTTAATCTCTTCAAAACTCAAATAAGTTCTTTTGCAAATGAAAGTGTTTATACTAAACTTAGATGATAATCTTTAAAATTTTATTTTTCTAAATTGCATCATCCCAAATGTTTTTTTTTCTTTTTCTTTTGATAATTCCTATTCATGTTAGGCTGTTGGTAGATTACAGTTGATTGTTATTGAACATGATTCAGTTATTAATATTGATCAGTAGTGAGTGGTAAAGCTTGCCAGATGAGCGGGGGCCAGACCATTAAGCCTGGTCATAAAGCAGTGGCCATAGAAATACACAGACAAGAGATGGAGGTGCGATAAAATCTCTCTTGAAATGTTGTTGTGCTAACCAAGGTTTAGATAAAGACCGGAAGCTTTCAGAGGCAGGAAGATTACTAAGAGAGTAGGTAAAATAGCACTTGCTAATTTGTTGATCATTTTCTTTTCTCCAAATTTTGCTTTTCCTCTGACAATAAATATGTGAACAATATTATCTTAATATGGAACCAGAGAAAAATAACATTGCATTTACTACAGTATAACATTTTCATTAAAAAAAAAACAAAAACATTTGTATGTTGTACTTTCCCCCCCACATACAAATGTAACATGCAAAACTATTTTCAAGGCTAGTTTTTTAGCCCTAGCATCTATGTGCATGCAGACAATTTTTAAAAATATATATTTTTTAGTTTTTTTGTTTTTTGTTTTTTGTTTTTGTTTGTTTTTTTTGTTTTTTTTACAGAGAGGAAGGAAAAGGGATAGAAAGTTAGGAATATCAATGAGAGAGAAACATTGATCAGCTGCCTCCTGCACACCCCCTACTGGGGATGTGCCCACAAGCAAGGTACATGCCCTTGACTGGAATCAAACCTGGGACCCTTCAGTCCATAGGCCAACACTCTATCCCTGAGCCAAACTGGTTAGAGCGACAATTTATGTACCTAATCATTTTGTCTTCCAGACCAACTTTAACACTGTTTTAACAAGAGAGAAAATGAGGAAAGAAAACATAATTAATGATCTCAGTGACAAGTTGAAAAGTACAATGCAGCAGCAAGAGCGAGATAAAGGTTAGTAAAGTTTTGTAATACGATTTTTAATTCTGTTTTAAAATTAGAAATCATCTAAGAGTATTCTGTAATGCTTAATTCAACCTGGGGTGTCCCTTAGATTTGATCGAGTCCCTCTCTGAAGACCGAGCGCGCTTGCTGGAAGAAAAGAAGAAGCTTGAGGAAGAAGTCAGTAAGCTGCGGGGCAGCGGTTTTGTACCTTCACCGTTTGTAGCGACAGCCCCAGAACTCTATGGAGCTTGTGCCCCTGAACTCCCAGGGGAGACGGAGAAGTCAGCCATCGAGACACAAGATGAAGGGAGAGTGGACTCGGCGATGGAGACAAGCATGATGTCCGTACAGTAAGTACACCCTTGTCAGCTGCCTCAGGTATTAGGCTCTTAGGCCACTTGTGTGAACTAAAAGTTCTGGTGGAAGGAAATATACAATATTTAGCACCACTGGTTGATAGCTCATATGTCTAAAAGTTGTGCCATTTTAATTCTCTAAGCTAAAACATGACAGATATTTTAATGTGACTGATTATGTGTCTTATGAATCACTCTGGCGTATTTTCATAGACTGCCAGGATAAGAGTCGCTATAGTAGTATTAAGCTGTTCTTACTTACAGGAGTGTTTGAACTTTGAGACCCATAACCTAGGAGGAAAAGGCATTGAGAGGATACCATTCACAACAAACAATTGTTAATTTGTAGGTGCTTTAAAATATAACTGAATTAAATGATTAAAACTGAAATGGAACTTTTAGAAAATAGATATTTTTATTTGATTTTCAGAGAGGAGGAATGGGGGAGACAGAGATAGAAACATCAATGATGAGAGAGAACCATTGATTGGCTGTCTCCCACATGCCCCACACTGGGGATCGAGCCCACAACCCAGGCATGTGCCCTGACAGGGAATCGAACTATTATCTTCTTGGTTCATAGGTCAACACTCAGCCACTGAGCCACACCAGCAGGGCTAAAATGAAAACTTTTTATTATTATTTTTACCTTCACCTGAGGATACTTTTCCATTGATTTTTAGAGAGAGTGGAAGAGAGAGGGAAAGATAGAGAGAAATATCGATGTGAGAGAAACACATCTATTGGTTGCCTCCTGCATAAGCATTGACCAGGTCCAGGGCAGGGGAGGAGCCTGCAGCCAAGGACGTGCCCTGGGGCCGGAATTGGACCCAGTGCCCTTCAGTCCAAGGCTGACTATCCACTGAGCCAAACAAGCGAGGGAGTAAAAGAGCACATTTTATAGACATATTTGGGGTAGGACACTTCTTCCTCAGCAAAAAGTAAAAAAATAAAGCAATAGAAACACGATTACAAAAATTAACTATGTATTCTATATAATAAAAGCCTATTGGCCATGTGTATGTCATCTTTGGAGATATGTCCATTCAGGTCCTCTGCCCATTTTTTGTTTGGATTGTTTATTTTTTGGTTGTTAAGTCAGCTCACATCTGTCAGAATGGCTCACACTAATGGAACAAGTGCTGGCAAGGATGTGGAGAAAAGAGAACCCTCAGACCTTGTTGGTGGGATTACAGATAGGTGCAGCCACTATGGAAAGACAGTGTGGAGGTTCCTAAAAATATTGGCTCAGTAGGTAGAGCATCGGCCTGTGGACTGAAAGGTCCCGGGTTTGATTCCAGTCAGGGGCAGGTACCGTGGTTGCTGGCCTGCACCTGGGCCCTGGTTGGGGGCGTGCTACCAATCAACGTGTCTATCTCACTTCAATGTCTCTCTGTCTCTGTCTCTCCCCCTCCCTTCCACTCTTTCTAAAATATCAATGGGAAAATATCTTCGGGTGAGGATTAATAAGAAATAAATAATAAAATAAAAGACATTATCCCAGGAAAAGGCATAAACCAATGCTTTGCTTATATTTTCAAAAGGTCTACAGGTCTTAATTTCAGGAGGTTTGCTACAAAGAATGTACACCACTGAAATGTACCGTAGCTTAAACAGGATGATTTCTACAATTTAGTTCAGACCCTTAAATTTTAAAGTGCTTTGTAGTAATAGTTAGATTTCTAAAGTTCTTTTGAAGAGTGTGAAGTCCAGAATTTTTAGACTTAAACTAAAATAATTCATTGTCTCTTAGAGAAAACATCCATATGCTATCTGAAGAAAAACAGAGGATAATGCTGTTAGAACGAGTAAGTAAATTATTTTCTTCAATTGCAATATTTGATATGTTCATTATGTGGATGCAGTTAAATATGTTTTATGCTGAAAACATGCCCTGTTTATAAATTAGGTCTTTTTATAAAATATATAATTGATTTAAAAAAGGAAGGGAGAGAAAGACAGAAACATCCTATCTAATAAACCTATCTAATAAGAGTAATATGCAGATTGACCATCACTCCAACAGACAAGATGGCTGCCCCCACGTGGTCAAAGATCCTGCCCCTATGTGGACATAAGACAGCCAGTAGGGGAGGATAGTTGGGAGGTACCAGGCCAGCAGGGGAGGGCAGTTGAGAGGGACCAGGCCTGCAAAGGAGGGCAGTTGGAGGTGATCAACCCTGCAGGGGAGGGCAGTTAGGGGTGACCCCAGGCCAGCAGAGGAGGGAAGTTGGGGGAAAACATGCTGGCAGGGGAGCAGTTAGACATCCATCAGGCTGGCATGGGAGTGGTTAGGGGTGATCAGGCTGGCAGGCAGAAGCAGTTAGAGGCAATCAGGAAGGCAGGCAGGCGAGCAGTTGGGAGCCAGCAGTCCTGGATTGTGAGAGGGATGTCTGACTGCCTGTGGGATCGGGTCTAAACGGGCAGTTGGACATCCCTCGAGGGGTCCCAGATTGGAGAGGGTGTGGGCTGGGCTGAGGGACACCCCCAAACCCTGTGCACGAATTTCGTGCACGGGGCCTCTAGTCAATGAAGAGAGAGAATCATTGATTGGCTGTCTCGTACATACCCCACACTGGGGTTGAGCCCCCAATTCAGTTATGTGCCCTCTTGGGAATCGAAATGTGACTTCCTCATTCATAGGTTGATATCCAACCACTGAGCCATGCTGGCTGGGGCAGATTTTTTTTTTGATTTTTTTAAAAATATATTTTATTGATATTTTACAGAGAGGAAGGGAGAAGGATAGAGAGCTAGAAACATCGATGAGAGAAAAACATTGACCAGCTGCCTCCTGCACACCTCCCACTGGGGATGTGCCTGCAACCAAGGTATATGCCCTTTACCAGAATCGAACCTGGGACCTTTTAGTCCACAGGCTGACATTCTATCCACTGAGTCAAACCGGTTTCAGCCAGATCTTTTTTTAATGTTTATTTTTGTAATTAATATTTTGAGAAGTGGCTTAACAGTTGGCAATATTATTTCAAGACTCTATTTGTTATATGTTTCTAATAAATGAAGTCTATATTAGAGAAAAAGGTTATTGGTCTTTATAAAATAACTATGTATAATAATAGTTTTATTCAATAGCTCAAAATTCATTAAAACATAAGTATTTCAAAAACAAAGCATTGAATACATGCCTGGATTGGGCAAAAATAGATTATGTGAATGATGAAGAAAAGTTGTTTTCTTTAATGGAGATTAATTGAAATGAACATAGGCAATAAGTCATTTTCTCCCAATTGTTTTATAGAGCACTTCTCATTCCTTTGGTTTTTAAGATTTTCAGTTAAAAAAAAAATTTCCCTCTTTACAAGCTTATAAGAACCTAGTAAAAATTGTTCAGCTTTGGTTCTAACCTGCATTTATTGTTGTTCTTGCTGCTATTGAAGTGTTGCATGATCACATATCAGAATCAACTGGGATATAAGCAAATACCTCTTCAGACATATTCGCAGAGTCTTTGGGGATGGATCTCAGATATTTACTGCATACTTAAAAGTTCCACAAGTGATACGATTTTAACGCACATTAAACTTTTAGAATCGTTGGGTTAGGTAAATATACTAAAAATGTTCTCATTATTTTTTAATCCAGTAAATAATTAAAACAGTGGGAAAAGATCTATAAATAAATATTTCCCACTAACTTTTGTATGGGAACTGAAAGTAATCTGAAGTTTAAAAAGTTTTGTCAATCCTGTTTAGATTTGAGAAGGTACAAGGATAAACCAAACCACAGGTCTCTCTTATTTCCCCCTGCAGACATTACAATTAAAAGAAGAAGAAAACAAGCGGTTAAATCAAAGACTGGTAAGTTTTTTCTTCTTAATTGATCCAAGTCCTTATTTAAAAAAATTTATCAAAAACTTAATCTTTTTAAAAAAATCTAAATAAAGTTGCATGTGTTCTGAAAATGGATAATCAAACTTATCTTTACCAGCAGCATGTGGACCATTTGGACGATTTTGATGATCAGTTGCTATACCGTTTTAAGCTTTTCTAGTCATTATTGTTGTAGTTTTTTCTTTCTCTCTTGTTTTTAAACACTAATTGAGACCCTGCATTATTCAAAATAGTGTTCAGTGGGAAATGGAAGAAATTCTGAGCATCAAAATTAAACTTAATAAATAGAGATCTATTCATCTTTTGTTGATTTGTATAATCAGGGTTTAGGCCCACTCTGCTCGGGAAGTATACATGTCAATCTCTTTCCCTGTGAAAATTTTAAGATTAGGTATGTAATTATAAATAAGATGTAATTCTAGCCCTGACATGTTTGGTTCAGTGGATAGAGCATCGGCCTGCGGACTAAAGGGTCCCAGGTTTAATTCCAGTAAAGGGAGGCATGTACCTTGGTTGTGGGCACATACCCAGTGGGGAGTGTGCAGGAGACAGCTGATTGATGTTTCTCTCTTATCAATGTTTCTAACTATCCCTCTCCCTTCCTCTCTGTAAAAAAAGAAATAAAATATATTTTAAAAAAAAGAGATGTAATTCTATATTGTTTTTAATCCAGCCAAATTGGATTCAGAAAATAATAAAAAGTAAAAATGTAGGTAAATTTGTCCACTGAAAGTAATTGTTGAAGGAAAAGAATTATGTTATTATGAACCATATAAACTTTGACTCTTAAAAACTGGGATAGACGCCGAGACTGGTTTGGCTCAGTGGATAGAGCGTCGGCCTGCGGATTGAAAGGTCCTGGGTTCGATTCTGGTCAAGGGCATGTACCTTGGTTGTGGGCACATCCCTAGTAGGGGGTGTGCAAGAGGCAGCTGATCGATGATTCTCTCTCATCGATGTTTCTAACTCTTTATCCCTCTCTCTTCCTCTCTGTGAAAAATCAATAAAATATATTAAAAAAAAAAAAAAAAAAAGCTGGGATAGAGACAGTGTGTATAACATTGAACAAAATTTTCACAATAGGACCTAAAAACTGTCATTCTTTAATTGTATAAGCTTTATGGACTGTTTTTTGTTTGTTTGTTTGTTTGTTTTTAGATGTCTCAGAGCATGTCTTCAGTATCCTCAAGGCATTCTGAAAAGATAGCTATTAGAGAGTAAGTATTTTATTTTTATTTTGTGGGTTTCTTTTTTTCTGTGCAAAATATTTTACTGAACTGAATAATTTTGAATTGTATTGGTGATGAAAAAATTTTATGAAAAAGCATGGTTTTTCACGCAGTTGTTGTGGCTCAGTTGGTTGAGCGTCGACCTATTAACCAAGAGGTCACAGGTTCGATTCTTAGAGCACAGATGCCTGGGTTGTGGGCTTGATCCCCAGTGTGGGACATGCAGGAGGCCTGATTGCCCCAACTGCCCTCCTTTGTAGGCCTGGTTCCCCTCAATTGCCCTTTCCTGCTGGCCATCTTGTGGTGGCCATCTTGTGTCCACATGGGGGCAGCCATCTTGTGTGTTGAAGTGATGGTCAGTTTGCATATCCTCCTTTATTACATAGGATATATATACACACCCTATCTAATAAAGAGGAAATATGCTAATTGACTACCGCACCCTCACAAAGATGGCATCCATGGCCAATAAGGAGGGAATATACTAATTGACTGTCACGCCCTCAAAGATGCCGGCACTCATAGCCACAAGATGGTGGCATCCAGTCCCCTCAACCCCCCAGCTGCCCAGGGCCAGCCTGAGGCTTACATTGCTGGCAGTGACAGCAGCAGGGGTTTGATGGGGGCGTTGCCGTCCCCTGATCGCTGGGTTGCCTCCTGCCCCTGAGGGCTCCCGGACTGTGAGAGGGGGCAGGTCGGGCTGAGGGGCCCCCCACTCCAGAGCATGAATTTTCATGTACATAGGGCCTCTAGTACTATATAATGAAGAGCTAATATGCTGTTTAGATCCAACAGCTGAACGACCTCTAGACATCCTTTTGGATGACCAGCTGGGGCCGCGAGGGCCAAGCCCCTTGCATGAAATTCGTGCACTCGGGGGCGGGGTTCTCTCAGCCTGGCCTGCGCCTTCTCGCAGTTCGGAAGCCCTCGGGGAATGTCTAACTGTCGACTTAGACCCGCTCCCTGCTCCCAGACCCGCTGTGCTTGCCAGCTGTGAGCCTGGCTTCTGGCTGAGCGGCGCTCCCCCTGCGGTCAGTGTGCATCATAGCAACTGGTCATTCCCCTTTGGGCTGAAACCGCTCTCTGAAATCCCCCAAGCGGCCCCAGATTGTGAGAGGGTCAGCCCAAGCCAAGGATCCCACGGCGCACAGTCGGGGCCAGGAAGGGATGTGGGAGTTGGCCAGCTGGGGTGGAACCGTGGAGGGCTGCAGGGCCTGTCCAGATTATCTTGCTCAGTCCCAGTCGGCTGGACCCCAGCAGCAAGCTAACCTACTGGTTGGAGCGTCTGCCCCCTGTCAGTCAGTGCATGTCATAGCGAGAGGTTGAGCGGCTTTAGCATATCATTAGCATATTATGCTTTGATTGGTTGAATGGATGATTGGACACTTAGCATATTAGGCTTTTAGTACCAGGAGATAGATAGATATATATATATATATATATATATATATATATATATATATATATATATAACATAGTAAATGTGAAAATTATATTGCATTTGTGATATTTTAATATATAGTTGAACATTGCAGAATATATACTTAAAGTTTTCAGAAGGGGGCGATAGTAACTTTTCAGGTCGATAATGACATTCCTTCATTTAGTTTCCAGGTGGGAGACTTGGTACTCATTATCCTAGACGAGCGCCACGACAATTATGTGTTATTTACCGTTAGTCCAACCTTGTATTTTCTGCATTCAGAGTCTCTGCCTGCCCTGGATCTCAAACCAGGTGAGGGTGGTAAGTGTCACATCCATAACTACAATAGTAAAGCCTGGAATGGAGAGACTATATTACACATTTTTATTTGCTGTCTAAATATGTCAGAATCTGTTTGTTTATAAAATTTGCGGTATCCAGGTTAATTTCCTGGATTCTACTGACAATTCTAAATCAACGTAGTTATTGCAATTGGGCCAGATATCTCATATCCTAGAAGTAGCAGAATTAAATTGTCTTAATTCTTATATAAGTACAATCTATTTAAGCTCACATGCTTGTTAATAACATTACCTTTTTTTGGCAAATTATAAAATGTCTTTTCTGTCTTTTTTTTATCATCCCGTGTTTCTACTTTATTTTTTTATTAGAATGTCAATTCTTAAACATTTTTAAAGGCAAAAATAAGTTTTAAAATATACTAAATTTATAATATCTATTATCTATTATTTTTTAAAATTATCTACCAAATTTAAATAATTTGCAATTTTGATGAAGGCTTTAATAATAGTGAGATGCATCCATGGACTAGTGATTTCTGAGTATGATGTACTGACCTATTTTCAAAGTCAGGTATAAATCTTCTAAAATAATAAAATATATATATATTTTAATTAAAAAAAAAATATATATATATTTTTTCCATATATATATAAAATTGATATTTTTACAGAGAGGAAGGGAGAGAGATAGAGAGCTAGAAACATCGATGAGAGAGAGACATCAACCAGCTGCCTCCTGCACACCCCCTACAGGGGATGTGCCCGCAACCAGTGTACATGCCCTTGACCGGAAACGAACCTGGGACCTTTCAGTCCGCAGGCCGACGCTCTATCCGCTGAGCCAAACCGGTTTCGGCTAAAATAATTTGAACCCGGACTCTTTAGTCCACAGGCCGACATTCTATCCACTGAGCCAAACTGCTAGGGCAGTGGTCGGCAAACTGCGGCTCGTGAACTACATGAGGCTCTTTGGCCCCTTGAGTGTGGCTCTTTCACAAAATACCATGTGCGGGTGCGCACGTACAGGATGATTGAAATTTCCTGGCCCATGCGCAGAAGTTGGTTTTCTGCTCTCAAAAGAAATTTCAATCGTTGTACTGTTGATATTTGGCTCTGTTGACTAATGAGTTTGCTGACCACTGGGCTAGGGCAACAGTGTTAATTTACCATGGTACTCCACATCCTCCTTACACCTACCCCACCTCTTTTTTTGGGCGGGGGGGTCTCGTCATAAACGATGGATTATCTAAACTGCTGTATTACAGCGTTTATAGTATTTTTCACATTCTGTGGTCCAGGGGCTTCTCTGTCTTTCTATTATGTGATAGTCGCTTTGTACATTTCCGATGGTTTTTCAGGATATCTTTTATTTACTTATATTTATGGCATACAAATTAATTTTGGCTTCTCTTGGGAATCTCAGAGGCTTATCTAAACAGATAATTTATTGGCCAAAGAACTTTTGGAATCAAGTTTTTATGAGAATTTCTGATGAATTTAAAGAGAATGAGTATTAGTTTGTCACACTTGGGCTCTGTGAGGGCAAGCCTTTTCATTCCAGCTCCTCCCACATTTCCCACCTCCCCATTGCTCAGGCACTCCCCTGGAAGACCTGTCAGTCATTTATTGTGCACCGACTGTGTTCACCCCTTCTGTGCACCGTGGGTACAGACAGGAGCATTGGTGTTACAAGCAGTGCCTCTCAGAAGGCAGGGCTTTTCTTAGAATCTAGAAAATACGTTTTGTCTGCATGACTTTGCCTATTTTCAGAATGGAAAAGGTCATCTTAGCACTTTCAGTAGATGGCACTGTTGAGCTAATTTAGAGAATTTCTAAATTTGTTTATAATTTATACTTAAATTATTTGTATATCTTTAACTTCGTTAGTTCTGTGATTTGACTTACCATCTATTTTTAATGAGTAAATAAAATAAAAATTTATGGTTGAAAAGTAGACTGAATTCAGTGTTGTTTTGAAAATTGTTACACGTTTTCGTGATTTCAGCAATCTTGCATTAGTCTGTTTTGATTCTGACAGTTACATTTTATGATAATTATAACTGTACTTTTAAAAAGAAACTAATCTCTTGATTTAATAGCTTCAGGTGTATCTAGAAGACCCTGGGTTCTTGGAAAAGTAATGGAAAAGGAATACTGTCAAGCCAAAAAGGTAAAATATATATATATATATATATATATATATATATCATATGTTATAAACTTAGGAATCATGTAGAAAACTAGAGGCCTGGTGCACGAAATTCATGCATGGGGAGGGTCGCCTCACCCCAGCCTGCACTCTTTCACAATCCTGGACTGCTGGCTCCTAATCGCTCACCTGCCTACCTGGTCATCCCTAACTGCCCCCCACTACTGGCCAGGTTGCCCCAGCTGCCCTCTCCCTGCTGGCCTGGTTGCCCCTAACTGCCCCCTCCGCTGTCCTGGTCACCCGTTTGGCACACCCCCCCCCCCCCTCCCCCGACCTGGTCATCCCATATGACCTGCTTGTTCAGTCGTTTGGTTGTCCCTCATTAACCCCCTGCTGGCCTGGTCATAGGCAGCCATCTTGTGAGGGTGTGAGTGTTAATTTGCATATTACCTCTTTATAGGATTCTTATACTACTTGATACAAAAATCTTGAACAGTGCTGTCTTGGCCTTTTTGCTCTCTTGAGTGAGACCTTTAATGGGAACATAACTGCTGATTAAAAGCGAATCTGTTTATAAATAGAGTTGATATTTTCTTATTTATTTTCATACTCTACTCCCATTGAAGTAAAATATTGATGACTAAAAATGCACCTGACTGTTACGTTAGCAATGCCATTACAATACAATTAGTGAAATCTAGGGAGCATATTTCCTAACTCTGTAATTTTGGGCCCCTTTGCTCAAAACACTTATAGAACTTAAACTGTGTAGTATTGAAGTCTCCTTGATGCTTTAAGGACTTATGGCTCACTTTGTACTGTATCCTTCCGTCAGTATTAGTGGCTCAGTGTATTTCCACCCGGTGAGGGGAAGGTCTGGTGCAGTTTGTCTAAGAGCCTCTCCCCGCCCCTCCCCCCAGTACTTGAGCATTGAGTGGTATGATACGATGGTACTTGTGTAATTTGGTTTCTTTTCTTCTTAGGCACAAAACAGATTTAAAGTTCCTTTGGGAACAAAGTTTTACAGAGTGAAAGCTGTGTCGTGGAATAAGAAAGTATAACCTGGAAGAAATGGATACGTTCTGTGACATTTTCCTGATTTATCCTACAGTGTTCATTCATCACTCCAAAACAGCAAGCCATCTTTTTATACAAAAGTCAGCGTGACAATATGCTTCATTGGTGTACATCATTTACTTTTCAACTGGCTACACACCCTTTAGAACAATAAACTGAATAAGACATTTGGCTGAATTAAAATGGTTTTGGTTTTGTTTTTATCCAAACGAAATGCGGACCAAACTAGTTCATTTCTCAAAGGGCATACCCTGTGCATTGTGGCTTACGATCAGCCATATTAATTGCCTGTTACGTATACATTAGCTTGAACTTAGATAGTAAATGTTAGTTGTTATTACCAGCATTTGTCCTTTTGTGAAATCAGTATAAAAAACTTGCACTCTGAACACATTCTTTATAAAATGTATAGATTCTTCAAGACTATTTAAAGAGAGGAGTGTTATTGCATGCAGATAATCATAATTTTGAGTTTGCCTCTGTAGATGACTAAAGCAAATGGTTTCCTTTATTTTTTTAATGCCCTTTGATATTTCAAAACAAAAAGGAACTCAATTTGATTGATTGATTTTTAAGATCAGCCATAATTATCAGTCTTTAAAAGCACTTTCAGCAGACCGGTCGCCTGGGTTCTAAAGGAGGAGTCTGTGCTGTTGACACTGTACATGCAGCACGGAAGCCTTCCCACCTTTATTATTCTGTCAAGAATAACTATATTGATGAAATTATAATTCATGGTTCAGCTTCAGAAAAAAACATATTCATTGTACATTAACCGTTTAGAGGTCACTTAAATAACGAACTGTTGTATTGTAAAACACATGTAGAATTTTACAACAATAAAGATTTGAACCTGTAAATGTGTGTGCCTTTGAAGAAAGGATACCTTTTTAATATATTTGAGTGCTTGCGGGAGATGGGAAAAACTTGTTCTGTATTATATCAAAAGAAACATGTTAATTACAAAAATGTTCTTTAATTATATACTATGTAACAGGGTAAAACAGTGTTATGTAGAATAGAATTGTGTAAACTAAACTAGATCTGTAAACAAACTGCCATGGAGCAAAGGTATTTAAATGCGTTGAGTTGGATGAGACTTGTTTGAGGATTGTTGCTAGAGAACAATAAATAAAATGATTTCCCCCCCCAGAAAATATTTAATTTCTTCATAAAAATAAGTTAAATATTTTTTTAAATATGTATGTCTAATAGTACAGAAAATGGAATAAACAACATAGTGTATAGAAAACTGAATTTGACATATTAATGAATAAATGAACAAATGACTTCACATGTTTCTATTTAGTCCTTTCATGACATCTTAATGCAAAGAGTGCCAACGCAATAAATCCCTTGCTATGCAGAGTGGTTTTTCAAAGCAGGTTTTTTGGGTCTAATTGAATCTTCCAGTCGGGCCATTTTTACTTAATTGTGCTGTGGAGTACAGTGGGCTGACACCTGACATCACACCCATCGTCTCATTAATGCTGCTCTTTAACTTTGTAGCTTATAGTTTTCCTTATGTTCACCTTGTCAGTGTTCATATACACATTTATAAAGCGGAAAGGCAGTGCAATTTTCTTAACAGAGAAAAAAAAAAGAAGCCCTGGCCAGTTTGGCTCAGTGGATAACGGCGTCATCCTGGGTTTGACACTGGTTAGGGCAAATGACTGGGTTTTGTGCTTGATCCCCACCCAGGAAGGGGCATGCAGGAGGCAGCCAATCAATGATTCATTATTGATGTTTCTCTATCTCCTCATCCCCTGAAACCAATCTATAGTGCAGGGGTCCTCAAACTTTTTAAAGTGGGGGCCAGATCACGGTCCCTCAGAGAGCTGGAGGGCCGGACTATATGAACTAATTCCTACTGTAACACCTCGGCTGCACTCACTGCCCAAAAAACCTGGCGGGCCGGATCAGACTCCTCTGCGGGCCGCATGTGGCCCGCGGGCCGTAGTTTGAAGACCCCTGCTATAGTGACAGTTCGACCGGTGGCTATGACACACACTGACCACCAGGGGAGAAGATACACAGGCATGGAGACCTGGAACAGACGGATGAATCTCAGAGGGAATGGGGGAGAGGGCGGGAAGAGATTAACTGAAGGCCTCGTGCTTAATAGAGGTCTGGTGCACAGGCGGGGTCCCTCCGCCGGGCCTGCACCCTCTCACAGTCCAGGACCCCTTGGGGGATGTTGGGCTGCGGTTCCAGCCCTATCTCCGAAGGCCAGGCCGAGGGACCCCCGATGCAGGAATCTGTGCATCGGGCCTCTAGTAAAATAAACAAAATAAGAAAAAAAATAAAACCTGGAAATCAAAACTCATCAATTGTATCCTGACCTTTGAGTGATTAAGGAAAAAGTATTGTGAGCTATGTATGGTATCAGAATGTTTGTATTCCAGATCTAGATATAACTGGACTTTGGGCAAGTTGCATAAACCGAACCCAGCTTTCTCATGTATGAAATTGTTTAATAAAAGGACCAACTTCATAGGGTTATTTTGAAGATTAAATGATAAAAATTACAAATCTGAAGTGCTTCAAACAATTTCTAAAAACAGGCTAAGTACTCAGAAAATAGGAGCTATTGTAAAGCTTTAAGAATCTGAATTTCACTATTCAGGTTCTAATAGAAATGTAATTTTCTTTATTAAAAGGATGGATATTTAAATCATGTTCACTGCAGAGTAAGTGAGGTATATGTAAATTGTGGGAACAGTTTTACTTCTTTTGGCAAATATGCCTGGATATATACTAAGAAGAGATGCGCAAAAATTAAACTTTTATTTGCATTTACTTTAAAAATTATCATAGGGTGAAAACAAATTTAGTATGCACCTAAGCTTTTGTCATATTTCCCAGTTTTGCCACCTAGAGATGATATTACATGGCCATTTTTATCTCGTGTTCCAAACTTTATGACCATACTGCTGTTTCTTGATAAAAACAATTTACATTGTTGACTTTATAAGAGAATGTTTATTCGGTTGATCACAGAGGTATAGAAAGTCATTCCTAGAAGAAACGGGCTTAGGAAACAAGTTACAGAGGTAAAGGAAGGGCCCCTGGAGCTTGGGAGTGAGGAAGCTGATGGTATAACCTGCCTGGGGCAGAGAGAGGCACGGGAGTGCTCCCGGAGGAAGAGTGAGAGCAGTGGGTCCTCCATCCTCAGGGTTTTGAGGGCGGAGATTTTAGGGCGGTTCCAGGCGAAGCGCTCTGTAGGATGTTCAGCAGTTTTCCAGGTGTGTCCTTTAGGGTTGTGGTCTCCACTGATTGCTGGGCTGGCACAAGGGCAGGGGGTCATTATTCAATGCAGCTGGTCTGGACGTCAGCCTTGGGGTCACTGGTCTGACTTGGCTGCTTTTCTGGGCCTGGAGCTGAAACACAACTTCCCATCCTGACTGGCAGAGTCGAGGCTGTGGGTGCAGTCGAATGCTGGGGACGGCTAGCCACCCTCCCACCGCGGCTGGCTTTGGCCTCGCTGCACCATCTCAAGGCCTTGGGCCTGCCTCTCGGGGTCCCCACTCTCCAAGCTCCAGTCCTGAGGAGGAGCCGCTGCTTGGCAGTGTGTGTGTGTGTGTGTGTGTGTGTGTGTGTGTGTGTGGCCCGATTTGAGAGACGTGTGTCCGGCCTGTGGCTGTGACCACCCCTGTAGCTCGCTGAATGAGGGCCTCGGCCACTGCCTGAGGCTGGAGCAAACAGCAGTTGGCATAAAGATGCAACAGGGAACATCGGGACCTCCAGCCAATGAAGGGTGCACCCTCCCGCTCCTCTTCCACGCCCAGTCCAACGGGAGGTAAATGTTCAGGCACAGTCTACAGGGCTCCCTGATGCAAGCCCTTGTGTCTCCATTCCTTGTTCTCTTACCTTCTCGCGTGGTCTGCAGGTTTCATTATTTCACAAGAACTTCTTGGCTACCTCTGTTAACTTCCTAGTTAGTTCGTTAGCATTTATATTACGACTCTCTAAATATTGTCTGCTCCCATCCAAGTACTAACCAAGCCCGACCCTGCTTAGCTTCCGAGATCAGGGTGGTATGGCCATAGACTATCTGCTGAGCCAAATCCTGAACTGTGATGACATTTCTTCTCTTGCATGGTCCATGGTCTTTATGGGGAGCCTTTCTGTTGTCTTCTGTGCTATTGTGTAATTACCATAGCTTTAATAACTTCAAATGCTTCTTCGCT
The DNA here is from genome assembly GCF_964339955.1 of Pipistrellus hanaki. Taxonomy (NCBI): domain Eukaryota; kingdom Metazoa; phylum Chordata; class Mammalia; order Chiroptera; family Vespertilionidae; genus Pipistrellus; species Pipistrellus hanaki. The sequence continues at coordinate 10,847,417 of NC_140519.1, forward strand.
GTTTAGTCCATCAAGTCCTTTTCCTCAGAGACCTCCTCTTGGACACATTAGCTCTTCTGCTTCAGACTAATCGTTGCTTTCTAAGCCTGCTATATCATATTCTAACATTTTTTTTGTTGTTGTTAGAAAGCCATTGTTTCATGTTTCTCTTTCTGGAGCTTATGATCCTAGGGGGAAAATAGTAGAAAATAAATTTTCTGAATCTCTGCTAATATAACAAACGGGGTATAGAATTTTTCAGAAATTAACTCCATTGTCTCTTACTTTCCGAGTTGTTGTGAAGACAAATGCCATTTTATTTGTGTTCTCTATAGTTTTTAGCCCACCTCTATGGTCCCCGGAAGTCTTTAAGAGCCTTTCAGACCTAGAACTATAAAACGGCATGAAAATGTCTTGCAGTTCCCGGTCTCCTTTCTTGCTGTTAATCAGTGAATCTTTTTTAACCTAAGGATACATGTCATATAGGGGAAGTTTTATATTTGTTTGACTTCAAAGAGGAGGAAAAGGGAGGGGAAGGGGGAAAGGGAGGGGGAGGGGGAGGGAACAGTGATGAGAGAATCATTGATTGGCTGCCTCCCGCACACCACACTGGAGATGGAGCCTGCAAGCCAAGCATATGCCCTGACCTGGAATCAAACCATGACCTCTGGTTTGGAGCTCACCCACCCAGTCACCGAGGCTAAAGCAAATTGCAGTTAGCACACAAATGCAAAAAGGAACATTGGAAGGCCAATGGGCTTGGATATTCAGCAGGGCTGAAAATGAGCATAAAACTCATTTTATGTTGTCTTTGTGCTGTTGTCGTGTAATAGCCCGCTGTGGGCTCAATGGATCAAGGCGATTTCCTGATGTGATAATCCTTACGTTGTTTACCAGAATTTACCTTTGATCTGCCTGTATGCATTGCAAAAGGGAAAGGTGTATTCAAGGGAATAAAAGGTGGACCAGGTCAGAAAGGTGCCTCTCCAGGAAGGGGTCTCCGCCTGGCCCCCAGGGCCTTCTAGATTCATATTTCTCATCTGGCATTTCCATTTGTGCGTCGGCCCCTCCTTCAGATCCGAACCTCGCTGTGCAGTAATCACACCCGCTGGGCTAGAGGAAGTTTTTAATTTTTTTCTTTATTTCTCAAATGTATGTTAAACCTTTTAGAACTCCATTTCCCTTGTATTCTGATTTCCTATTTTCTATCTGATTGATAAACTTTAGTCTTTTCTAAGCGTTTCCTCAATTTTAAACCATTTCATTGAATTTTTATGTTGACAATTATGGTTATAACTTTCAAGAGTGCTGATGATCTTTCGTGATAGGGTCCATTATCTTTTCACATTTCTCTGAAGATATAAATTGTTTTTCTTTAGTTCTCTTTTATGTCCTCTATTGTCTCCAAGGCATTTTTTTTCTTATTAATTTTGTTTTTTATTTCATGTCAGAAGTGTTCCCGAATTGTCTGGTGTTTCTTGTTTATCCTTAGTCTCAAGAGTGAGGCATTGCCGAATTTGAAGTTATTAAAGCTATGGTAATTACACAATAGCACAGAAGACAACAGAAAGGCTCCCCATAAAGACCATGGACCATGCAAGAGAAGAAATGTCATCAGTGGATAGAGCATCGGTCTATGGACTGAAAGGTCCCAGGTTCGATTCCGACAACAGAAAGGCTCCCCATAAAGACCATGGACCATGCAAGAGAAGAAATGTCATCAGTGGATAGAGCATCGGTCTATGGACTGAAAGGTCCCAGGTTCGATTCCGGTCAAGGGCATGTACACTGGAGGGCACATCCCCAGTGGGGGGTGTGCAAGAGGCAGCTGGTCAATATTTCTCTCTCATTGATGTTTCTAGCTTTCTATCCCCCTCTCTTCCTCTCTGTAAAAAAATCAATAAAATATAAAAAATAAATATAGATTAAAAAAAAAGATATATGCTAAAAAAAAAAAAAAAGAATGAGGCATTAAACAGCTGATGTCCAGTTCTGATTTAAATCCCTCCCGTACCTCTATCTGGAAAATAGAGAAAAATTTAAAAACTTTATAAAGTACTAGAGGCCCGATGCATGAAATTCGTGCAAGGGGCTCAGCCCTCACAGCTGCAGGGCAGCCTCCACCCTCGCAGCCCCAGCTTCGCCCGGAAGGTTGTTTGGAAGGACGTCCGGAAGGTCATTCAGCTGTCCAGTCAATTAGCATATTACACTTTTATTATTATAGATTGGAAATCATTTGGCTTATTTCACTCTTTTTTATTTTAATGGGAATCTTGATTTCTTTTTATGGATATAAATGGTGTTGGAAAAATTGGACAGTTATGTGCAAAAAAATAAAGCTAGACACCTTCTTACCATATTTTTAAATCACAGAAAACTCCAAACGTACTAAAATAGAGAAATTGTATAATGTAAAGAATGCCTAGTCTTCACCACCCAGATTTAGTCAGTAATCATTGTCATGCTTTCTCTATCTTTACCCTCTTCCCTCTGTCCCTGAGTTATTTTGAAGCGAAGTTCAGTCGCTTATTCAGTCACCAGCTCTGTAATAGGCCAAAGTTTCGGTAAGAAGCACAGGGGGCCAAAACCAGTTTGGCTCAGTGGATAGAGCGTCGGCCTGTGGACTGAAAGGTCCCAGGTTAAATTCCGGTCAAGGGCATGTACCTTGGTTGCGGGCACATCCCCAGTAGGGGGTGTGCAAGAGGCAGCTGATCGATGATTCTCTCTCATCGATATTTCTAACTCTCTATCCCTCTTCCTCTCTGTAAAATATCAATAAAATATATTAAAAAAAAAAAAAAGCACAGGGGATTCACTAGTGAAGGGAGGTTGGAGAACCAGACTGGGAGACAGAACTAGGGATTGGAGAGGTCTCGGCAGCAGACTCGCTAGAGCCCGGGATCACCGCTCGGCATGCGCCTCGGCCCTCTGTCCTGCTCTCAGGTTCCAGGGAGGCAGCAGGGCGTCCTAAGCGTGGCCCTGAGTCCTTGGCCAGGGGAGGCTCCACACCCTGGCTCAGCGTGGTTCTGACACTGCTCCATGGGGGGGGGGGGGTGATTCTCCCAACTGTTTGGGCTGTTACTGAAAGAAGATAGAATAAGGACGGCAAGCCAAAGGGCCACAGGGAGAGTGGAAATAGCCTGGTGACAGCTTCCTGCTTCACGGGGGCAGTTAAGAGAAATATGGAATGAAACACAGAGGAACACTTAAAAATATATTTTAAAAAATCTATTTCAGAGAAGAAGGGAGAGAGAGAGTGTGAGAGAGAGAGCGAGAGCGAGAGCGAGAGAGAGAGAGAGAGAGAGAGAGAGAGAGAAACATCAATGATGAGAAACATTGATCAGCTGCCTCCTGCAAGTTCCACACTGGGGATGGAGCCTGCAACCTGTGCCCTGACTGGGACTCAAACCATAACGTGGCTCAACCACCGAGCCAGGCTGGCTGGGCCGGAGGGACACACACACACAAAAGAAATGGCTGAAGGTAAAATGGCAGGAAAGAGCTGAATACTGTAATGAAATGATGAGAGGTATCATTCCTTTTAATTGTGCTGAGAATTAAAAAAACAAATTTTTTTTTAACCAATCTGGCCATGCATTCAAATTTTTAGTCTTTTTCCCTTACATTAATTATGATCTGCTAATTTGATGTGACTTGTGTTATCTTGCCATTTCTCAATTATTGATTCAACTTCCGAAAGAAGAGACTTTTCAAAATAAGCTTTTTATCTTCATATAATTTCAGCTGCAAAGATCGCATAGGTCTCCCATATATCAGGTGGTTTCCCCGTCACTAAAATCTTACACCACCGTTTGTCAAACTAGAAAGTTAGCATCAGTGCATACATTACTGTTACTTTAATTTCAGGCTTCATGTAGCTTTCGCCCAGTATTTTTTGTTTCAGGGCCCAGTAAAAGGAGCCACACTGCATCTTGTTATCATGGCCCCCTCATCTCCTCTGTCTGGGACTCAGTCCTCTTCTCTCATCATCTTGTCAGTCTTGAGGAGGGGCAGCCTGGGGCCTACAGAGTATTCCCCAACCTGCATTTGTCTGCTGTTTTTCTCAAGATGAGACTGGAGCTGTCAGCATTGGGAGTGAAGGCCACAGAGATTAAGTGCCCTTCTCACCACATCATGGCAGGGACTGTATCACATCCCAGCACCACAGGTGACGCGGCCGCATCACTGCACGCTGGTGTGTTCCAGGCCTCTCCACTGCAAAACCACCACCTCCCCCCCTCGTCTGCTATTTGAAAACAAGTTCTAGTTCATGCTTAAGAGGTGGGGTGGGGATGAAGCTCCACCTCTTGGAAAAGGGAATATCTCCATTATTTTGAATTCTTTTATAAGGAGGAGTTGTGAGGGAAGACTTTATAATTCCATTTTAAAAAATATGTAGAAAACATTACATTTTGAGAACCCAGGCGTTTGCCCAGTGGCCTCTGTGATCCTTTCAGACCTCATCTCCATCACTGTCTAAGCGCTGTGGTTAGAAAAGTAAAGCCCTATGGTTTGGCTCAGTGGATAGAGCCTTGGCCTGCTGACTGAAGGGTCCAGGTTTGATTCCAGCCAAGGGCACATGCCCAGGCTGTGGGCTGGATACCCCCAGTATGGGGCATGCAGGAGGCAGCTAATCAATGATTCTCTCTCATCACTGGTGTTTCTCTCCCTTCCTCTCTGAAATTATATATATAATGATTTAAAACTATATATATATAAAACTATATATATTTAAAACTATATATATGTATATATATGTGTATGTATGTATATATATATGTATATATATATTTAAAATTCATCAGTAGTTTAAGGTCATTCAACATGATGTTATTAAATGAGTCATGTAAGTATTTATCGTGGGTCATGTTTAAATGATACCATAAGAAGTGGCTAGAAAAAAACTTGAAGAAGCCAACATTCTGTAAGCACCAAAACAATGAGTCTGGCTTCCTTTTGGACAGGTTGGTGCATTGTAGGTCACCCCAGAAAGCACTGTTCATTGGAGAAGTCTGCCCGAGGTATTGCATCTCCTCAATCACGACAAGTCTACACGCAAGAACCCTAGTTGATGACTTTTTGTTGTTGTTGTTAAGCCTCACCTGAGGGTATTTTTTCCATCGATTTTTAGAGAGAGAGGAAGGAATTTTTTTAGAGAGAGGAAGGGATTTTTTTTTGAGAGAGAGAGAGAGAGAGAGAGAGAGAGAGAGAGAGAGAGAGGAACATTGATGTAAGAGACACATTGATTGCTTGCCTCCTGCAGGAGCCTGACCAGGGCCTGGGATGGAGCCTGTACGTGCCCTTGATCAGAATCAAACCTGGGTCCCTTCAGTCCGTGGGCCAGTGCTCTATCCACTGAGCCAAACTGGCAGGGCATGACTTTTTTCATTATAGTTTTCCTTATTTAACAGGTGGAGAAACCCAAGGAACCATCTAAAATGACCTGTTGTCAGTCAGAGAAAGGAGAACATTGTTATAACTAAAACTATAAGTTATGTCTAATTTGCCGGTGGCTGGGACTTGAAGGTTTTGTCAGCCTTGAGGAGGATCTCCTGGCCATTCCCTCTCACTCTCAAGGCTGGTCAACTCAAGGTCCTGGCGGGGCTGGAACGACCAGCAGATTCACTGATGAGCATATTGACAAAAATCAGTGTTTCTTTTTAAACAATTCGTTATTGTTGAACGTGCCTCACCAGCACAGCCAAGGGTGAACCCGAGTGGGGGCGAGAGAGGATTGAGAAAAGACAGGCAAGAGAAGGAAAGCTGGGACTCGGTGGGGACCCAGCAGCGCCAGCACCCACAAGGCGCGTCTTTACTTTATAGCCGATGCCACGGGGCAGAGTGAGGGCGTGGTCAGATGTTCACAACATTCTCCGGGGTTTGGATCCCACTCAATTACATGCACCTGATCAGGCTTTGTTTACTTGCAGCCTATATCACTCAGGCACGTGGGGCCACGTGTTCGGACCATAGGTTCATGCTTACAGCTACAGCTGTTGGCTGTCATTGTGCTGGGAGGCTCCGTCCTCCAGGCTGGGACTTGCACGTGACCATAGAGGACTGTGCCCTCTCCTCAGTCCGAGGCTTGCACCTGTCCAAACACTGTAGCTGCGCCCACAGTTGAAAGTACTACCTATGTCCCCTTTCCCCCCTATGGACCCCCTCCAGCCTGCCCCGCCCCCGCCCCAGGCCTTCAGCACCCTATTGTCTGTGTCCATGGGTTGTGCAGGTATGCATTCAAGGTCTTTGGTTGAAAAATCAGTGTTTCTCCTGCATGCTGAGATCGGGCAGCAATGGAGTGTGGTGCACCAGTGACCATCCAGGGTCGTCAGGCCTCAGGTTAGGTGAATCCATTGAAAACGAAATACAAATACTTGCCTTCAAGTTTTTAAATGTTCTCAGGGTTTGTTCTCCAATGCGTCACATGCTCACCTCTGAAGCTGAGCCCTGTGTGTGAGCGAGCGAGCCAGCCACTGGTCCCCGTGGGATGGAGGCTCTAGCCGCGTCCTCAAGGCAGGACCAGCGACAGTTAGAGAGAGAGGGGGGGGTGGGTGAAAAGTGTATTCCAAGTGACATCAGCGGGGTCCTTTTCCCCAAAGAGAGACCTAAGTGCTTTTGCGAGAACACCGGACGAGAAGGAAGCAGCAGATGGGGCCCGCTTGGAATTAAGTCGGAACTTCCGACGGGATATGGAAAGGAAGGTGGCGGCTCCTTATTGTTCTCCAAACTCCAGGATCAGAATCAGAATCATTTGGCTCCACGTCTTGGCATCGGAAAAATTAATCAAACACCATTTTAAGCCCCAGAACACAGCTTGTGGTGATTTCTGACGCTGCTACACATTTAAATCTCCCCGAGGAAGAGAAGGCACATATTTGGGAACATTCCTTAAACACACACACGTATTTACACTGACAAATGTACAAAGATGTAACAGTATCATGGCCATGGATTTATATGATAAATAAGCAAGCTTTGACTTACAGAAGCTGGCAGTGGAGAAAAACATAAAAGATTTCTCAAGTGGTAGGTATTCGTAGAAGATAAATATTTTCAGCGATACTGATGAAGACAGGTAAAATATCTGTACTGATAGCGTTTCATAAAGACTAGTTAGAGCCTTGCTGGTGTGGCTCAGTGGTTGAGCACTGACGTACGAACCAGAAGGCCATGGTTTGATTCCAATTAGGGTGCACGTCTGGGTCGTGGGATTGATCCCCAATGTGGGTCATGCAAAGGGCAGCCCATCAATGATTCTCTCCCATTAGTGATGTTTTTATCTCTCTCTCCATCTCCCTTCCTCTCTGAAATCAATAAAACATTTAAGACTAATTAGAGCTATAGATTCTATAGGCCTTGGTGGTATTATTTTTGCAATCAGAATATCTGCATGATGCCCTTGTATGATAACCCTTTATCTGGCACCCTCTCCAGCTCCTCAGAGCTTCTTTCTATCTGTTAGGTTGGATGCTGCCCGATTTCTGAATCATTGAATGAAGCCGGCAAGATCTTTAAAATTTCCTCAGTTGAATTTTTTTGACATCTTTCTTAATTTTATTTTTCAAAAACTTGGTTGTCTTTTACAAAGTATTTTTAGTCTATGACAGATTGGAGGAAAACAAAAACAAAAACAAAAACAAAAAAACAAACCTTGCCGGCTCCACAGGTCGTTACTTTCATGAAATGCCCACGTTTGTCCACAAGATGTCGCCTTCCTGCCAGAATCCTTCTTACAAAGGATGGAGCCACTCTGGACCTGAGCAGCCCGCACACTGCTTTATACTATGACACGGTTCCAGTTAAAGGTTTGGAACACAGCATCCATCCTTCCACAACAAGTGCTGGTAGATTGCTCCTTGGTGTAATTCTTACTCTCATCCAGCGAACAGAGAGTCTGTGCGGCCCCAGGTGCTGTAATTCAGGGGCAACCAGCCACCCTGTGAGGGCCTGGGTGCCCGGGCCAGGAAGGCCGGTGTGATTGCAGCTGGCCTTCCAGAACAGAGGGGTCGGCACAGTGCATGGCAGTGGTTCTCAGAGTCGCCTGGACGGCTTGTTCACCAGGGGTCCTGCCGTGGCAGGCAATCTGATGTGACTGGCCCAGGGAACACACTTTGAGAACCTGTGCCCTGTGACAAAGGGCCCGACCCTTGGCGTCGGACACTGGCTCAGATGCAGGCCCTGTCCCGGATGCAGGCCACGGAGGGACCTGGGCAGGAGACCGGGCGTGAAAAGTCTCCATTTCCTTGTGCTTAAATGGAGATGCTGATGGCGGGAAGGGAATTTAGCAGAGAGCCTGGCGTCCTTGGAGAATCTGGATTTTGTGGACCCCGAAGCTCATACAAATCTGAGATGAAATGCAAAGTTATGAACGTAAAATTCGGCTGGGGTTCTATATTTATCCAGAATGGAAAAATAAAGGCAAATTCAGATATCTAAAAAGCTGACCAAGGTCACATTGTCAGAAAATATAGTAAATGATCATACTTGTATCAATGATTTGTCTGACACATCTTTTTAATAGTCATTCTTTTCTGCAATTTTGTCCTCATTTTCCACAGTTACCCCTCCACAGGAGAAATACTCTGCACCGAAATGGGTTTCTATGCAGACATTAGAAAGAAATTCCCAGTCTTTCCTTTAGTATGACTGTTCAAAGTCTGCTTTTTAAAAGTTATTATTCACAGTTTAAGAAATTCCTTTCAGATTCATAAATAGGATGATCATCAAATTGGGGAAAGTCTATCCCTTGTCTTTTATAAATAAGCTGTAAGGTTGAGGGCATTTCAAGCTCCCCTAGGCAGAGCCTACAATTAAATGCTTTTTGCCTTTTGATTCTATAACTACCTGCTGCAATATTTCAAGTTTTATGGTGTTGCATTGGTTTCCTTTATTTTTATTTTTTTAAAAAATAAATCTTTATTGTTCAGATTATTATAATTGTTTCTCCTCCCCCCGCCCCATAGCTCCCCTCCACCTGGTCCCCACCCCCCTCTCTGCCCTTACCCCCCCCCCGCCCCCCCTCCCCCGTCCTTATCCATAGGTATATGATTTTTGTCCAGACTCTTCCCGTACCCCCACACAGACACCCCTTTCCCCCTGAGAATTATCAATCCCCTCCCGTTCTATGCCTCTGATTCTATTATAGTCACCAGTTTATTCTGTGCCTCAGATTTTTAATTCACTTGGCTTTTAGATTCACTTGTTGATAGACATGTATTTGTTTTCAGCGCTTGTGCTCCTTTCTCTGTCAGCCAGCTTTCCCGTGGTTCTGGGTGATAGACGTTTTGTCGTTCAGTTGTAGTTTTGAAATTGTTGTGCTAGGTGGCGGATTAGTTGTTTACCTGCGCCGCCATCTTGGTTTTCTCTTGCATTGGTTTCCTATTGCCCCTGGAGCAGGTTACTGCTGCATACTTTGTGGTTAAAAACAGGTCAGAATTATTCCTTCCCGAAGAGAAGTCCCAATGGACCCCGGGGATTGACATCAGGGTTTCAGCGAGGCTCTGCTGCTCCTGGAGGTCCCGGATGGCCGGCTTCGCATCCTTTCCCCGCTGCCGGGGACCGCCTGCATCCCTTGGTTCGTGTTCCCTTTCTCCATCTTCAAAGCCAGAAGCCTGGCATCTTCTCCAAATCTCCCTCTGCCTCCGCCCCTGCGGCTCAGGACCCTCGCGAGGACCTGGGGCGTCATCGGATGATCCAGGACACGCTCCCGTCTCTGGGTCAGGGGGTGAGCAGCCTTCAGTCCATCCGCAGCCTTCACCCCCCTGTGCCACGTGACCTGGTGCAGCCATAGATCCTGGTGGTTGGGCATGGCTGTATTTGAATGTTCCCTTCTGCCTACCACAGTTATCTTCATAAACGCTGATATGTCAAAATGGTAAGGCATGTAACTCTTTGTCAGTGTTCTTGCAAGTCACTCCTCTACACAGGTAATGAAAGAGCTACTGGTTCATTTATCTCTATTTGAAATTTATTTCTATCTCTCTCTATTTTTTAAAATACATTTTTTTTGGTTTCAGAGAGAAAGGGAGGGAGAGAGAGAGAGATAAAAACATCAATGATGAGAGAGAATCATTGATTGGCTGCCTCCTGCACGCCCCGTTCTGGGGATTGAGCCTGCAACCCAGGCCTGTGCCCTTGACCAAAATCAAATCGGGGACCCTTCAGTCTTTAGGCACTCTATCCACTGAACAAAACCTGCTAGGGCCCTTCTTCTTCTTTTTTTTTTTTAAATGGTGATTTTTAGTTATTTTCTTAGTGTTACCTTGAGAAGTACAATTAGTATCTTAAATCTAAAATGACCTAGTTTGAATGAATACCAACTTAACTTCAGCAGCATGTAAACACTCCAATCCTGTTCCTTCCTCTTGTTGTTGTCATAGACGACATCTTTATTCATTTCATGTCCGTTAACGTGGGTTTCCAATTATTGTTAGATGTATCTGTCTTTCAAATCACAGGGGAAACGAAAAGGGAGTTACAGACCAAAGACACGGTGATGTCTGCTGTCACATTTACCTGAGTCGTCGCTGTCTCTGTGTTCTTCGTGGCTTCACGGCTTTGCAGCTCCTCCTGGCTGGTGTCCTTTCACTCCTGGACGCCCTGGAGCCTTTCTCAGAGGGTGGGTCCTCCTAGCAATAATGTCCCTCAGCTTCTGTCTATCTGAGAATCTCTTAAGAAAGATAGCTTTGCCAGATGTAGGCCTTTTGGTTGACGTTTCTTTTATTGTCCGTGGCAGCGAGGCCCTCCTGGCCCCCTCCAGGCCCGGGCGCCCACCCTGGGGACGCAGGGGGCTGTGTGTGAGACCTCCACCGAGCGCGGGGAGGGGAGGCGAGGCTCCCACCACGGAGCCCTCCTCCCTGGGACGCTGGGAGCACTGGCGGCGTGCTCACGTGGCTGCTGCAAACCTCGGACTACTTTAGGGAGCAGTGAGGAGGTTGGTTTTATTGTTTTGTGTTTCTGTGGAGGGATGGGCTCAGGTTGTCCCTTCTCGGCTCCTCTTGCGGATATCACTCAACGTATTTTTAAAAAAATATATATATTTCTTTATTGATTTCAGAGAGGAAGGGAGAAGGATAGAGAGAGAGAAACATCAAGGATGAGAGAGAATCATTGATCTGCTGCCTCCTGCACGCCCCCTATTGGGGACCGAGCCCGCAATCCAGGCATGTGCCCTTGACTGGAACCGAACCTGGGACCTTTCAGTCAGCAGGCCGACGCTCTATCCACTGAGCCAGACCAGTTTCGGCTCAACGTATTTTTAATAGTTCCTTAACATCCATTTTATAACCCATGGTTAATTCTAGCATACACGAAGCAAGCATAGAGCCTAACTTTACATTTTTTTTTTAAAAAACTTACATTTTATGGACTTTTTACAGAGAGGAAGGGAGAGGGAGAGAGAGTTAGAAACATCGATCAGCTGCCTCCTGCACACCCCCCACTGATGATGTGTCCACAACCAAGGTACATGCCCATGACTGGAATCGAACCTGGGACCCTTCAGTCCGCAGGCCGACGCTCTGTCCACTGAGCCAAACCGGTTAGGGCCTAACTTTACATTTCACTTGGGGGCGATCACTGAAGGTCTGAGTGAGGCCCGTACTCAGATATATGCCATTGCCAGTTCAGCCACAGGCATTGATGTGGCTTCTGTCCTTTATCCCTAAGCAAATCACCATTCATTATTAATTTACTTAAACTGCCATCCCGCCCCCCCCCCCCTTATCTGTTTGATTTACTTAATCTTCACCTGGTCCCATGCCATGGCCACGGACTCCCTCACCGGGAGCCGCAGGAGGAGAATGCACGGAAAGGCGATGCCAGTGACTCAGGCTGCGCGCACCTGCCGGGAGGCCACGCAGTTTCTCCTGCGTTTGCAGCTCTGCGAGAGCAGATGGCGGATTGTGTGTTTAATCCTGTGTAATGTCCCTCCTTCCGATACGCTCCGCGCCAACCCCTGGGATAAGAGGCTTATTTATTTACTTACTCCTCACCCAAGGACATGTTTTTCATTGATACGAGAGGCAGAGAGAGAGAGAGAGAGAGAGAGAGAGAGAGAGAGAGAGAGAGACAGAGAGAAACATCGATCAGGTGCCTCCTGTATGCCCCTGGCCAGGGATGGCAGCCTGCTGCCTGGGCTGTGCCTGGTTGGGAATCGAACACCCACCTTTCGGGGTACAGGACTCCGGCCAGGGCTGGATTTATTAAAGACAAAGCTTTTCCTTGAGAAATGTCCACGTTACACTGACTTGTTTTTTTTGCTGTAAGCCCACAAAGCAGTGGTTCTCAACCTTTCTAATGCTGTGACCCTTTAATACAGTTCTCACGTTGTGGTGACCCCAAACCATAAAATTATTTTCGTTGCTACTTCTTAACTGTAATGCAAATATCTGTTTTCCGATGGCCTTAGGCTCCACAGCAGCGGTTCTCAGCCCGTGGGTCGCGCCCCCAGGTTGGGAACGGCTAGCACGGTTCCGTCTCAGGGTCAGGAGACTGGGAGGGTTTCCCTGGTCCACACCTCTCTGAGGCGGGCACCGCTCCTTCTGCCCCCCCCCCCCCCCCAGTGCTCCCCTCGGCCTTCCCAGGGAGGAGCGTCCGGAGACCCCCTCAGAGCTGGTGTGCTGGGTGTCTCACCGGGAAGAGCGGAGTTTAGGGTCAGTGATCTCAGAGGTTTCTGCAGGTTCCAATTCCCCAGCAAAGTAAGGTTGTAAGCCGGTTGTTTTAATCCATCTGTCACACATTCAGTAACATGACTAACATCTATTTTCCTTTTATCTGAGAAACAGGGCTAACTGTGGTTTTCAGGCAGCGAGATCGAGACCGCGGTCTGTCCCCGGAGTCAGGCCTGGCCCGGAGCCCTGGTCCCCTCCTGCGGGAGCCCTGGGAGAGGCCAGGCCACCGCTCTCACAGCGCTGTGTGATAATAAGAAGCACAGTGGGTTTTAAGCCTTTCCTGTGGGCCAGGATCCCGCCTCACACCGTATGTTACCCGCCCCACACCGCATGTCACACGCCTACACCGTATGTTACATGCCTCACACTGCATGTCACACGCCTCACACTGCATGCCACATTCCTCACACCGTATGTCACATGCCCCACACCACATGTCACATGCACCACACTGTAGGTTACATACATCACACCGTATGTTACATACATCACACCGCATGCTACATGCTGCACACCATATGTCACATGCCTCACACCATATGTTACATGCCTGACACGGTTCCTCCATGAGCGAGGACCAGTGTTGCCCCGGTTTGCAAATGGGGTCACGGAGGCACCAATAGTCGAAGCCACAGACCCAAGGTCGCCCACAGGTGACGGGGAAGGGAGGACTCTCACCCAGGCAGACTGACACGAGCTGTGGGCACTGAGGACACACGCTCCGTGTGGGCACTTGCAAGAGCAGCTGCCACAACGTGGGGGCCACACAGGGCACAGGGCCCCTCTGTGTGTGTGTGTGTGTGTGTGTGTGTGTCCGGCTGAGTGCTCTCCCTTAAAGGGCTGGCAGGCTCATAGGGAAGTGCAACATTTAGACCCAAAATATGTTTGTTTGTGTATATGTGTGTGTGTGTGTGTGTGTGTGTGTGTGTGTTTAAATATGTTCCTATTGCTTTTAGAGAGGGGGAAGGAGAAGAAGAGAGAAACATCAAAGATGAGAAAGAATCATCCATTGGCTGCCTCCGGCATGCCCCAGATCTAGGCAGAAACCTGGGTCTGTGCCCTGATCCAAATCCAACCCTGACCTCCTGGATCTTGGGCTGATGCTCAACCACGGAGCCATGCCGGCCAGACGGGGCCTAAGAGATGTGATGGAGAAATGACTGAGTGCTGATGGGCCCAGAGAGAGTAATCCGGGCTGGTCAGGGGGAGAGGCACTGTCCCGGGAAGTGGCCTCTCGGCAGAGCTGGGTGGGTCTGGCCGGGGGACAGGAGCGCTCAGGGGAGCGGGGAGGAGGGGACAGGGGCGCTCAGGGGAGCGGGGAGGAGGGGGACAGGGGCGCTCAGGGGGAGCGGGGAGGAGCGGGTCAGGGGGAGCGGGGAGGAGGGGGACAGGAGCGCTCAGGGGAGCGGGGAGGAGGGGACAGGAGCGCTCAGGGGGAGCGGGGAGGAGGGGACAGGAGCGCTCAGGGGGAGTGGGGAGGAGGGGACAGGAGCGCTCAGGGGAGCGGGGAGGAGGGGGAAAGGAGCGCTCAGGGGGAGCGGGGAGGAGGGATGGACAGGAGCGCTCAGGGGAGAGGGGAGGAGGGGACAGGAGCGCTCAGGGGAGCGGGGAGGAGGGGGACAGGAGCGCTCAGGGGGAGCGGGGAGGAGGGGGACAGGAGCGCTCAGGGGAGCGGGGAGGAGGGGGACAGGAGCGCCCAGGGGGAGCGGGGAGGAGGGGGACAGGAGCGCTCAGGGGAGCGGGGAGGAGGGGGACAGGAGCGCTCAGGGGGAGCGGGGAGGAGGGGGACAGGAGCGCTCAGGGGAGCGGGGAGGAGGGGGACAGGAGCGCTCAGGGGGAGCGGGGAGGAGGGGACAGGGGCGCTCAGGGGAGCGGGGAGGAGGGGATAGGAGCGCTCAGGGGAGCGGGGAGGAGGGGGACAGGAGCGCTCAGGGGAGCGGGGAGGAGGGGGACAGGAGCGCTCAGGGGAGCGGGGAGGAGGGGACAGGAGCGCTCAGGGGAGCGGGGAGGAGGGGACAGGAGCGCCCAGGGGGAGCGGGGAGGAGGGGACAGGAGCGCTCAGGGGGAGCGGGGAGGAGGGGACAGGAGCGCCCAGGGGGAGCGGGGAGGAGGGGACAGGAGCGCTCAGGGGGAGCGGGGGAGGAGGGGACAGGAGCGCCCAGGGGAGCGGGGAGGAGGGGACAGGAGCGCTCAGGGGGAGCGGGGAGGAGGGGACAGGAGCGCTCAGGGGGAGCGGGGAGGAGGGGACAGGAGCGCCCAGGGGGAGCGGGGAGGAGGGGACAGGAGCGCTCAGGGGGAGCGGGGAGGAGGGGACAGGAGCGCTCAGGGGAGCGGGGAGGAGGGGGACAGGAGCGCTCAGAGGAGCGGGGAGGAGGGGGACAGGAGCGCTCAGGGGGAGAGGGGAGGAGGGATGGACAGGAGCGCTCAGGGGGAGCGGGGAGGAGGGGGACAGGAGCGCTCAGGAGAGAGGGGAGGAGGGGGACAGGAGCACTCAGGGGGAGCGAGGAGGAGGGGGACAGGAGCGCTCAGGGGGAGCGGGGAGGAGGGGACAGGGGCGCTCAGGGGAGCGGGGAGGAGGGGATAGGAGCGCTCAGGGGGAGCGGGGAGGAGGGGACAGGAGCGCCCAGGGGGAGCGGGGAGGAGGGGACAGGAGCGCCCAGGGGGAGCGGGGAGGAGGGGACAGGAGCGCTCAGGGGGAGCGGGGAGGAGGGGACAGGAGCGCTCAGGGGGAGCGGGGAGGAGGGGGACAGGAGCGCTCAGGGGAGCGGGGAGGAGGGGGACAGGAGCGCTCAGGGGGAGCGGGGAGGAGGGGGACAGGAGCGCTCAGGGGAGCGGGGAGGAGGGGGACAGGAGCGCCCAGGGGGAGCGGGGAGGAGGGGGACAGGAGCGCTCAGGGGAGCGGGGAGGAGGGGGACAGGAGCGCTCAGGGGGAGCGGGGAGGAGGGGGACAGGAGCGCTCAGGGGAGCGGGGAGGAGGGGGACAGGAGCGCTCAGGGGGAGCGGGGAGGAGGGGGACAGGGGCGCTCAGGGGAGCGGGGAGGAGGGGATAGGAGCGCTCAGGGGAGCGGGGAGGAGGGGGACAGGAGCGCTCAGGGGAGCGGGGAGGAGGGGACAGGAGCGCTCAGGGGAGCGGGGAGGAGGGGACAGGAGCGCTCAGGGGAGCGGGGAGGAGGGGACAGGAGCGCCCAGGGGGAGCGGGGAGGAGGGGACAGGAGCGCTCAGGGGGAGCGGGGAGGAGGGGACAGGAGCGCCCAGGGGGAGCGGGGAGGAGGGGACAGGAGCGCTCAGGGGGAGCGGGGAGGAGGGGACAGGAGCGCCCAGGGGGAGCGGGGAGGAGGGGACAGGAGCGCTCAGGGGGAGCGGGGAGGAGGGGACAGGAGCGCTCAGGGGGAGCGGGGAGGAGGGGACAGGAGCGCCCAGGGGGAGCGGGGAGGAGGGGACAGGAGCGCTCAGGGGGAGCGGGGAGGAGGGGACAGGAGCGCTCAGGGGGAGCGGGGAGGAGGGGGACAGGAGCGCTCAGAGGAGCGGGGAGGAGGGGGACAGGAGCGCTCAGGGGGAGAGGGGAGGAGGGATGGACAGGAGCGCTCAGGGGGAGCGGGGAGGAGGGGGACAGGAGCGCTCAGGAGAGAGGGGAGGAGGGGGACAGGAGCACTCAGGGGGAGCGAGGAGGAGGGGGACAGGAGCGCTCAGGGGGAGCGGGGAGGAGGGGACAGGGGCGCTCAGGGGAGCGGGGAGGAGGGGATAGGAGCGCTCAGGGGGAGCGGGGAGGAGGGGACAGGAGCGCCCAGGGGGAGCGGGGAGGAGGGGACAGGAGCGCTCAGGGGGAGCGGGGAGGAGGGGACAGGAGCGCTCAGGGGGAGCGGGGAGGAGGGGACAGGAGCGCTCAGGGGGAGCGGGGAGGAGGGGGACAGGAGCGCTCAGGGGAGCGGGGAGGAGGGGGACAGGAGCGCTCAGGGGAGAGGGGAGGAGGGGGACAGGAGCGCTCAGGGGGAGCGGGGAGGAGGGATGGACAGGAGCGCTCAGGGGGAGTGAGGAGGAGGGGGACAGGAGCGCTCAGGGGGAGCGGGGAGGAGGGGACAGGGGCGCTCAGGGGAGCGGGGAGGAGGGGATAGGAGCGCTCAGGGGAGCGGGGAGGAGGGGGACAGGGGCGCTCAGGGGGAGCGGGGAGGAGGGGACAGGGGCGCTCAGGGGGAGCGGGGAGGAGGGGGACAGGAGCGCTCAGGGGGAGCGGGGAGGAGGGGGACAGGAGCGCTCAGGGGAGCGGGGAGGAGGGGGACAGGAGCGCTCAGGGGGAGCGGGGAGGAGCGGGTCAGGGGGAGCGGGGAGGAGCGGACAGGAGCGCTCAGGGGAGCGGGGAGGAGGGGACATGAGCGCTCAGGGGAGCGGGGAGGAGGAGACAGGAGCGCTCAGGGGGAGCGGGGAGGAGGGATGGACAGGAGCGCTCAGGGGAGCGGGGAGGAGGGGGACAGGAGCGCTCAGGGGAGCGGGGAGGAGGGGGACAGGAGCGCCCAGGGGGAGCGGGGAGGAGGGGGACAGGAGCGCTCAGGGGAGCGGGGAGGAGGGGGACAGGAGCGCTCAGGGGGAGCGGGGAGGAGGGGGACAGGAGCGCTCAGGGGAGCGGGGAGGAGGGGGACAGGAGCGCTCAGGGGGAGCGGGGAGGAGGGGACAGGGGCGCTCAGGGGAGCGGGGAGGAGGGGATAGGAGCGCTCAGGGGAGCGGGGAGGAGGGGGACAGGAGCGCTCAGGGGAGCGGGGAGGAGGGGGACAGGAGCGCTCAGGGGAGCGGGGAGGAGGGGACAGGAGCGCTCGAGGAGCGGGGAGGAGGGGACAGGAGCGCCCAGGGGGAGCGGGGAGGAGGGGACAGGAGCGCTCAGGGGGAGCGGGGAGGAGGGGACAGGAGCGCCCAGGGGGAGCGGGGAGGAGGGGACAGGAGCGCTCAGGGGGAGCGGGGAGGAGGGGACAGGAGCGCCCAGGGGGAGCGGGGAGGAGGGGACAGGAGCGCTCAGGGGGAGCGGGGAGGAGGGGACAGGAGCGCTCAGGGGGAGCGGGGAGGAGGGGACAGGAGCGCCCAGGGGGAGCGGGGAGGAGGGGACAGGAGCGCTCAGGGGGAGCGGGGAGGAGGGGACAGGAGCGCTCAGGGGGAGCGGGGAGGAGGGGGACAGGAGCGCTCAGAGGAGCGGGGAGGAGGGGGACAGGAGCGCTCAGGGGGAGAGGGGAGGAGGGATGGACAGGAGCGCTCAGGGGATCGGGGAGGAGGGGGACAGGAGCGCTCAGGAGAGAGGGGAGGAGGGGGACAGGAGCACTCAGGGGGAGCGAGGAGGAGGGGGACAGGAGCGCTCAGGGGGAGCGGGGAGGAGGGGACAGGGGCGCTCAGGGGAGCGGGGAGGAGGGGATAGGAGCGCTCAGGGGGAGCGGGGAGGAGGGGACAGGAGCGCCCAGGGGGAGCGGGGAGGAGGGGACAGGAGCGCTCAGGGGGAGCGGGGAGGAGGGGACAGGAGCGCTCAGGGGGAGCGGGGAGGAGGGGACAGGAGCGCTCAGGGGGAGCGGGGAGGAGGGGGACAGGAGCGCTCAGGGGAGCGGGGAGGAGGGGGACAGGAGCGCTCAGGGGAGAGGGGAGGAGGGGGACAGGAGCGCTCAGGGGGAGCGGGGAGGAGGGATGGACAGGAGCGCTCAGGGGGAGTGAGGAGGAGGGGGACAGGAGCGCTCAGGGGGAGCGGGGAGGAGGGGACAGGGGCGCTCAGGGGAGCGGGGAGGAGGGGATAGGAGCGCTCAGGGGAGCGGGGAGGAGGGGGACAGGAGCGCTCAGGGGGAGCGGGGAGGAGCGGGTCAGGGGGAGCGGGGAGGAGCGGACAGGAGCGCTCAGGGGAGCGGGGAGGAGGGGACATGAGCGCTCAGGGGAGCGGGGAGGAGGAGACAGGAGCGCTCAGGGGGAGCGGGGAGGAGGGATGGACAGGAGCGCTCAGGGGAGCGGGGAGGAGGGGGACAGGAGCGCTCAGGGGGAGCGGGGAGGAGGGGACAGGAGCGCTCAGGGGAGCGGGGAGGAGGGATGGACAGGAGCGCTCAGGGGAGCGGGGAGGAGGGGGACAGGAGCGCTCAGGGGAGCGGGGAGGAGGGGGACAGGAGCGCCCAGGGGGAGCGGGGAGGAGGGGGACAGGAGCGCTCAGGGGAGCGGGGAGGAGGGGGACAGGAGCGCTCAGGGGGAGCGGGGAGGAGGGGGACAGGAGCGCTCAGGGGAGCGGGGAGGAGGGGGACAGGAGCGCTCAGGGGGAGCGGGGAGGAGGGGACAGGGGCGCTCAGGGGAGCGGGGAGGAGGGGATAGGAGCGCTCAGGGGAGCGGGGAGGAGGGGGACAGGAGCGCTCAGGGGAGCGGGGAGGAGGGGGACAGGAGCGCTCAGTGGAGCGGGGAGGAGGGGACAGGAGCGCTCAGGGGAGCGGGGAGGAGGGGACAGGAGCGCCCAGGGGGAGCGGGGAGGAGGGGACAGGAGCGCTCAGGGGGAGCGGGGAGGAGGGGACAGGAGCGCCCAGGGGGAGCGGGGAGGAGGGGACAGGAGCGCTCAGGGGGAGCGGGGAGGAGGGGACAGGAGCGCCCAGGGGGAGCGGGGAGGAGGGGACAGGAGCGCTCAGGGGGAGCGGGGAGGAGGGGACAGGAGCGCTCAGGGGGAGCGGGGAGGAGGGGACAGGAGCGCCCAGGGGGAGCGGGGAGGAGGGGACAGGAGCGCTCAGGGGGAGCGGGGAGGAGGGGACAGGAGCGCTCAGGGGGAGCGGGGAGGAGGGGGACAGGAGCGCTCAGAGGAGCGGGGAGGAGGGGGACAGGAGCGCTCAGGGGGAGAGGGGAGGAGGGATGGACAGGAGCGCTCAGGGGGAGTGAGGAGGAGGGGGACAGGAGCGCTCAGGGGGAGCGGGGAGGAGGGGACAGGGGCGCTCAGGGGAGCGGGGAGGAGGGGATAGGAGCGCTCAGGGGAGCGGGGAGGAGGGGGACAGGAGCGCTCAGGGGGAGCGGGGAGGAGCGGGTCAGGGGGAGCGGGGAGGAGCGGACAGGAGCGCTCAGGGGAGCGGGGAGGAGGGGACATGAGCGCTCAGGGGAGCGGGGAGGAGGAGACAGGAGCGCTCAGGGGGAGCGGGGAGGAGGGATGGACAGGAGCGCTCAGGGGAGCGGGGAGGAGGGGGACAGGAGCGCTCAGGGGGAGCGGGGAGGAGGGGACAGGAGCGCTCAGGGGAGCGGGGAGGAGGGGACAGGAGCGCTCAGGGGGAGCGGGGAGGAGGGGACAGGAGCGCTCAGGGGGAGCGGGGAGGAGGGGACAGGAGCGCTCAGGGGGAGCGGGGAGGAGGGGACAGGAGCGCCCAGGGGGAGCGGGGAGGAGGGGACAGGAGCGCTCAGGGGGAGCGGGGAGGAGGGGACAGGAGCGCTCAGGGGGAGCGGGGAGGAGGGGGACAGGAGCGCTCAGAGGAGCGGGGAGGAGGGGGACAGGAGCGCTCAGGGGGAGAGGGGAGGAGGGATGGACAGGAGCGCTCAGGGGGAGCGGGGAGGAGGGGGACAGGAGCGCTCAGGAGAGAGGGGAGGAGGGGGACAGGAGCACTCAGGGGGAGCGAGGAGGAGGGGGACAGGAGCGCTCAGGGGGAGCGGGGAGGAGGGGACAGGGGCGCTCAGGGGAGCGGGGAGGAGGGGATAGGAGCGCTCAGGGGGAGCGGGGAGGAGGGGACAGGAGCGCCCAGGGGGAGCGGGGAGGAGGGGACAGGAGCGCTCAGGGGGAGCGGGGAGGAGGGGACAGGAGCGCTCAGGGGGAGCGGGGAGCAGGGGGACAGGAGGCTCAGGGGGAGCGGGGAGGAGGGGACAGGAGGCTCAGGGGGAGCGGGGAGGAGGCGGGCAGGAGCGCTCAGGGGGAGTGAGGAGGGATGGACAGGAGCGCTCAGGGGAGAGGGGAGGAGGGGGACAGGAGCGCTCAGGAGAGAGGGGAGGAGGGGACATGAGCGCTCAGGGGAGAGTGGAGGAGGGGGACAGGAGCGCTCAGGGGAGAGGGGAGGAGGGGACAGGAGCGCTCAGGGGAGAGGGGAGGAGGGATGGACAGGAGCGCTCAGGGGAGCGGGGAGGAGGGGACAGGAGCGCTCAGGGGAGCGGGGAGGAGGGGACAGGGGCGCTCAGGGAGCGGGGAGGAGGGATGGACAGGAGCGCTCAGGGGAGAGGGGAGGAGGGGACAGGAGCGCTCAGGGGAGCGGGGAGGAGGGGGACAGGAGCGCTCAGGGGGAGCGGGGAGGAGGGATGGACAGGAGCGCTCAGGGGGAGCGGGGAGGAGGGGGACAGGAGCGCTCAGGGGAGAGGGGAGGAGGGGACAGGAGCGCTCAGGGGAGCGGGGAGGAGGGATGGACAGGAGCGCTCAGGGGGAGCGGGGAGGAGGGGGACAGGAGCGCTCAGGGGGAGCGGGGAGGAGGGGGACAGGAGCGCTCAGGGGGAGCGGGGAGGAGGGGACAGAAGCGCTCAGGGGGAGCGGGGAGGAGGGGGACAGGAGCGCTCAGGGGGAGCGGGGAGGAGGGGGACAGGGGCACTCAGGGGGAGTGAGGAGGAGGGGGACAGGGGCGCTCAGTTGGAGCGGGGAGGAGGGGGACAGGAGCGCTCAGGGGGAGTGGGGAGGAGGGGACAGGAGCGCTCAGGGGGAGCGGGGAGGAGGGGGACAGGGGCACTCAGGGGAGTGAGGAGGAGGGGGACAGGAGCGCTCAGGGGGAGCGGGGAGGAGGGGGACAGGAGCGCTCAGGGGAGCGGGGAGGAGGGGACAGGGGCGCTCAGGGAGCGGGGAGGAGGGGATAGGAGCGCCCAGGGGGAGTGGGGAGGAGGGGGACAGGAGCGCTCAGGGGGAGCGGGGAGGAGGGGGACAGGAGCGCTCAGGGGAGCGGGGAGGAGGGGGACAGGAGCGCTCAGGGGAGAGGGGAGGAGGGGACAGGAGCGCTCAGGGGAGCGGGGAGGAGGGGGACAGGAGCGCTCAGGGGAGCGGGGAGGAGGGGGACAGGAGCGCTCAGGGGGAGCGGGGAGGAAGGGACAGGAGCGCTCAGGGGGAGCGGGGAGGAGGGGACAGGAGCGCTCAGGGGGAGCGGGGAGGAGGGGACAGGAGCGCTCAGGGGGAGCGGGGAGGAGGGGACAGGAGCGCTCAGGGGGAGCGGGGAGGAGGGGACAGGGGCGCTCAGGGGAGCGGGGAGGAGGGGGACAGGAGCGCTCAGGGGAGCGGGGAGGAGGGGGACAGGAGCGCTCAGGGGAGAGGGGAGGAGGGGGACAGGAGCGCTCAGGGGGAGCGGGGAGGAGGCGGACAGGAGCGCTCAAGGGAGCGGGGAGGAGGGGACAGGAGCGCTCAGGGGGAGCGGGAGGAGGGGATAGGAGCGCTCAGGGGAGCGGGGAGGAGGGGGACAGGAGCGCTCAGGGGAGCGGGGAGGAGGGGGACAGGAGCGCTCAGGGGAGCGGGGAGGAGGGATGGACAGGAGCGCTCAGGGGGAGCGGGGAGGAGGGGGACAGGAGCGCTCAGGGGAGCGGGGAGGAGGGGGACAGGAGCGCTCAGGGGGAGCGGGGAGGAAGGGACAGGAGCGCTCAGGGGGAGCGGGGAGGAGGGGACAGGAGCGCTCAGGGGGAGCGGGGAGGAGGGGACAGGAGCGCTCAGGGGGAGCGGGGAGGAGGGGACAGGAGCGCCCAGGGGGAGCGGGGAGGAGGGGACAGGAGCGCTCAGGGGGAGCGGGGAGGAGGGGACAGGAGCGCTCAGGGGGAGCGGGGAGCAGGGGGACAGGAGGCTCAGGGGGAGCGGGGAGGAGGGGACAGGAGGCTCAGGGGGAGCGGGGAGGAGGCGGGCAGGAGCGCTCAGGGGGAGTGAGGAGGGATGGACAGGAGCGCTCAGGGGAGAGGGGAGGAGGGGGACAGGAGCGCTCAGGAGAGAGGGGAGGAGGGGACATGAGCGCTCAGGGGAGAGTGGAGGAGGGGGACAGGAGCGCTCAGGGGAGAGGGGAGGAGGGGACAGGAGCGCTCAGGGGAGAGGGGAGGAGGGATGGACAGGAGCGCTCAGGGGAGCGGGGAGGAGGGGACAGGAGCGCTCAGGGGAGCGGGGAGGAGGGGACAGGGGCGCTCAGGGAGCGGGGAGGAGGGATGGACAGGAGCGCTCAGGGGAGAGGGGAGGAGGGGACAGGAGCGCTCAGGGGAGCGGGGAGGAGGGGGACAGGAGCGCTCAGGGGGAGCGGGGAGGAGGGATGGACAGGAGCGCTCAGGGGGAGCGGGGAGGAGGGGGACAGGAGCGCTCAGGGGAGAGGGGAGGAGGGGACAGGAGCGCTCAGGGGAGCGGGGAGGAGGGATGGACAGGAGCGCTCAGGGGGAGCGGGGAGGAGGGGGACAGGAGCGCTCAGGGGGAGCGGGGAGGAGGGGGACAGGAGCGCTCAGGGGGAGCGGGGAGGAGGGGACAGAAGCGCTCAGGGGGAGCGGGGAGGAGGGGGACAGGAGCGCTCAGGGGGAGCGGGGAGGAGGGGGACAGGGGCACTCAGGGGGAGTGAGGAGGAGGGGGACAGGGGCGCTCAGTTGGAGCGGGGAGGAGGGGGACAGGAGCGCTCAGGGGGAGTGGGGAGGAGGGGACAGGAGCGCTCAGGGGGAGCGGGGAGGAGGGGGACAGGGGCACTCAGGGGAGTGAGGAGGAGGGGGACAGGAGCGCTCAGGGGGAGCGGGGAGGAGGGGGACAGGAGCGCTCAGGGGAGCGGGGAGGAGGGGACAGGGGCGCTCAGGGAGCGGGGAGGAGGGGATAGGAGCGCCCAGGGGGAGTGGGGAGGAGGGGGACAGGAGCGCTCAGGGGGAGCGGGGAGGAGGGGGACAGGAGCGCTCAGGGGAGCGGGGAGGAGGGGGACAGGAGCGCTCAGGGGAGAGGGGAGGAGGGGACAGGAGCGCTCAGGGGAGCGGGGAGGAGGGGGACAGGAGCGCTCAGGGGAGCGGGGAGGAGGGGGACAGGAGCGCTCAGGGGGAGCGGGGAGGAAGGGACAGGAGCGCTCAGGGGGAGCGGGGAGGAGGGGACAGGAGCGCTCAGGGGGAGCGGGGAGGAGGGGACAGGAGCGCTCAGGGGGAGCGGGGAGGAGGGGACAGGAGCGCTCAGGGGGAGCGGGGAGGAGGGGACAGGGGCGCTCAGGGGAGCGGGGAGGAGGGGGACAGGAGCGCTCAGGGGAGCGGGGAGGAGGGGGACAGGAGCGCTCAGGGGAGAGGGGAGGAGGGGGACAGGAGCGCTCAGGGGGAGCGGGGAGGAGGCGGACAGGAGCGCTCAAGGGAGCGGGGAGGAGGGGACAGGAGCGCTCAGGGGGAGCGGGAGGAGGGGATAGGAGCGCTCAGGGGAGCGGGGAGGAGGGGGACAGGAGCGCTCAGGGGAGCGGGGAGGAGGGGGACAGGAGCGCTCAGGGGAGCGGGGAGGAGGGATGGACAGGAGCGCTCAGGGGGAGCGGGGAGGAGGGGACAGGAGCGCTCAGGGGAGCGGGGAGGAGGGGGACAGGAGCGCTCAGGGGGAGCGGGGAGGAAGGGACAGGAGCGCTCAGGGGGAGCGGGGAGGAGGGGACAGGAGCGCTCAGGGGGAGCGGGGAGGAGGGGACAGGAGCGCTCAGGGGGAGCGGGGAGGAGGGGACAGGAGCGCTCAGGGGGAGCGGGGAGGAGGGGACAGGAGCGCTCAGGGGGAGCGGGGAGAAGGGGACAGGGGCGCTCAGGGGAGCGGGGAGGAGGGGGACAGGAGCGCTCAGGGGAGCGGGGAGGAGGGGGACAGGAGCGCTCAGGGGAGAGGGGAGGAGGGGGACAGGAGCGCTCAGGGGGAGCGGGGAGGAGGCGGACAGGAGCGCTCAGGGGAGCGGGGAGGAGGGGACAGGAGCGCTCAGGGGGAGCGGGGAGGAGGGGATAGGAGCGCTCAGGGGAGCGGGGAGGAGGGGACAGGAGCGCTCAGGGGAGCGGGGAGGAGGGGGACAGGAGCGCTCAGGGGAGCGGGGAGGAGGGGATAGGAGCGCTCAGGGGAGCGGGGAGGAGGGGGACAGGAGCGCTCAGGGGAGCGGGGAGGAGGGGGACAGGAGCGCTCAGGGGAGCGGGGAGGAGGAGACAGGAGCGCTCAGGGGAGAGGGGAGGAGGGATGGACAGGAGCGCTCAGGGGGAGCGGGGAGGAGGGGGACAGGAGCGCTCAGGGGAGCGGGGAGGAGGGGGACAGGAGCGCTCAGGGGAGAGGGGAGGAGGGGGACAGTAGCGCTCAGGGGGAGCTGGGAGGAGGTGGGCAGGTGCATGGAGAGGAGCCTGACTGTGACTCAGGGGAGCGTGGCTTCCAGGAAACGGAGCGGCGGGGCGGGGGGCCGGCTGGGTAAGGCTGGGTAAGGCTGGGCTGTGGAGAGCCCGAATGCCATGCTGAGGAGTTCGGATCCTGTCCTGCAGGTGCCGAGGGTGTCAGTGCCCATCTGCAGAGCATCCTGTGTGCTTCCACGGACCGCCCTGCCTTCGGCGAGGCTGCCCCCGCCGTGGCCATGGGCCTCAATCGTGGCCTGAACACACGGGGCAGCACAGAGAACGGCTGCGGACACAGAGGCCGGCAGGACAGGGGAGGAGCAGCTGCTGCCCCGTGCTCTGGCCGCCCTCCGGCCCTGGTTTAATACCAGGACCATGTGGTGGTGACGCCACCCGCTGGGACAGCTCCATGTCAGGAGGCGGCTCTGGCCTCCATCCTCTCCTCCCCCCGCGGCTCCACAGGCCCCTGGGCCTGGCAGAGCGAGTTCAAAAATGTTTACGATGTCTTACCCCGCCTGCTCCATCTGCTCCGCACGCTGGAGGCCTGGCCCAGGAGCCCGGCGCCAGGGAGGTTACACACGCAGCCCTGCTTCTCCCAGGCCTCCCTCCGTGTGCTGTCTCCCGCCCATGCCTCCACAGGCGTGCCAGCAAGAGGTGCCATCTTTCCTCTGAATGAAACCTGGAGCTAATTCCCAAATTAAAAAAAAAAAAAAAAAAAAAAGATGGACCATTTACCGTTAATATCAATGGGCCAGCACAAGATTGCTAATACAGACAGCCATAGGAACATACTAACACACACACACACACACACACACGTACACGTACACACACTCACGCAGCAGTTCAAAGTAAATTTCCCAGAGGTGTATTTTGCTAAAACGTTGCATGTGAGAACATATATGTATATGTTATATTTTTCATAATAGATGCCAAGTTGAAATTGTAATCATGAAAAACATTTAAAAAATATATATTTTATTGATTTTTTTTTACAGAGAGGAAGAGTGAGGGATAGAGAGTTAGAAACATTGATGTAATCGATCAGCTGCCTCTTGCACACCCCCCACTGGGGATGTGCCTGCAACCAAGGTACATGCCCTTGACCGGAATCGAACCCAGGACTTTCAGTCCACGGGCTGATGCTCTATCCACTGAACCAAACCGGTTTTGGTAAAAAAACATTCTTAAGAGACAGGAAGAGTCAAAGCAGCCGCCCCTGGAACACCGAGGCCGTCTGAGGGAACGGACGTGGGTGTGCCGGTGAGCTTTTGGCTTCTGTGGAAGCTTTTAGCAGGAACACGTTGGATCAGTATAGAAATGGAGTGTTTTTGAAATGAAAATATTTAATTGAAATTTTAAGAAAGTCTCTTGTTAAAGTATATCATTCTTTTAAAGACATTAGTCAACGTTTAATTGTCTGCAGATGTACGTATTTCTTTGCCTTACTCCAGATGGCAAGAAAAGTTTTATAAGAATTGTCCTACATTCCCATCTTGTTTCTTTGATTCAATAAACTCTCATTTAAATGTTTTTATGTTTGGCATCTGCTGGCGGCGGAGAGTGCATCTGGTTTGCCAACTGAAGTACACAGAAAAACGGAAGGAAGACACCATCGGCTCCCATCAGCAAATAGCCAGAGCGGTCTTCGTGTTATAGTTGTATTGTAGTAAGAACTCCCCCTAGTGGACTTTCTCAGAATTATTTGCTACATTTGCAGAAAAAGGCATGAGGAACATTAATGGCACAAAATCAATAAATCATTACAGCTGATATTTTTCACTAGTGGTACCGAAAAAACTTCTTTCTGCCTTTATGGAATGAATAGGAATAACTTATAAAGTACATAAAAGAAGAATTGGTAATTAAAAAACCACCTAGATTCAATTTTTTGGTTCTCTATCTTACATCTTACTATAATATTTGTTTGGGAAACAAATATCTTTCTAATTATATTTAAGATATATTATATTAATTATAAATGATAGCTCTAATTATAGAATTCTAATT
Source organism: Pipistrellus hanaki (assembly GCF_964339955.1). NCBI lineage: Eukaryota > Metazoa > Chordata > Mammalia > Chiroptera > Vespertilionidae > Pipistrellus > Pipistrellus hanaki. Next base: position 10,874,323 of record NC_140519.1, read on the forward strand.
ATATAACAATAAATGAGACATTATTTAAAAAGCCATATTCCTTTTAAAAAATATTTCTTTATTGATTTCAGAGAGGAAGAGAGAGAGAGAAACATCAATGATGAGAGAGAATTATTGCACACCCCCTTCTGGAAATTGAGCCTGCAACCCAGGCATGTGCCTTTGGCTGGAATCAAACCTGGGACCCTTCAGTCCGCAGGCCGATGCTCTATCCACTGAGCCAAACCAGCTAGGGCCACATTCCTTTAGTTCACCAAAAGGAAAAAGGCTTTCCTTGGGGCACAGTACTTCCTTGTTGTTGCTCTCACGAACAGTTTAATGAGAGCACATAGCATTACCTACGCGTTTGTAATACTAGAAGGTGTAAGGTACATTCTTGGCTCAAATTATTTCTTATTGGTGGTTCACACGGTGCAAATGGCTTTCTGAAATAAAGGTTTCTGAGATGAAGGCACCTCTATTATGCAGTTCAGTGACCTCGTTTATATATATATTTTATGACTAACTACAGCTCCTTTAGTCATGAGACACCATTCTGTATGTGTAACATACTGGATGCACATATAGTTTATTAAGCAGTACCATTTTGAAACCAAATGTTGGCTTATTACTGCTTACAAAGAACACACTCACGTTACCAGTATCTGAACAAATTTGTGATTTAATTTGTTCCCATGGAATGTTAAAGGTAAACAGCGCTAGCCGGATTGGCTCAATGGATAGAACGTTGGCCTGTGGCCTTAAGGGTCCCGGGTTGTATCCTGGTCAAGGGCACATGCCCAAGTTGCAGGCTGGATCTCCAGCAGGGGGCGTGCAAGAGGCAGCAGGTCAATGATTCCCATCATTGATGTTTCTATCTCTCCGTCTGCCATTGTCTCTGAAATCAATAAATTTTTTTAAAAAAGGTAAAGTGAACAAACACTGTAAAACATAACACTGTCTTACAGTGTCTGTATGTACCTGTTGTGATTTATTCTGATGGCTTTATTTTATTTTATTTTTTGTTGACCCTCACCCGAGAATAATTTTCCATTGATATTTAGAGAGAATGGAAGGGGGAAAGAGAGAGAGAGAGAGAGAGAGATAGAGAGAGAGAGAGAGAGAGAGAGAGAGAGAGAGAGAGAGAGAGAGAGAGGAGAGAGAACATGGATTAGAGAAATACTTCTGAGGGTCTGGTGTGCAGATAGCTCCACTGCAGCTTGCAGAGGGGAGGCTGCAGGGCGGGCAGGGCTGTGGGACCCTGGCCCTCACTTTTCTCACCTTTGAAACAGGCTTGGGGAACTTTTCATGGGAGTCTCTTTTCACATTTAAACATAATCTAAAAATTCATTTTTACAAAATATCAAGAGAATTTTTACTGTAAAAAATTATGTCCTTTCTGCTGAAACAGGTTTGGCTCAGTGGATAGAGCGTCGGCCTGCGGACTGAAAGGTCCCGGGTTTGATTCTGGTCAAGGGCATGTACATTGGTTGCAGGCATATCCCCAGTAGGAGGTGTGCAGGAGGCAGCTGATGGATGATTCTCTCATCGATGTTTCTAACTCTCTCTTCCTCTCTGTAAAAAAATCAATAAAATATATTAAAAAAAAAGTATGTCCTTTCTAAGATTTAGTTTCTTCTCATGGAATTGGTCTGAGTACCAAACACGAATGAGAAAATTCAAATTAGTCACACTAGAGTCAGGTGTTTTTTTTAAATTAAAGAAGTGGGTATTGGGAAAGGGCAAAAGTTGTACTTTTATCTTTTAAAAATATTTTTATTGATTTTAGAGAGGAAGAGAGATAGAAACACCAATGATGAGAGAAAATCATTGATCTGCTGCCCCCTGCATCCCCACACTGGGGATCGAGCCCACAGCCTGGGCCTGTGCCCTCACCGGGAACCGAACTGTGACTTCCTGGTTCATAGGTTGATGCTCAACCACTGAGCCACGCTGGCAAAAAGTTAGATTTTTAAATATTGAGTTTATTCTGACATATGAACATGAGACTAAGGATGCACAAGAAACAGAGAAAATGGAGGGGCATATATGCACACTAACAAGCAGCCAGTCAAACTTGCTGGCGTCTGTAGGCAAATGGGCAGCACCAGGTGTGCATAATTTATCTTTTGTTCCAGGTCCGAGCGCTGGGCAGGAGCTGCTTTAGAAATCCTCTCCGCGTCCTGTGGGCGCTGTGGTGGCCAGGTGCCCTGCGTCTGAAGTAATTACAAACCCCTCACTCTGCAGCAGAAACCGCCTTGGAAAACAATGCCAAGCTGTTAGCAAAGCCGTGTTAGGAGTGGAGATAAGATAAAAAGGTCTTTGTGAGGTAGGTCTTTCAGGCTTTGCATGTGTGAAGGAAGTGATGCGCTATGATTACATGACCTCTTTGGTCCAGGGAGACGGCCAATGGTCAGGGCTCCCTACAAGGGGAGACCAGGTGGCCGCCCAGGAGATTGGGGGAGGGGAGGGGCGGTAGAAAGGGAAAAGTCCCTGGAGGGGTGTCTGCATTAGAAGGTGTCTCAGGGGGATGACATTACAACCTGTGGTGGCCGTTTATGCTCCCTGAATGTGCGGACTCTGCTCGGCAATCTTATTTGGACGATGTGGTTGTACTAGGCTGGCCAGCTCTCCAGACAGGAACTTTACCTAAGTAAACAAAGCCATCTGTCCAGTCCAAAGTTTCCTTCGTTTTGTATTGAAGTGGCTTCTTAGGAAAATGACTGAGGGTTCAGCTGTTTCAGGAGAAACAAGAGACTCTTTTCCTTTTTTTTTTTTTTTTTTTTTTTTTTTTTTTATGTTTAAGGAAAAGAACCGCTTTCAAATGGAAGATTAAAGAAAAACCTACAGAATTCAAGTACAGCGGAGTGTGCATTTATTTTAAAGTAAAGTGCTAGGGTGGTTTGAGGTTGATAAAACATTGGTTGAGCTTTTTGAAGAGTTTGTGCAGCCTTAAGGTAACTAAGAAAATCCATTTCTCTTTGCATATTTCATGAATAGCCATGCTAACTACATATAAGTTACCTACAACTGTATAAGCCTATGTAACTGCAGTTAAACACACAAATAATCGTTTGCTCGGCTCTGCATGGCAAAATTAAAGTTTCTCTCCTTGGAATAAGGCCTTTTAAAACGCCTCAGGCCAGTCTGTGACGTGGCTGAGAGGGTGTTTTGCCAGTCCTAATTCTAATAATTATCTAGTCACCGACAGGAAGGGCATGTGTCATGGGCTTAGTGGGGCCATAAGTCAAATAAAAAGCAGTTTTTCTTGAAAAGACAGTTTTCAGTTTCACATTGAAATTACTTTATGGTACATTTGGATTCAAAGTTAAAAAGAACTATTTGTTTTATGCTTTTTTTTTTTTCTCCCCAAAATCATGCATTATGTACTTTTTCTTTAAAAAAAAAAATCGTATTGTTGAAGGTTTTACAGATGTTCCCCTTTTTCCTCCTTGACTCCTCTAGCTCATGCCAGTGCACCCAGGCCTTCGCCCACTGTTGTCTGTGTTGTGTCCACGGGCTGCATGTGCAGAAGCTCTCTGGTTGATCTCTTCCCTGCACCCCCGTACTCCCCTCCCCCTCCCTCTGAGATTCGTCAGTTGGTTCCATACTCCGATGCCTCTGGATCTATTTTATTCCTCAGTTTATTTTGTCCATTACATTCCACATGTGAGTGAGATCATGTGATACTTGTCTTCCTCTGACTGTCTTATGTTGCTTCATAATAATATTCTCCAGGTCCCTCCATGTTGTTTTAAAGCAGTGGATCTCAACCTTCCTAATGCCTCGACCCTCTAATACAGTTCCTCATGTTGTGGTGACCCCCAACCATAAAATGATGTTCGTTGCTACTTCATAGCTGTAATTTTGCTACTGTTTTGAATCGTAATGTAAATATCTGTGTTTCCCGATGGTCTCAGGCCACCCTGCTAGCAGTTCTCAACCTGTGGGTTGTGACTTAAACTTTAAGGATAAGAGACTTAAAGGATAAGAGATCCTGCCGATTTGGATCAGTGGTAGAGCATCTGTCTGCGGGCTGAAAGGTCCCAGGTTCGATTCCGGTCAGGGGCATGTACGTTGGTTGCGGGCACATCCCCAATAGGGGGTATGCAAGAGGCAGCTAGTCGATGTTTCTCTCTCATCGATGTTTCTAACTCTCTATCTCTCTCCCTTCCTCTCTGTAAAAAATCAATAAAATAAATTAAAAAAAAAAAAAGGATAAGAGATCCTTCTTGTTTTACTGCTGCATAGTATTCCATGGTATAAATGAACCACAGCTTTTTTATCTACTCATCTGCTGATGGGCACTTGGGCTGTTTCCAAATGTTAGCTATTGTACATTGTGCTGTTATGAACATAGGGGTGCATATATCCTTTTTGATTGGTGTGTCGGGATTCTTAGAAAATATTCATAGAAATGGAATCAGTGGGTCAAATGGCAGTTCCATTTAAAAAGTTTTAAAAATATATTTTATTGATTTTTTTACAGAAAGGAAGAGAGGGGTAGAGAGTTAGAAACACTGATGAGAGAGAAACATCAATTAGTTGCCTCCTACACATTCCCTACTGGGGATGTGCCCACAACCAAGGTACATGCCCTTGACCGGAATCGAACCTGGGCCCTTTCAGTCCGCAGACTGACGCTCTACAACTGAGCCAAACCGGTTTCGGCCATTTTTAATTTTTTGAGGAAACTCCATCCTGTTCTCCACAGTGGCTGCACCAGTCTGCATTCCCACCAGCAGTGCACGAGGGCTCCCTTTCTCCACATCCTCGGCAGCACTTGTCATTTAGCCGTTCTGACAGGTGTGAGGTGATACCTCATTGTTGTTTTAATTTGAATCTCCGTGATGATCAGTGACTTTGAGCATTTTTTCCTGTCGCTTGGCCGCCTGTATGTCCTCTTTGGAGAAGTGTCTATTTGGATCCTTGGCCCACTTTTAAATTGGATTATTTTCTTTTGTTAAGTTGTATGAGTTCTTTATATATTTTGGAAATTAACCCCTTATGAGATGTATCATTGGCAAATATGTTCTCTCAGAGAGTGGGCCCTTTTCATTTTGTTGATGGTTTCTTATTTGCAGAGCTTTTTGTTTTAATGTCCATTTGTTTATTTTTTCTTTTGTTTCCCTTGGCCTAGGAGATGTATTGGCAAACATATTGTTTTGAGAGATGTTTCAGATTTTGCTGCCTATAGTTTCTTCTAAGATTTTTATGGTTTCATGACTTACCAAGGGGAGACCAGGTGGCAGCCCAGGAGAGTGGGGGAGGGAGGGGGGTTGAGGGGGGAAGGTGCCTGGAGGGGTGTTTGCACTAGAAGGTGTCTTATCCATTTTGAGTTTATACTTGTGTATGGTGTAAGTTGATGGTCTGGTTTCATTCTTTTGTCCAATTTTCCCAGAACCTCCTTTGTTAAATATTAATTGAGCATAATGGCTTAGGTAGATTTCTGGGGTCTCTGTTCTGTTCCATTGATCTATATGCCGGTTCTTGAGCTAGTACCAGGCTGTTTTGTTTAAAATGTCTTTTTTTGAAAATTATTTTTATTTTTTACAGAGAGGAAGGGAGAAGGGCAGAGAGCTAGAAACATTGATGAGGGAGAAACATCGATCAGCTGCCTCCTGCATACCTCCCACTGGGGATGTGCCCACAACCAAGGTACATGCCCTTGACCGGAATTAAACCCCCTTCAGTCTGCAGGCTGATGCTCTATCCACTGAGCCAAACCAGGTAGGGCTGGTTACAATGTCTTGTGTAGTTTGATACTCAGGATTGTGATCCCTTCTATTTTGTTCTTTCTCAGATTGCTGCAGCTATTTGCTGTCATCATATCCCCAACCAAATGTATGTCTCTTATTGAAATTTTAAAGTTTATCTTTATTGTGGAGAGTATTACAGATGCCCCTTCCCTCCCGCATTGATTCATTTCTCCAATTCCCCGCCCCCGCCCCCAGGTCTTCCCTGAACTATTGTCTGTGTCCATGGGTTGTGCATATATGCATCCAAGGTCTTTGGATGAAAAACCAGTGTTTCTCCTGCATGCTGAGATTGGGCAGAAATGGAGTGTGGTGCTCCAGTGACCATCCAGGGTAATCAGGTATCAGGTGACACTCTATTAGCAACACGTTATTTGATGGCACTTGGATTTGTATGTTACATGGATTGCAACATATCATCATCGCATCTGCATTTTGCGGTTGAGGACTATATGTCTCAGTTTTTGTTTTTATTCCCTGTAATTCTCTCTTGGGATCTTTTCAGTGCATGACACAGATGATTTCATTATTGGATATTGAAGGACTATTGAATGTTGTTTGTTGAACATTCTTTTGCCCAACTGAATTTTGGGGTACAATTTAAATCCATTTTTTTTCTTTCTTTGCTTTCAAAATATTCATGTGGGAGAGCTAAAGAGTGGACTTTATGGACCAAAAGAACTGAAAAATTCTAAAAGTTCATCTATCTGTTCTGTCCTCTCTCTCCAGTCTACATTTTATAAACGGTCTAAAAATGTTGTTTTCCTTAGTGCTTTATATAACATTCACTTTATTTCCTTCATTTAAAAAATATTTTTATTGATTTCAAAGAGGAGGGAAGAGGGAGAGAGAGAGAAACATTCATGACCAGAGAGAATCATAGATTGGCTGCCTCCTACAAGTCCCCCAGTGGGGATTGAGCCCACAACCTGGGCCTGTGCTCTTGACCGGAATTGAACCTGAGACCTTTCAGTTTGCAGGCCAACACTCCATCCACTGAGCCAAACCTGCTAGGCTGCTTCATTATTTTATAGCAGAAATAAATGTCTTATAGATACATTAAGCAAATATGTCTTTTTTTGTAAGGCATTTCCAACTACCAGTACTGTTTCCTGCCCTCAAATAGCACCCACACACAGAGCAGGTCTAAGGTGTTGTGACGGATGAGCTGTGAGTGCATCATGTGCCCACAGTCAGCACAGGTGATAAGGAGTGGAAGCACAGGTGATAAGGAGCCTAGGAAGTTAAACTGACTTGGATTATGAAATAGATTTACCAAAAGTTTTAAAAAGTGTGCATCTTAGTCTGTAGGTCAGTTGTCGGCAAACTCATTAGTCAACAGAGCCAAATATCAACAATACAACGATTGACATTTCTTTTGAGAGCCAAATTTTTTAAACTTAAAGTTCTTGTAACGTCACTTCTTCAAAATAGACTTGCCCAGGCCGTGGTATTTTGTGGAAGAGCCACACTCAAGGGGCCAAAGAGCTGCACGTGGCTCGTGATTTGCAGTTTGCTGACCACGGCTGTAGGTGATGACACGTCTGTCAGTGATACTTGGAGTACTAGGCGGGTTGAAATGTTAAGAGGTCAGCAGAAAAATTAGTAGGTTCTTGCAGTCTAGGCAAGATGTGATGAGGGCTTGAATCAAAGCAATCAAGGTGAGAATGAACAGGAGGAAATAAATTCAAGAGAAATTTATCTCATTGACAACATTTTTGGAATTTTAGGACAAATTCAGTGTTTATTTTGGTGTCATTATGTTAATTTCCATACTTCCTTAAAGGTTGAACCATTTCAAAATATCTCTGTCAAAGTAGTCATTGTCTAGAATTCTCTTAAACTGAACAACACATTATGCTGAAGGATCATTTTGACTATTGGATTGAATATTTATTTTCTTGCTTATGGTGGAATTCTTATCCCTGACCATGTAGCTGAAAGGGTCACTTTGTGCATGCCAACCAATGCAAAGTTGCCCATGCAAATGTTTTTGAAATGCTGGCTAATTTGACTGCTATTTTGGATTCTGTGTGTGTTCTGTGTTATTGATATACCTGGGTTCCCCAAGTACATTTCCAAGTGTCACATACATTTAAGATTTAACACACCTCAAGTTATTTTTCTTTGATTCTAAAATAATATGTTATTCACTGAAAAATTCCAGTGTGATAGATGATTCAAAGGTACGTCAAGGAGGCTTCAGAATTTCAAGCCAACACTCAGAAGTTATAATAGTCTGTGAACTGATTTGGATCTGTGCCAAGAAGAGCTATGAAAGTTGACCTTCAAAGGTTTATAAATGTTCTAAGCTACTTTCCTCCTCTTTCTGATTGTTGTCTGAAGCAGAAGTAAGGCATTTTCAAGAACTAGCCTAATCAAGGTTAAAATATATTTATATATATTTACTGATTTCAGAGAGGAAGGGTGAAGGAGAGAGAGATAGAAACATCAATGATGAGAGAGAATAATTGATCGACTGCCTCCTATAGGCCCCACATTGGGGATTGGTCCCACAACCCTGGGCATGTGCCTTGATCAGGAATCAAACCCTGACCTTCTGGTTCCTGGGTTGATGCTCTACCACTGAGCCACACTAGCTGGGCCTAACAAAGATGTTTTGAAAGAGATCCCTATCTTTTATTATTGTTCATTTATTTCTGTAGCAACAGAGTCCTGGGGTGTTTACTTTTCAAATATATTTTGAAAATTCTGGATATTACTACTATCCAGAGATGGTATCAAACTATTGAATGCTAAAGCTAACCATGAACACCTATCCTAAACCTTAATGATAACTTTACATTGTTATTTTCCAGACTCGATTAAACAGGGCAATATGAAATTGTAACTGAATAGAGGGGGAAAAACGGGTTGCTGTGTTTTTGGTAAACGAATCTTGCTTCTGAGTGACAGTTGCATCACTCTGTGGTTGAGATTGGTGATGGGTATTTTTCTATTGTTATTTTCCGCGGAATTATATATATTTTAAATTTATTCAACATCGATGGCTATTTTTGATACTGTAGAATCTAATGATAAGATCCGAGATAAAATTCTTTGGTTTGGCTTTTAAAGACCTTCCAGTTTATTTGCTTGTTATTGTTGTATTTAAATCAGAGTTTCTAAGAACTATTTTTGAAAAAAAACAAAAAACAAACTTAACATAGTTTTCACAATCTTTCCAGAAAAGCAGTTTGGATTTTTTATTTTTTTATTTTTATTTATTTATTTTTTAAAATACATTTTATTGATTTTGTACAGAGAGGAAGGGAGAGAGATAGAGAGTTAGAAACATCGATGAGAGAGAGTCATCGATCAGCTGCCTCTTGCACACCCCCTACTGGGGATATGCCCGCAACCAAGGTACATGCCCTTGACTGGAATCGAACCCAGGACCCCTCAGTCCCCAAGCCAACGCTCTATCCATTGAGCCAAACCGGTCTTGGCGCAGTTTGGATTTTTTAAAAAAAGTAAATAACCAGTAAGTTTCATTAGAGACGTCAACAGATATTTTCCATTTAGCACCATCATTTACAATTACACCTGGGAATTAAAAAAAGTGTGCTTAAAAACAAAAGCTAAGGAAAGACTCACTCAACTCTCACCCCCCCCCCCAAAAAAAAAAAAAAAAAACAACAACAAAAAAACAAAAACCACACAAAAACAACCCCTCATTTTGATCAATTTGGATTGTGGTTAATGATCTTTATTCTTTATTTATAAAGTCAAATTTATCAGCAGGTAGAAGTCCCGAGTCTTTGACATAGCAAAAGGAATTTTTTTGTTTTGTTTTTTTCCCCTCTTAAACTGTTCATTTAACTATACAACAACAACATAGGTCATTTTCTGAAAATGAGAGAGAAAGGGAGTTCTATATTGATCCATATAGGGCAAGGTTAAAACTAATTTGAGAAATACTGAACCTAAGACCACAGTATAATCATAAGTGAATGGGTTTTGTTGTTGTTTTATTTTTGCTTTTTTATGCATACTAATTTCTTTTTTTAAAACGTATCCCATCTAGTTCATTTGGGCCTCAAATATTCAAATTCAGTAATATATGTATTTGCTTCTTGAATAATCCTATATAATAAAAGGCTAATATGCAAATTGTCCCCTAGGGAGTTGGACTGACCAGGAGTTTGACTGCCCCACTATGATGTGTGCTGACCACCAGGGGCAGCATGGGATGAAGGAAGGCCCTGGCCAACAGCCAGCAGCTGCGAGAAGGAAGGCCCTGATTGGCCCTGGTCACCGGCCAGGCCTAGGAACCCTACTCATGCACGAATTCTGTGCACTGGGCCTCTAGCAGTGAAATAAAGGTCATTCAAAAACTAATGCTGCATCAAGTACTGCACCAAATAGTGAACACTATGGAAGGATATCTCTGTCCCTGGCCCCTGGCCCCATGGTGCCAGGTTTCTCTGTGACATTTTCCCTCTTCCTACCATTGAACAATATTGGGGAAGTAGGTACAGCCAATGGCAAAGGTATCAGAGCAATTAAAGGAATCATCACCTCCTGTCCATGTTGGTCCTCACGATAATTAACATAGAAAAGACATTCAACGTTTCCCCAGGAGCCAGTACTTAGTTTCTCATTTCTCTTCAGGGAGAAGGACTAAATGCAAAACGCTGGCTTATACTAAATAAATCTGGTACATTAGATGGAAGTTTTGAACAGGAACAAACTGGGAAAAAGGAGAAGTCGTGGCAGGATTAAAGTTGGGCTCACGTGGTCCCAAAGTTTGTGGAAAGTTTTATTCCTTTTTTTTTGTCCCGTGTGTGTGTGTGTGTGTGTGTGTGTGTGTGTGTGTGTGTGAAGGTTTTAGAAGTGAGTCCTCCGAAGTGGTCAGATTACATTTCCCCTCTGCTGGTTTGGAGCTGACGTTCGAACTCCTTTCACAAGTAAGATTTTGAATACTTTTAAAGAATTTACATCCTGGCTTTTAAAAATCAAAATACAGGTGGATGTGTGGCTGTGGTTTCATTGCTAAGAATTCTCCTTTTTCCTTTTCTTTCTGACACGAATTTATGAGGGCTCTTCAGAGTTTACTGCTTGTGTAAAAAATGGTCTCTCTCTTGAGTGTAAGACTAAGGCTGTTTGGTTCGGGGTGGTTTTATTTTCTGTGTTACTCTGCACTAGGCTGTGCTTCCTTTTAAGGGGAACTTAACAGACACTGCCTTGTAAAAGCCGAAGTATCCTTTATATTTGGTAACTAAAGCTAAATGAACATTGCTAGATATATCCATAAAAGCATAGACTATGTCCTTATCGAAGTACCTGATCAATCCTGGGAACAGGGGGTCGGAGTGTATATCCAAAACTCTACTCTGCTGATGGCGTCATAAAATATATCCTTTTCCAAATCCCAGTGAGTCACCGCACTCTCAGGGACCCGTTCTGCATTACTCACCGGCACATGCACCCACACAGGCTTCTTACAGTCCCGGACACGGCCCAGGGCATCTCCCATACCTTCTTGATCCCTTCCCCCCACTTCCCTTCAGCGCTCGTGAGCAAGGCAGAGCCCATCACGTGTTCTTGGACATTTCAGGGACCTGTGTTTTGGTTATTCACCTACATGTAAGAGCCTCATGGGGATATCTATTGTGTTGTCTTCTTAAAATTCTTTTTCTTGCCAAAACCGGTTTGGCTCAGTGGATAGAGCGTTGGCCTGTGGACTGAAAGGTCCCAAGTTCGATTCCAGTCAAGGGCATGTACATTGGTTGTGGGCACATCCCCAATAGGGGGTGTGCAGGAAGCAGCTGGTTGATTTCTCTCTCTCATTGATGTTTCAAGCTCTCTATATCTCTCCCTTCCTCTCTGTAAAAAAATTCAATAAAATATATTAAAAAAATGAAATTCTTTTTCTCCCTCTCTAGCTATTTTGAAATGATGTAGTGCTGCCTGTATATCAGACCGTTGAAGCACCATTGCTAAGCAAAGTCGTTTATAATAAATGTGTCTTTATTTGTAGAAAATAATTGTTTCTTAATATTATAAGAATTATCGCCTGCAGCTAGTTCTATTGATTACTTCCTTGATTTTGATGGTGTGAGATCTGTCCCATAATCTGTGTAGAGTTTGTGACAAAAATACCTTCTGTCTTCTACAGAGGGCAAAGGGTGAGATGACGACTTTGTCTTTAAAACAATAAACCACAAAACCGGTGGTGAAGCTCATATGATGTATGATCACTAATGCTCTGGCTACTAAGCCTTAAATCCATTCTTTGTTTGTTATGACAATATTAGATTAATGGGTTGCTGAATGCAGGTGATTAAATAAATTTATATTTTGTTGGATCCAGGGAGTCAGCAGAAAAATGACACTCCATCCCCCCCCCTCTTTTATTGAATTTATTGGGGTGACACTGGTTTCAGATGCACAATTCTACAGCAAGTCACCTGTACACTGTACTGTGTGTTCACCATCCCCAGTCAATTTCCTTTCCTCTCTCTCCAAAATCAATGAACAGCCAGCTCAGTGGATAGAGCGTCGGCCTGCGGACTGAAGGGTCCTGGGTTCGATTCTGGTCAAAGGCACATGCCTGGGGTTGCAGGCTTGATCTCCAGTGTGGGGCTTGCAGGAGGCAGCCGATCAATGATTCTCATCGTTGATGTTTCTATCTCTCTCTCCCTTTCCCTTCCTCTCTGAAATCAATAAAAATATATTTTAAAATCAAATCAAATCAGTGAACATATCCTAGGGTGAGGATAAAAAAATCACCTTCTCCATGACATTATTACACCTCCCCCCCCAAATATTTCTCTTTCTTTAGGAAAAGGAATGGGCAAGGTTACTGACTAAGGTACTTGTTTGAGAATATACACAATAAAATTTCAATACTTTGAATAATAACTTGAACTGAAAGTACACTTACTAAGTCAGTGGCCATTGACTAATTCTATATATCAAGGGATTTTGTTTACTTTTAAAAAATATGAGGACGGAGTCCAGCTGGAGTGGTTCAGTGGCTGAGTGCCAACCTATGAACCAGGAGTTCCTGTTCAGGGCACATACCCAGGTTTGGAGCTCGGTCCCCGGGAGGAGGCGTGCAGGAAGTAGCCAATCAGTGATTCTCTCTCATCATTGATGTTTCTCTCTCACTCCCTCTCCCTTCTTCTCTGAAATAAAAACATATTTAACAAATAAACTAAACTATGAGGATGAAGATGTAAGGCTAGGACTGAGCTTGAAGTATTAGGTCTAGTAATAATTAATGTCGTTTTCTAATACTTTTTAAAATCGAATTTATTTAAACAATACAACAAAATTTAATCAACAATATAGTTGCCGTTGTTTTCTACTACTTGTGCCCAATGCTCAGGAAGCATTTTAATCCCTCTGTTGTAAAATTCTTGTGATTTTGATGCAAAAAATTCGGTCAATGCATTTTTGAGGCATTCTTCATTATTAAATTTTTTTCCAAGAAGAAAGTTTTGCAAAGAACGAAACAAATGGTAATCGGAAGGGGCAATATCAGGAGAATATGCAGGTTGAGGGAGAACTTCCCATTCCAACTGGCGCAGTTTTTCAGCAGTGATTCTTGCAGTATGCGGTCGTGCGTTATCGTGGTGAAGAATTACGCCCTTCCGATTAATCAGCGCGGGTTCTTTTTCTCTTAAAGCTTGGGCTAACCTTTCCAATTGGGCACTATACACTGCACTTGTAATGGTTTGGTTAGATGGTAAAAGTTCATAATGAAGAATTCCTTTAAAATTCCACCAAACACACAACATCACTTTTTTCGCATGCAAGTCAGGTTTTGGCGTGGGCTGCGGAGCCTCATTTTTGTCCAACCATTGAGGCCGCCTTTTCAAATTAACATACAGCACCCATTCTTCATCTCCGGTAACAATTTGCTCTAAAAACGGCAAACGGTTTTGACGAGAGAAGAGCGAACTGCAAATCGTGACTCTTTGATTACGGTTGTTGTCGGTCAACTCATGAGGAACCCATTTTCCAAACTTTTGGACTTTGCCAAGTGCACGCAATTGATTGGAAATTGTTTTTTGTGAACAATTTAAAGTTGTCGCAAGCTCTTGTTGGGTAATTTGAGGATTTTGCACCAAAAGAGCTTGAAGAGCTTCTTGATCAAAATTGGACACACGGCCTCGACCACTCTTGTCATCTAACAAAAAATTTCCCTCGCGAAATTTCTCAAACCAACGCTGGCATTTTCTGGCGCTAACTGCATCTTGACCAAGAGCACTACAGATGTTTTTTGCAGCCTCACTTGCTTTTCTTCCTAATTGGAACTCGTAAAGCATGCAGTGCCGAATATGCTCTTCATCCGCCATCTTCTTAGCCCTAGTTCTGCAACAAAAACCAAACCAAACACAAACTTTTTCAAGCAAAACTTGTTAATTACACTTCACACGTTCTGTAGATACCACGTGTTTGAAGGTTATGTCAATACAAGTCAACGCCAAGCAAGATTTTAAATGTTTAAAAAAGACATTAATTATTACTAGACCCGATAGCAAAGGTAAGGCTGGGGCTGAGCTTTGCCAGTCCTGCCTGTTTTGTTGCTCCCCTGCTTCCCACCAAAGTCAAAATCACATAGAATATTTTTGCACTTGGAATTAATTTTTACTTGAATTCTAGTCTTGCCTAATAATAGACAAACATGTAAATTAACCATATCTTTGCTATGCCCATAGCCAATCAGAGTGACTATGCAAATTAACCCAAACAAGATGGCGGTTAATTTGCATACATATGCTCCCAGCGCCTATGTCCCAGGAACATCCTGGCACCCCGGTCATTGTGAGGTAAGGCTTGGGCAGGAGCAAACCCCCAGCAATCATCTCCTGAGGGCTCCCAGTATGAGAGGGGGCAGGTTGTGCTGAGGGACTGCCCCCACCCCAGTGCACGAATTTTGCGCACCGGGCTCCTAATTCTGAAATAAACAGGAAGGGTAGTTTGCTGTCACTCTGAAAAATTTCGTGAAGGTTAAGTTATCAGTGATTCCGGTGAAGCCACATTTATACATGGTTACTCAACTGGTAGAAACGGTCTCCATCAAATTTATTTTTTCTGTGAGCTACTAATTGCCGTCTTTAGCCTACAATTTTTTTTCAGATGATCTGTTTGAAACCATGATTGTGGCTTCTGCTAAGTCTTTTGAAATTCAGGGCTCTAATCCTATGCTTTACAAATTGTTTTAAAAGTACTGGTCTAATTAAGCAAATGAGTGCAAATATTACTTGCCAACATCAAATTCTTCTTGTCTAATGGACACTCTTTGTTCCCATCATAAACTTTATTTTATTTTATTTTTTTTTTTTGCGATTCTGTAACGTGGAGTTTGGGGACTGACTTTCTTCACTTAGCATGATGTTTTCTTTTCTTTTTTTTTTTTTTCATAACAATATCACATTTATTTAATATTAATTAGAAAAAATCAGCTGAAATAATGTACATTTGACATTTGTGAAGTTTGAAGAATTCTTCATCCTCCTTTCCTCCCCTTTTCTTTTTTTTTTTAATTTTATTTATTTATTTATTTATTTATAATAAATTTTTATTGTTCATATTATTACAAATGTTCCTTTTCCCCCCCCCTCACCATTGCTCTCCTCCACCAGGTTTCCACCCCACCCTCTGCCCTTTCCCCACTCCCCATTGTCCTCATCCATAGGTGCACAGTTTATGTTCAGTCTCTTCCCACGCCCCCCTCTCCCCTTTTCCCCAAGAATCATCAGTTCACTCCCCTTCCATACCTCTGATTCTATTATATTCAACAGTTACTATTGTTCATCAGATTTTTTTTTTTTTAATTTCCTTGGTTTTTAGATTCACTTGTTGATAGTTACATATTTGTTGTTCATAATTTTTATCTTTGTTTACTTTCTCTTCTGAAAGAACCCCCTTCAGCAATTCATATAATTCTGGTTTGGTGGTGATGAACTCCTTTAGCTTTTTTTTATTAGTGAAGCTCTTTATCTGACCTTCGATTCTGAGTGATAGCTTTGCTGGATAGATTATCTTTGGCTGTAGGTTCTTACTATTCATCACCTTGAATATTTCTTGCCATTCCCTTCTGGCCTGCATGGTTTCTGTTGAGAAGTCAGCTGACAATCGTATAGGTGCTCCTTTATATGTAACTACCTTCTTTGCTCTTGCTTCTTTTAATATTCTCTCTTTGTCTTTTGCTCTTGGAATTTTAATTATGAGGTGTCTTGGTGTGGTCCTCTTTGGATTCCTTTTGTTTGGAGTTCTGTGCGCTTCCTGGACTTGTAAGTCTAATTCTTTCACCAGGTGGGGGAAGTTTTCTGTCACTATTTCTTTCAGTATGTTTTCGATATCTTGCTCTCTCTCATCTTCTGGGACCCCCATAATTCTGATGTTGGTTCGCTTGAAGTTGTCCCAGAGGTTTCTTACATTATTTTCAATTTTCTGGATTCTCTTGCCTTCTAGCTTCTGTGGAGGAGTGTCTTCTGGCTCTTTATGTTCCAAATCTTTGACTTGATTCTTGCGATCTTCCCTTTTGTTTTTAGGACTCTGTAAAATATGTTTTATTTCAGACAATGTATTCTTTATTTCTTGTTGTTCCCTTATCATTTCTTGATGATCTCTTTTCATATCCTCATAGGTCTTATCCATCTTTTCTAGGAAATTCTTGAAAAACCTTATAAGCGTAGATTTGAACTCTATATCCAGACGCTTTTTGTCCTCCATTTCTTTTGTTTGTGATTTATTTTGTTGTCGCATTTCGCAGTTACAGATGGGGCGGGGTTTCAGGGTGGAGCCTGCAGCTTTGGCTTCAGTCAGCCCCGCCCTATGCGGGTCCTTCAGTGCTCGCTGCTGGCGCCTCTGAGAGAAAGGTGCCCTCGATTTTCGCCTGCTGCCAAACAGTCTATGTGCTCTCCCCCAATGAGCCCGGTATTGGGGTTCAGTTTAGTTGGAAGTGGAGTTGGAGGTGGCGTTCAGAGCAGTCTGGAGCCCCAGTCTCCTTCCGGCCAGGGCAATCCCGCGGCACAGCCGACAGTCCCTTCTCTGCGCGCGGTGTACGCGCTGCCGGGACCTCCTTTCGCCGAGGCTTCCCCGGGGTCCCGCCTTACAGCCCGGCTCCCTATGGATGAGCCTTGGTCTCCGGGGTCTGGGGAACTGGGGTTCAGAGCAGTCGGGGGCCTAGCACAGTTGGAGTTTTATCTCCTTTCCACTAGGGAACGCCCGCCAGGCACTCCGTCTCCCCCTCATCTCTGGCTCCGTCCTCTCTGCGCACCGTGTCTCCGTACCTTGGGCTTTTCCAGCTCCTCCGCGCCTCCTTCTGGTTTTGTCCTTGCTTCTCGCTGTAGAATTTCCAGTCAGTCAACCTTCCTGTAGTTCTGGGCAATGTCCGTTTTATATTTTAGTTGTATTTTATTGAAATTGTTGTGTGCGGCTGCGGCTAGGTCTTCACCTGGGCGCAGCCATCTTGGATCCAGCATGATGTTTTCCCATCATAAACTTTAATTAAAACTCGGGAATTCTGACGTGTAGAAGCATGTACCTCAGTGATCTATAGCATCAATGTTCATGAAACTGGAGTCCCTCCAGGCTTCAGGGCATACAGGTGGCCTGGACTTCCCAGCTTAAAAATACCACTAAGAAGGTATTTTGTTTGCTGTCACTGGAAAGCTTTTGTGTGTATGAAGAGAGATGACATATTGAATGGTTAGAATGATGCACTGAGAAATTAGCACAATGGTATCCTTTATACCCATTCCATGTATTTTTCATTTCAGATGTATTTTTCATCTCCAGAAGTTTTATATGGTCTTTTTTGTACCTTCCCTTCCTCCACTAAATTATGTTCATGTTTCCCTCCAGATTCTTGACTATAATAGGTCATCCTATCTCTTGTTATTGCTTTCAGTTGGTAACAAGAAATTATTCTAATTTCTTTGGTTAGCTTATTCTACGGGCACTGCTCTTTGTTTAAACATCTTAGGTTGAGATTGAAACCCTTCTGTTACAGGTTGAGGATATCTCAGATAGACCATGGACCAGCCAGGATTAAAAAAAAAAAAATCTATTACAAGAAAGAAAAATGAATGGGTGTTCAATGGCAGAACTAGATCTTGGGAGCAAGGGGGGCCACCAGTGTAGTAAGTCCTGCCCTGGTCCATGAGTGAGCAAGTTGTGTAGCCACACGAATGAATGTGACAGTGCAGGACACTGTGTCCTCACTCAGCTCGGCACACCTTCCTGCTCATTGGAGGTGGGTGATTTCCACGAGGTGCCTCTCTCATCCTCTCCTCCCCAGGTTCCGGACTTTCTCCCCTTGAACTCTCAGCTCCACAGTCACCTCAGCTGCCATTTTCCTCCGCACACACTCACATTGCTGTGACCTCTGAGTGCCTGACTGTTCTAACAGCCTGAGTTACACTATAGACAGAGTGGCTGAGACAAACATTTATCTCTCACAGTTCCGGAAGCCAAGATGTCCATAGCCAAGGTGCCAGCAGATTCAGGGTGTAGTGAGGTACCCCTTCCCCATTTTTGGCTGATCATCTTCATATGTCCTCATGTGGCCTTTGCTTTATTTTTATTTTTATTTTTTTATAGGAGGAAGAAGGGCAGAGAGAGAAAAAGAGAGGGAAAAAGGGTTGATATTTTGTGTCTCTTCTTCTTTTTATATAAGGGCTCTAATCCCGTTGTGAGTGCCCCAACCTAATGGCCTAATTTAACCTTAATTACTCTCCAAAGACCCCACCTCCAAATAACATCACATAGAGCACATGTGTCAAACACAAGGCCCGCGGGCCAAATCCAGCCCGCCAGGCCTTGCAATGTGGCCCGCACCGCGCTGTCATCACTGCACTCCGCTGTCAGTTTATGACATTGTCAGTTTATGACTGTTCAGTAAACCATTTGGCCCGCGATTTAGGCTGGATTTTAGATTTTGGCCCCTTCTCTGATTGAGTTCGACACCCCTAACATAGAGGGTGAAGGCTTCAACACAAATTTTGGAGGCACACAAACATTCAGTCCATAGCATTCTGCCTCAGGCCTCCAAAATTCATGCCTTTCTCACATGCAAAACACATTTATTCCATTCCAACAGCCCCAGAGTCTGAATTCATTCTAGCATTAACCCTGAGATCTAATGTCCAAAGTCTCCTCTGAAAATCATATAAATCAGATATGGATGAGACTCCAGCTATGATTCATCCTGGTGCCAATTCTTCTTCAGCTGGAAGCCAGTGAAGCCAGGTAAATGATGTACTTCCAAAATACAACGTGGTTCAGGCATGGGGGCCAGGGGTGATGGATCCCAAGGAAGATGAAAACAGCCAGGCACAGTCCATGCTGTCCTAAAGCTAGAGAATTCCCTTCTTTAATTTGAAACACTGCCTTCCAGACTCACTGGAGTGGTGGTGTCACCCCCAAGGCGTAGAGGGGCAGCCCTGCCACCTCAGCTGCCTCTTGCTGTGTCCTCACATGGTGATTTCTCCCTCTCCTCATAAGGGCACTAATTCTACTATGGGGGCTCACCCTCATGATATCATCTAACCCTCGTTATCTTCCAGAAACCTCATCTCCAAATATGGCCACACTGAGGACTTTGTGTGTGTGTGTGTGTGTGTGTGTGTGTGTGTGTGTGGGAGGGACACACACACAAAAATTCCATCTATAGCATAGAATTTCTTGTCTCAAGAATGATTTAGACTATACACATGTTGAGAACAGACATATGTGCTTAATGCAGGATCTGTCACAAGAGGTTTGAACTTTATGCCCCCGTTGTTAGTATTCAGCCAGCCCCAGCCCCGTTCATCAGACTCTGGCTCTGTCACCATCTCTAACAGTCATTTTCTCACTGGGAGTCATCAGTAAGATTACAGTTGTTGTCAGAATCTGTTAGCCAAAAATTGCTGACTCAGCATTTGACGTTCAATAGTTCAATAGCAGTGTTCTGTCATTTAGTAAGATACTTAACCATGTGTCTGTGATTGTGTGTGCGAGAATTACAGTATTACTCAATGTATGTATGTTAAACTGTATATTTACACACAAAGATAGTTTTTGTGGCTTTATCAGTGGAAACTATGTGAACTGGCTACCATCTTCTGTTTTAAAATGCCACGTGAAGAAAGGAACTATGTCGTTTAAAACTTGGAAGTCATAAATAACATTGTATTAAAATATAATACTTTTCTTTGTAAAAGATGTATACAGATTACATATAAATGATGACTAATAATTGGAGATCTAACCCTTTAAGCAATTATAAAATCTGAGTAAAATTTTGAAGAAAATAGTATGTAGTTGTATCAACATTGAGTAACGTTTCCTCATTTTTGGTATTCTGAAATAATATAGAAATCCATTTAGTATATGAAATGTGCTTAGTACATGGAATATAATTATAATATAGATTCGTTTACTATATGGGTCACTTAAAAACTTTGCTTAAACTGTTGTTCATGAATTCCTGATGTGGGAAACTCTCTTTCCAGCTGCAATTATTTTAATGGCTTTCACTTTAAACTAAGTCTTCACCATCTGCTGCTCCTTTTATTGTACATGCTAAAAGTAATTAATTTAAATGCATCATAAAAGAGCTATTTTATGTTTTTTAAATCCCTGTCTGTAGCTTAATTCTCAGTTTAAATATACATTGGCGATCTCCAATAACATCTGGAGGAAAACAGCTGTCTTTCTGACATCTGATTTGGAATATTTCCCAGGGAGGGCAAGAAGTCATCCCAAATGGATGCTTTATACTCTCTGAAGTCTGCCCGATCTAAAGTCTTCTATTATTGTTCAACTAAAAAGAAGAGACAATATTTAATATAGTAATGGCATTTAAAAAATGTTTTTATTAATTTCAGAGAGGAAGAGAGCTAGAAACATCAATGATGAGAGAGAATCATTGATCAGCTGCCTCCTACAGGCCCTCTGCTGGGAATTGAGCCCACAACCTGGCATGTACCCTGATTCCTAGTTCATAGGTCAATGTTCAACCACTGAGCAACACTGGCCAGGTTATATTTTCTTTTTAGCCAGACCTTACGAAGCACTATTTCTGGAGGTAGAGAATGGTGCTGACAGAGGTGGGTATCTATCACAGCACTATTCAAATTTTGAGGAAGAACAAAGGAGGTAGAATCGTGCCCCCTCACCTCTTAGGACTTGGCAGCCTTAGGAAGCAGGCAGCAATGACTAATTTCGCCAAGGAGGTAAGAGCCAGAACTCACTCTAAAATCAATAAAAACCTGTTAAAAAAAAGGAGCTGGAACTCTGACATTTTACTTCTACAGCAACAGCTCAGTGTCTTGATTTGGACTTAGAACTGTGATGTAAGAACAGAATTCAACCTTGAGTTGAACTGGGAGGGAGGTTTAGGTTAATTCAATTTATTTATTTTTAGGAAACTATAAAATTAATTTAAAAAATTCCTCACTTGAGGATATTTTTCCATTGATTTTTTTAATTTATTTATTTATTTTTTATTTTTTTATAGAATGGAAGAGAGAGGGAAAGAAGAAATATTTATGTGAGAGAAACACACTCATTGGTTGCCTCCTGCAGGAGCCCTGACCAGGGCCCTCACCAGGGCCAGGGCTGGGAAGGAGCCTGCAAGCCAGGTATGTGCCCTTGATGGGAATGAATACAGAACCCTTGGGGCTGCAGGCTGATGCTCTATCCACTGAGCCAAACCGGCTAGGGCCATGGTCGGTAAACTGTGGCTCGATAGCCACATGCGGCTCTTTAGCCTCTTGAGTGTGGCTCTTCTACAAAATACCACGGCCTGGGCGAGTCTATTTTGAAGAAGTGGCGTTAGAAGAAGTTTAAGTTTAAAAAATGTGGCTCTCCATCGGTCTGCAGACTAAAAGGTCCCAGGTTCGATTACCGTCAAGGGCATGTATAATACATTGGTTGCGGGCACATCCCTGGTAGGGGGTGTGCAAGAGGCAGCTGGTTGATGTCTCTCATTGACGTTTCTAGCTCTCTATCTCTCTCTTCCTCTCTGTAAAAAATCAATAAAATATATTTAAAAAAATGTGGCTCTCAAAAGAAATGTCAATCATTGTACTGTTGATATTTGGCTCTGTTGACTAATGAGTTTGCCGACCACTGGGCTAGGGCAATAAAATTAATTTTTAATATTTAACCTAGTATATTCCAAGTTTTATCATTTTACTATGTAAACAGTATAAAAATTATTGGTTAGGTTTTAAAATGTCACCTATGCCCAATATATGTGCCCTAATACAGCAGTAACATCTAACACAATGCAGATACCAAAAGCAAAACGGAGTTCTAGCAAAAGAAGAGTGAGTTGTGTTCAATATAAAGACTATTACATTGTCTAACCACTAAGCTATACACCTGAAACCAATATAAACAAAATTGGAAGAAAAAAAAAGATATTTACACTACTTCAATTTTTTAAAATTTAATTTAAATTAATTAAAATAAAAATTAAAAAGCCATTTCCTGAGTCAGGCTAGCTACATTTCAAGTGTTCAGAGTCACATACAACTAGTGGCTACCAGGTTAATTCAATGTTAAATGTAGCTGTTAACAAGACAGAAAACTATGTACCTAGACAATCTTTGTATACCAATTTTTACTACCAAAGTGACTATTCCTGAGATAGTTGAAAAATTCTGGTATTTCAATGTCATATTTGGATTTTAGTATTTTACCAGTTTGGCAATTTTCATTTCTATCTTTTTATTCAGAAATAAAATCTGAGAAAGGAAAAATTACCCATAGTTTACTAATTATAGGTATAACTTGTTAAATTCATAAAATGATGTGCATAGGTAACATTACATAGTAACTTTATTTCTCAGTGTTTTTGCTTTAAGAGCTGGGAAGTTTTTGGTTCTGCCTCACAGTAGCTTTTTGGCAAACTGTGTCTCCCTCTAGTGATACAAATCACCTTTTTTTTGTCTAAAGTTTTACATATGTTTCCTTTTTCCCCAATTGACCTCCCCCACTAACTATTCCCACCCCAGGCAAGCCCTCACCACCCATTCCCACCCTGGGCAAGCCCTCACCACCCCTGGGTCCATTGGTTAAGCTAATGTGCGTGCATACAAGTCCTTAGTTGCTCTCTACTTGTCTCTGGATCTATTCTTGTTCATCAAATTACGTTGATTATTGTATCCCACATATGAGTGAGATCATGTGGTATTTATCTTTCTCCAATTGGCTTATTTCACTTAGCATAATGCTCTTCCAGTTCCATCCATGCTGTTGCAAATGGTAAAAGTTCCTTCTTTTTTATAGTGGCACTAGAGGCTCGGTGCACAAAATTTGTGCATGGGGAGGAGGGTCCCCTTAGCCCAGCCTGCACCCTCTTCAAACTGGGACCCCTTGGAGGATGTCCGACTGCTGGGCCTGATCCCCACTGTGAATATTCCTCTCACAATCCAGGACCACTGGCTCCTAACTGCTCACCTGCCTGCCTGCCTGACTGCCCTTAACTGCCTCACACAGCCTGTTTGGTCGTCCATTTGGTTGCGATGATTGCTTAGGCTTTTATATATATAGATAGTATTCCATTGTGTAGATGTATCACAGTTTTTTTAATCCACTTATCTGCTGATGGGCACTTAGGCTGTTTCCAAATCTTAGCTATTGTAAATTGTGCTACTATGAACATAGGGGTGCATATATTCTTTCTGATTGGTGTTTCTGGTTTCTTGTGGAATTACTGGGTCAAATGGAAGTTCCATTTTTAGTGTTTTGAGGAAACGCCTTTCTGCCTTCCACGGTGGCTGCACCAGTCTGCATTCCCACCAGCAGTGCAGGATGGTTCCTTTTTCTCCACATCCTCACCAGCACTTGTCATTTGTTGATTTGTTGATGATAGCCATTCTGACAGGTGTGAGATGGTACCGCATTGTTGTTTTGATTTGCATCTCTCGGATGATTAGTGCCTTTGAGCATGTTTTCATATGTCCCTGGGTCTTCTGTATGTCCTCTTTCGAAAAGTGTCTATCTGGATCCTTTGTCCATTTTTTGACTGGCTTTCTTATCTTCCTTTTGTTAAGTTGTATGAGTGCTCTGTAAAATTTGGAGATTAAACCCTTATCTGAAGTATCATTGGCAAATATATTCTCCCATGCAGTGAGCTTTCTTGTTGTTTTCTTGATGGTTTCTTTTGCTGTGCAGAAGCTTTTTGTTTTGATGTAGTCCCATTTGTTTATTTTCTCCTTAGTCTCAATTGCCCTAGGAGCTGAGTCTGTAAAGATATTGCTACGACTTATGTCTGCTATTTTCCTGCCTATGGAGTCTTGTAGGATTTTTATGGTTTTCCGTCTTACATTCAAGTCCTTTAGCAGTTTTGAGTTTGTTTTTGTGAATGGCGTAAGTTGGTGATCTAGTTTCATTTTTTTGCATGTATCTGTCCAAATTTCCCAGCACCATTTATTAAAGAGACTGCTTGACTTCATTGTGTGCTCTTGCCTCCTTTGTCAAATATTAATTGAGCTTAATGGGTTGGGTTGATTTCTGGGTTCTCTGTTCTGTTTCATTGATCTATATGTCTGTTCTTGTGCTAGTACCAGGCAATTTTGAGAACCATGGCTTGATAATATAACTTGATATCTGGTAATGTGATTCCTCCAACTTTGTTCTTTTTTCTCAGGATTGCTATGACTATTCAGGGTCTTTTTAAAATTCCAGATGAAATGTTCTAGATCTTTGAAATATGCCATTGGTATTTTAATGGGGATTACATTGAATCTGTAGATTGCTTTGAGTAGTATGGACATCTAAATAATGTTGATTCTACCAATCCATGAGCATGATATGGTCTTCCATTTGTTTATGTCTTCCTCTATCTTTTTTTCAATGTCCTGTAGTTTTCTGACTATAGGTCTTTTATGTCCTTAGTTAAGTTTATTCCTAGTTTTCTTATTTTTTGGGTGCAATGGGATTGTTTTTTTTCATTTCTCTTTCTTTGAGTTCATTATTGGTGTATAAAAAGGTTATAGTCTTCTAGGTGTTAATTTTGTATCCTGCTACATTGCCAAATTAATTTATTAGGTCTAGTAGTTTTTTTGATGGAGTCTTTGGAGTTTTCTATGTATAGTATCATGTCATCCGTGAATAAGGATAGTTTTACTTCTTCTTTTCCAATTTGGATGCCTTTTATTTTCTCTTCCTGTCTGATCGCTATGGCTAGCATTTCCAGTACTATATTGAACAGGTGTGGTGAAAATGGGTATCTCTGTCTTGTTCCCATTCTTAGGGAAAATGAATTTAGTTTTTGCCCATTGAGTGTGATTTTGGCTCTAGGTTTGTATATAAGGCTTTTATTATGTTGAAATATGATTCCTCTGTTCCCACTTTGCTGAGAGTTTTTATCAAGAAAGGGTGTTGGATTTTGTCAAATGCTTTTTCTGCATCGATTGATTTGATTATGTGATTTTTATCTCTCAGTTTATGTGATGTATCACATTTATTGATTTGCAGATATTGTACTATCCTTGCATCCCCAGAACAAATCCCACTTGGTCATAGTCTTTCTAATGTGATACTGAATCCTATTTGCTAGAATTTTGTTGAGGATTTTAGCATCTATGTTCATCAAGGATATTGGCTTGTAGTTCTTTTTTTTGTGTGGTATCTTTATCTGGTTTTGGGATTAGGGTAATGCTGGCTTCATAGAAAGAGCTTGGAAGTGTTGCTTCCTCTTGAATTTTTTTGGAATAGTCTGAGGAGGAAAGATTTTAGTTCTTCTTTGAATGCTTGGTAGAACTCCCATGTAAAGCTGTACAGACCAGGGCTTTTGTTTGCTAGAAGATTTTTGGTTGCTGCTTCAATTTCTTCAGTAGTTATCAGCCTACTTAGGCTTTTTTATTCTTCTTGATCGAGTTTTAGGAGTTTGTATATTTCTAAGAATTTGTCCATTTCATGTAGGTTGTCCATTTTGTTGGAATAGAGTTGTTCATAGTATTTTTTCATAATTGTTTGTATTTCATATTTGTTTGTGGGATCAGTTGTTACTTTACCTCTTTCATTTCTGATTTTGTTTATTTGGCTCCTCTCTGCTTCTTCGTGAGCCTGGGTAGAGGTTCATCAATCTTGTTTATCCTTTCAAAGACCAACTCTTGGTTTTGTTGATCTTTTGTATTGTTTTTATCTCTGCTCTGATCTTTATTATTTCCTTCTTTCTGCTCATGCTGGACTTTTCTTGTTGCTCTCTTTCTAACTCTTAGAGTTGTAGGATTAGATAATTTGTTACCATTTTTTTCTTTTTCTTTTCCCCTTCCTTCCTTCCTTCCTTCCTTCCTTCCTTCCTTCCTTCCTTCCTTTCTTTCTTTTTCTTTCTTTCTTTTTTTTTTTTTGATAGGCCTGTAGAGCTATGAATTTCCCTCTCAAGACTGCTTTCATTGTGTCTCATAGATTTTGGATTGTTGTGTTTTCATTGTCATTTTGTTGCCATGATGCTTTTTATTTCTTCTTTAATTTCTTTGGTAACCCAATCATTGTTTAATAGCATGCTATTTAGCCTTCAGGTATTTTATTGTAGTTGATTTCTAGTTTTATGCCATTGTAATCTAAGATGCTTGATATGATTTCTATCTTGAATTTGAAGAGACGTTGCTTGTGTCCCAATATGTGGTCTGTTTCCCAATTCCGGGTGGATGTTATTTGATTCAGCTGTTCCTTCTATCTGCTCTGTGAGAAGGTGCAGGGCTCCTCTGCATATTTGTGTTGCTTTGTCTCCCCTTGACAGACTTTTTAGGTACTTGTGGTCCAGGAGGCTGTAGTCTCAGTGTTCCTGGGTTCACAGCTGAGGCAGCTGGCCCCTGGGTGTTGTGGTTGTAGGGTCCTGGGTGGTATCCAAGGTCTCCCCAGTTGCAGATAAGACTGGACTTCAGATTTCAGCCACTTTCTCCTTTAAGATGGCATGGTCTCTGTGGCAGAGCTGGCCACTCTGGGAGAGATTTGAACAGTAGCATAGGCTGTCAATTCCAGGGGAGCCCAGTCTGCCAGTCCCCAATAGTCCCTTGGAATATAGTTGTTCCTCACTCACAAATACAGACACTCCATGCACATCTATACACTCCTTTCATTCTCTCACTGACACACTATCTTGCAGCTTGCTGTCTATTGGCAGCTCTCTCGGATATCCACCATTCTTTTTAAAATATAGGGAAAGTTGCAGCCTCTGAAAGAAATATGTTTTTAAATCTAGAAAAAGCTTATTATTAAAGAATAAAGTTAACATACTTATATCTGGAGAGGTTTTTTTTGTATTATAGCAAGAAATGTCAAAAGTTATGTTTTTTATTATGGTTTTGAGGGAGGTATTCATTCTAGATGATAATCATCACTTTAGAAAAGTTTGTATGAAGCACAACTCTCTAATATATGTTGCTTTATTAAATAAAAGGACTTAGGCACTTTAGATATTAATTGCTACTGTCGAAAGAGGGGAGCCCTTTAGCTGTTGGACTCCAAAGGCTAGAAACAAAAACAAAATATACTCATGGCTCAATATGATCTATGATAATTACCATGGTACATCTCCCTCCCTCCCTCCCTCCCTCCCTTCCTCCCTTCCTCCCTCCCTCCCTCCCTTCCTCCCTCCCTCCCTCCCTTCCTCCCTCCCTCCCTCCATCCCTGGAACCTTTCCAGAATACCTACTCATTACAAGCTAGGTGTTGAAGATATTTAGATGAATAAGGTACAATTACTGCTTTAAATTTATTGTCACACTGACTTTATTATCCCAACACATTTCAAAAAATGTCACACACTGCCCAGTCAGTATTGCTCTGTGGTTGAGCATTGACTGTGAACCAGGAGATCATGGTTCAAGGTCAGGGCATGTGCCTGGGTTGTGGGCTCTATCCCCAGTGTGGGGCATGCAGTAGGCAGTTGATCAATGATTCTCTCTCATCATTGATATTTCTATCTCTCTCTCCCACTCCCTCTATGAAATCAATAAAAATATATTAAAAAACGTCACACACTATTCTGGCATTCAAATGTTTTTGTCAACACTATTTGGGCGATGGGGACATGGTCCTTCACTCAGGATAGCCCAGCTCAGAAGTGCGGGGGCATATGCTCAGAGGAAAGCTTCCACCGGCTGGGAGGCTTCCCCAAGTAAGCCAAGAGCAGATGTACTGGTTCAGGTTGCTTGTAAGTAAAAATAAATAAATAAATAAATAAATAAATAAATAAATAAATTAGTAAAAAAAAAAAAAGCAGAAACTGGTTTGGCTCAGTGGATAGAGCGTCAGCCTGCGGACTGAGGGGTCCCGGGTTTGATTCTGGTCAAGGGCATGTGCCTTGGTTGCGGGCACATCCCTGGTGGGGGGTGTGCAAGTGGCAACTGATGGATGATTTTCTCTCATCGATGTTTCTAACTCTCTATCCCTCTCTCTTCCTCTCTGTAAAAAAAATCAATAACAAATATTTAAAAAAAATTAGTAAAAAAAAAAAAAATTGCAAATTAGCCAGGTGTGCTGCTTTAAAAGTGAAAGAAGACAATTTCTAAAGTGACACTAAATTTCCATGTCTGTGACCACTGGCCTTTGGGGCTGGGTTGGGGCTGTGGTATCATAGTGGAGAGGGAGGGGCTTACAAAAAATCTCATAATCTAATTTCAGAGCCTCCCCTCTACTCACAGAGCTAGGATTTTTTATTTTTATCTTATTTTATTTTATCTTATATTATTATTATTATTATTATTATTATTATTATTTTTAGTATTGATTTCAGAGAGGAAGGGAGGGAGAGAGAGAGAGATAGAAACATCAGCGATGAGAGAGAATCATTGATTGGCTGCCTCCTGCACGCCCCACATTGGGGATTGAGTTCAAAACCTAGGCATGTGCCCTGATCAGGAATTGAACCGTGACCTTCTGGTTCATAGGTCAACGCTGGACCACTGAGACACTGGGGCTGGCTGGCGGGCGAGCCAGGCTCTTTGGATGACCCTGAGGACAGTGAGGAAGGCTGGCCGATGGCCCACTACTCCCTTCTCTCTCCCTATGCACAGCTCAATTCTACTCAGGTCATTCTCAAAGAGCCCAGGAGCTCCTGGCAGCGCCTTCAGAGGACTCCCTGGGGGTGGATCCACATAAATGGACAAGGAACACCCTTTATATTAAAATCCTGTGCAGGATTAGGAATTGGGCAGGTGTCTAATCTCACATGGGAGGTGCTACTGAGAGCTGCTAGCCTTCCGGCAGCCCTGGACTCTCATCTGCTCCCACCCCGCATCTTTGACTTGCTGGAGTGTGAGGACTCTCGGAGAGAATTGGAAGTCCGAGGAAGTGTCCTTTTTGTTAGTGTGTGTGTGTGTGTGTGTGTGTGTGTGTGTGTGAATACATATGTAGGTACAGATAGATGAAAGAGAATGAGAGATTGATTAATTGGTTAATTGATTTTAAGAAACTGCTTCATGGCAAATCTGGAATTTGCTGGATAAACTGGCAGGTGGAGAGGCAGATAGGAGCCATGCTGTGGCTGAATCTGAGGACTCTGGAGCAGAATTTCCTCTGTATGTATCTGTTCAAGTTTTCTCTTCCTGTAAGGATACCAGTCATATTAAAATACTAGAGGCCTGGTGCGCAAAATTTGTGCATGGGGGGTGTGTGTCCCTCAGCCCAGGCTGAACCCTCTCTAATCTGGGACCCCTGACTGGGCAGTCAGACATCCCTCTCATAATTCAGAACTGCTGGCTCCCAACTGCTCGCCTGACTGCCTTCCTGATTGCCCCTAACCACTTCTGCCTGGCAGCCTGATCACCCCCTAACTACTCCCCTGCCAGCTTTATTGATGCCTAACTGCTCCCCCACCAGCCTGTTTGCCCTTAACTGCCCTCCCCTGCAGGCCGGGTCACCCCTAACTGCCCTTCCCTGCAGGCCTGGTCCCCTCAACTGTTCTCTCCTGCAGGCCTGGTCACCCCCAACTTCCCTATCCTGCTAGCCTGGTCACCCCTAACTGCCCTCCCCTGAAGGCTTGATTGCCCCCAACTGCCCTCTCTTGTAGGCGTGGTCCCTCTGAACTTCCCTCCCCTGCTGGCCATCTTGTGTCCACATGGGGAAGCTATCTTTGATCCTATGGGGGCAGCCATCTTGCGTGATGGTCAATCTGCATATTACTCTTTCAGTAGATAGGATAGAGGCCTGGTCCATGGGTGGGGGCCTGCTGGTTTGCCCTGAACGGTGTCCCAGATCAGGTTGGGGGTTCCCTTGGGGTGTGGAGTGGCCTGGGCGAGGGGCCTGTGGTGGTTTGCAGAAGACTGGTCATACTCCCCGGTGACCCAAGTGGAGACCCTGGTATCTGGGGTTTATTTATCTTCTATAATTGAAACTTTGTAGCCTGGAGTGGAGGCCTGGGCCAGCCAGGGCTGCAGAAACATGGCTTCCTCCATTTCTGGGGACAACCCTAGCCTCCTGCTCTCTGCAGCTCTGTGGCTGACACCATTCCTGTTGGGATTTATTTATCTTCTATAATTGAAACTTTGTATCCTTGAGTGGAGGCCTGGGTTGGCCAGGGTGTGTGGAAAGCTTGGCTTCCTCCATTGCAGGGGAAACCAAGCCTCCCTCCTGCTCTCTGTGGTGGTAGCCATCTTGGTTGGGATTAATTTGCATACTCACTCTGATTGGTTGATCGGTGTGGCTTGTGGGTGTAGCAGAGTGATGGTTAATTTGCATATCACTCTTTTATTAGGTAGGATAACCTTATTTTAACCTATTTATCTCTTTAAAGACCCTATCTCCAAACGAAGTCACATGATTTGCTTTTAAAATATTATTTCAAATGAGAACTACCTGTACCTTATTCCATTTTACAGGTACTATTTTCTATAACTATGAATACTTCTCTTATTTTCTGTTCAGGAATGGCTTTGAAGCAAGCAGTCAAAGCCAGCTGGACCCTTGGGATGACCTGAGGACAGACTCTTAATAGCTAGTCTAGCACCTCTTTTTTATCATGACAACTTGGCTGTTGTATGTTTTTTTGTTTTTGTTTTTAAATATATTTTATTGATTTTGTACAGAGAGGAAGGGAGAGAGATAGAGAGTCAGAAATATTGATGAGAGAGAGTCATCGATCAGCTGCCTCTTGCACACCCCCTACTGGGGATATGCCCGCAACCAAGGTACATGTCCCAGACCAGAATCGAACCCGGGACCCTTCAGTCCCCAAGCCGATGCTCTATCCATTGAGCCAAACCAGTTTCGGCAGGCTGTTGTATGTTTTGAGGGTCACGGTGTAGCATTTGAGAGACGCTGGCTTCTAGCTGGCCATCACAAAAAATTTAAAAACTACCATCACCTTGGAAGAGAAACAAAGAAAAAAATGAACAAATGGGACAGCCAAAGACAAAATGAAAAAATAACCCACTGAATGGGAGAACATATTTTCCAATGATACTTCTGATAAGGGGTTAATATCAAACATTGATAAAAAAAAAAAAACTCATACAACTCAATACCAAAAACACAAACAATCCAATTGAAAAATGGACAAAGGACCTGAACAGACACTTCTCCAAAGAGGACATACAAATGGCCAAGAGACGGATGAAAAAATGCTCAATGTCACTCATCATCAGAGACATGCAAATGAGAACCACAATGAGATACACCTCACACCTGTCAGAATGGCTATCATCAATAAACCCACAGATAACAAGTTGGTGAGGATGCACTGTTGACAGGGATGCAGTCTGGTGCAGCCACTGTGGAAAGCAGTATAGAGTCACCTAAAAAATTAAAAATGGGACTGCCTCATGACCCAGTGAATCCACACCTGGGAATACATCTGAAGAAACTGGAAACACTAATTGGAAAGGACATATGCATCCCTATGGTCATTGCAGTGCTATTTACGATAGCCACAGTTTGGAAGCAGCCCAAGTGCCCATCAGCAGATGAGTGGATAAAAAAGACATGGTATATTTACACAATAAAAAACGACTCAGCCATGAAAAAAGAAGGAAATCTTACTTTTTCAACACATGGAGGGACCAGAAGGTATTATGCTAAGTGAAATGAGCCCATTAGAGAAAGACAAATAGGATTTCACTTATATGTGGAATCCAATGAACAAAATAAACTAACAAACAAAATAGAAACAGACTCATAGATACAGAGCACAGACTGCCAGCTGTCAGAGGGGAAGGGGGTTGGGGGCTGGGTGCAAAAGGTGAGGGATTAAGCAAAGAAAAAAAAAACAAAAAAAACCCAAAAACGCCTCTCAGAGACCAACAGCAATGTAGTGATGACCAGGGAACAGGGGGTGGAGGACGTAGGAGAGGGGAAAAGGGGGTAAATGATGATGGGTGGAGGCGTGACGTGGGGTGGTGATCACACAACACAACACAACATTCAGATGATGTGTTACAGAGCCATACACCTGAAACCTGTGTAATTTATTTACCAATGTCACCCCATTACATTTAATACAAATAGAAAAATTGAAAAACTAAACTAAACGACCATGCCAGCGCCCCTGGACGCCCTTGGTCTTCTCGTGTGAGTTTTCGGGGTTCTGGCCCTGAGCTGTGGGCCTGCTGACCGCTCTTGGTGGCTGCGCAGCTGTGCAGAGGGCAGCGCTGAGTCTCCGCAGGCCTGGCCGGATGCAGGGAAGCCCGGGCCGATCCCTCCGGGAGCATGGCGGGGCGCTGGGTGCCAGCCCGCTCTGCACTGCGGGTCTCCTCTCCGCCCTCCCTCCCCCCCCCAGAGGCGTTTTCTCTCCCCCCCTGAGTCTGGGGGCCGCCTAACAACCCTGGTGTGCGACAGGAGCCTGTGAGCCCTCCCTGCGATTTGGCTCATCTCCAAGGGGACACCGGCCGCGACAGTGGCCCCTCGTAAGTTTGGGAAGCATCCAGCCCGAAGCCGGCGGAGCGTGCGCTCACCACACCATCCAGGTCCTCAGAGGTGTACACACACACACACACACACACACACACCAGGTCCTCAGAGGTGTACACACACACACACACACGCACACACGCACACACCAGGTCCTCAGAGGTGTACACACACACACACACGCACACACACACACCAGGTCCTCAGAGGTGTACACACACACACACACACACACACACCAGGTCCTCAGAGGTGTACACACACACACACACACGCACACACACCAGGTCCTCAGAGGTGTACACACACACACACACACACACACACACACGCCAGGTCCTCAGAGGTGTACACACACACATACACACACACCACACACACACACCAGGTCCTCAGAGGGCACACACACACACACACACACGCCAGGTCCTCAGAGGTGTACATACACACATACACACACACCACACACACACACCAGGTCCTCAGAGGGCACACACACACACACACACACACACACGCCAGGTCCTCAGAGGTGTACACACACACACACACACGCACCAAGTCCTCAGAGGTGCACACACACACACGCACACACACACATGTACACACAAACACACACATGCACACACAGCCGCCCAGCGCCGCCCTGTGCTAAGTGCTGGGACGGATGGGAACCCCGGGGAAGAACCGCGCTTCTATTCTCGGGCGCGCGGAAGCAAGCCTCTTCCCTAAGGAGCAGTCTCTTCTGTGAAGGCGGGCAGTAAAGGCCTCTTTCATCAGTGACACCTGCCAGAGGGAGGTGGCAGTCTCTCCGCTCACTGTGGAGCAGCTCCCACGGCTTTTCTTTAAACGGGCTGTTTAAACGGGCTGTCCTGGGCAGGTTGGCTGTGCGCACAGACCACCCCAGGCCGCACGGGGAGCGGGGCCGGGGGTGAACTGTGTGTGGGCGAGTGGGTGGGTGGCCTCCGTCCGTCCCCTCGCCCCGCGCTGGCACCTATGGGGGCTGGGGCTGGGGGCGTGGGGGAGGGAACTGGGGGGTGTAGGGGGGGTTGGGGGGCTGGCGGGGGCGGAGAGGAGCGGGGTGCGGCGCCATCTGGGTCGGCGAGGACGCGCTGGAGAGGCGCGGGCTGTGCGCTCCGCTCCAAGGCCGTCTTCCTTCCCTTTGCAGCTTCCCACTCCCCATCTGTGTCCGCCCACTGCTTTCTCGGAGAATAATAACAATATCTGGCACACGGTCCGAGGAGAAGGACTCGGGAGTCTGTGGGCTCCGCGTTCCAGGTCCGGGCGGCTGGGAGGCCGCGGCGGGGCCTGGCCGGCTCCGCACCTGTGCCCGGTGCCGGGCGGCCGCCCCGCTGCCCCCGGGATGCGCACTTCGCGGCCTGGGCATCGCAGGGCAGGCTGTATGGCACAGGCTGCCAGGAACACGCTATCCTTCCTCCTCGCACGTTGCCAGGGCAGCCTGCAGGCTCCAAGAAGCATCTCCAGGAAGCGGATCGGTCCAGCTCTGCAACCCCAGCAGGAGGGGCCAGGACCTGCTCTGCTAGGTGGGGCCTTGGAACAATGACATCAAGTATTAAAAAAAATATATATTTTATTGATTTCTTTGCAGAGAGAAAGGAAGAGAGATAGAGAGCTAGAAACATTGATGAGAGAGAAACATTGACCAGCTGCCTCCTACACACCCCATTGTGGATATACCCGCAACCAAGGTACATGCCCTTGACTGGAACACACACACACACACACACACACACACACACTAGTGTGTGTGTGTTTGCCTGGGACCTTTCAGTCTGCAGGCCAACACTCTATCCATTGAGCTAAATCGGTTTTGGCTGACGTCAAGTATTGCCCAGAAGGATCAGGCATCACCTTGCCCTGTTATCCCTCCAGCAGGATCAGCGTCAGGTCAAATGCTGCTGCTCCATCCTCTGATTTAAATAAGTTAGAATATTCCAGAAAAAACACAACCAAACAAAAATAAAACACACCAGCCCCAAACCTTAAGCAGCAGCTACATCTGAATAGGGCACCATTCTATGGCTGTTTTAATGATCGTAAAAAAAAAAAAAAAAAAAAAAAAAAAAAAAAGCACAAGTAAGTACGTAGTAACATGGCAGTGGTGTTCACTTGTAAACACTCTGAGGCGGCCAGGAATGCAGATTCTCAAGGCACATTAAAAAAAAATATATTTTATTGATTTTTTTTTTACAGAGAGGAAGAGAGAGGGATAGAGAGTTAGAAACATCGATGAAAGAGAATTATCGATCAGCTGCCTCTTGCACACCCCCTACTGGGGATGTGCCCGCAACCAAGGTACATGCCCTTGACCGGAATCGAACCTGGGACCCTTCAGTTCACAGGCCGACGCTCTATCCACTGAGCCAAACCGGTTTCGGCTCAAGGCACATTTGCGGGATGATGTCTGTGCTCCGCCATCTTGCTGGAATGCTCCTGGGTTGCTCATAGGAATTGCTTTTTGTTGATTAACGAGCGAGACTTGGTTGCCTTTATTTTATTTTTATTTTTAGTTTTTGTTGGACTACTGCAGATTCACCTTCCCAGGGGGGACTCGCAGATCCAGTGCTGTGGAAGAGGAAGGGGAGATGAGGGACAAACACCTGGAATTTGCATTTGGACTGATAGACAGGCCTCTTTCTCAGGGAGGAGAGACAGGGGTGCACACAGAACAGGCGGCTCAGGGGTTGTCGTCAGGAAGAAGGCCCCCGGGGTACTTCTCCCAAAGGCTGAGTCCCTGGGAGAGCCCCATGGGCGTTCCTCAGCTCCTTTGTCAAGGTTTCTAGTTCTGGGCCTGAACACTAGAGTGTAGTCCCTGTGTGAAAGGACTCTTCATCACAGACCTGGGAAAGGGCACGGGGTGAAGGGGGTTCCTTCACGAAAGGCCTCCAGTAACAAAGGGGATGAATCATTAAAGTTTTATTGGTCTCACCCTAGCCCCGTGATCGGCAAACTCATTAGTCAGCAAAGCCAAATATCAAAAGTACAACGATGGAAATTTTGTCAAATTTCTTTTGAGAGCCACATTTTTTAAACTTAAACTTCTAAAGCCACTTCTTCAAAATAGACTGGCCCAGGCCATGGTATTTTGTGCAAGAGCCACACTCAAGGTGCCAGAGAGCCGCATGTGGCTCAAGAGCCGCAGTTTGCCGACCATGGCCCTAGCCATTTTGGCTCAGTGGATAGAGCATCGGCCTGCAGACTGAAGGGTCCCGGCTTTGATTCCGGACAAGGGCACGTACATCGGTGGCAGGCCAGCCCTGCTGGGGGCCTGCGGGGGCAACCAATTGATGTGTCTCTCATCGCTGTCTCTCCCTCTCCCGTCGACTCAATCAATTGATGTGTCTCTCTCTCATCGCCGTTATTCTCTCTCTGTCTCTCCCACACCCGTCGACTTTCTCTAACAAAGGAAAAATATCCTCTGGTGAGGATTATCAACAACAACAAAGAAGTTTTACTGGTCTCAAAAATGTATGTTTTAGTACCTGTATCTTTGACACCACTCCCTCCCTCTTCACGCACCCATTCTTATCTTGAGGAAAAGGACGTTGCCTTAGCTATGCCTGTGTTTTGTCAAGCAACAACTGTTTTTGTTCTGGACTCGTTGTGTAAGAAGTCAGAACCCTATCTTCCCAAATGTGTCCCCGTTATTATTCGTCTTCACTCAGCCAGTAGGAAAAAAAAAAAAAAACGGTTCAGAATTGTACGTAGGGAAACTCTCCCGCCCGAGGATTCGCAGCGATGGAAGTTGGATTTTGCGAGTTTGTTTTGGGTAAGCAGCAAGCATATTTCCCCGGGCTGGTTCAGCAACAACATTTCTGTCCCGTCATCTCGTGAGGGATGAATGGCATATTGTGGTTTCCAAAACGGAGACTGCAGATGCTACACCCAAATTTGCTCAATTTGGGAAGCTCACAAGTAGGCTTGCCTTTGATTTTTTCCTCCCGAGTTTTCCTTTTGGCCAGAGAGGAGCTGCTTCTGCGCCATTCAGGAGACTTGAATGTATCTGCAAGCCCAAAGAGAGAGGAAGCCATGAAGGCCCTTCTCAGCAGGTCATGGACATGCGGGATGGGGGTAAAGGAGCAGGAAGGTAAAAAAGAGTTCTGGTGTCTTTTTTCCCCTGGCAAGATGGATTGATATTTACCCACAAAAAGAAGCTCAAAAGATAAACTGTCGATGGGTTTTTCTGAGGTGCCTTTAGCTTCTCAGATAAGCTTCTTAAAGTGTTCTTCGATCATTCTTCTTTTGATTACTGGCAATCAAAACTTACATAAAATGCAGGGTGTGCCTTCCGTATGTGGTCTAATGTTCTAGATACACTAGAGGCCCAGCGCCCACGAAATCGTGCGCAAGCACTTGCTCTGCCAGCCCCTCCTCGCCATGGAGCCCCGAGTCCCGTCCCACCAGAAGCCCTCCATGCACCTCCTGGTGACCGGTTGTTTGGTTTTTCCACTGTTATGGCGTCATGACCACTGGCCTTTTATGATAGAGACAAGGCTCTGAAGGAGGCTGGGCCGAGAGAGGCAGCACTCGGGGAAAGCACAGAAAGGTGACAAGGTAATAGGAAGCATGCCTTAGAGGTGATGAAAGTTTCTGAGAACATGTATTTATCTAGATTTCTTCAGAAAGACCATGATCATTTCAGCACTTATTATACAATGTCTAGTCCCATGATCTAGTCAAAATTTGACCTTGACTTAGTGATGTCTCATCAGGTCTCCTCTGTGGGCCTGACTATCTATGTATAGCCAGGCTGACAAGTCCTTCTGCTATCTGACTTCTCCTCCTTCTGCACTTCGCCACCCCCTCCTCCATGGTTGTAGGCTGTGTGTGTGTGTGTGTGTGTGTGTGTGCATGAGAGAGAGAGAGAGAGAGAGAGAGAGAGAGAGAGAGAGAGAGAGAGAGAGAGAGAGAGAGTTGGGATGCTTGTAGGAAGGAGAGGGAGGAGCACCAGCCCCTTCTTACCTAACCTGACAGAGGTTTGAATTAACTCTCTTAAAGATGGTCTTTCTAGAGCATTACATCTTTTCATTTTTAATTTTTAATGTGTTTATTGATTTCAGTGAAAAAGGAAGGAGAGAGATAGAAACATCAATGATGTGAGAGAATCATTGATTGGCTGCCTCCTGCACACCCCCTACTGGGTATTGAGCCCACAGCCTGGGCATGTGCCCTGACTGAGAATCGAACCATGACCTCCTGGTTCACAGGTTGACCACTGAGCCACACCAGCTGGGAAGCACTGTAACTTTATAAGTTCCTGACAGCAGGCTCCTTATTTTCAGCGTTCCCTTGACCCCCTGGTAGATGTATCTCACTTCCTTGGGTCATCCTGGTGGTGCCTTCCTCAGCCCCACTGTCCTGCTCTGGCCTCTGGGGAACCTTTTTGGACTGAGTTTCTCCTACTGGTTCCAGGGGCCCACACCTGGCCCTGCCCTCCGCCCCCCAGCAGGTGTCCTCCTGGCTGCCAGCCTCCGTGCACTGTGTCCAGTGTCAGCGCTCCCCCCGATGCTGTCAGCTCCTCTGTCCTCCCGGACATTCTGGGCCAGGCCTCATGCCCAGCTGACTCCGGCTTCCTGGGGCCAGCTCCTGTCTGCAGGGTCTCTCTCTGGCCTCCTCTTCTTCTCTAATCTTCTTTAAAGAATACTTTTACTGATTCAGAGAGGAAGAAAAAAAGAATAGAGAGATAGCAACAACACGAATAGAGAAAATTATTGATCTGCCGCCTCTTGTACACCCCTTACTGGGGATTAACCTGGGCACAGGCCCTCTCGGAGAATCCAGCTATTTCTTCCTGGTACAGAGGTTGATGCTTAACTACTGAGCGGCACCAGCTGGGCTTCTCTCTTCTTGATCTGGTGGTGGTGGTGGTGGTGGTGATGGTGATGGGGCAGGTGGCTCTGACCTACTTCCCAGGCTGCTATCTCTGCCCATCTGTGGCCGTGGGATGGGAGCTGGGGGGCGGGGTGGGGGTGGGGTTTCACACTGAGTCCAAGTATTGGAGCCTCCATGGGCCTTGGAGAGAGAGTTCTGTGCTAGAAGCCCTCACCCTTCTGTCCCAGGCCCCGCCACAGAATCTGCATGCCTATGTCACTCAGCCCTCCAGCTAAGGAGGCAGGTACCGTCAGACCAGGAAAGGGCCAGGAAGAAAAGGTCTGAGTACCTTGCCCAGAGGCAGGGACTCAGTCATGAAGTCCTGTGCCTGGGGGTGAGTTTGTAGCCTCTGTGTCGGGAGGCACGAGCCTGGGGGCAGGAGGGCAGCCTCCTCATTGAAATGTAGGGCAACCAAGCAAGGAAACTTGGGGTGAGAAATGCGGAGACCCCGCCCTCACCACTTCACCCCCCCCCCCCCCCCCCGCAGGCCTATGCGTCCCCGCACAGTGTTTACAACAGCCCCTTGTGGGCGGGCGGGGGCAGTGCCACGCGGCGCCGGCCCCGGGGCAGCGCCAGGCCCCGGAGATGTGACCTGGCTCGGGACATGAGCCCGCTTGTTCGCTCGCTCGCAGTGAAAAGAGTTTTGAAATGCGTTCTGAAT
This sequence comes from Pipistrellus hanaki, assembly GCF_964339955.1. Taxonomy (NCBI): domain Eukaryota; kingdom Metazoa; phylum Chordata; class Mammalia; order Chiroptera; family Vespertilionidae; genus Pipistrellus; species Pipistrellus hanaki. The sequence continues at coordinate 10,913,421 of NC_140519.1, forward strand.
AGACAGCATTTCCTTTGTGCGGGCGGTAAATAACAGAGCAAAGTTAGCAAGTTGCTGCGCTTCTGCACGCTGACTCCATGGGACCTTCCTGTGGGGAGAAGGGCAGGATGCTTTCAACTGGACGTGACCTCCCCGGATCACTGGAGGTAAGGAGCACACAGCTGCTGCCCTAACTGGGCATTTCACGCGGGGAGCGTGGCTTTAGCTACATCTGCCCAAGAGAGACTTTTAACACAAAACACACCAACCGATGCCTGGGAGTAGGTGCTATTCACCCTGGTTTGGCATTTGTTTAGATCGGATTAGACATCAGTGATTTTTGTGGCGATTTTCATGGGCACATTTGTTTTTTCTCTCCTTCAGAAAGTAATAACATTCCCGACCGGGGCGGTGTGGAGAAATCCCAAGAGACATAGCCTAAGAGCGTTTTGGAATATATCTCGGAAAAGATAACCTCCTGCACGTCCGTAGAGACCCACCAGGTAAAGGTAAGGACAGAAATACCGAGAAAAGAAGATTCCGGTTCGTCCACCACCTCACACTGGATTGCATGTTGGGAGACGAGCATCTCCCACGGGTGGCGGATGAACGAAGGGGGAGTGAGGAGGGCCCACCTTCTGCCTCCCCCTCTTTTCGGAACGGGCATGAGCGTGGTCCAGGGGCCCGATCCTCGGTGATGACCGGGGGTCCCCGGATTGTGGTTCCCGCCGGCTGGAGCGCCGCAGGGCACACGCGCCTGGGGTGAGGGCCCAGACAGCTGATGACATTCAGCCGGCAGGCACTCCGCTGAGGAGCCCATGTGTGTGATACGGCACATGTTCCTTGTGCAGTATGGAATCGCTCTGGGGTTTGTATTTGCACTGACTCATTTCCTATTTAGGATTCTTTGAAAAGCCACTTGTACGGTGCTCAGATGAGAAGTACATCTGTTGCTTACATGTAATAAGCATCCGATAGAAAGACATGCTGAACGCCGGAGCCATTTGTTTGTCGCTATAGGAGACCCGTCACATATGCATGGCGTGTGTCTCTTTACCGGAATGAAGGCCCGGAGGAGTCCGACTTGATGGTTCTTCCCTCGAGCAATAAGATTAAAAAGAAAAATCTCCCAATAATTTAGGTCACGGTCATGAATGCTGTTTAGAACTCTTGAATGGGTACTTCAGACGAAGTTCAGAGGGACAGAGATTGCATTGGTTACGGTGGAGCATTTGGGGTTCTGGATGAGTTTCTTAAGCAAAGCATAGCTGGCGCTTTTCTATGTTGGTAGGTAACATACACACATTAGCATTCTCACAAGGTTGTCTTTCCAGCAGGCCGAGGAACCTGGCTGTCGGTTCTCAGGACAGTCAGTTGTATGTCTCATAATTGTGGGTAAAGAATTATATATAACTCGAGTACAAGTTACGTTGGCATTCCAATGGAGAAGAGCTTCTGATTTTTCAAACAATCGGTGAGACACATTCGTTGCATATAAATCGGAGCCGGGATCTTTCTATTTCAGATAGATTGCTGTCATAGTAACTGAAATGAACCCTTTAGATCCACTTAGATGGAGTAACGCTAAAGAAGTGGTTCTCCGAGTTCACACAGTTGAGATAAAAATTGTGACCTTCCCAATAAAAGCAACCTAGATTAAATAAGTTCAAAATTACATGCTGTTTCTCCTCTTCCAACTTTAAAACCGGGCCTTTTAGATTAAATCGTGTATTTAGTTTGTGATTAAGTTATTATGCTCTGGAAAAAGATGTGTCTCCAACATGAAATAAAAATTAAATCCAAAGATCCTTACATTTTAAAACAAATTTTACTTTAAACATTTAAATGAAAATAAAGCTAGGTATATACATCTACCCATAAGAAATAGAGCCACTTGAGCAACGGATTTATGTATTTGGTGGCATGTGGGCGAGAGGAAGCTATAGTACTGGTTTCCTGAAACCACTTACAAGCAGTTACCAGCAGAGGGCATTGCAAAGCAATGAACTCAGAGGAATGTCCAAAGAGGCATCTACAAATTTAAGTGAAAATACCTGTATGAAAGCAATACTTTTTGGACAGCATCCCCCACCGTAATCATAGACCTGTAAAATAATTTTCAAAGAGCCTCAAATACGTTAATTCCTAAACAAGCCTCTTTCTGTGACAATGTTGAGATGTGAGGACATAACTTGATTTCCCTATGGTGTTTGCATTTTGATTTTTCATTTTGTTACAAAAGACTATGTGAATGCAGGTTCCAGTAATGTGCACATATTTTCAATATAATTCTTTTTAGGATAATTTTTTTTTTTAAAAAAATTGAAGAAATAATAAACTCAGATTCATGGAATGATCCCTTACCAAACTCAGCATTTGAAGCAAAACAGAGCTTAGAAAGTTTTCCATTAAACACAAATCTATTGACACAAAACAATAGAACATTGCTCTACTCATTAAATTTTTTTTTCTCAGAATTACTACAACAAAAATTTTATGTCTCATTAAAAAAAACCCCATCTAATACTTGGTATTTGACATGCATTTTAACTGGAAATCTGGGACGAAAAGGACAAACTAGAATGGAACAGAATCCTAAAGAACTAAGAGGGCCAATTTTCTGAAAACATGTTACATTTTGTTACAGGGTTATTATAAAAACCCCAGTTTAGTGGTCAATGCATAGATGTTTAAGGAATCTAAATGTCTCTATTCTGTAATCTGAAAGCTGGCATTGAAGGTTATAATTTTTTATAGGCTAATTAGGATTATAATGTGTTTTTCCCCCCTCTTTTCAAAAGTTAATGAGCACATCGCAAGTTGGACGTACTTTTGGAGGCCAAGTATCCTTCTTATGGCGTTCGTTTGCTTGGATTTGCTTTCTCATTGGCTTTGGCTCACACTGACTTGAGATATTGGACTTACCAAGAATTGTTGTCTTCAGAGGTTTCCCAGGCAACGGCAACCGTTCACCTGGTTGCAGTCAAAAGTGTCCTTGAACTCTCAGCTCACATCCCGTCCTGGGATGAGTCATGTGTGCAGCAAAAAGAGAAGCACCGAGACCTCCTGTCACAGGCTAATGTGAATGGGCTGGTGCAGAGGTGGATGTGTTTCACAGAAGGCCGCGCGTGGGTGTTAAAACTCCCGCTGGCCCTTCATCAAGCTCCCGTTTTCATTAGGGGTTGGGAGGAGGCCACAATCGATAGGTTGTGTTCTAGGTTCTGTTTCACTTCTCTGCGCTCCTGGGCAGACTCGGGAGAGTAGTGTCCCCAAACTCTTACCCTAAGTCACCCCGAGAACTCCAAGTACAGATTGCTGGCCCACCTGCGAGTGATCCCCGCTGAACCTCTGGGGAGCCTGGGGACCCCGGCTGACTCACACACACTGACTTGGTCATAGGCTTGTTTCTCCTTGAGCCCATCATTCTTTTGGACTGCTCTGTTTATTTCCACACCCACATCGTTCCTGAGCAGAGAGGGAGGGGGGAACGGAAATCACTGCTCCTGAGGTCTGTAAAAGGTTCTGTGTAACATCGGTTACATTGTCTCGTGTTGAAAACAAAACATTTCACCTAATCAAGGCAGATAGTTCAGTTAGAATGTCATTTTTTGCTTCTTTCTTCACCTTGGCTCTTGTTCTCACAACTGATTCAAGTGATCAGACTGATTGACGAGTAAGGTGATATAATAACATAGTCAGGCCCTAGCTGGTTTGGCTCAGTGGATAGAGCCTTGGCCTGTGGACTCAAGGGTCCTGGGTTCCATTCTGGTCAAGGGCACATGCCCAGGTTGTGGGCTTGATCCCCAGTAGGGGGTTTGTGGGAGGCAGCTGATCAGTGATTGTCTCTCATCATTGATGTGTCTATCTCTCTCTCCCTCTTACTTCCTCTCTGATATCTATAAAAATATATTAAAAAAATAGTCAGCAAATCACACTAGTTGAAGTCTTTAATAGGAGCAGAAGTTTCCCTATTGGTTCCACATTGAACTTAAAGTCTAGAGAGCTGCAATAATTAATTATCTGTCATCTAGATCCAGCCATAAAAGCAGAACTCACCCCAACTTCTGACCTTTTCCCCTACATTTGTTGTATTTTGTTCTGTTTGATATATTCACTGGGACATGAACCTCCATCCCATTGGAATGTGTCTGAGTAAACAGATGTTTAAAAATCTACTTTTATGGGTCTGTAAGAAATTTTAGTAAGGATATGTATATATCTCCTTATCCATATATATATATGAACCTATTTATGAAAGCATCTTCTTTCCATCTATCAATCATCTATTCATCTATCTATTGATCATTGCTTTAGTTACCAGCCCTTCACAATTACCATTGTGATTATCACTTTGAATAATCCTTGGCTTGTTAAAATGAATGTAGATAGAGATGAATCCAAGATGGCTGCTCGGGTAGGCACCTAGCCGCAGCCGCATGCAACAATTTCAATAAAATACAACTAAAATATAAAATGGACATTACCCAGAACTACAGGAAAGTCAACTGACTGGAAATTCTACAACAAGAAGCAAGGAGAAAACCAGAAGGAAGAGCGGAGGAGCTGTAAAAGCCCAAGGTACGGAGACACGCAGCGCGCGGAGAGGACGGAGCCGGAGAGGAGGGAGGCCGGGTGCCTGGCTGGCGTTCCCAAGCGGGAAGGAGATAAACACTCCGACTGTGCTGGGCCCCCAACTGCTCTGAACCCCCGTTCTAGGCCAGACCCCGGGGACCCAGGCTCATCCAGAGGGAGCTGGGCTGTAAGGCGGTACCCGGGGAAGCGGCGAAAGGAGGTCCCAGAGGCGCGCACACTGCGCGCAGAGAAGGGCCGGCCGGCTGTGCCGTAGGACTGCCCTGGCGGGAAGGAGACAGGGGCTCCAGACTGCTCTGAACGCCACCTCCAACTCCACTTCCAACTGAACTGAACTCCAGTTTCGGGCCCATTGCGGGAGAGCTTACACTGTTTGGTAGCAGGCGAAAATCGAGGGCACCTTTCTCTCAGAGGTGCTTGCAACAAGTACTGAAGGACCCTGAGTCTCAGGAGTCGCATAGGGCGGGGCTGACGGAAGCCGAGGCTGTAGGCTCCACCCTGAAACCCCGCCCCATCAGAAAAGCTGCCTGCAAAAATGCCTAAACCAAATAGATCACAAACGAAAGAAATGGAGGACAAAAAGCGACTGGATATAGAGTTCAAAACCACACTTATAAGTTTTTTCAAGAGACGCCTAGAAAAGGCCGATAAAATAAATGAGACCTATGAGGATATGAAAAGGGATCAACAAGAAATGATAAGGGATCAACAAGAAATAAAGAATACATTGTCTGAAATAAAAAATATTATACAGAGTCCTAAAAACAGAATAGAAGATCGCAAGAATCAAGTCAAAGATTTGGAACATAAAGAGCCAGAAGACACTCCTCTGCAGAAGCTAGAAGGCAAGAGAATCCAGAAAATTGAAGATGATGTAAGAAACCTCTGGGACAACTTCAAACGATCCAACATCAGAATCATGGGGGTCCCAGAAGATGAGAGAGAGCAAGATATCGAAAACATACTGAAAGAAATAGTGACAGAAAACTTCCCCCACCTGGGGAAAGAATTGGACTTACAAGTCCAGGAAGCACACAGAACTCCAAATAAGAGGAATCCAAAGAGGACCACACCAAGACAAATCATAATTAAGATTCCAAGAGCAAAGGACAAAGAGAGAATATTAAAAGCAGCAAGAGCTAAGCAGGTGGTTACCTATAAAGGAGCACCTATACGATTGTCAGCTGATTTCTCAACAGAAACCATGCAGGCCAGACGGGAATGGCAAGAAATATTCAAGGTGATGAATAGCAAGAACCTACAGCCAAAAATACTCTACCCAGCAAAGCTATCACTCAGAATCGAAGGTCAGATAAAGAGCTTCACTAATAAAAAAAAGCTAAAGGAGTTCATCACCACCAAACCAGAATTATATGAATTGCTGAAGGGGGTTCTTTCAGAAGAGAAAGTAAATAAAGATAAAAATTATGAACAACAAATACGTAACTATCAACAAGTGAATCTAAAAACCAAGGAAACTAAAAAAAAATCTGAGGAACAATATTAACTGTTGAATATAATAGAATCAGAGGTATGGAAGGGGAGTGAACTGATGATTCTTGGGGAAAAGGGGAGAGGGGAATGTGGGAAGAGACTGAACATAAACTGTGCACCTATGGATGAGGACAATGGGGAGTGGGGAAAGGGCAGAGGGTGGGGTGGGAAGGGGGGGGAAAGGAACACTTGTAATAATATGAACAATAAAAATTTATTTAAAAAAAATGAATGTAGATAAATGTAGCATAAAATGTAGTTTTCAGGGTGTGAAATAATAGTAATCAATTTGAATAAATATTTACTATTTGTTTTCATAAAAGTTTAAGTCCTCAAAAGAGAACTCTGACCAAAATAGGATCAATGAAACAGTTGGAATGTGTCATATCACTGGTTTTTAATTAAAACAATGCTCTGAATGTTGGCGTGGATGGACTACTGTACATAAGCAGTTTTAGAATTTTTTAAGCTGAAATCCAACTGGTGAGTTTTTAATCAGAATAGATTTATTTTGCAATTTATAATATATCTGTGCATTGATGAGCATGGACACTATAGTTTTGATACCTAAATCAGTTTTAAAAATTCCAAGAGGTATATGAACCCTCAGACAGGGACAGTTATTTCTGAGCCAAAGGATTTTTGTTCAAAGCTAATATGTATAATAGAAAACCAGTCTCTCACTGTAAGGCTTTGTGATCATATTTCAATAACTGAATGAATATTCTGAATTAATAAGCATAACGTTTGTATAAGCTAAAAGCTAGTCTAAGCTCTGCATTCATTGATGGGAACCTTAAGTAAATGTTTCTTTTCGTCAGCTTGCTCAAAGGCATAAACATAATTATGGTTCTGAGGCAATGTGCAACCACTAGTTAAAAAAACAACTGGGTCTGGGATAGGTAGCTAGAAGTTATGGGTTTATGTTGTTTTGAGTAGTTGGAAGATCCTGAAGAAACAGTTTTTAAAATAAATATGTATAATATATATTCATACTTTGTATCTCATGGAAAAGCATATCAGTAGCATTTTTAAAGTTTTGTTTTGTTACAAGTGAAACATAAGTTGACATTTATATCTTTTTTAAAAAAATATATTTTATTGGTATTTTACAGACAGGAAGGGAGAGAGATAGAGAGCTAGAAACGTTGATGAGAGAGAAACATCAACCAGCTGCCTCTTGCACACCCCTACTGGGGATGTGCCCGCAACCAAGGTACATGCCCTTGACCGGAATCGAACCTGGGACCTTTCAGTCCGCAGACCGACACTCTACCACTGAGCCAAACCGGTTTCGGCGACATTTATATCTTGATAGAAAATATAGAAAACTTATAGAAATATTAAAGGACAAGTTAGTTTTAATTTTTAATTATTATTTTGATTTCAGAGAGGAAGGGAAAGGGAGAGAGAGATAGAAACATCAATGATGAGAGAGAACTATCTCTTGCATGCCCCCAACTTGAGTCAGCAACCTAGGCAGGTGCCTCTGACTGGAATGGAACCCAGGGCCCTTCAGTTCTCAGTCCAACGCTCTATTTACTGAGCCAAACCAGCCAAGGCTTTATTATTATTATTATTATTATTATTATTATTATTATTACTATTATTTTTGTTAATTAAAAAAATTGATTTTAGAGAGGAAGGGAAAGGGGAGAGTGAGATAGAAACCACTATGATGAGAGAGATTCATTGATTGACTACTCCTTCATGCTCCCCCCACTGGAGATTGAGCCCATATCTGGGCATGTGCCCTTGACCAGAACTGAACTCGGGATTCTTCCGTCCCCCGGCCCACGCTCTATTCACTGAGCCAAACCAGCTAGGGCATAGTTTTAACGTTTTTAAAATGCTAATAGAGACAATAAGAGAAAAAATGGACTCCGCTTGCCACCTTTCCCATTAACTTTGGTCTCTTTGCTGCAGTTAGTTTGCGAAAACAGAATGATGGGTTGTATGGATCTCAACTGGTTTCATCTTCCCTTCCCCACTGCATCATCCCTCACATCATCTGTTCTTTATCTCTTACATGTTAAGATGCTATAAAACCAGAGAAGGAATGATACACATGTTTGCTTCCTGGGCTTGCAAATGTGTTAGTTGCATTCATTTCTGCAAGGTCTATCATTTATTCTTTCGACAAATATCTGAATACTTTTATGTGTCAGGCATTGGTTTCATGTGACTGTGTTATTCCTTTTAAGTCTCTCAAGAGCCCCATGAGGTGGTTTTATCTCCACTGTACTCATGATGAAATGGAGAATTTCAGAGAAATAAGAAAACTTTTAAAAGCACTAGAGCTAATCAGAGCCGGAGCTGGGGTTCAAATCCCAACCCCTGGCTTTCCTCACGAGTGCTTCCGAAGACCTGTCCCGAAGGAAGTTCTGTTTCACTGCTGACATTTCAAAACCTTTACTTTGAAATGATTTCAAGCTCAGAAAAAGTTGTAAGTGCAAAAGTTGTAGGTAAAAGGAACTCCTGAATACCCTTCCCCAAGATTTCCCAATTGTTAACATTTTGCCGAATTTGCTTTCTTTCTTTCTCTCTTTCTCTGTATTTATGAGTACACACAAATGCACACGCATGTGCATATGACATTATTTTTTATGAAACATTTGTAAGATCTTGTGATAAGATCTAAGCAGGATGCCCATTTTCTGCAAACTATGAGAGCACATAGATCCCTAAACGTTTGCATACTATCTTACCTTTCTACGACGCACGAGGAAAAGCATGGAGAGAACAGTGATACAATCAATAGACTTTATTCCCATTTTGCCAGTTAGCCCAATGGTGCCCATTACAGAAAAAAAAAAATTGTCCAGGATCCAACCCAGGATTACGCATTGTTTTTAATAGTCTCTAGTCTCTTGTAATCAGGAACATTTCATCAGTCTTTCTCTCTGCACGCCCTTCCATGGTTGAAGAGTAGAGGCCAGTTATTTTGTAAAATGCACCTCCATTTGGGTTTGTTTGATGTTTCCTCATGATTTGATTCATATTATCCATTCTTGGCAGGAGCGCTGCTGTGTTCTTTCTCAGTGTTTTATGTTAGGCATGGACACTGATTTGCCTCATTACTGGTTTGTTCACTTGTGTAAGGTGGTATCTGTCCACAATATTCACAGCAAAGTTACGGAGGTTTTGGAAACCATTCCTTTGAATGCAGAGGAAAAGGGAAGTGAAAGCAACTAGCCAAGTAAAATAAAAATGGAGAGCGAGTGATGCTGATGCAGCATAGGAATAATGCTATCCAAAAAATGTAATAGAAGATACATTTTCTACAATGAAGAGAGGACGGATAGAACTGTAAATAAAGTTATGCAAGCAGAAGGGACTAGAGATGAGTGTCCAATCCCTTTAAAGACAGAACAAAGATGAACTCGCTGTGAAAATGCTTACAGAATGAAATAGAGATGCTTTAAATCAACATAACACTATCCTATATAAAAAACGCCTAATATGCTAAGTGTCTGGTTGACTGGTCGGCCGTTCAACCAATCAAAACATAATATGCTAAGGTTGCTCAACCACTTGTTATGATGTGCACTGACCAACAGGGGGCACATGCTCCGACCAGTATGTTATCTTGCTGTTGGGGTGTGGCTGATCAGGACTGAGACGGGTCAGACACACCCTGGAACCCTCCTGTGGTCCCTCCCCAGCCAGCCAGCCAACCTCTGGCGCCTCTCCCTGCCCCGATGATGTGCTGGAGGGGTTCCTTGGCCTGGCCTGCACCCTCTCGCAATCTGGGACTCCTCAGGGGATATCGGAGAGCTGGTTTTAGCCCAATCCTGCAGGCTAGACTGAGGGACCCCACTGGTGCATAAATTCATGCACCAGGGCCTCTAGTTATTAATAAAAATGGTGAGTTTAGAGCAGAGGAGAAGGTAAGAAAAGATAAGGGAGAGGATTCTTCATTGTTCATAACAAGGTTAGCATAGATCTTATTCAAAACTGAGAGATATCTTGGTGAGAAGGCAGTCCTAGTGTTATAGAACTGCCACCCCCGGCTCACTCACACCCATGGGCTCACACCTGGGGCACTCACACCCAGGGGCACGGTGGGCTAACGCCAGGTGGTGCCTGCAGTCACCATGGCACTGCTTTCTGTGACTGAATACCAACCAGCAGGAAGGTCTCTCCCATCTCTAAGACGGCTTCTTCTCATGGACCACACAGTTAGTCGCCGGCATAGGAATTTGGTTTCTCTCTACTGTGGAAACTACCTTCATCCAATGAAGTCCTACTAAGCCTGAGCTTCACTCCAGATCTTCTTGAGAGATTCTGGGCTCTCCCTTAGAGGTCTCCATTGCTCTGTGGCTGCCTCACTTCCTGACTGAAATGTGGCCTTGATCCACCTGTGAAACTGGAAAAACTCCATCCCACTTCACCAGCTCTCCCCCACTCCCTGTCTCCTGTCCCTGCTTTCCAAAGTGCTCATCATTCTCTAAGGCAGTGGTTCTCGACCTTCCAAATGTTGTGACCCACAGGTTGAGAACCGCTAACAGGGTTGCCTAAGACCATCGGAAAACACAGATATTTACATTATGATTCATAACAGTAGCAAAATTACAGTTATGAAGCAGCAACGAAAATGATTTTATGGTTGGGGGGTCACCACAACACGAGGAACTGTATTAAAGGGTCGAGGCGTTAGGAAGGTTGAGAACCACGGCTCTAAGGGAACCTATGTTCTGCTCATCCTCTTTGTTTACTGGCTCAATACGCTTGTGTCTCCTTTGTCCACTGCTCTGCCTCAGCCCTTGGAGCAAACTAGCACATATCCGGTGCTCAGTGAATCACTGTGGGATGAAAGTCAAGGGGAGATGGTGGTGGTGCTCACACGTCGGAAGAATTCAGCCCTGCTCCGGCCCAGCCAGGCTCCTCTGTGACATTCCTGGTTAGAAACGTGCTCTGATGGAATTTTCAGATGAGAGGCTTGCCTGGCGACGCACTTCATGGAGTTCCTAGCCCCTTTGCCATGGTTTCTGGGAATGTGCTCCTCCCTTCTCCCCCTCCCCTTTCCACTGCGTCATGCATCATTGCCTCTGCTGTATGTCTGCAGTCTTTCTTCCCTTCAGTGGATCAGCATGTTAATTTTCAAAAGCCAAATATTACCTAGCACATAGGCCTAGTTTTGAGAAAGGTAAATTCTTCACTCATTTAACAAGTGTTTTCTGGGCTCTTGTGTTAAGGAGTTTTATTCTTTTTCTTGTCGGAGTGGGGAAAAAAAGCTTGTGCATGGGCACACACAGTGAAGAGTACAGATGGTACAGCAAGCGTTGGGCTGCCCTCAGTGCTCCTTTTGTGACAGGAATAAAGTTATCAAATGTAAAACCAGTTTTCTGACTGCCCTTCGCCCACCATGTGAGAAGGAGGGCCTCAGAGGAACAGTCTTTGCCTTTCAGAGCTGGCATAGGAATTGCCTTTTTAAAAATTCTGAGAAATGGCCTGGCCGCTGGGGCTCCGTGGTTGAGCGTTGACCTATGAACCAGAAGGTCACAGTTCGATTCTCAGTCAGGGCACATGCCCGGGTTGCGGGGCTTAGTCCCAGTGTGTGGTGTGCAGGAGGCAGCCGATCAATGATTCTCTCTCATCATTGATGTTTCTATCTCTCGCTCCCTCTCCCTTCCTCTCGGAAATCATTAGAAATATATTTTAAAAATTCCGAGAAATGAAGAAGTAAAAGGAGAGAGAAGGACTCTGACAACATGAACGAGGGGTCTGAAAAGAGCCAGCTTGTGCTGGGACGTGAAGAGCATGGGTGAGCCGGTCAGAGCAGCTCTCATGAGCATTTCGGGGAGAAACATGGCTAAGGAAGATTCTGAAGACATGTTTCCATATGTTTTGAGGCATACTCCCTGCTCCACCCCTTTCTATTCTACAATTGTAAAATTGTTCTGTTAAAAAGTTTTTTTTTCTTTTTAACTTAAAAAAAATTGGAGTCGGGTAAGTCAATTTACAGCAGGACCCCAAACATAAATACCCGCATGAGGACAAGTGGACAAGTTGCTAGGAATTACTGAGGGAGCGCTGCAGGGGACAGGGAGAGAGGCAACCGATGCTTCCAACTACACCGCGGTACCCTTTGCTGAGGACAGGAGAAAAGCGGTGGCTTTGGGACAGTCCGGGAGAGAACACACTGGGCATGAATGGGTGCTGTGAAGGCTCCTGGGCAGGAAAATGACATGGTGTGATTACACCTAGGCTGTTTTGGCAGTAGCATATAGCCTCTGTTTTGGAGTGAGGACAGACAGAATATTATTAATGGTTTTATTAGCCTTTTCCATTTCCCTTAGATATGTAAAATCAACATTCTCTAGGGGGTGATTTCGTTTTGCTTTGGAGTATCAGTTTTTTTCTAGGGGAGCACATCTGCACTTGTGCGTGGTAAGTCAACAGAAAATAGGATTTATAAATTGAAATGCATTTCCAGGAGGCACCTTGTTCAGCACTGTGATGCTGCCCTCCACGACTCGCCTCCTGTTTACATTTTCCTCTCCTGCCACAGACGCTGAGGGTTCTTAGTCACACAGCCTTAGGCAGCTCTGGCCACGTTTTCCAAAAAACAACAGAGAAGGATACATTATTATTATTATTGTTTTATTTTTATTTATTTATTTTATTTATAATAAATGTTTATTGTTCAGATTGTTACAGGTGTTCCTCTTCCCCCTTCCCCCCATAGCTCTTCCCACCTGATTCCCCACCCAATGCCCTTACCCCTGCCACCATCTTCATCCACAGGTGTAAGATTTTTGTCCAATCTCTTCCGCACCCTTCAGACCCTCTTCCCCCTGAGAATTGTCAGTCCACTCCCTTTCTATGTCCCTGATTCTATTATATCCACCAGTTCATTTTGTTCTTCAAATTTTTTATTCACTTGATTTTTAGATTCACTTGTTGGTAGGTATGTATATGATGTCTTTTTGTTGTTCGTAATTTTTACCTTTACCTTTACCTTTACCTTTTTTTTTTTTTTTTTCTTCTTCCTCTTCTTAAAGAACACCCTTCAGCATTTCATGTAATCCTGGTTTGGTGGTGATGAACTCCTTTAACTTTTTCTTGTCTGTGAAGCTTTTTATCTGACCTTCAATTCTGAATGATAGCTTTGCTGGGTAGAGTAATTTTGGTTGTAGGTTCTTGCTGTTCATCATTTTGAATATTTATTGCCACTCCCTTCTGGCCTTCATAGTTTCTGTTGAGAAATCAGCTGACAGTTGTATGGGTACTCCCTTGTAGGTAACTAACTGTTTTTCTCTTGCTGCTTGTAATATTCTCTTTTTGTCTTTTGCCCTTGGCATTTTAATTATGATGTTTCTTGGTGTGGTCATCTTTGGATTCGTCTTGTTTGGGGTTCTGTGTGCTTCCTGGACTTGTAAGTATATTTCTTTCACCAGGTAAGGAAAGTTTTCTGTCATTATTTCTTCCAATAGGCCTTCAATATCCTGTTCTCTCTCTTCTTCTGGCACCCCCAAAATATGGATATTGGTATGCTTAAGGCCGTCTCAGAGGCTCCGTACACTATCCTCACACTTTTGGATTCTTTTTTATTTCTGCCTCTCTGGTTGGGTGTTTTTTGCTTCCTCATATTCCAGATCTTTGGTTTGACTCTTGGGGTACGTTAATCTACAGTTGAGTTTCTGTATATTCTTTATTTCAGACAGTGTATGCTTAATTTCTGACTGGTCCTTTTCCATTTTTTTTTTGCATTCTCATTAAGGTCCTTGAAGGTCTCACTAAGCTTCTTGGAGGTCTCATACAATTTCTCAAAGGTTTTTAGAAGATTCTTGAGTAATCTTATAAATATGGTTCTGAACTCTATGTCATCTAGTAGTTTTCTTTCCTCCATCTCTCCCATTTGTGACATGCTTCTGTGTCTCCTCATTTTGGCTGCCTTTCTTTGTTGATGGAGTGGCTTTGTGTGGTTAGTGACCTACAGGGGCCAGTAGCTCAGCTTCCCCAATCACCTGAGGTGGTTGCTCTTGGTACACCCCTTTGTGGGCTGAGTGCAAAGTCTTGGTGTAATTAAGCCTTGATTGCTGTTGGTACACTGGGAGGAATTGACCTCCAGGCCAATTGGCTGTGAGGACCCGCTGTGTTTTAATGGAAGAACTGTTGTGCTGCAGACACACTTATGGTGCAGGCCTTGTTTCAGTGGGCCTTTGGTACTCACTGAGCCCACCTCCGAATGTGTCAGTAATGGATGTGAGGAGTTGAAATCTGGTGTCTCACACTGACCATTAGGTACACTGGCTTCTGGATCTCCAATGGGATGCGGTTCAGCTACTGTCTGAGGCCACCCTGCAGGAGCTACAGCAAGAACCACAGTCCTCTCCTCCCTGCTTGGAGCTTGGAGGCTTTGGAGCTGTCTGCACCAGGTTTCCAGTTTGCTAGGTTATACTGTGCTAAAGAAGGCCATTCATATGCAAAAGCTGCTGCTTGGGTGTGTTTGTAGATTGTGTGGGGTGGAGTCACAAGGCTAGGGTGTGGCTTACAGCGATGGCTGCCTGTCAGCTGTCTCTGCCCTCTGCCCAAGTCCCTGTGTCTCCCCGCCTCTCACGCCCCACACAGCAAACAATTATTCTTGTGCGCAGCTCTGCAAGCAAGCCACCCTCACTTTCTGATTTGATGGCAGACAGTCTAGCGTCTCTCCAGAAACTGGATTTCAGAGAGATTGGGAGCTTGTCTCTCTTCGGGTTGAAGAAAGCAACGCCCTCTGCCAGCCAGGATCCACCGCCAGCTGGGGTCTGCTGCCTATCCGTATCATGCTAGCGCCCCATAACCTCAGTTTTTAGTGCTTGTGCCCTGACTGCTCCTTTCTCATTCAGTCTATCTGTAGAACTTCCACTCAGCCAGCTTTCCCATGGTTCTGGGGGATAGGCATTTTAGTTGTAGTTTTGAAATTGTTGTGCACGGCAGCAGTTTGGTGTGTTTACCTATGCCGCCATCTTGGATCCTCTATTATTATTTTTTAAAAGTATATTTTTATTGATTTCAGAGAGGAAGGCAGAGGGAGAGAGAGACAGAAACATTAATGATGGGAGAGAATCATTGGTCAGCTGCCTCCTGCACGGCCCACTCTTGGGATTGAGCCCGCAGTCAGGGCATGTGTCCTGATGGGGAATCGAACTGTGATCTCCTGGTTCATAAGTTGATGCTCAACCACTGAGCCATGCCGACTGGGCAGGGTATGTTATTCTTAATATCTGCCTGTCCTGAGTCAATTAGATTGATTTTAATGATGATTCAGTTACACAGAGAGCCAGCCTTGGGAGTGAACATAAAGTGGAGTTTCACGGCCTGTCTCCTCCTCAGAACTTTGCAAACTCGCAGCTGGTTCACACCAGTTATGTTGTATTAAGACCATTAATTGTGCACTAGAATTTTTCCTTCCTATTAAGGCAATATCCCATCTATTTTAAAACTCTGAGATGGTAACCTTCTGTCACATACTATACTTTCCCAGCAGAGTGAATCTTATGCCCACCAGCATCTTTCCCTCATCCTCACCATTACCCCCCCCCCACCATCTACACCACTGTCACCACCCCCTTCACCACCTCCATCACTACCGCTAGCACCACTCCCTTCATCAGCACCACCATCATCCACTTCACCACCATCCACTTCACCATCACTACACACTTCACCACCAAACTCTTCACCACCTCCCCCACCACCATCACCACACACTTCACCACTTCCATCACCACCATCACCACCACCACCCACTTCAGCACCAGTACCGATTCCACCACCTCCATTATCATCACCACCACCACCCACTTCACCACCACCACCACCACCATACACTTTACCACCATCCACTTCACCATCACCACACACTTCACCACCACCCACTTTACCACCTCCATTATCACCACCACCACCACCCACTTCACTACCACCATCACCACCATACACTTTACCACCATCTACTTCACCATCACCACACACTTCACCACCACCCACTTCACCACTTCCATTATCACCACCACCACCACCCACTTCACCATCACCCACTTCACCACCACCCACTTCACCACCACCACACACTTCACCACCACCCACTTCACCACCACCTATTTCACTACCACCACCCACTTCACCACCACCTATTTCACTACCATCACCCACTTCACCACCACCTATTTCACCACCACCACCACACACTTTACCACCCAGCATCACCACCCATTTTACCATTACCACCACCACCACCCACTTTACCACAACCCACTTTACCACCACCACACATTTGACTATCTCCATTACCACCACCACCACCCATTTCACCACCACCACCACCACCAACAACAACAACACCAACATCACCACCACCATCCACTTCACTACCATTACCATCACCCACTTCACCACCACTTCCACCACCAGCACCACCAACACCAAGACCACCATCATCACCACCCTCTTACCACCTCTATCATCAGCATCACTACCCCTAAAAACCCACAGGCACCAGCAGCTATTTACTGAAGTTGCATCTTGCTAGGTACTATGCTAAGTTCTTCACATCCATGCTCTCAGTGCTAACTAAACCCTCTGAGGTTTTCTTAATTCATCAGGCACAGAGCTTGGCCCATATAAAACCCTCACTGAGTAGGTGTTGGGGACATTTTAATTTTGTAGACGAGGAAGTAAAGTTCTCAGAGGCTGATTAACTTTGTGGGTTCAAATAGCCAGTCTTTGGTGGATTCAGAATTCTCAACGACATGCTGTCTCTTGCCTTCCTACCGCTTCCTCAACCCTCCAAATTCTGTGCATTTGCTCCTACCTTTTATCCTTTGGAGCATTCTCCCGCTGTATCGCTGTGAATCAAACTCCTTCCCACCCTCCCCATTCTTCAAGCCGCAGTTCCCATGCTGCTCCTGGCTTTATAAATGTTACTCAGATCTCATTCTTCCTCATTCCACCATTCCATGGCCTCTTGATTGCACTTTTGTTAGATCACACAAAAAAGTCTGTTTTGCTCACCAGTGTCTGCGCCTGAATCCCTCACTAGCAGGTAGCAACACAGGCGAAGGCTGCTTCACAGCTCTTTCAGCTCTCCCTTCTTGCGTAGCATAGGGATTTGCATTCTAGATGCTAAAGAAATATTGGTGCAGCCAGGAGACTGAGCGAAGGTAGAAGTTTTGGCCACAAGAAGGGGGCCCTGACACCTGCTGGGAGAGAAAGGAAGCAGCGCGAGCCAGCTGGCCGGGGAGGGCACCAAAGACAACTTCTCGGAGCTCACAATGGGCATGAGGTTGGTCCTGGGTACACACAACATCGTTTATAAATAAAACTGTTTTATTCATGGTGACCGGAGACAGGAAGCAACAACAGGTGCTAACGATGAATAGGCTGTTGTGAGCCCGTTTATTGATTGGAAACCGATCCTAGATTTTCCTCCTTCCTGTTCTATCAAGTGGCCCCGGTCTGCGCGTAATTTTTACTTTTTAGTGCCGTCTGCACCTGTGGCCTTTGGACCTCGCGGTTGTGACAGATGGGGCAGGCTGCGCTCGCTCCATTCAGTGTGAGCTCTCCTGGAGCTTCCCCTGCACTGTGCGCCAGGGCTGGGGCCCAGTGGGCATGCGCGGGGAGAGGCCCGTGCGCGTCCATTGCTCAGCTGCTGTCCTCGGAGTGGAGTGCTCCCGAGTTGGGTCCACTTATTACCCCATCATTTCCCTTTCTTGCCAGGCCATTGCCCCTCAAAATGTAGTGCTCGGCGGCCAGCATATCAGTGGGGATGGGGACATTTGCCTCTAATGTCAGAATCAGAGACATTTCTACTTAGTTCTCTCTCTCTCTCTCTCTCTCTCTCTCTCTCTCTCTCTCTCTCTCTCTCTCCCTCCCTCCCTCCCTCCCTCCCTCCCTCCAACCCTCCCCCTCTCTCTCTCTCTCTCTCTCTCTCTCTCTCTCTCTCTCTCTCTCTCTCTCTCTCTCTCTCTCTGCCTCAGGAGGGTGCAGAGCTGCTTCAAGAGCCCTGTGTGTGCCATGTGCTATCCTTTCCCAGCGGAGTGAATCCTTTATGCCCACCAGCATCTTTCCCTCATCCCCAGCCTCTGCCTCACTATTACCCCCACCAGAGGCAGAAGGTCGAGCTTTCTGGGACCAACTGGTTTCCGTCCCCACTCTGCCACTTTCTAGATGCAGAACCGACAGCAGCTCCCCTCTTCCTGCCTCACATGGAAGCACCCAGCAAGGTCCAAAGCCTCCAGGGAGGGCCCTGATGGCAAAGGGGTTTGCACGGATGTGTGTGGAGGCGGCCAAGGCTCACAGAGCAGTTCATTCCTGCATCCCTGCTTTCTCCTGTTTTAGCATCAGAATGCCACATCGTTCTAAAGAGTTCATCCGCTCTGCTTCTGAGATGCGCCGTCACCTGTCCAGGGAAACACCAACTTTCCTGCAAACACGCTGGGAAAGGTCCTCGACTGGGCTCTCGGATCCCATTCCTTCTTCCTTTCTCCACATCCTGCCCACTCCCCAGAGGCTCCCAGCAGAAGAGACTGGAGTGCTCCCCCTTCCTCCTCCACCGCTGCCAGGACTCTCCTGGGGCCTTTGGAGTCTGCATCTCCCAGCCCTGGCTTACACCGTCATGCCCTTCCATCTTCCAGCCTCATGCCTTCTCGGGGCCTTGGCCTCCACCCTCTCTCCACCTCCTCTAGGGCCCCTGGCACCCAGCCCTGATGGCTGCTTCCTGTCCTTAGGTGTCTGTTCAGGGACACTTTTTGAGAACGGCCTTCCCTGGCCTGCAAGTCTAAGTGTATCTCCCCTTCCTGTCTCTCTCTCTCCCTGACATCTTTTCTCCCCACCACGAATGACTACAGTTAGTCATGCCACAACCCATCACCCAGAAGCACCCAATGAACACCACGGGGCTTATGGGAGAAGGTGGTCAGAGCACAAGACCCGAAACCCGATCAGTGGCACATTGAACAAAAAGAGAAGCTGAGTGAAAAGGCTAGCATGCTTGTCACGGGTTAGATGGTTCAGCGGCATCAGTGAGCATCACCGTCGTGACGGCACTTGACCAGGCAGAGGGCTGACGTTTGCTTGAGGACGTGGAGTTGAGGTCTGGGGTTTGCACGTCACTGACAGGTGGTGGGAGGAGGTTGCCGACACGGGAGAAAGCTGTAAGGTTAGATGCGGGTGGGTGGCTGTAACAGGCGGGCAGCTGAGGGGGCTGGCAGGGACTTAAGGTGTGCGGACGCTGCGTTTATGTTTTCCTCGTTGGCCTGGCTGAGCTGTGGGCAGCTTTTCTGGGTTCATCCAGCGTTCCTTGCAGATAATGTAACACAGAAGCAAGACAAAACTTGCCTTATGCTCCTTATGCTCCAACTGCTCCCAAATGTATCAACAATGTTGGAGCAAACTCACATTGTCAACACAAGTGCTGTAGCAACACAGACTGTACCTGTAGTGGTTTTCTTTGAATTATTTCCTCTCTCTCTCTCCCCCCAGCAAGACTATTCCCTCCTTGCAGGCACACCCTGTGCCTTGTCGCTGTTACATACCTGAGAGCAGCGCCCGGCAAGGGAGGTGCCCAGGACTGGATGCCAAGCGAGTGTGAGTGTCCCGTCAGTGTTGTCTAAGCTAATTTAAAACATCGAGTTATTTTCAGTCACTAACAATGCCACTTCTCCTTAAAACGTTAGAAGCCATCTGTAGTCACAAACTCGTGTTTTTGTTTTTTAAGGATTATGTAAAACTAGTAGCCTTGTGCTCGAATTCGTGCACTAGTAGCTCACCAGTAGCTCGTTGCCCACCTCCAGGAACTCTCTGCCTGCTGCTCCGCCCTCCTGTAGCTACCCCCCTCCACATCCTCTCCTCCCAACACCCCCCTCCCCCCCCCCCCCCCCGTAGCTTGCTGTCCTCCCCCCTTCTATAGCTCTCCGCCACCTGCTTGTAGCTCACCCTCCAGCTGATCCGTGATCTGGTCATTATGTGGCCAGTCATTATGCTTCATGGTGTAATGACCATTTGCATATCACATATTTATCGTATAGGATATTTTAAGTTGTCAAAGCATCTACTTTAACATCTCTGGCCTGCAAGTCAGTGTAATTATTTCTTTGCTTGTATCATGGTAACTTCTAGGAACATACATCTTTTTTTTTTATTCCTATTACAACACTGGCCTTGAGAAAAACCAGCATTTTGACATATCCTAGGGGTGCCATATGTTCAGCATACTCCGATGTGGTGGAAAGCCTCATGTCTGTGTTTAAAAGTCAAAAGTCAGCCCAGCCAGTGTGGCTCAGTGCTTGAGCATCTACCTACGAACCAGGAGGTCATGGTTTAATTCCTGCTCTAGGGCACCTGCCCAGGTTGCTGACTTGATCCCCAATGTGGGGCCTGCAGGAGGCAGCCGATCAATGATTCTCTCCATCATTGATGTTTCTATCTCTCTTCCTCTCAGAAATCAATAAAAATACACTAAAAAAAAGGTCAAAAGTCATCACAGTGAGGACCACCATCTATGCCTTTTCTTTTTTATTCATCAATTCCATATTCAGCAGACCATAGGGATTAACTTTTAAACATTTCTCGTTGTCGATTCTTCCTGGGGAAAGGTTGAGGAAGTCAGTTGGGGATAATCGAATGTGCTCCTCCTCCTCCTCCGAATGACGAACCGAAGGGCCCATCGAGACCGGCACCTGCCTGTTTATCTCCTCACACGGGAAAGTTAATTTGAAGGCTGGGCCCTGAGATGGAACCTCCCTCTGAGCTCACTCTTCCTGGCGCGTCTGAAAAAGGTTAAGTGCCTGCTCCTGGCTCAGCGGTGGAGAAGGCGCAGGCGGGCTATCGGGTGGGAGGGTTTACTTTGTGTCACCAGACGAACCTGCAGACAGGTTTTCTCTCTGTGCCTCTTCTTCAGAAGCTGGTCTCAGTCTCAGGATGTCCGCTTCCCCAGGGAGTGTCCCCCACGAGCCACCCTCCTGAGGCTTGGTGTCTATGTCTCAGGGTCTGAGGATCTATAAGCCTTTCCTTCCTGCGACTCTTCCCAGCTCTGCCTCTCAGAAACCGGAGGCGATGCCATCTCCCTGTAGGGGCTCTCCCCTCTCTGTCCTCACCGCCGCGCAGGCTGGGCTCCTGGGCGGGCTCTTGCTTTGCGTGAAAGCTCCCCTCCTGCCCGCCTCCCCTTTCATCTCCGTCCCTCCTCTTCTTCGTGCCTGTGGGACAGCGTGCTTGCGTCTCAGTGATTCCAAGCTGTTCTGCGATGCGAAAAAAATAAAGATGAAAAAGCCGCCTTGAAACAGTACAAAGTACATCACTTGCCTTCAGGAGGAAGCTAACATGTTTCCTTGAGCTTCACACTTTATGTCTGATCGCCCCGCCACTTAACCAGATGATAACGGAGCGTTTTTATTCTGTTTTCGCTGCCTTTTCTTGGCAGCCACCCATATCTGTCCTGAACCAGGGCCGCCGCTCAGGGAGAACGGGGCAGGAGGCCGCCGCTGCCATCCAGACGTGCCTCCGGCTGGCTTCCTTGGGAGAAGCTTTACAAACCGGATACAAACTGCTGCAGCGCGTAGCCAGCTTTGTGGACGGCTTCACACGGGCCCGGTAATCTGATAGAAGCTTCCCCTGCAGGCTGGCTCTGCCAGTGGAAGATGCCAGAAGGTTTGGAGCTCTGAAAGAAACAAACAAATAAACCCAAATCAGAATCTCTAACTGTGATCCCATCGCCACGGCCTAGGAGACATCCGAAGTTTGGCCAGAGATGCCTTGTTGCAAATGCATAACTTTTTTTTTTTTTTTTTTTGGTTGCATTTCTATGGAAATGCAATGTATAGCTCTCAAAGCTTACTTAGTCTGTTTATCCTTTTAACTTTATACTAGTGATTTTTTTTTTTCCTTCTTCACGAAGAAGGCAGGATGAAGGAGTTCTTTGAGACACAACCGATTTGCATTTGTCTGTGATGTGCTTCGGACGAGGCATTCCCAGTTTGGAAGGCAGTGAGAGAGATTTAAGGAAATGTTTACAGGTTGGCCTCAGCTTGGAGGATGCGAGTCCTGATTAGCGAGAACATATACTCATCACACTCAGTGCTTAATGGTAATTGATTACATTCCAGGAGCGGGTACAATCTGCCCAGCAGAGTCTGATAATTATTAACAGAATGAGTTATTATGGTGTAGTTATGAGATGAATCCAATGGCACACGGCACTGTGGCCAGTTTAGAGTAGGTATAGCATGCTGCATGTAAAGTAAGTTGCATTGTAGGCTGTTTCTATAGAAGCCAATAATTTTGTAACTATTTCTTTACTAGTAGTGAAGTATTTGGTAAGTCCTGGGGTTGGTGGTAAAAATGAAAATCGCCCCCTTCAGAGCCTCTGTCTAATCCAGGAGGCAAAGCCATGCAGAACAAATCCACAGTGCGCCTGTCTGTGTCACGGGGGATACATCTGGTCATCGGGGAAGAGTTTATGAAGGAGATGGGATGCTTCCCATCACTTCATAGGACCTATGTATAGGGTTCCAAAGTCACGTCATGTGTACTGGCTCCTAACCCGTGGGGAGATGTGGCACCTTCTCCCCTTTTCTCCCCTGTGAGCACCCGGAGTCACCAGATAAAGAGGATCGGATCTGGGATGGCAGACAGATTTGGGAGCAGTGAATCCCATGTGACTTCATTAAGCCATCTTCCATATAGCAGGCCCTCAACTAGTGTCAGTTTGTTCAATATCATCTATAATATTGTATAATAATAAAAGCATAATATGCTGAGACTGGATGTCCTTCCAGGTGACCTTCTGGACGAAGCCAGAGCTGTGAGGGAAGCCCAGGTCCCAAGTGCCTGCTGGCAGCCAGAGGGAAGCCCGGGTCCCGGGGGCCAGAGGGAAGCCAGTGCAGGCAGCCGGGGGAAGGAAGGTCTACTCTTGCACGAATTTTGTGCATCGGGCCTCTAGTTGTTTTATAACGTTGATGAGATGCCATAGGAATTTAACTCTTGTTTGTATCAATTATCCTACGGTAAAACTGGTTTTGTTAGACATTGTTGTGCTTAAAGTCACAGAACCTATTGACAACATGGAGTGAGCACCATCCCTGCAACTCTTGTAGCACTTGTCCTGCCTGCAATTGGGAGAAAATGCCAGGAGTGATGGGGCGTAGAGAGCGACCCCCCCAGTGAGTGTTCATAGAGCCCTACTCCAGGCTCGGTCACAGCCTGCACTTTCGCATCATTTAATTCATCCAGACAAATGATATTGATTGAAAGTCTATTCCCTATTGAACTGTAAACCATGAGAATCACGTTTATCTTATTTGCTCCTCTGTGCCCGGTTCCTAACATATTGCTCAGCACGTAGCAGAAATCAGTGTGTATTTTCTTAAGTGAATGAATTTGGGCATTGGCATAACCGGCCTTGTGTGGTTCTTCTGCTGACTCTGGGCAGTGCATCGTAACAGAAGACATTTTCAGCTCTGAGACTGGGAACTCCTCTAAAGTGTTGCACACACATAGAAAGAAGGATGCAGGAAGAGCTAGAGGGAGGAGGCAGATGTGTTCCTTCTCTGTGGATCAATGCAACATCCTACTTCAGTGCTACGTGCAGAAGTTAGCTCTTATCTCTTTCAGTCCGAGAAATAGATTTTTTAGAGGACAATGATGGATAGCATTATTTGATGTGGCGACATGTGATCTCAAATGAAGTTTCTAATGATGTACTAGTAGTGACATTGTCTTTTTCAAAAATTATGGGGGGAGTAGCATTTTAATTTTCAATTACTCATTCTAGATGGTTGTCTAAAAATGTTCAGATTAAGTAGTTACCCAGATGAGTTTTAGCACAAAAGGAGATTAACCGCCCACAATGTTTGAAACACTTATACTCAATGACATATTATATATATATGGATGGCATATGATACATGTTATAAAGCCTCCTAGAAAAAAAAATATATGTAGAGCCGAAGCCGTTTTGGCTCAGTGGTAAAGCGTCGGTCTGTGAACTGAAAGGTCCCAGGTTCGATTCCGGTCAAGGGCATGTACATTGGTTGCAGGCACATCCCCTGTAGGGGGTGTGCAAGAGGCAGTTGGGCGATGTTTCTCTCTCATCGATGTTTCTAGCTCTCTATCTTCTCTCCCTTCCTCTCTGTGAAAAATCAATAAAATATATATTAAAAAAATATATGTACAGGTGTCTCCCCAAAATGTATACACACTTTAACAGCTGATAGATCAATTGATGCTTCTTTCTTTGCAGATTTAGTCCATTGGAATTAATAATGGCAGCGAATATGTATGCATATATTTCTAATGTGTTATATTTTAAAGGCCTCCTAGAAGTGTTCCACAGATTATTTAAAAAATATTTTTATTGATTTCAGAGAGGAAGGAAGAGAAAGAGAGAGAGAGAGAGAGAGAGAGAGAGATGGAAACATCAATGAAGAGAGAGAATCATTGATTGGCTGCCTCATACATGCCCCTGCACTGGGGGTCGAGCTTGGGAATGTGCCCTGACCAGGAATGGAACCAACAACCAACAACCTCCTGATTCACAGGTCGACACTCAACTACTGAGCCAAGCCAGCCAGGCTCCACACTCTTTTATGGGAAACACACTTGGAGTAGGGGTATCTTCACACCGACCATTGTCAGCTCTTATTATTAGTTCTCATAACAAAGCTCAAGGCCTCCCACTACTCTTATTATTATACTCACGTTGCTTGGAAGTAACAAGATACTTTGAAATATAATTTAAATTTAATACAGACCTGAAGATTTGCTTCTCTTCTTTACAAGAATGCCTTCTTTCCTAGCTAAACCAGGGAAATGACAAAACACTTTAAGAACATTTAAAAAATGACTTCGCAACACAAATGCACCTTGCTTTTAGGTTTAGCATAGACATTCTTCGTAGGACCTGAAGCCCATTGCAGCAATAGATAGTTCATAATTCTTTCTCAGGTGGATTTTCCCTAAAAAGTCACAATATGAAATGTTGTTCTTTCACTACTTTTTCTAGTTCCCCTTTCCCACCACTTGGCCTATTTTGCCTCATATGACAGCAACTAATTAAATATTCTGACATATCAATCACCACATATCCTAGAGTCATGAGATCGTGCTGCTATAAGTGATAATGAGTAGAGGCATATATACCAGAAGAGAACATTGCTCAAAGCTAGTATCCTGTGGGTTCTTTATTAATTCTTATTTAAGTGGCTACAGCCAGCATTGAGTTTAGGTAATTACTTCTCCTAAGTTAAAATATTTTAAGTATATTGTGTGCTGTAATACTTCATCTATTTTTACTAAGGTTTAACAGAGATTCAAAATGTATTTTTGGCCATAATGATGGCGATCCTTTGGTCCACCTTCAAGTGTAAAAGGCATCCTTATTAGACAAATGCATTGTTGTAAGAGGCTATCAGTGCTACTCCCAGATGGACTATCAGCTAAGGTATGTGATTGCACATTTAATTGGCAACAGAGTTTAGCTGCATTTTAAGTACTTAATAAGGAATAAAATTCCTGAACCCATTAAAGCTCAAATTGCCTGAGATTATATTTATAGAGGTAATATGGAAGGATAGGTAATCCATGCATTGCCTTAGCATTAGATCAAGTAACCTTAGACTCAGCCAGATCAGAGTAGGAACTGCCACCTAGCCTCCATCACTCCGACCTTTCTAAAGAACAAGTATTGCTTGAATGCTCACTGTGAATCAGGCTCTCTTCTGGGTGCCTGGGATACATAATGAGCAAAGCAGATACTCTCCCCTCAAGGAGCTTGCCATCTGAAGCAGGAAGACAGACTACCTATAATAATAATAAAAGAGTAATATTCTAATTAGACTTGACATCTTCTGGATATCATTCCGGATATTCTTCCTGATGAACCTGGGTGCCTGCAGGCAGCTCGGGGAAAGCCAGACCACGTCATGGTTGTCTGTAGGTGGCCAGAGGGCAGCCATCCCAGTTCCAGGCGCTGAAGAGAAGCCAGTGCCGGCAGCTGGAGGAAGGAAGGCCTACTCTTGCATGAATTTTTGTGCATTGGCCTCTAGTACTATATAATAAAAGGCTAATATGCAAATTATTCCCTCAGGAGTTTGATTGACTGGGAGTTCGACTGCTCACTATGATAAGTGATGACCACCAGGGGGTGGTGTGGAATGAAGGAAGGCCCCAGCTGGCAGATGGAGGAAGGAAGGCTCTGATCTACCCTGATTGCTGGCCAGGCCTAGAGATCCTACCCATGCACAAATTTCATGCGCCAGGCCTCTAGTAATTAATGAAATAATAAATAACTAAATCACACAGTATTTGAGATGAAGAGAACTATGGACAAAAAGAAAGAGTAGATCAGGTAAGGGAAGTCAAGAGCCTCTGGGTCAAATGAAAAACAGTTTTTAGTGTTAAGTAGGAGAGTCGGTGAGATTTGAACAGAGATTTGAAGGAGGTGACAGGAGTAGCCACGTGGCTTTCTTCGAGAAAGGTGTCTTAGGTAAAGAAGAAAGCAAGAGCAAAAACTTGTGGAGGGGTAAGCCCAGTGTATTTGAGGAGTCTTTTGTGTTGAACTGTGTATACGGGTGGAGTGGTAGGTAAAAGGCAAGGCCAGGAAGATAACCCCACCTCTGAGAGCTGTCCTGTTCTCTATCTATGAGCCTGTCTCTATTTTGCTTGGCAGTTCAGTTTGTTCATTAAAGTCCACATATGAAGTGAAGTCATATGGTACTTTAAACAGTATTTATGTCAGTGTCATCACTATGGGGCTGTGGATACATAGCAAAGAGGACCAAGGGGCATTCTTCTGGGGCTTTCACAGTTAAGGATTGGGCAGCAGAAGGAACCAGTAAAGGGAACTGAGAAGAAACCACAGGTGACAAAGAAGGAAAAAAACCCCAGAATGTGTTGTCTCAAGAGCTAAGTGAAGAGGTGAGAGTAATAGCTGTGTCAGATGCTGCTTCTTGGTCCAATGAGATGAAGACTGAGATCATTGGATTAAGCAGATTGAGGCTACTGGCAGGCTTCACAAAAGCAGTTTAATGAATGGCAAAAACCTAATGTGAGTGAATCTGTGAGCAAACAAGAGAAGGAGATGAAATGGGGGTTTAGAAGGCATTTTGGAGGAATTTTGCTGCAAAGAGGAGCAAACAAAGATGATGGAGCCTGACCTCGCCAGTTTGGCTCAGTGGATAGAACATTGGCCTGTGGACTGAAGGGTCCTGGGTTCAATTCTGGTCAAGTGCACTTGCCCAGGTTGCAGGCTTGATCCCCAGTAGGGGGCGTGCAGGAGGCAGCCAATCAATGATTCTCTCTCATCATTAATGTTTCTCTTTCTCTATCTCCCCTTTTATATCTGAAATCAATAAAAATATTTTTTTTGTGGGGGGGAAGTGATGGAGCCCCACTGGCATGGCTCAGTGGTTGAGCATCAGCCTATGAACCAGGAAATTGCAGTTCAATTCCTGGCCAGGGCACATGCCTGGATTGGGGCACGATCTCCAGTGTGGGGCATACAGGAGGCAGCCAATCAATGATTCTCTCTCATCATTGATGTTTCTATTTTTCTCTCCCTCTCCCTTCCTCTCTGAATTAAAAAAAAAAAATCTTAAAAAAAGTGATGGGGGCTTTCAGGAAAAGTGAGGTCAAGTGAAAATGTTTTTATTTTATTATTATTTTGGGTTTAAGATGAGAATGATTATAGCATGTTTACATGCCATTGGGAATGATCCAATAGAAATTAAAAACAAATATGGATGATGAGAAATATATATATAATATTCCCAAATAAGTCAACAGGAGGAGGGATTGGCATTAGCTAGGAGTCTGGAGAGTTTATTTGTGTTAACAAGTGGGAAGAAAAGGTTTGTGGAGACAGATGCTATGGTGAGTAGATGAGAGGAGTCTGGGAGACTTTCCTGAAGCTACCATCACAAAGTCTCACAAATTCGGACTTAAAATGATGGAATTTTATTTCCTCATAATTCCCGATGCCAGAAGTCTGAAATTAAGGTCTCAACAGGGTTGATTTTTTTCCCCTGAAGGTTCAAGGGAGAGTATCTCTCCTAACTTCTTCTTTTATTTTTTTAAAAAAAATATACTTTGTTGATTTTTTACAGAGAGGAAGAGAGAGGGATAGAGAGTTAGAAACATTGATGAGAGAGAATCATCGATCAGCTGCCTCTTGCACACTCCCTCCTGGGGATGTGCCCGTAACCAAGGTACATGCCCTTGACTGGAATCGAACCTGAGACCTTTCAGTCCATAGGCTGATGCTCTATCCATTGAGCCAAACTGGTTAAGGCTCTCCTAACTTCTTGTCGCTACTGGCAATTCTTGGTCTTCATTGACTCTCAGATACGCCACTCTATTCTCTGCTTCCATTGTCACATGGCACTCTCTCTGTGTGTCTCTTGTCCTCTTATAAGGACTTATATCCCAAGGACTTAGTCATTGGGATATAAGGACCACCTTAATGCCATGTGACCTTATCTTAACTTGACCACATCTGCAAAGATCCAACTATTTCCAAGTAAAGTCATATTCATAGGTTCTGGGTAGACATGAACAACCTAGTAATGGTCTCTGGATATTCTGTTTATTGTTTGAATTTTCTCTGTGGAGTGGATAGCCATGTTATTAGCTGAGAGTGAAGTGGGCAAGGAGATATTTGAAAGTTGAAGAGGAAGATGAAGGCTGACTGTGGTCTAGAGCAGTGGTCGCCAGCTGGTGGTCCGTGGACCTCTGGCGAGCTACTGGCACACAGATTCGTGCACAGGGCTACTAGTATGGAATAAGCCTGGATCTTTGAATTGCCATGTGGCAGTGAGCTGTCCTTTGACAAAAAACTCTTCTTTGGATTGTTACACGAATGAAATATAAATGTTCATTATATTTCAGCATGATATATTGGGAGTCCTTTAGTTACTACCACTTTAGCCTACCCTAGTAACTAATACACCAACTCTATTTATTTATATTTTTATTGATCTCAGGAAGGGAGAAGGAGAGATAGATAGAAACATTAGTGATGAGAGAGAATCATTGATTAACTGCATGCCCCACATTGGAGATTGAGCCTGCAACCTGGGCATGTGCCCTGACTGGGGATTGAACCATGACCTCCTGGCTCATAGGTTGACGCTCAACCACTGAGCCACGCCAGCCTGGACTACACCAGTGCTTTTTAGACTCCCATTGCCTATTGAGCTATGGAACTAAATGATTCACAAGAAACAAAAATTTTGACTTCTAAGCAGCTGGTGAACATTTTTGGGTTGTAACATTTCTCCAAATTTTGTTGTTATTCACAAATTCTCCATTTGTTTGTGAATTTTGTTCTCTGTCAAAACATTTAAGACTATTTTCCATCTTTTAGAAATTGAACAGCAGTTTTTCTGACACTGATTTTCTGATGATAAATAGTTTTTTTCCCCCTTGCATTTTTGTATGTTGGGACGCATAATGAAAATAATATTGACGTGTGTGCTGACAGGCAGGAATTCTATATAACACTTGCCACAATGTCTCCCACAAGAGATTGGCATTGGAACTTACTCTTAGAGAACAAATATCATGCATCTAGGCGATCATATTTAAATTCAGGGTGGGATATGTGATCTGAAGCTTATCAAATAAAGATAAACAAACAAACAGCCAAGACCTTATCTTAACATTAAATTCTCAAGTGAAAACAATGTCATAATTCTGCAGAAACACTAGCTCAGATATCTTGTGAATAAGCTTTATCAGGCTACTGATTTATGCAAAGTCAATCACAGAATTTCTAAAGTCAAGAAAGCACTGCAGTTGTTTGCTTTCCTCCTCCGGACCTGAGTTCTGAGGTTAGAATCAGAGCCTGGGTACCTGTGAGGAACCAATGGCTAATGGCTTGCAAACCATAATTTCATGGCCATCTCCTACTCCAAAGGCTACCAGTTTAGTAGCACTTTATATTTTATTGATTTTTTTTTTACAGAGAGGAAGAGAGAGGGATAGAGAGTTAGAAACATCGATGAGAGAGAATTATCGATCAGCTGCCTCTTGCACAACCCTTACTGGGGATGTGCCTGCAACCACGGTACATGCCCTTGACCAGAATCGAACCTGGGACCTTCCAGTCTGCAGGCAGATGCTCTATCCACTGATCCAAACTGGTCTTGGCTGTTTAGTAGCACTTTAAAACCTGCTAATTAATTTCAATTATTAATCATATTGGAAAAAAGGTCTCCAAGAGGAGGCCACACATTAATTGGTTGTATATCTTAAGTCATCTCCCCTGGTTTGGGATATTCTCCTTTGTCAGATATTTTTATGTTTTTGACAATTAAAATGTGACATGATGTTTACCACAAATTTCCTG
This sequence comes from Pipistrellus hanaki, assembly GCF_964339955.1. Taxonomy (NCBI): domain Eukaryota; kingdom Metazoa; phylum Chordata; class Mammalia; order Chiroptera; family Vespertilionidae; genus Pipistrellus; species Pipistrellus hanaki. The sequence continues at coordinate 10,943,812 of NC_140519.1, forward strand.
GGAATAAAATTACAGTGTATATATATCATTGACATTTATAGGTCATGCCCTTTGATCTGGTAGTGATTCCAATTTCTTAATATCTATTCTAAGAAAATGTAATTATTTAATTAAGCAGTTCATTCAATCCCTATTTCGAAGCTCAGTGTTTTTCAGGCACTTTTGTAGGTCTTGGGAATGTAGTATCATGAATGATACAAGGTCTCTGTCCTCATGTGGTTTATGTTTTAATGGTAAGATGACAAACGAATCAATGGCTCAATATAAACAATAAAGTACTATCTGGCAACATTAAATTAAATGCTGAAAACAAGATCAGGGTAAGAAACAGCCAGTGATGGAGCAGTGGGAGTACACTCTACATTAGGGGTGTTGAACTCAATCAGAGAAGGGGCCAAAATCTAAAATCCAGCCTAAATCGCAGGCCAAATGGTTTACTGAACAGTCATAAACTGATAATGTCATAAACTGACAGCGGAGTGCAGTGATGACAGCGCGGTGCGGGCCACATTGCAAGGCCTGGCGGGCTGGATTTGGCCGGCGGGCCTTGTGTTTGACACATGTGCTCTACATAGTCCTCCGGAGGGCAGCGAAGGAACTGACATGAGCAGTGACCCAGAGGAAGCGAGGGGACACTTGAATATCATTGGGTGGATATTTCAAGCAGTGGAATAGTAAGCACAGAGGTCCTGAGAGAAAATGAAAAAGGCTTATTTAAGGAGTAGCAGGAAGTCCCATATGACTGGAGTGGGAAATGAGGTTGGAAAGAGGAACAGATCTTGTCAGGCCTTCTGGGCCAAGGAGAGGACTGTAGGTGTCCTGGGTGTGAGGAGAAGCCACTGAAGCATTCTGAGGAGACGGAGAAACATGATAGGATTCACGTTTTAAAAAGGTTGGGCTGCTTGCTGTAGAGAGGAGTGTTTGCACAAGGGCAATGTTGAAACAGGGAGCCAGTGAGGCAGGTAAGAGCCGTTCAGGCCAGAGAAGACGCTGGCTCAGACAGGTACAAACAGGGGAGGTGGTGAGGAACCATGGGGGCTGTGGACACAGGTAGGCTACGAGCTAGCATCGAGTGCAGAACCTCAGTGTCACTGAGGTTCTGGAAGCAGAACCCTGGGTTCAAGTCTCACCTTGACCTCCTAGTAACAGTGATTCTGGACAAATTGTGTACGCTCGCTGAGTCTCATTTACTTCATCTGGAAAGTTGAAACAGTGATAGTTCTTTCAAAGTCTAGTATGTCTAATGAGATAATTCATGAAATACACTTAAAATTGAATATGGCACTCCATAAGTATTAAATATTTCCAAACTATTATCTTTATCTAAATAAATATAGTCCAAAAGTAAATAATCTAGAGGTTTTAAAAAATCAGTTTGTGCTTATAAAAATCATTTGCTACAAGGAAAGTTACTGTTACAGATTATGTTTAGAATACTTTTGAGTTTTATAATTTTTTTTTGGAAATTTTTTTTTTTTTTTGCCAGAAACACATCTATTTCCTTTACTTCTATTTAGAGGCAGCTCCTACTTCTAATTCTTGGTGTTTATGCTAAGGAGATATATTTCCAATTTGAGGTTGATTCTCCCTGACTTAATGGAAAGAATTAGGCTGTGTAATTCTGGTTCTTGCTCCAGCCTACATAAGTCACTTAGCTTTGCTGAAATTCAGATTTTATATCTGCAAAATATATTACACTGCTCATTTATTTATTTTTAAAAATATATTTTATTGATTTTTTTTTTTTTTTTTACAGAGAAGAAAGGAGAGAGAGAGATAGAAACATCAATGAGAGAGAATCATCGATCAGCTGCCTCTTGTATGCCCCCTACTGGGGATGTGGCTGCAACCAATGTACATGCCTTTGACTGGAATCAAACCCAGGACCTTCAGTCTGCAGGCAGATGCTCTATCCACTGAGCCAAACCGGTTTTGGCTACACTGCTCATTTAGAAGTTCAAAGATATGCATGTTATACAAATCATCTTCTAAGCGATGTGCTTTATTAGTTTCTGTTTGTTTTTCTATCATATGATTGTGCACACATGTGAAAACCATGTCTGAAGGAGCTTCCTAAGAGAGTAGATTATGCTTGAAGAAATGTAACACCACAGTTCCTATGGGTGAAGGAGGACAGCAGTTCTTCACTCCGCTTCCTGACAGTCACCACCGCCGCAGCTGCCACGGTCAGGAGCAAGAAAAGATCAGGAACTCACTGAACAGCCACAGTGTGTCTGCTGATGCCTCTCAGCTCAGTGAAATATACGTGCTGGTGTCAGTGCATTTGGACACAATGCTAAGAGAACATTTGAAATGTCTTCATTTCCTCTGCGCAAGCCAATCTGTTCCTTCTTTCGAAGAGTGTCTGAAGCACTTATGCACAAAATTAGCATTTCTAGGATTTCATCCCGCAAGGGTGCGGCGTTGTTTGTGCATACCCATTTGATCGCAGGCAGTGTTAGGGAAGAGAGATTTTAAAGGTCGTGGAATACAGCGGGAAAGACATGCCGATCCTCAGACTTTAACTCACTGAAGAGCCAGAATGTTTTCCTTCCAAAGCTGGTCTTGTGAAATCTTCTTTGATTTCCTCAGTTCAGTGCCATTCTCCCCCCACTCCCCCCAATGTGGACCAATCTACTAAAGGATGAAAAGAACGGAAAGCAAAGGAAAGCGTAAGAAATGGATGCACGGAGAGACCCGTGAAATGACGAGGCGCCATAATCTAATTATCAATGTAACTTTGTTTCAGCCCTTCTTTTACAAGCTTAGTGAAGAGTGTGAATTGTAGAAAGCAGCAGCTGAGAGACAGCGTCCTGTGTCTGTAATGCCAGGAGAGTGTCCACAGAGCTGCAAGCGTGTGATAAGGAAGGAGGGCCCTACAAGAAGAATGTGCTCTTTGATGCCATCATCCTTTCAGGTCATGAGGATCTTGAAGAAAAATGTCTGGCTCCCTAATGTTTTCACTGAGCCACATGACTTTTGCCAGTGGTAGAGGGAGAGAGAGAGGAAACATCAATGATGAGAGAGAATCATTGATCAGCTGCCTCCTGCATGCCCCGCACTGGGGATGGAGCCTGCAACCCGGGCATGTGCCCTGACCGGGAATCAAACTGTGACGTCCTGCTTCATAGGTTGATGCTCAACCACTGAGCTACGCAGGCCTGGCGTGCCAGTGATTTCTTACTTCACAGACCAGTCATTCCAAATTCATACTTCAACCACCTAGAATTAGGCCTAGCTTTACTTTTATAAAACTGGATCAAGGTTGTCATAAATGTTCTGAAATTATTAAATAAAAACCTATGCACACATATGATATCCAGCATAATAATATTCAGAATGAACAATAATATAATCTTAGGGAAAAGCACTGGAGTTTTCCCACACGAGTGGGCTGTAACCAACCCGAGGCCAGGAGAGTTCCTTATTTGTGTTTCTTCCCTCACTGAGTCCTCGTACGTGAAATGCACTTAACGAATGTTGCCTGTATGAATGAAAAGGCACTGCTCGTGGAAACGTTATAAGTCAATTCTGATAAAATTACCATAAAAGACAATATTTTGCCAATTCAACCATCCAGAAATATAATAGCATACTTAAAAACACAGGGCATGGAGCGCTCTATGGTGTGTATAGTTCAAACAGAGCCCAAGATAGAAACCCATCTTATATAATTGTTTTGCTCTTAATGAATGGGCTGAGCATGAGACAGAAAGATCTAAAAGACTAAAGGAAACAGCTTGGAAGACATCTCTGAATAATTCAAAGATGGGCTAATTCACCAGGAAAATGTAAAAACGCTAAATGCTATAACATGAAACAGTTTCAAAACATGCAGAGCAAAAGATGCCAGAATGCAAAGGCGAAATAGACAAATCTACAGTCGCTATGGGAGAGTAAACACAACTGCCTTTCTAGGAACTGACAGGGCTGGAGGGCGGGTTTCAGAAGAGAAGGATGCCTGATGCTGAGGGAGGGAGTGTGGATCTCAGGTACCAAAGATGCCAAGTGTAAGAATGAGTTTGCAAAGCAGTCTGTGTGCTGCTGGCTCCTCGTGCTGGGAGGAACCACCTGTGAACTCTACGAAATTCTTTACGTTTGAGTAACTAACATTTAAATAGGCACGCACCAAGGATTGCTTGGGTTCACAGCGAGGCACAAAAGAGGTCACTGAAAAATCGTATTTGCAGAATTCCATGGGGGAACATTTGTTACATACAATATCTAACAAGATTTGAATCCTCACTGTGTGTGCCAGGCATTGTATTAGCTCATTTAATTCTCGCAACAACCTTATGTTTACAGGCTGCGGTTTCACTATGATTGTCTAACTTTACAAATGAGGAAACCTAGGCAAACAGAAGATAAATCTACTAATGTCACAAATTGATGAAAGCAGCATTTGAACAGAGGCAGCCTGAGGCAGTGGCCACTCATCAATTAGTAGCCTCGCTGCCTAGGACTGTTAGGTGCCAACTAGGAACAGTATTTCTGGGTTTGATTCAATTTCTTGCAAACTTGTTCAGTGGCTCGGATTTCAAGAGTATTCCACTTTATAAAACATACTAGCTTACATCAAATCATATTTATGTAAGATACTTTTCATACAAATATGGGGATGGAATTCAAATTTATGTCAAATTATTTGCTAAAGTGATCATCAATGCAACTGTTGGCTGACTTGAATTGACTGGGAATGTATTTCCAATTCTTACTCATGACTCAATCAAATAGCATGATATAAAAGCTGATTTTATAACCTTCCTTTCTGGCGAATTAGAAGCTAGGTAATGTTTTTAAAATCCCGACTCCAAATATTGACTTAAATTGAAAAGAATATATATATGTATACATAAATTAGCTTAAGATTGAAGCAAAACCTGTAGAAATACTGTCTTCAAACATACTCGGTTTCATCCTGAAAGAAAAAAAATTGAAGTGTAAAAGCAACAAATGCTTGGAATTACAGAGATGAAATGGAGAACTGATCTTTAATCAGTTAAAAGGATCTCTAGTACATGAAATCTAGAGATAAACTAGCCCAGCGTTTTTCAACCGCTGTTCCTCGGCACACTAGTGTGCCGCGAGATGTTGCCTGGTGTGCCGTAGGTGCAGACAAGACAAGAATTTTATAATTTTTCACTATTTTGTTTACTTAATATTTCATAATAAAGTAATTATAAAATACTTTCTTTGTGTTTATTTGATTCCTATTCAAGAGAATTACTTTATATATAGTCAATATAGGCACAGAGTTAAATTTTTTAACATTTTCTAATGGTGGTGTGCCTTGTGATTTTTTTCATGAAACAAGTGTGCCTTTGCCCAAAAAAGGTTGAAAAACACTGAACTAGCCCACCTCTCAGCATGATCCCAGATATCAGCTTTCCCCCCCACAATTAAAGAATTCATTGTGAAGGATATTAACTCTTTCATCCTCTGTGAGCGCCTTACTCCTTCTTAGCATAGTTTAGCTGCCATGCAAAAGATCAAGATTTGAAATTAGGTGAAAAAAAGTTTCTAAAAGGAACCGGAATATGCAAAGCCATCCATGCTGCTCTATGAATTATAGAGGAGTCTAAAAAACATGAACAAAAGGAATTATTTAAATGTCATCCCATTTAAATGGTAAATTCTCCATGACATGTTTTTCAGTTTATTGGCAGCGAGTGAACTGATCGACACGGCACCTTATTTTGCATGTCCTTTCTCTCCCTTCTCCCACTCTCCGTCGCCTTCCAGGCCTTCCATATGTCTGGATCAATCTGTTGATTTTTGCTAATACTCTCCCATCCCCCTTCAAGACTGGTGAATTATCTTAGCCTCTGCGGTCTGATCAGCAATTAGCGATATTATTGATTATACATTTTCTTTTTATATACATATTTATCTGACTGACTTCTTCTTCTTAGATTGCTGAAGGTAGGTTATTTTCAAGAGCAAATGACCAGTAATAATGGATTCTATGTTTCAATAAAAGAATCTGCATAGAAACGTTGCAAGATAGAGTTCTGGGGAAACTACACTAAAATGAAATATACGGAGACCAGAACCTGATAAAATATATCACAAGCTTATGCTTAATATGCGCTTTTTAATTCTGGAAGTATTCAGCGGTAAGAGAAGACTCACAATGGAAAGCTTTACCATTTCCCCTTTGAAATCCTCACGCACTTTAAGAAGATGGGAGAAAACACATTTCAGCAGCTTGGCAGTCACTCAAATCTGTGTGCTCTAAGTTTAGAACCAAACTCAATCTGCCCCCTGTTCAAGTTCTGTCTGTCCTGGCAAAGCACCACTTGCTTGTTCAGAGGGAGAAGGAAGGCTTTGTCAAGCTCAAAAAACTGTACCTTAAATAACTTCTCCACTATTGCATTGTGCTCTGATTATGTGAGATTGAGTTAAACACATATGGGTGACATTTTCCTCATAACACATGGATATGAAATAAGTAGAAAAAGATGTAGCAACACATAGAGTTTAGCACAATTCAATAATGCTAAGAATTGCCTGTTTACTCAATTTTTCCAAGTGCTATGTAAGATTTCCTAACTCTTCTGTCTATTTCCCCATCACCATCTTATAATTTGAGGAAATGTGTGTTTAGATATAGTATTTTTTGGCAGTATTTGAAATCCAAATACTGCAATATTGTGTTAAGATGCAAAAGCTGAAATGTAAAAAGATGTTTCATAATCTATTTATATTTAATAATGTAGACTGAATTAACCACCCATATAAATATTTTAAACATATCTATGTACATATATAACCTTATAAAAAGTTCAACCTAAGTATTTATATGAATTTCATTTTGAGTTATTTTGCATAACAACTCTCTAAAATCTAATAAGGAGATGTATGTAGCTATGGGTAAATTTTTGTATGAGTAAAATGTACTGAAAAAACTGATAGCTTAAGATTTTGGGATTGAGGTATAAGCTTTAGCACACATTTGCAAGTTATTTAGCTCTCCAAAATATTTTCTTAACTAAAGTAAGATGAAGTTAGACTTGATAATATTTAAATGTATTTTTTATACTGGTTTTATGTAAGTCAGTGATTACAACAAGAAGTTTGAAAATTACTTGATTGTATGGTTAGTAATATTAATTTTAACTGGTTTTGATTCTCTGTTTGTTACTCTATCTAATCTTATCTCAAGTGAATGCAAGCCAAGCCGAACATTCCATGTTCTTTTAAAACCTTTCAGAATATTTGCTTTCATCAATCTTAATGTATATCAGCCAGATTTAATTACAGCAATCACAATGTGTGTTAGTAGGATACCTAGGAATTTCAGCAGTACCAGCTCTATACTCTGTTTTATTCTCCCTCACTTTCCACCCATGGCATTATATAGTGTAACTATTGGCCCAGTACATGGATTCATGCACATTGAAAGGAAATTAATTAGAAGAAATATTGTTATTTGCCTTTTCTCTAAATTAGAAGTTTCAGAGATGAAAAAATTAGTAAAATTATTATGAAAATAATATGTAAATGTATCAATAAATAAATAATAACATGATATTACAACAGACATGATATAAAAAAACAAAAACATGATATAAAAATAGACACCGCCTTCTTTCAGCTTCAGAATGTCAACAAAAACAACCAAAATCACGATTGACAATGACAGATCAAAACACATGCATGTGATTGGCACCAGTGAGAGCTTTATATGTATTGTGCAAGAGTGAGTCAACATTTACTTTTACTTTTTATTTTTTTAATATATTTTATTGATTTTTTATAGAGAGGAAGAGAGAGGGATATAGAGTTAGAAACATCGATGAGAGAGAATCATCGACCAGCTGCCTCCTGCACACCCCCTACCGGGGATGTGTCCGCAACCAAGATACATGCCCTTGACCGGAATCGAACCTGGCACCCTTCAGTCCACAGGCCGACGCTCTATCCACTGAGCCAAACCGGTTTCGGCAACATTTATTTTTTAAAATACATTTTATTGATTTTTTATAGAGAGGAAGAGAGAGGGATAGAGAGTTAGAAACATCAATGAGAGAGAATCATTGATCAAATGCCTCTTGCACACCCCCTACTGGGGATGTGCCTGCAACCAAGGTACATGCCCTTGACTGAAATCGAACCTGGGACCTTTCAGTCTGCAGGCCGATGCTTTATCCACTGAGCCAAACCGGTTTTGGCAATGTTTATTTTTTAGTTGGCAGTGTGCATCGGATGTACGGCTAGTCAATTGGCCTTTTATATATATAGATAGATAGGGTCAAGGAGTGTGACAGGGGACTCAGCAAAGTTGCTGTCGTACAGGGTAGGGTGTGGAACACAAATGCAAGTGTGCAGTAAACCAGATTTGGGGCCGACAATGCTCCAGCAGCAACATAACCCATGGCTGAAGGTGGAATTGCATGGCCCCGTGAAGAATTGGGCTTCCTCCTCTCTGGTTCTGGGGTGCATCACCCAAGAATCGCCGCTGCCAAGTCACCACAGCTCAGCAGCTCCTGCATTGAGTGTCTGCCCCCTGGTGGTCAGTGTGCATTACATGTACTGGCTGGTTGGCTAGTCAGCTGGTCACTTAGCCTTTTATATACATAGGTAGTTCTGAACATAATTTCTGAAGTGAGACTTTTGGGTTAAAATCCTGGCTCTGCCACTTTATAACTATTTGACTTTGGGTAAGTTGTTTTATCTCTCTGTGCCTCAGTTTCTTTACCTGCAAAAAAGAAGGTAACCTATTTCATTTACTAGTTCTGAGGAGTTCATGATTTTATACTAATGGTGCTTAGAATAGGGCCTGGTACATAATTAAATTTCAAATATTTGTTATTTCTGTGTTTCTTATGTGTCTTCTGCATTAGAATTGAAGCCCTAGACGAGCAGGAGACTCATCAGTCTTGTTCATCATGGTGATGGCTGCTTTACCTTTTCTTTCTCCTTTTTGAAAATTAAGGTAGAAACCACATAACACGTAAACATTTAAAAATGTACAATTTAGTGACATTTGTACATTCATAATGTTATGCAACCATCATGTCTATCTAGTTGCTTAAATGTTCTTTATCATGTGGAGGGAGTTGTCTTTTATTCCTAGTTTGTTGAATATTTTTTGTCATGAAAAGATGCTGAATTTTTTCAAATACTTTTTCTGCATCAATAGATAATCACACAGGTTTTTTCTTCCATTAATATGGTGTATTACACTGATTGATTTTCATATGTTGATTCTAGCATTCCTAAGATAAAACCTCACTTGGTCAAGGAGTATAATTTATTATGCTACTATATTTTGTTTGCTAGCATTTTGTTGAGGAATTTTGCATATATATTCACAAAGAATATTAATTTAGAGTTTCCTTTTATTGTGATGTCTTCATCTAGCTTCGGTATGAAGGTAACTCTGGCCTCAAATAATGAGTTAAAACTGTTTTCTCCCCTTCTATTTTTTTTTTTTTAAGAGTTTGAGAAAATTTGGTATTAATTCTTCTTCCTTAAATGTTTAATGGAATTTTGCCAGTCAAATTATCTGCTTCTGCCCTTTTCTTTATTGGTAGATTAGTTTAAAAAAATAATTAAAAAAATTCCTGATTTATTGTTATTAACATCAACTCTCATTCCATTGTGGTTGGAGAAGATATTTTGTATGATTTCAATTTTTAAAATTTATTGAGACTTGTTTTGTGCCCGAATATATGGACTATGCTCAAGAATGTTACATGTGCACTTGAGAAAAATCAGATTTAAAAGCACAGCCTGGCTGGTGTGGCTGAGTGGTTGAGCATCCACCCATGCATTAGGAAGTCAAAGTTCCATTCCGGGTCGGGACACACACCCAGATAAGGGGCGCAATCCCTAGTGGGGGGTTTGTGGGAGGCAACTGATGGTTGTTTCTCTCTCACCAAGGTTTATATCCCTCTCGCTCTCCTTCTCTCTGAAATCAATAAAAACATACCTTTTAAATAAACAAATTCAAAAGCACATTAAAGCAGTGGTCACCAACCTTTCGGGCACATAGACCAGTGGTTGGCTACCGCTTCCTTAAAGGATTATATACTATGACAAAGTGGGATTTATTTTCTGGGATGCAACATACACAAATTAATTAATGTAGTAAACCACTGCGTATCAAATGATAAGAATGGTAAGAATCATATGATCATCTTATTAGATGCTGTAAAAACATTTGACAAATCCAACAGCTTCTATAATAATAAAAGTGTAATATGCTAATTAGACCAGATGTCCTTCCTGACAACCTTCTGGATGAAGCCGAAGTGGCAGGGGGCTGCGGCAGAGACAATTGCTGCGGAGGCGGGCCTTGGGCCTCTAGTTTTATTATAAAAACTCTCAACAAACTAGCAATAGAGGAATTTACCCCAACACAATAAAAGCTATGCATGGTAAGTTCACAGCTATCATCATACTCAATGGTGAGAAACTGAAAGCTTTTCCTCTAAGATTGGGAACAATGTAAGAATGCCTGTTCTCACCACTTCTACTCCGCATAGTCCTGGAAGTCATAGCCAGAACAATTAAGCAGGAAAAATAAAGAAATGGTGGCTCAGTTGGCTTCATCCTGTACACCACAAGGTTGAGTCTTTAGGGCACATACCTAGGTGTGTGTTCAATCCCCAGTTGGGTGTGGTGTGTATGGGAAGCAACCAACTGATGTTTCTTTATCTCCTTTTGGCCTCTAGGATCTTTATTTTTCCCAATGGATTTTTAGTGGTTTAGAAACACTCTTTGCAACAGGGCACTACATCATTTATGGTGACTTTAAAATAATTTATTTACAACTAAGAAAGATTATGTTTATTTTACTCTTTTAGAAATTTAGAGAAAAATATGTAAAGTGTTTAGAACAATCCGAGGTATGTTATTAAATGCTCTATCAATGCTATTCTTATTTTCAGCTAAGACCTCTCCCACATTAGCATGCTCAGCACACAATTCTATCTCATGATATGATCATTTATGTGTGCATCTTACTCCCTTTATTTTTAAATTTTTTTTTTTAATTGATTGCAGAGAGGAAGGGAAAGGGAGAAAGAGATAGAAACATCAATGATGAGAGAGAATCATTAATCGACTGTCTCCTGCACAACCTCTACTGGTGATCAAGCCCACAACCCAGGCATGTGCCCTTGACTGGAATCAAATTGGGAACCCTTCAGTCCACAGGCTGAGGCTCTACCCACTGAGCCAAACTGGCTAGGGCCCATCTTACTCCCTTTAATGGGTGACAAAACCCTTGAAGCCAGGTCAGCTGTCCTGTGTGTTTTGGGGAGCACAGTATGAAATAGTGGAAAGAACATGAGTTTAGAATCAGACTGGACTGGATAAATCTTGAAGCCACCATCATAGCTTGGTTATTTCCTTCCACACCTAGCTTCAGTTTGCCGCGTGTAAACTGGACTAAACTTCATCTAACGCTCAGCATACTTAGACTGGGTGTCCTTCTGGACGACCTTCTGGATGAAGCCCAGTGGTGGGGGCCGAGGCAGAGTGGGCAGTGAGGTATATTTTGCATTGGCACAGTGCCCATGACATAGCTGGTGACTCAGCTCTTAGTATTTCTTCTCATACAGTTCTCCGCGATGTCTTTTCCCATCTAGTGCTTTTCCCCACATTTAGTTTCCCAGGCAGGAGACACACCAGGTTTATTTGTTCATCCCACTGGGGCATGGCAGCCATGTCTTATTCACTATGTCTTATTCCCAATGCCTGGCAGAGAGCAGATGCTCTCTTGATTCTTCCTGATCCAAACCTCTTAGTCGTCGTATGCATATCTTCACCTGGAAAATGGTCCTAGACTGGTCTGATGGCCTCACGAGCTGCCACTATTACTTGCATTTAAAATAATGCCATAGGCCGAAACCGGTTTGGCTCAGTGGTAGAGCGTCGGTCTGCGGACTGAAAGGTCCCGGGTTCGATTCTGGTCAAGGGCATGTATATACATTGGTTGCGGGCACATCCCCAGTCGATGTTTCTCTCTCATCGACGTTTCTAGCTCTCTATCTCTCTCCCTTCCTCTCTGTAAAAAATCAATAAAATATATTTTAAAAAAATAAAATAAAGCCATAGATATATAGAAAGAGGATGCACACATGGGTTTTGGGAAGAAGGAGCATGTGGATCTTTACAACCCTGAACACGCTCTGGCTTACATAACCATGTTTATGCTTGTTTAATAATAATAAAAACATCCACTTGTAGATGATTCATCTTTTTTTTTCACTCTGTGACTTCGGTATTGAAGGAATCTTTACAACAAGAAAGCAGAGGCTCATGGCCTTGCTCTAGCTAAGTGCAGTCCGGACTGACTGTTTCTATTGTCTCTCCATCACGACTCTCTTCTCAAGAGTCCCTCTGAGCCCAGATGGCAAACTGTGCCAAAGTATATGGGTGTACAAAGGGGTGTGGGCTGGGGCTCGCTTTGGCAACTGAACCTGCCAAATCCACTATACTTTGCATTTCTGGCCCTTTCATCCATCCAGCTTCTAGGAACTCTGCCGGCTTGGGTTTTCATGGAAACCACAGGTAGATTGCTTTTCTGAATTTCCATTGCAGCTACCTGCATCTTTTTTTTTTTTTTCTTTTTTGGATCCCTATAATAATTGATTCCAATGTTTGACGTCTATTGAGACCAGTGCTTGAAAAATCTTCTCAGACTCTGTGACTGTATGACATGAAAATCATTTTTTTTAATGCATCCTTTTAGATTCTAGAAAAATCGAATTGATTTTTCTTTGTTTCGAACCATCCAAAAAGCCATGCCATTTTTCCTTGAAATAAATCCAACCTAATCAAGGAAGTTCTAATTTTTAGAAAAAATTGTCAGCCTAAAATCTTCACTCACTCCCATACATATAAATAATGTGACAAATGCTTGAAGAGCACATTTGAATTGTTTAAAGTCTTTTCCTTCTCCCATTTATGATGGTGTAAATGGCATTAGCTCAATTGGACAGGGCAATTCAGGCATGTGTTTGCTTCCAGAATTATGTAGAAGATGTGGAAAAGATGTCAAAGGTGGCATTATGTAAAGATGCTCTTGTGTTATGAGGATTCTAGTATATCTCAATCTCACTGATTTAAAAAGTACTTATTGTATTCCCATGAGGTACAAAACACATGAAATTAGTCCTATGCCTTCAAGGAATCTGTTAATGTGATAGTGAGGAATACGTGGTGTGTAAAAAAAATTGCTAAAATATCTGAAAGACATGTCAATATACTCCAGAGCCAAAACCGGTTTGGCTCAGTGGATAGAGTGTCGGCCTGAGGACTGGAAGGTCCTGGGTTTGATTCCGGTCAAGGGCATGTACCTTGGTTTCGGGCACATCCCCAGTGGGGGGTGTGCAGGAGGCAGCTGATTGATGTTTCTCACTATCTCTCTCCTCTCTCCCTTCTTCTCTGTAAAAAAACAAACAAAAAAACCTCCCAATAAAATATATTAAAAAAAAATATATATATACACTCTCCAGAGATTCAGCAGGGTTAGCACTTTTAATTGATTGTGGAAGGCTTCCTGGGAGAAGCTTCATTTGTTTTCTCATCTCTCCAGGTGTTGAAATCCTTGAGTGATGTCAAGGGTGAGATTACTGTTCTGAAATTATTTACTTTGCATCAAGTTAGCCTTCTACCAAGTAGTGTCTCAGAAAATGAACCCATTTTGATATTAATTTATTTAACCAACATTCATTGAGTGTCCACTTAGAAGACACAAAGACAGACGTATTTCCTGTTATTGCTATTGAGACACTAGCATTTCCGGTGGCAGCAGTGAACAGGAAATAAATAAGAAAATATCAAGTAATGATAGGAATAAATGTTCTGTGACAGGGTGGGCTGTAGTTTATCAGAAAAGTTTGAAATGAATTTTTAAGACTTAGGAAATGATGATATTTGGTTTGTTGTTGTCATGCTTTCCAAATGAAAAACGATGTACCTCATTTCATATTAAAGTAGTCATGGTAACAAATGCCCTTTGGGGGTTCCATGATGCCCAGTTTTCTAGCTGCATCTTTATGCTTCCCATCACACAATGGCCTGTCTCAAGGTCAACACCACAGATGCTCATTTCCCCCGCATTTTTAGTAAACACTCTTTGGTGCAGTGATCCACTGTGTTCCTTTGTCCCTATGAACTATAATGATAGGGACATTGAACAGAATACATTATTTTTTTTATAAGTGTATTAATTCCTTAAGTTAGAATCTCAATTGATATTTTAAAATACAAACTCCTGGTTTTCTTTCTTTAGAGAATTAGATGGATATTGTTCCTCCAAATCCATTTGTTCTCTACATTGCTTCACCTTGCTCCCAACCCTGCCCACCCTGCTCCTTTCCCTTCCTCAGACTTTTTTTTTAATAAAATATATTTTATTGATTTTGTACAGAGAGGAAGGGAGAGAGATAGAGAGCTAGAAACATCGATGAGAGATAGTCATCGATCAGCTGCCTCTTGCACACCCCCTACTGGGGATATACCCGCAACCAAGGTACATGCCCTTGCCCGGAATTGAACCCGGGTCCCTTCAGTCCCCAAGCCGATGCTCTATCCATTGAGCCAAACCAGTCTTGGCACTTCCTCAGACTTTGTGCTAGGTGTTGTGGATGGGAAGCCCTGTGTGAGACTGGGCAGTGGGGAGGACATGGAATTGACATATTTGACTCCTGAGTGACTCTGGGAAAAGTTGCCATGGGGAGAAGTCATCTCTCTTAAAAGCTACAGTTCCTGTTAGGGGCTTCCCCAGATAGTTACCATCTTGCTCACCCTCTTCATGCTTGTCAATTCCTTATTATTATTTTTTTATTTTAAAATATATTTTTATTTAGTTCAGTGAGGAAGAGAGAGAAATAGAAACATCAATGATGAAAGAGAATCATTGATCACTATCTCCTGCATACCCACTCCTGGGGATCCAGCCTGCAACCTGAGAATTTAATCATGACCTCCTGGTTCATAGGTTGATGCACCACTACTGAACCACACCGGTCAGGCAGTACTGCCATAGTTTTAGAAATAAATTTATATAAAAAAGATTTTATACCCAGGTAAAGTTTACTTTCTCAGTATTTTCTAAAATATTAGCACTTAAAAAAAAAATTAAGATTCTCTCTTTGTCTTTAACCTTTTGCATTTTTAATTATAATGTGTCTTGGTGTGGGCCTCTTTGGATTCATCTTGTTTGCGACTTTGAGTGCTTCCTGGACTTTGAAGTTCTTGGTGTTTTGAAATTTGATGATAATAAGTTTGGGCCTCAACATTTTAAAATTATTGAGCAGGCCACTTTGGGCCTTTGTAGCCTGGAAATTCAACTCTCCTTTCACTAAGGGAAATTCTTTCATATTATTTCTTCTCTTCCACTTTTTCCCCCTAGGACTCCTTTTAGTTGAATATTGAATTTGTTGGCTGGTTTCATCCTTTCTCTTATGTTCTTCTTGGTAATTTTGTCTTTTTCTTTTACATAATAGTATATTTCCTTTTTACTTGACTTTGTTTTTTAAAGTTCCTCTTTGCATTTTTATTTTGGAAATTCCATATTTAAGTTTTAAGACTTTTCTTTAAACTATTTTTTTTTTACATATGATCTTTTTACCCTGTCTTATGGAGGTAATGATATCTCACTTAATATTTTTAACTTTATTATTTAGAGTATTCACTTTTAATTTCCATGTTGTTCCCTGAATTTATTTCCTCTGGGGTCATTTTTTTAAAAAATTTATATTACTGATATCTCTTTCATGGTGATTATTTTTCTCACATAATTAATGATCAACATACCATTTCTTTGCTACTATATATTTAGGATTTTCTCAAAATCTCTATCTTTCCTTCGAGTAGAAATTCTGTCTAGAGATTCTGTGTAGAGAAAAGAAAGGATTAATTGCTGTGAATCTTTGCTTTTCTATGAGTGGATAAAAAGTGGTTAAGTCGAGAGTTCTACCATATTCCTGGATAAAAAGGGCTTTTCTCTGAAGGCAGAAATTCACACATGAGAATCCCTGCATTTTCCAACACTTCATTCATATGCCTTAGAGAAGAGCTGTCATGCTTTGGCCTGAGTAGACATTTCAGTGCTTGTCCTCTGTGGGCACTATTGGAGGAGTAAGGGTGGTAATGGTGGCAGCTGGTGCAGTTGACCTATATTAACATCTATTTTCACCCTCATGTCTTTCTCTTACTTAAATCATAGTTGGAATCTGAAGTTTGTCAGAGAAACTAGCCTACACCTCTTCGGCAGCCCCTTAATGGTAGATTGTAGGACATAGCTTTCTCCATGGTCCCGTATGTCAATCCTTTCCCCTCTACTTTGTTTTTCAAATAAAAAAACATATTTTATTGATTTAAAAAATATATATTTTATTGATTTTTTACAGAGCGGAAGGGAGAGGGACAGAGAGTTAGAAACATCAATAAGAGAGAAACACTGATCAGCTGCCTCCTGCATGCCTCCTACTGGGGATGGGTCCACAACCAAGGTACATGTCCTTGATCAGAATCGAACCTGGGACCTTTCAGTCCACAGGCCAACGCTCTATCTACTGAGCCAAAGCAATTAGGGCTCCTCTCTACTTCTGTCTTCCATAAATGTGTTGAAATCACTATTCGTTAACAAACCACTCTCCCATTATCTCCGCTATTTAGGGTCACTTCTATTTACCTATTTAACTTTCATTTCAGTGAGGTATCAACAAAGATAAGAAGCAAACCTGGCCGACTAATTTGTCATCCAGAGCCAAACTTCTGTTATCTTTTAAATTGAAAATCAAGTGATATTTCTCTTAGTTTTGTTTGAGAATTGAAGATTATGTTAGAATCACATATATTGAGGCAGCATAGCATATTGGCTAAGTACATAAATTTTAGAGTCATAGCAACTTATGTTCAAGTTCTATAACTACCACATTTTAGCAGGTAGTTTTTGGTACATAGAAAATCTTCTATAAATATTAGTTTTATCATTCTTTGTTAAATTATTTTTATTTTCAATTTTAAGTATATATATATATTGACTATAAAATTTTAATGCTTTCTAGTATGATCTGATACGTTGTTGATTAAAATCCTTTTTCATTAAAAGTGGCAGTTATTATGTAGGGTTTTACTAAGATTTAAAGTATTTCACCAGGGATATAAGATAGCCCCCAAGGTACTGGTATAAAAACAGGCATATACTAGATCAATGGAATAGAATAAAGAGCCTAGAAATAAACCCACGCCTTTATGGTTGATTATTATTTGACAAAGGAGGCAAAAACATATAATAGGGTAGATTCAATAAATGATATAGGGAAAATTAGATACACGTAAAAAGAAAAAAAAAAGAAACTAAACTAACTTGTTTCACCATGCATAACAATAACTCAAAATGGAAAAAAGACTTAAATGTAGACCTGAAGCCATAAAAATAGTGGGAGAAAACATAGGCAGTAAAATCTTGGACATTTCTAATAGGAATACTTCTGATATCTCTCCTCTGAAAATGGAAAAAAAACAAAACAACCCACCAAAAATAAACAATGGGACTACTTCAAACTAAAGAGCTTTTGCATAGCAAAGTAAAACATCAACAAAATGAAAAGGCAATTGGGAGAACATATTAGCGAATGATACATCAGATAAGGGGTTAATATCCTAAATTTATAAAGAAATCATACAACTCAACACCAAGAAAACTAACAATTAAAAAATGGTCAAAAGACCTGAAAAGATACTTCTCCAAAGAGGACAGATAGGTGGTCAATAGACACATGAAAATATGCTCAACATCACCAATCATCAGAGAATGCAAATTAAAACCACAATGAGATATGACCTCATACCTGCCAGAATGGCTATCATCAATAAATCAACAAACAACAAATGCTGGGGAGGATGTGGAGAAAAGTGGACCCTCATGCACTGTTGGTAGAAATGCAGATTGGTGTAGCCACTGTGAAAGCAGTATGAAGTTAACTAAAAAAATTAAAAATGAAACTGCCTAAGAAACCTGAAACACTAATTGGAAAGAATATATGCCCTGGGTCATTGCATCATCTATACCCATGGTTGGCAAACTGCGGCTCGTGAACCAAATGCGGCTCTTTGGCCCCTTGAGTGTTGCTCTTCCACAAAATACCTGGCCAGGACAAGTCTATTTTGAAGGAGTGGCATTAGAAGAAGTTTAAGTTAAAAAAATTTGGCTCTCAAAAGAAATTTTAATCATTGTACTGTTGATATTTGGCTCTGTTGACTAATGAGTTTGCCGACCACTGATCTACACTAATAAAAGAGACATATGTAAATTGACTATACATCTGCAACACCCACCAGCCAATCAGGAGTGGGTATGCAAATTAACTCATCAAAGATGGTGGGTTAATTTGCATATGCAGACACGGAGCGAAGAATGAAATCTCTAGCCTGAGTGAAGATGACTGAAGACTTAAGAGGCTTGGCTTCTCTGCTGCTGCTGAGGTGAAGGCCTGGGTCCTTCACTGGAGGAAAACCAGTGCCGGCAACCTGGGGAAGGAAGGCCTGTCACACTAATCTTCATGCAGCGGGCCTCTAGTTATTTACAATAGCCAAGATTTTGAAGCAGCCCAAGGGCTCTTCAGTAGATGAGTGGATAAAATGCTGTTGTGCATAGATACCAAGCATGTCAAACTCAAAGGCTAACATGGGCCAAATAAACAAGGTTTAATTTTATGTGGGCTGCAAGAAAACAAAAGCTTCAATTTTCATAGAAATGTAGGTTTATTTTGATAGAGACATGCTGACTACAAAGGGCTGAAATAAATGAGTAATTGTTAACATAAAATAATGGAACATTTTAATAAAAATTATTATTTTTTCTTGAACATTAACTTACCAGATACTGAATAACTGCACAAATTAATAAGCATACACAAATAAACCTATTTTTTTTGTTCTCTAAAAATGAAATATTTCCTATTGTGCGCACCAGACAAGTCAGTCCAAGACTAATGATGTGGCAATCAGCTGCTAAAATATTTGCTGCTGGTATTCGTGGAGAAAAATGGTACTCCCTGTGAGTAAGGTGTGTAAGAGAAATTAATGCAACACGATTTTAGTAATCAGTCATTAGTGAACTTTGTAGTTGATTGTTAATAATTATGTATGACAGGCTATTGTAGAAATTAAGTTACAAAATGTTTATTAAAATGTTTCTTACATAGTGTTATATTGGCTGGGCCGCACACATATTTGTTGTGAGCTGCATGTGGTCTGTGGGCCAAAGTTTGACATGCTTGATGTCCATAATGGGATACTGCTTGGCTGTATGAAAGAGGGAAATCTTACCATTTGGGACAGCGTGGATGGACCTGGAGAGTATGATGCTAAGTGAAATAAGCAGCCAGAGAAAGACAAGTAGCATATGATTTCACTTATTTGTAGAACGGAATGAACCAATAAACTAACAAAATAGAATACAGCTGTCACCCTGGTCAGGGCTTGTGCAGGAGGCAACCAATCGATGTGTTTCTCTCACATCGATGTTTCTCTCTGTCTTTACTTCTCTCTTCCACTCTCTCTAAAAAAATCAATGGAAAAATATCCTTGGGTGAGGATTAAGAAAAATGTAAAATTTAATTATGTTAACAGACATCTACATTTTAAAAAATGTTAAGAGTCTAATAAATGTTACACAAATTCTGTGTTAGCTTTGGTGGAAAATAAGGTTTTTCTTATGATGTCTGGCTCTTTATTAATTGGCTCAGCTATTTAGAATGCTTGGGGGGCAATTAAAATGATACATAAAAGGAATCTTAATAACTTTTTGATAACAAAAGTTCTGATTAAATTGATTTTATATCTTAGTGTTAATAGCTGTACTGCCATTATATGCCTATTAATGACGATACAGTTATTATAATTACAGCTATTGTAATAAATGAGGGAATTATTTTACTGTTTGAATATTACATTATCATCTGCATAAAATGGCAATTTTTTTTTTCTCCTTGAAAATACTAGCATGTCCATACTGTGCATTTATGTTAGGTAAGAAGAGAATACCTTCTGCATATACTATACTTCATTTAATCTAGCAGGAAATAGTAAGGCTTTCACGTGAAAGATAATTAACTACTTAAAATTATACACTGGAGTGAGGGTGTTAAAAGAAACATTCTGCAAATCTGTAATGACATAACGTAATCTCATTACTCTACTTAACTTCTTAGCTTATGGAATAAGTACCCATCTATCAGAAATGATTGACTCATAGCCATCATTTTAATCCTTTTCTTATTACACCTTTAGTCCAGTTACCAATGTGTTTCTGTGTGAAAGGTCACAGCCATGCTGTCCTTTAAGGTCAGTGATGGTTCCACTGTGAGAGTGGGGTTTAGATTTCGGCCATGCAGACGTTGCTCCGAGGACTAATGGAACTTTTATGAAGCCGGCACAGCGCCCACCGCTTGTTCTTAGGGGAGATGTTACAATCAGGCTTTAATGACGGAAATGCCTGTGGTTGGTACGGTGAAGGACGTCCCTCCCAGCTCTGTGAGTAAAAGGTACGATCACTTCCTATAAAGTAGGAAGGGGGGCGAGGAGCATGAACCTGAAGTGTGCACCTGGGAGCCGTCAGGCCCCGGGCTTTGTATTATAAAAGGCAGTAGTAAAACCTGCCTCTCCCGGAGCTTTATTGTCCGGTGGGCTCCTAAGGGCCTGGTGTATTTGTGCACACCGGGCCCTGCCTTGTCACTGGAGGCCCCTCCCGCTGCCCCGGCTGCAGAGCTCTCCTCCACGGAAAGCTGGCTTGGAATCCCACTGTTGCCAGTGGGAATGGTGGTCTGACACGGAGTCATGAGGGAAGCGTTGCAGGCACCCAGCGGTGGGAGGCTGTGATGTAGTAAGGTTTATTAAAGGTGACGTAGACACAAGGGCTGTCCCGGGAGGGTTCAGCTCCATATCCCTGTGGAAAAGTTCCGCCTTGTCTTCATCAGGCCCAGAAACAGGGCCGGTGCCCAGATGTTTTGCACCCTGTGCTCAGTGCAGGCCAGTTTGTGTCACCACCCAGCTGGCTTTTGTCACCGCCACCCAGCTTAGTCTGTGTTTCCAGCTGCGCTCTGGCTGGCTGTGCCCAGGCCTGTGCCCTCTGCCTGTCCCCTTCTCTCCCCTCCACCCATAAGGCTGGAAGGACCACATGGCTACTCTGGGATAGATCCTGCCTTTCCCCAGCTGGTGGGCGGAGTATGATGTAACCTGCACCTGCGGCCTGGACATACCTGAGCACCTAACCAGGCACCTTATATGGACTGTACATTGAACCACCAATCAGCACCTGCCAAATACCCTAAGCCCTTGTCCTTAAGGACCTGAGTGACTAACTGTGTACCTTAATCAGTGAGTGCCTAGTACACGAAGCCCCCATTCCTCCCCTCAGGAGGCGTGTTCACCTCTGCACATGGTGCTGCTCTCCCCTTGCGAGACAGCCCGGCAGGTCTCCTTCTCCTCTGATAAAGCCTGCAGTCCTGGTTTTTGGCCTCTGCCTGATCTTTCACTATGGGGAACAGACACACAAATGAGGCACGCTCATGTCCCTGGGCGAGAGAGCAGGAGCTGGAGAGAGCTTTCTGTGAAGCCTGGCTTGTGTTATCTCCGGGTTGGGAAGGACCAGGCTCTTCTTCAAGAGAATCCACTTCCCAAGCTTTTGCGGGTTGGCCCTGGGTCCTCCTGCTGGACCTTCCAGGGTCCTGTGTTCCTTACCCAGTCCGGTCCTTTCCCCAGGTAGCCTGCCAGGCCTGTAAGGCTGCTGTCTTAGCTCCCACTGCGAATGACTCATAGTAGAACCCCCCCCTCCCCCGACCATTTTGGCTTCTACTGGGAATGTGCCCAGCAGAGGAATTTCCCCTTTGCTGTTCTCTCCCTCCCAGGAGTAATCCTTGGCCATGGGCCTGTGGTCCCCTGGGGAGTGTGTGACGTTGTAGCTTCCTAGTGAAGCAGGCCTATGACCCCTAGTTGATTATGTTTAATAATGTCTGATTCCCTTTGCTTCTTCTTCTTCTTTTTTTTTTTTTAATCTCTAGCTATCTACTCTAACACTATTATGCCTGGTCTAACTTGTCTGTTTCCAAATCCTGCTGACAAAACACCTGCTTGCTTAGTCAGTGTAAGGGCTCCAAAGTTGCTGACATTTTGTGCCGCTCTGTTTTGATGAATACATGCAATGTGTTTCCAGATTGTGACCTCAACCATATGTCTTTTCCCCCACACAAAAACGAGAATATACCTTGTCCTTTAATTTTGCCTGTCAGTTTTTTATGACTTACAAAGGTCATCATCAGTAAATATTATTGCCTTGTATAATAGAGCTGTACAGTGGTGACAGGGGAAGATATTTTTTTTTCCCCTCCAGGATTTTATAAAATATTTTCAGGTGAACAGTGGTAAAGTGAGGTGTCTTAAACAGGCCTCGAGTTCTGGGTGGGAGCTCTTGGTATTTAGTGTGGTCCTTGGGGCAGCAACTTCGACATCTTCTCAGAGCCCTTACAGATGTGGGGTCCCGGGCACATGGGAATCTGCCTGTGGCGAGGCCTCAGGTGTGTGCGCAGTAAGGTTTCAGGTGGACTGTCCCAGCCGACTGACTCATGGTTCTGGAAATGTCACTGCCATTGAGAGAGTTTACAACGTAATATAGTAAAACTCATGTTCTCCTTCTGATAGTGGTCTGGAACTTCATAGCACCCATAAATATTTGTGGAATGAATAAACAAAAGACCTAGGTTTCTCTTTAACAACAGCTCTTGGTCTCCTAGACTGTTCTGTACTCTTTTGTGGGGTGAGAGCTATATGAAATCCCATGCAAGAGCCTACAGTCTTCTCTCATTCCTTTCTTTCTTTCTTTCTTTCTTTCTTTCTTTCTTTCTTTCTTTCTGCTTCATTTTTGTTCTGGATTCCTCCCATGAATACTATTTATATTTTGTTTCTTGTTTGTATTTTCAAAGCACATGGTCTCTGCAAAGTTATTTCTTTAAGTAAAAAAGTAGGATGGATTTCCCCCCTGGATCATTAAGGGATCCTGCCTCACCATGATCCCCTACTTGGTGCAAGGCAGTGGCAGAGCTGGGAGTCCTAAGGGCAGAGGCTGCCCCAGGCCCAGATGAACGGACAGCTCTGGGGCTAAGATGGGACCAAGAGGGGTGACCAAGAACCCCAAGTCTTTTTCTTTTTTCTTTTTTTTTAAATTTAAATTCTTTATTGTTTAAAATATTACACGTCTCCTGCCCCTTGCCCCCCACATTGATCTCTCTCCAACCACTCCTATCCCTCAGCACATGCTCCCACCCCCCTACTGTCAGTGTCCATTGGTTATGCTTATATGCATGCACACAAGTCCTTTGGTTGATCTCTTACTGTCCAAGCCCTGAGTCTTATATGTGGAACTGCAGCAACAGGTGGGAAGAGCCAATAGAACCTCATTAACCCACCAGAATGAATCTTGGGGAGCAATTACAAAGTCTATGTTCTTATTTATAGCAAAATTATGACCACTGGCTTTTTTTGGGAATAACCAAACAGTCCTGAACAAATGCCAATGTTTAAATATTGCACAAAATTTAAGATCTGTTCTATAAATTGATGGGAGAATGTATGAGTCTAGACTAAATTTTATTTTTGGCATTCATCTTAGGTAGCAACAGTGTTGTTGTTGTTGTTGTTTTGTATCATTTATTACTTCTTAAAAATATTGTAAAGAATTCTGGAGAATAGGACAGAATCCTAGATTCTTGTGTGGCATCTGCTAATGTATAGACACTGGCACTTTTAACCTGTAGGGTCCCTATTCTCCAAGGCCATTGGAGAAGTCAATTTAGGAAAGGTTATAAGTTATAAATATTCAGATTGCCCTTCTTATGGAACATAATGCAGAATTAAGATGTCTATATATTTTTTTGCAATCGTCAATGCAATCAGTAGTGTGAAGTGTTAATCTGATAAATTAATTTTAGGTCCAGGATTCTATAAAATCCTAAAGGAAAATTCCCAGCACCAGTTAAGATATATCAATTCAGATATATTATTACTTCTTAAAAATTGATTACTAAAGATGTGTTAGATGCTGTATTAGTTTTCCATTGCAGCCATAACAAATAACCAAAGACAGTTGGTTAAATCAGTACAAATTTACTGGTATTTCTTATAGTTCTACAGATCAGCTGTCTGACTCAGGTCCAACCAGGCTAACATCTGGGTGTTGGCAGAGTTGGGTTCCTCTCTGCTCACTCTGGGTAGGCTCTGTTGCTGCCCACATGCTTTGGTTCTTGGCTCCTTTATTCTCTTCAAACCATCAAGGGTGGGTCAAGTCTTTTTACATCACACTAGTGACCTGGTGCACAAAATTCGGGCATATTAAAAGGGGATTAATTAGAGGAAATAATTTAATATTCCTATTTGCCCTCCTTTCTCTATAATAGAAGTGTCAGAGATGAAAAAAAATTAGTAAAATGTATATGAAAACCTTCCTCCTGTCAGAGTCTAGGGCATACCACGGGACCCAGAGTCAAGTCCCTGTCCATCCACATGCACCTCAAAATCACATTGGGCTAGATCCAGACCCGGCCAGTCCCACCTTTGTCAAGCCCTGCTAGGCAGGGGGCATAGCCTCAGGTCCCCTGGCCCACCACCAGGACAGGGGGCATGGCCTGACGTCCTCCAGCCCAGACCGGGGTAGGGGGCATGTCTTGAGGTCCTCCATCAAGCCCCGCCAGGTGGGTGACATGGCCTGAGATCCCCTGTCAAGCCCCTCTGGGTTGGGGGCACTCCTGAGGTCCCCTGTCAAGCCCAGCCAGGCACGGGGAAGCAGCCTTAGGTCCCCTGGCCTGAGGTCCCCTGTCAAGCCCCACCTGATGCGGGGCACAGCCTGAGGTCCTCCTGCCTGGTGATGGGGTAGAGGGAGAGCCTGAGGTCCCCTAGCCCAGCACCAGAACGGGAAGTACACCTTGAGGTCCCCTATCAAGCCCTGATGGGTGGGGGCTTGGCCTGAGGTCCCCTGTCAAGCCCCATGGGGGCAGGGGAGTGTGTGGCCTCAGGTCTCTGTTGATTGCTCATTAAGGCTCCTTATGGGAGCTTGGCCTCTGCTGGGGGTGCAGCCATCTTTGTAACGGAGTGATGGCCAATTTGCATATCCCCTCTTTATTATATAGGATTGTTCTGACTTCCTCCTATAGCCCCTTCTTCCAGGTTTAGGTGATCTTTGTGATTGAAATTCATTTGTGTATACATCTAAGATGTCCATGGAAACTAGACGGTCGCTATACTTGCTGAAGTTAGGTGGGGGAGGGGAATAGAAGACAGTGGACTTTCA
The DNA here is from genome assembly GCF_964339955.1 of Pipistrellus hanaki. Lineage (NCBI taxonomy): Eukaryota > Metazoa > Chordata > Mammalia > Chiroptera > Vespertilionidae > Pipistrellus > Pipistrellus hanaki. The sequence continues at coordinate 10,969,121 of NC_140519.1, forward strand.
TTTCATTCAACATAATTTAGGTCAACTGCCAGTCTAGTGCACTCTTATACTTTTGGTCACAGGACTTCAGGAAATGCCTATGTTAAATTCAGGAAGGAGATAGAGAAACATTTTGTTTTTCAGTTTATTCATGAGGAGTTTCTCAGAAATATCTCGTTTTCAAGGTTCACTCTAGGGCCCATCCTTTTTTTTTTTTCTTTTCTCACTTCCCAGTTCAGGGACAATGAGGAGACCCATTTTAGGTTGTGTTTTGGAACAAAGTGGAGAACAAATGGCATCCTCTTCCTGGTGCAAGGGTCACCAGAGTGTGTCTTAAGGAAAGTGGGCCACATTTTGCAGAAACTGTGTGGTGTGGGTGGGAAGAGGACAGATGACAAAGGGAAGGAGGGCTAAGTGCTGGAGCAGTGGCTGTTACTTGAGAATCAGCATGAACAACTCATTCCTTCTGTTCATAGGTAGAAACGAAATCCTGCTGGGAAGGATAGACCTCCAGGGTATTATATTAAGTCACTCAGAGAAAGACAAATACCACAGGATTTCGCTTATATGCAGAATCTAAAGAATAAAATAAACAAACACACAAAATAGAAACAGACTCATAGACACAGAGATCAGGCTGATGGTTGCCAGAGAGGAGGGGGTGGTGGCTGGGTGAAAAAGGTGACAGGGTTATGAAGTACAAATTGGTAGTTACAAAATAGTCATAGGATGGAAAGTACCACATTGATAATCTATACTAATAAAAGGGTAATATGCTCATATTTTCCGGCGTATAAGACGACCCCCTAATTTTACAGTTAAAACATAGGTTTAGGCCTATATTCGCTGTATAAGACTACCCCCCACTTCCGAGGCAACACCAGTTCTTTTTTCAATAGACCGCCTCTCTCACTCTGGCCAATCTGAGCAGGCTTTTTACTAGAACACAGTATAGCTTCGGGTACAGAACATGTTTTGTCCCAATCCAGCAGTCAGACATCCCCGAGGGGTCCCAGATAGGAGAGGGTGTAGGCTGGACTGAGGGACACCCCTTACCCCCGTGCACAAATTTCGTGCAACTGGGCCACTAGTATAGTCAATAATATTGTTATAACTATGTATGGTGCCAGGTGGGTACTGAAAATATTAGGGGGATCACTTTGTAAAGTATGTAATTGTTTAATCACTATGCATATACTTGAAACTAACAGAAAATGATCTTGAATGTAAACTGTAATTGAAAAAGAATTTTTTTTTTTAAAGAAGTAAAGCTAGGTTAAAAGCAAGCAAGAAAGAAAGAAACCCCATCTTGATGATCTCAGAGGTCACAGACATTTGGTGAAAGAGGTACATGGAGATTTTATGCAACAGAAAAATGTGGCTCTTGTTCACTGTTACCATAGTCACAGAGCTACATCTTGTCTCTGCTTCTCCAGCATAAGAATCGTGCCTCCGAGGGGTAAGGACCAAGAGAAAGAGTGAAGATTCCTCCACTTATCCCTATGAGTGAGAAATAAATTCAAGCTTTAGAAATGCAATGTTCCAAGATTTGAAGAATTGTCATCCTAGTCCTGATAGAGTTTTTACTCTAGCTTTATGAAGAGTTTGAAAGAATTTCAATGTTGGGGAAAAAAATGTTCTAACTTTTTCTTAGAGTTGATGGTCGGAATCTACTTGTGTACCAAAAGATGAAGTAGTTTATAAAATCAGTTTTTGAGTTTTGCAAAAAAATTTCCAATATTAAATTGTCTCTACTTGGACTTCGCAGCCATAAGAAGAAATAAAACTTTAGATTGAAGGAACTCTCCAATCTTATGTCTAACATAACCAAACCCCATGCAAGTTAACACGCTGCAGCATCATTAATACAGGGTTAAAGGCAAAGCAATGTCACTTACAGAAATAGCAGTGGCAAACCATTATCTGGCAAATTATATGAAATGTTTCTAATGCCAATATCAAAGGGTGAGAAAACTTAATAGGCGTGGGAAGAGAAGAGCAATTAAAGGTGTCAAAAGATCCACAAGAATGAGTAATATCCAAGGCACTGGAAATAGAACTAGAAATGAGGTAGCAGGAGAAGGGAAAGATGTCAGCGAGGAGCACTAGCCCCCATGTGGCCTTGAGTGAATGGCCCTGGGCTGGATTGGAGCCAAGCAAAGGAGAAAGGAGGGCGAGGGGGGAGTGAGCTGAGCTGCACTGAGGCCTCAGACCACAGAGCCCCAGCTTCGGCGCTCGCCATGGCACTGTGCTCCAGACAGACACCCAGGAGGAAGAGCCAATAGGTCAATCTGCAAGACTGGGAGCTCCTTAATAGATTCAATCGTTTGTGTGGAGGCCGGATTCTACTGTGGCCCCCAAGTCTGTATCCGCTGCTGTCTACGCCCTGTGTCACCCCTGGGACCTTGACCAGGATGGAGTTTACTTGAAGGAAGGAGTTGATCCTCCATAGGCCTGACCTGATCCCAAGAGCCCTTTACAGTTGGGTGGAGAGAGCAGAGGAAGAGGAAGTCAGAGATCGGAAGCAGGAAAGGGATCCCATGGGAGGGAGATTTTCTGTTGTTGACCTTGAAGATGGAGGGAGCCACACTATGAGGACTGAGACTGACCTCTTGCAGTTGAGAGTGACCCTAGGTGACAACCAACAAGAGGTTGGGACCTCAGGCCGACAACCACAGGATCTGTATGCTGCCACAAGTGGAAGAAGCCCCCAAACCTCTCCTGTGCTGAGATCCTGCCAAATCCTTGACTTGAGTCTTATGAGAATTTAAGCGGAGAACCCAGTCATTCTGTGCATGAACTTCTGACCTAAGTAACTGAGGGTTAATAAACAAGCATTGTTTTAAGCTGCTAAATTTGTAGTAATTTACTATGAAGCTACAGAAAACTAATACACGGTCTAAACTAATTTTAGAAATGTTTCATTCATGGTATTCATGAAATTTTTCTGGGTATTACTGTGGTGTGACTAATACATAAGATATTTTAAATATAAATTATATATTTTAATTGTGCAAGAGAAATCATCAGCAGATATACCACTAGAAAATAAAATTTCTTAAAGTGAGATAGCCATATTTCCTACACTTCATTTTTTTAAACTCTATTTTTATTGTTGACATTATTACAGATTTCCCAAGTCCACCCACTCTTTGCCCACCTCCATCCAGCCACCACCACCCGTTTCCCTCTGGTCATCACCACACTGGTGTCTGTGTCTATGAGTTATGCATGTATGTTCTTTGGCTAAACAAGTTGACCATGAGAATGACATTTCCTTTTGGAAGATGCTGTCTAATTCATCCTTACAAATATATGTATAATCACCCTATATAAAATATTTGGAGTCTAGTTGTATGTCAATTTGACCCTAAAACTTGGGCAACGGAAGGAAAAGCTGTTGGGCTGTAGCTAATTACACTTAATCACACGGAAGTCGTCCAAAGACCAGTGCCGAGTGGATCAGGGTTTTGTCCATCTACAGTACCTGAGGCTGAGGTGCTCTGTGGTGCAGGTTGGTGAGGTCCCAACTCCATCAGAAATAAAGCTGATGGCTTACCCTGAACAGATTAGTTCCAAGAGCACATACAATATAGCTTTCTGGGTTTCGCCCTATACCTCTCATCAGAGACTTCACCCTATAGGTGTGGCATAGGCTCAGTAACTCTTCAGTGCATGAAGCTATTGGGCAAATAGCCCTTCTGGGTCTTTTGAGTCAATAGTGGGATTGTTTTCTTCCAACCCTGTGTTCAAAGCAGATTTGGCTCATTTCTCTTTCTGCTCTTCCAGGGTGGAAAGACAGAAAGAGTACTTGCAGTTTCCACTAGTAGACAGGCATAATAATAATCAAAGAACATGGAACTGAAGCCAAAACCTTTGCCAGACTAAAAGAAACAAATTGCTTAGAAAAATCATCCCAGACTTACTGGCTGTTGCAGTGGCAGCTCTTGTTATTGTATTTCTCAGTCCCATCTTTCTGTTTTTCTTATGGCAAATGTCACATTGTTGACTTTCCATCATGCAATGTCAAAAAGAATGATCATTAAGCAACCTTTGGAAAAACAAACATCTTTACTTGGTTTTGAAAGATGTGGAATAAAGGACTTTCTGAAACTGACTTCCCCATCTTTCAGTGGAGTGAGCGTGTAAAAGTATATGTTATTCTGAGAGCACTGGTTGATTTGTAAACTGGTTGCATTGCCTTTGAGTCAAAATCATATAAAAGGAAGGTACTTGAAAAGCAGGGGAAATATTTTATGCACGACTGAGGATTGTGACAGAGACTACATAAGGGCATAGCAGGCATCACTCTGCCCCTTAGGGTTCAGACCCTCCCCCAAGTACATTTTCCATGAATGTCAGATAATACCTCAGTGCTTATGTACTTCCTTTCATGAGAAATTTAAATGCATCATTGATAAATAGGAAACAAGAATTCCATAGATCTGCTCACTCCCCCGCCTCTCTCCACTCATCCCACCCCCTTCACCCTGGGAAGAGAGGATACAGGTCCCAGGACTTTTCCTAACTCTATCTCCCCTCTCCCCCAATGCTTGTATCATTGCTCTTATCCAGTTAATTATGTTCATCTTATCTTTCTTCCTGACTATGAAAGGCAGGAAATTCAGACCTGGTTCCTGAGATGGCTCTGTGAATTTTGTTGTATTTTTGTCCCAAACAATCCAAGAAAAGCAAGTGAAATATTGATGAAGAATTCCATCCACTGAATTTTTGTTTATTAGTAGCTCTTTAGGAATTAACTAGAGGAAGAGGGCAACAGAAGTATTCTCTGGGAAGGGTAGACAGTGGGGCCTGGAGACAGGGAAGAGGGAGCACATTGGGAAGTGAGGCAGCATTTATAATAGGAGCCACACAGGCATGACTTGGTAGGCCACTTAAGGAATTATTGTCTTTATTCGAACAACAATGGGAAGTCCCTGAAGGATTTCAGTCTGGTGGTATTCCCAGAAGAGAAATGGCAAGGTTGTGGCACTATTTAGGAATTCATATCTAAAAGATGGGTGACAGTTTGACTAAAATGAATGACAGGAAAGGAGATGTTGTGGAAGATCCCTAGGTTTTGGAATGGTTATATTATTCCTTGGAATCTTAAACCTTGGAAAATAACTCTTAAAAATTTCTTTGTTTTGAATAGAGGGCTTCCTTCCATTGTCAATGTAGTAAAATTGAGGTTCATTTTATTTTATTTTATTATTATTATTTTAAAATATTTTATTGATTTTTTACAGAGAGGAAGGGAGAGGGATAGAGAGCTAGAAACATCGGTGAGAGAGAGACATCAACCAGCTGCCTCCTGCACACCCCCCACCGCAGCCAATGTACATGCCCTTGACCGGAATCGAACCTGGGACCCTTCAGTCCACAGACCAACGCTCTATCCACTGAGCCAAACCGGTTTCGGCAAAATTGAGGTTCATTTTAAACAACAAAGTGATGTCCACGAGGCATCAGGTATCTGATATACATTGAGTGGCCAGATTATTATGATCAACAGCCCTCCCTTGCAGGCCTGGTCCCTCCCAACTGCCCTTTCCTGCTGGCCATTTTGTGGTGGCCATATTGTGTCTACATAGGGTACAGGATCTTTGACCACATGGGGGCAGCCATATTGTGTGTTGGAGTGATGGTGAATCTGCATATTACTCTTTTATTAGATAGGATAGAGGCCTGGTGCATGGGTGGGAGTCAGCTGGTTTGCCCTGAAGGGTGTCCCAGATCAGGGTTCCCTTGGGGTATGGGACGGTCTGGGTGAGGGGCCTGTGGTGGTTTGCAGGCTGGCCACGCCCCCTAGTGACCCAAGCTGAGGCCCTGGGATCTGGGATTTATTTATCTTCTATAACCGAAACTTTGTAGCCTGGAGCAGAGCCAAACCTCCTGCTTGCTCTGTGGCGGCAGCCATTTCTGTTGGGATTTATTTATCTTCTATAATTGAAACTTTGTAGCCTTAAGCGGAGGCCAAGACAGGCCAGGACTGCAAAAGTTTGGCTTCCTCCATCACTGGGGGAAACCCTAGCCTCCTGCTCTCTCCAGCTCCGTGGCTGCTGCCATTGTTGTTGGGATTTGTTTATCTTCTATATTGAAACTTTGTAGCCCTGAGTGGAGGCCTGGGCCCGCCAGGGTGTGTGGAAAGCTTGTTTCCTCCATCGCCACGTCTCCCTCCTGCTTACTCTGTGGCCACAGGCATCTCGATTGGGTTAATTTGCATACTTGCTCCCAATTGGCTGGTGGGCAGGGCTTGCGGGTGTAGCAGCGTAATGGTTAATTTGCATGTTATGCTTTTATTAGATAGGGCATATATATGCTTATATTTCTATTATTTCTATTTCTATTTCTATTTCTATTTCTATTTCTATTTCTATTTCTATTTCTATTTCTATTTCTATTTCTATTTCTATTTCTATTTCTATTTCTATTTCTATTTCTATTTCTATGTTAGAGGCCCGGTGCATGAATTCGTGCATGGGTGGGGTCCGGCCAACCTGGCCAGGGGGAAGGGATATAGGCGGTTGGCCGGCCTGCCTGCTGGTTGAACTCCTGGTCGAGGGGACAATTTGCATATTAGCCTTTTATTATATAGGATATACACTGAGTGGCCTGATTATTATGCGTTCAAAGATCATAATAATCAGGCCACTCAGTGTATATCATCACCCAGTGGTAAAGACTTAAAGGGAAAATAGATGCTTGTCTCTAGAGACATCTTAGTACATTTTTAATGTCCTACAAGAGAGAGCAAATGGCCTCTCCAGGAATGTCTGAGTCACTGCGGAGCTAACAAGAGTTTCTCCTGTGATGGGCTGACTCATTCTCCAAAAATAATTCCCTTTCACAGGCCTGGAGGCTCTTGGCTTTCTCTGAGGCCTTGGAGAATCTTGTCTATTTGCTCTGATAAAAACTACAACTGTCACAATTATTTATTTTTATTTTTTTAATATATTTTATTGATTTTTTTACAGGGAGGAAGGGAGAAGGATAGAGAGTTAGAAACATCAGTGAGAGGGAAACATTGTTCAGCTGCCTCCTGCAAACCCCCTATTGGGGATGTGCCTGCAACCAAAGTACATGCCCTTGACTGGAATCGAACCTGGGACCCTTCAGTCCTCAGGCCGATGCTCCATCCACTGAGCCAAACTGGTTAGGGCTGACACAATTAGTAATGATCAGTAACTCTAGAAGTAAGATATTCTGTTTGGTGTGGTGAAGTTTCAGTAGCAAGAGAATGATACTTTTCTAGAACTGGAGGATTTACATGTGGGTACAGTAGTTTTTAGTGAAACTGAGCACATATAGAAACGTAAAGAAATAGAAGAGTTTCTTCCTCTTTTCTAGAAGTTGTCTTTCTGGTCTTCAGCTTTCCCTTTCCTTCTCCCTCCAATTTTCTTTCTTTTACTTTAGTTAGGCATTGTCTTTTCCTGTCATTTGCTCTTTAAAGAAATCCTATTGTTCTCAGCATTCTTTTCTTTCAAATCATCTCTGTTCTTCTTTTAACTGAAACTACAACCTATTCATTCACCCCAGTAGCTTCCTAGATAAGAAAAGTGTCTGACTAATTGGCTAAATATACACACTCCTGCTGAGTTGGTAGCATTCTTTAAAAGATTCTCAGTGGGATTCTCTCATGCCACGTTCTTTTCTATTTAACCTTTTTTTTTTTCTTTTTCTTTTTCCTAATGGAAAAAGCTATGCAAGTCTTATTCTGCTACAATGATTAGTTACACAAGAAAATGCAGGAAACTTTGCCTTGAGAAACATTTAGGATACCTTACTTGGAAGAATTTCCTCTTTAATACTTCAAATGCATTTCTTATTTTACAATGTGTCATTTGCTTAAAGTGAAGCACATCTGTCCTCTGGCCAGAGCAGGTGGAAATTAGGTCTAAGGGTGAGAATTTATCTGCCTTTGTAGTTCACATGCCCTATGTTTTGGGGCAAAACAAAATGAAGATGTTGACAGGTCCTCTGAGATTGTTGAATGGTTAATATTATGTACCTTGCACATCTGGAGGGTCCTCCTGAATTTTGGCTAAAAAAAAAAAAAAAGCTACATTGGGTCCTCCTTGGTGAAATGGAAATGTTATTTTTACCATGCTGTTAGCAAAAATATTTTTCTGATATACCTCCTCAGGCCAGAGAAACAATAACAACAAAAGATAAACAAATGGGTCTTCACCAGACTAAAAAGTTTTGCACAGCAAAGAAAACCATTAACAAAATGCAAAGTCAACCCACTGAATGGGAGAACATATTTGCCAATGATACATCTGATAAGTGGTTAATATCCAAAACTTATAAGAACTCATACAACTCAACACCAAGAAAACAATATAATTAAAAAATGGACAAAGAACCATTTTTATCATCAAAGAAATGCAAGTTAAAACCACATTGAGATGTCACCTCACATATGTCAGAATGGCTATCTATCTATATATAAAAGCCTAAGTAACTGAATGACCGGTAGACCAGTCACTATGACGTGCGCTGACCACCAGGGGACAGACACTCAATGCACAGGCTTGGGCCCCCTCCTGTCTGGTTTGGGCCTGCAGGAATCAGGCCTGTGGGGATTGGGCCTGTGGGGATCGGGCTCCTTCCTGTCTGGATTGGGCCTGTGGGCATCGGGTCAAAACTGGCTATCCGACATCCCCTAAGGGGTCCCAGATGGTGAGAGGATGCAGGCCAGGCCGAGGGACCCCACCAGTGCACAAATCCATGCACTGGGCCTTTAATCATTGATAAATCAATAAACAAGTACTGGTGAGGATGTGGAGAAAAGGGGACCTTTGTGCACTGCTGGGAATTTGGATTGGTGCAGCCACTATGGAAAGCAGTGTGGAGAAACAACCTTTGATCCAGCAATTCCACTTCTGGAAATATATTAAAAAAAACTGGAAACACTAACTGGAAAGAATATATGCACCCCTATGGTCATTGCAGCATTATTTACAATAGCCAAGATTTTGAAGCAGCCCAAGTACCCATCGGTAGATGACTGGGTAAAATGCTGTGATACATTTATACTTGGCTGTATAAAAAAAGGAAATCTTATCATTTGGGACAGCATGGAGGGACCTGGAGAGCATTATGCTAAGTGAAACAAGTCAGTCAGAGAAAGACAAATACCATATGATTTCACTATTTATGGAACCTAATGATCAAAATAAACTAACAAAATGTAGATAGACTCATGGATACAGAGAACAGACTTATCTATTAGAGGAGAGGGCATTGGGGATAGGTGAGAAGGGTGAAGGGATTAAGCAAAGAAAATAAAGACTCATAGTGATTGTTAGAGGAGGGAAAGGCAGAAGAAGGTATAGGGGATAAATAGTGATAGAAGACTTGACTTAGTTGGGATGGTAAACACACAATATAATATACAGATAATGTATTATAGAATTGTATACCTGAAACCTGTATAATTTTACTCGCCAATGTCACCCCAATAAATTTAATAATAAAATAGGAAAAATAGGAAAAAATAGAAAGAAAAGTGGGGGGTATAAAAGGTGATGGAAGAAGACTTTTGGGTGTGATACATGATGCAAAATACAGATGATGTATTATGAAGTTGTACATGTGAAACCTGTATAGTTTTATTAACCAATGTCATCCCAATAAATTCAATAAAAACTTTTAAAAAAGAAACATTGTGCCAACTCTTTAAGAAAAGAATGGATGAGTTCTAGGTCTGAGTGAATATGCTTTGTCATAAGAAAATTTTCTTTTCTCAAATTGAAGGTAGAAAAAAACACTGAGCAGAGTGTAGGGAATTCAAGATGTTTCTTAGAGATAATTTTATAATCATAGTTCTTAGAAATGAAAAAAGGAAAAAGATACATCAAGTCAGTACAAATTTAGATTGTGCTCAAAGTTAAGTCAATCAATCCATTAAATATTTCTGTTCTATGAGAACTATTTCTTTAACAAGTTAAACCTATTTTGATTACTGTTTAGATTGCATAGCATAATATTTCATATGTTGCATGTAAAAATGAGTGACTGTACTTTATAATAAAAAACAACGGATTTGTTCTATTTGTCATATATTTATTACAGAGGCCTGGGGCATGAAATTTGTGAAGGGGAGGGTGTCCCTTAGCCCAGCCTGCACCCTCTCCAATCTGGGACCCTTTGGGGGCTATCTGCCTGTCAGTTTAGGGGGAATGTCCTAAACTGGCAGTTGGACATCCTTCTCACAATCTGGGACTGCTGGCTTCCTCTCCACTCACCTGCCTGCTTGCCTGATAGCCCCCTGACCACTCCCCTGCTGGCCTGATTGACATCTAACTGCTCCCCTGCTGGCATGGTTGTCCTCAACTGCCCTCCACTGCTGTTCTGATTGCCTCCAACTGCCTTCCCCTGCAGGGCTGAACGGATTGAGGTACTCCAGCTGGATGAGGTGGGCCTGAGGGGACTGGATGCCGCCATCTTGTGGCTGTGGACACCTCCATCTTGTGAGGGTGTGACAATCAATTAGCATATTCCCTCTTTATTGGCTATGGGTGATGCCATATTTGTGAGAGTGTGATAGCCAATTAGCATATTTCCTCTTTATTAGATGTGATACACACACACACACACACACACACACACACACACACAAATACTTTAAAAAATAGAATGTGAGAGGAAGAACCCTCCCTTTTCTCCCCATCTTTCCATCTGCATAAAAAAAAAATATTTACTGAGCACTAGCTGCATACAAACAGATTTGACTATGGTAACTGTTATGGGTCATTGATACAACTATATTAAGCTGTTTACCTACTACTTAAAATGATGACCCCAGAGTTGTTTCCCAGTGGCCATGCACTGCAAGATGCACACTTGTCTCCCGAGAAGGACCTGTTAAACCATTTGGTCAAAGTGTCAGTAAAGACAACAATGTGTTTACCATTCATTCATTCACTCACTGAATTTACTATGTAGCTATGATTTTTCAGCTATGTTTTGCCAGGTTTTATATACGGAGATATAAATGTCCTACCTAAAACTGTCAGACTTAACGCTTTCTCCCTCTTCATTTCTCATTGCAGAGAGAGGTTGGATGTGTCAATATTTCATACTTAATATATGTGTGCATGTATGTGTTAGATGTCCACAATAGTGAGAAAATGACCTGTTATTAAATCGATGTGTTCATATGGGACTTTAAGTAATTTAAGGAAATATGTGTGTCTAATATTATGTAAATATTATACACAATTATAAACCTATAAATATATCCTAAAGTATGAATAAACATATACATTTATATGTTATAATAGTAAATAGAATATAAATAATTATTTACATATATTTCAGAGCTTCAAGTGGATATAGTTTAAAGTGATGTACAGTGTGCTAGTATCCTCCAGCCAAGATTGTGGGCTTCTCAGATGGCTTAGCAAACAAGAGGTTAATGGATGGGGAGGAACAGGCAAAGTAAATAAAGTCAGTTAATTGCAGGAAGCAGTTGCACAGCAACTGCAGCCAGGGAAACAGTCCATAAGAACCAGCCAATCAAACAGGGGGATGAGTTAACCAGGAAGTGCTTGCTCCCTGTCCATCTCTCTGAATGTCTCTCTCTTTCTCTCTACCTCTGTGGCTCTTCCCTTTCTTTATGTGCTTCTTAGTCACTCTCTCTTTGCCTCTGCCTTTTTGCCTTTCTTTCTCTACATGCTCGCTAAGACTATGGTTTGTAGAAGCAGACAGGGAAACCTTAACCATCCCAATAAACACACGCACACACACACACACACAAACACACACACACACACACACACACACAGCACACGCGTACACATAGTCCAGTTCTTTGCCCATGGCCTGGACTCAGTGTTCATGCAATGTGAAGTCAGGCTGCATGCTTTGCTCCAACTGTTTACCTGTCAGGTGCGCACAGGGTCTGTCCCGAATGTGACATCATGATCCACACGAACTCCAACGTAGATAATCATGGTAACTTGATTTGTGATAAAGAATGGTACAGATGCCGTGTATTGTGGCTGGGCCCATCATGTGCTTTCCCTTTATCCCACATAATGAATTCTGTATTAGCTACTCTTTGAAAAAGGACATGTGACATCAGATTTCTGATTAGGTTTTTAATTTTCATGGAAGAGGTGTATTGGCTTACAGCCCAGAAGACTTATTATTTTATTATTTTATTTTATTTTATTTTATTTTATTTTATTTTATTTTATTTTATTTTATTTTATTTTATTTTATTTTATTTTATTATTTGTCTCTCAAAGCTGGGACTGGCAGGGGATTCCTCAGTATTGATTAATTCACTCCAGGCTCTTTTGGCAAAGTGCCTTGGAAGGGATGGCATGTCCTGAGTGACCCTCACGTGTACTCTATGCCAGTGATCATTAAACGCGCAAAATTGTCTCACCTGCTTCCTCAGGCCATTAAATGAAGATAACAAGAACAATAAACTTGCATATTAACATAAAGGAAATCTTTTCATCTACTAGGCACATAAAGAAAACGATGTAAAATTTCCTCCTCGATCCTAGAGCAAATGCATATTTTAAGATCATTTTTAATGTTGGCCATCTATAATTCAATAAGAGTCCCGACAGGAGCGGGGCTCTGTTACACTCAGTCATTTACAAAACATGCAATCACACGAGACAAAGGGCCTTTGTAGCAGTCCGTCACACGTCACACTAGCAGCGCTGCACAAGCATCCGCTAGTGAAGCAACCCACCGTTAGCTAGGGAATCGCGCTGTTTGTCCTTGTAAACGTGAGACGCAGAGGCAGTGGTCTTGTGCAGCCCCGTGAGCCTCTAGGAAAGCATGACCCCAAATAAGGCTTGGATTCAACCCTCCTCCTTTTCCTTGGAGAGCTCAGGCTTTCACAGACGAGGAACATTCCTAGAGAAGGGTGTCCCCCGTTGTGGAAGCATGTTCTTAGATGCCGTACAGTATCATCTGTATGATTCTCCATGTGGCCTGCACCCACAGCGAGTAAGAACTCTATGAACACTTTTAACCCTGAAAAGCCAGGCTCGGCCATTTCTTATCATTCCCAATAAACACACACATACACAGCACATGCGTACACATAGGAATACGTACACAGAACAACACACACAGACATATGAATACACAATGTTTCCCTAAAAACATTGCCTTATATTTTTAGTCAGTGGAACACCGTTTGTGAGTGAAGAATGTTGAATTAATACCGCAGGAAAAAAAGGAACTGAAATAATTAGGGCACAGAAGGTGCTGCTGAAGAAGCAGAGACGTGTAGGAAGGGGAAGTTCTGTTTTAGGAAACAGTCAGATTACCAAGTTTCCACGAGAATGACTGGCGTGGTGGGGGGAAGCCAAAGCGAGCAGATAGACATGACACAGCCTTCACCCAGCCGACGGACTGCTCCTGTTTACCAGTAGTCGGTCTGGCATGCTTACATCCACATTCGGTCCCCTTGCAGAAATATGTGGTGTTTTTCATTGGAAAAGCTGAATGTAAGTTGTTTCTTAAAGGCTTGCATCTTGCTGATGATTTTTCAATCTTCACCCGAGGATATTTTCCCATTGATTTTTAGAGAGAGTGGAAGTGAGAGGGAAAGACAGAGAAACATCGATGTGAGAGAAATATTGATTGGTTTTCTCCTGCACGTGCCCTGACCAGGGCCTGGGCCAGGGAGACGCCTGCAATGCAGTCAGTGCCCTTGACTGGAATCGTTGGTCCACAGGCCAGCGCTCTATCCGCTGAGCCAAACTGGCTCGGGCTTTTTATTTATTTATTTAAAAAAATATATTTTTATTGATTTCAGAGAGGAAGGGAAAGGAAGAGAGAGATAGCGACATCAATGATAAGAGAGAATCATTTGATTGGCTGCCTCCTGCAAGACCCCTACTGGGGGGGTTGAGCCCACAACCTGGATGTGTACCCTGACCAGGAATTGAACCTTGATCTCCTGGTTCATAGGTTGATGCTCAAACACTGAGTCATGCTGGCTGGGCTCTTATTAATGATTTTATAACGGGTGTCATTCTTTTTTTTTTTTTTTAATTCTTCATTTTTTAATGCATTATATAAGTCCCATTTTCCCCCATTGACCTCTCCTCAGGAACTTCCACCCCGCAGTACATGCCCTCACCCCCCTACTGTCTGTGTCCATTGGTTGTGCTCATATTCACGCACACAAATCCTTTGGTTGATCTCTTGCCCCTTCACCCCCTCCCTGCCTATCCTCTTAAGTTGGAGAGTCTGTTCGATGGTTCTATGACTCTGGCTCTATTTTTTCTCATCAGTTATGTTGTCATTCTTAGAAATATGTGAAGTCACATGTTCCAGGATCATGTGATACACAGTGGGTTGGAGGGCTCAGTGCTAGTGAGTGTATGCTGCAAGGAACTACTCAGCCAGGCCTGTGGACAGAGAGAGCTGTGTTCTAGTTTAAAAATCATTGGGCGGAGATGCAAATCAAAACAACAATGAGGTACCATCTCACACCTGTCAGAATGGCCAACATTAACAAATCAACAAACAACAAGTGTTGGCGAGGTTGCGGAGAAAAAGGAACCCTCGTGCACTGCTGGTGGGAGTGCAGACTGGTGCAACCACTGTGGAGAACAGTGTGGAGTTTCCTCAAAAAACTGAAAATGGAACTCCCATTTGACCCAGTAATCCCACTCCTAGGAATATATCCCAAGAAACTAGAAACACCAATCAGAAAGGATATATGCACCCCTGTGTTCATAGCAGCACAATTTACAATAGCTAGAATTTGGAAACAGCCTAGGTGCCCATCAGCAGATGATTGGATCCAAAAACTATGGTACATTTACACAATGGAATATTATGCTGCCATAAAAAAGAAGAAATTCTCATCATTTGTAGCAACCTGGATGGAATTGGAGAACATCATGCTGAGTGAAATAAGCCAGTCAATGAAAGAGAAACATCACATGACCTCACTCATTTATGGATGATAAAGAACATTATAAACTGAAGAACCAAAAGATAGATATAGAGACAGTAAAGCAACAAGCAGACTGTCAAATTACAGCGGGGAGGGTAGGGAGATCTGGGGTAGATAAGAGATCAACCAGAAGGACTTGTATACATGCATATAAGTACAACCAATGGACACAAAACTCTGGGGAGAGAGGGCATGTATGGGGGGGGGGCAATGGTATATGTATACAGATAATAATTTAATAAAATAAAATAAATAAAAATCGTTGGGAGTTTTGTAAATTCTAGGGGGTAGAGGGTAGATATAATGTGCTATATTGTGGATGTGAGCCATAGCACATTTATTTTTCAACAGCAGTCGATTCATACCAGTTATTATTATTATTATTATTGTCATTATTATTATTAATAGGGGGAGTGGGAAGTTATCTCTGGGAGCAAACCTATATTCAGCACCTACTTTGTCTGAGCATCATAGCCAGGTGGTGAGGATACTTTGTCTCATTCATGCCATTTTGCAGAGAACAGGTTATGTAGTTTGGCCAAGATCACCCCATTAATAAGTTCTCATTCTGTTACTTTTACTCTAGGTTGCTCAATATTGAATAGCTTAGGTGATAGGCAATTATTATTATTTTTTAAAATAATTCAAATCCATTATGATTTTTATTTTTAAAAATATATTTTTATTAATTTCAGAGAGGAAGAGAGAGGGAGAGAGAGATAGAAACATCAATGATGAGAGAAAATCATTGATCGGCTGCTTCCTGCACACCCTCCAATGGGGATCGAGCCCACAACCTGGGCATGTGTCCTGACCAGGAATTGAACTTTGACCTCCTGGTTCATAGGTCGATGCTCAACCATTGAGCCATGTTTTGGCTGGGCTGATAGGCAATTATTGAGAATTATTTTGGTGTAGGATTGTATGTCTACAATGTGACATGCAATCACATTATATGTCTGGCTTTCCATGTGCAATTCCAGTTTAATATTAACCAAGGGTAGGATAAATCGAAACAGGTATCCTTTCTGGTGCTCTTCTCTCACCTTGTAAGGGAATAGGATACACGTAGGCTTTGTTTTCTGGAGCTGAGATTATTCTCACATTCCTGAAAGAAAACATTACTATGCTCGCCTTTCAGATGGGGTATGGGTACACATCTCCATTTCGGTGATGAATCCAATTGCAAAAAACAAGATCCTTGAACACGAATTCATGATCTCGGCTGCAGCTCCTACGGCGTTTTCCTGCGGAGGCGGTTCAGGGACCTGAATCACAGCGAAAACGAGCGCCTTTGTGTGCGCTCTGCAAGACGGAGGGATTGCATTGAAGCAAGCATTGGCCCAACTTCATAGTGAGAAACCTGGATACTGATGGGGCTTAGCTTTGATTGGATTCTGGAACTTACCACACTCGGCTGGGTGTAGGCCAGCAACGGGGTGGCACTGGCACAGGGAGGCCTGCCTCTGCAACAATTACTGGTCAATGGCAAGTGATTATAATGGCACCGTGTCTGAAACAATACGGGGAAAAGCGCTGCTTGCAAACCATGAAACAGTGTGCTCTACAATGGAACCAGCGAGTTGCTGAGTACATCGATGAAACAGGAGATGTTGGATATTCCAGTCGCTACTCTAAACCACAGGGAGATGGCACTTTAAAAAAACCTCTGTGGTAGGGGGAGAGATCAACCAAAGGACTTGTATGCATGCATATAAGCATAACCAATGGATGCAGACAACAGGGGGTGAGGGTGAGGGCAGGATTGGGGAAGTGGGGGGCAAAGGGGAGATATGGACACATATGTAATACCTTAATCAATAAAGAAAAAAAAAGATTCTCTCACCAAAACAAACACACACACACACACACACACACACACACACGTGCAAAACCTAGGGAAATTATGAAAAATCCATCTTCTTTATTTAGCACATGCAAATGTAATATCTATAAAACAACAACGATAAACACACAAAAACTCTGTGGTATTTGTCCTTCCTTCTGAGGCCAGCAGAACAAGGTCCCATGGGTTCTATATTATCTCTAATGGCGAGTGGCCGGGCAGAATTCAAGGCAGAGCAGGGCTGTGGCCAGTTTTGTCCTAGGAACCAACCCAAGAGATGGGAGGACCTGACCAAAAATGTCTTCTTAGTGCGTGGAGGTTTACATCCACCCAGGAGAGGCACTCCCTTGGTGTGGAAGCATGCAGGTCCCCAGAAACGACCTCACTGGGAAAACATTTCCGCGATGCTTACGAGGACACGCTGGGTACCCTTGACCAGAGGATAATTGCTCTGATCTTTTCGGGTAGCAGAGACACTACTGCCTTTGTGCCCTTTGTTGCTTGTGTGCGATGTGGCCAGAGGAGGCTGCAATTAACTGTGGACCAAGCAACTATCACACAAAGCCGGACTGGAGGCTGTGGGGCTCCTTCCCAGCACCAACCCTTGGCGAAGTCCGCAGATCCCTCGAACCCGGCCTCTCCGGCTTCCCCAGGAGCGCCACTTGGACTTGGCCCAGGCCAGTGGACTCCTCGTGGGCTGTGGATTGACTGCGACCAGCCTCACTTCGGTGACAAATTGTGACATATTCATTCTTGGCAGTCACCATCTCAGGCGTTAAATCACTTCTCTCAAATTTCCCGAGGTCTGACACATGTAATGGGCTCGGTGGGGGGTTTGCAATAATTCTTTTTCCAGTATTTATGAAATGGTGCAGCTCCCCATGGCTTCTGGGCCTTTAAGCTGCCTCTCAGACATCCCTCCCGTAAATTTTCCATGATCATCACTTCCCAGCTTGAAAATATACATCTTTATGCATCGTTATTGGGACGAAGGAGGCGCCATTGACACTGCCTTGTGCTGCCCAATGGGTAACATGTCAATAGCCTCACCTGGCTAAATAAGTATATAGTTAGCTAGTGGCAGTTTCAATACAAAATGTGTTTTCTAACCATCCTGCTTTCGTTATTGCAAATGTGAGCCCTGTGGATCTACCCAGTCACCTTTATTCACTCGACCAAAGGTCACCCTCATGAATGTTTTGTACACGGTGGCACCTAGCGTTGCCAGAAAAATCGTGTTTTTAGCACTCTGTGCCTTTCTGTGTAGTAAACCCTCTCATTTCCAGTTCCTGTAAACCCCCTTTGCCCTCTCCCCGACTGCTCTACCCTGAATCCAGTTGTTACCACTGTGGGAATGGGAATAGATAGTAAAATCAAGACTTGCTATTCAAGTTTTAGCCTTCTTTTTAAATTATACTGCACTGATAGAACATAAACACTTAGAAATAAGTCTGTTGTATTTTGTGAGGTATAGAGATTTCTGAAATCTTGTCTGTGCTTTGCATCTTTACACATATGAATGCCAAGCAGCTCAGGATAAGAGGGTGAAGTCTGGCTGAAACCGGTTTGGCTCAGTGGTAGAGCGTCGGTCTGCGGACTGAAAGGTCCCAGGTTCGATTCCGGTCAGGGGCATGTACGTTGGTTGTGGGCACATCCCCGGTGGGGAGTGTACAGGAGGCAGCTGGTCCATGTTTCTCTGTCATTGACGTTTCTAGCTCTCTATCTCTCTCCCTTCCTCTCTGTAAAAAAATCAATAAAATTATTTAAAAAAAAAAAAAGTGAAGTTTGGTGAGGATTCCACCTGAAATTTCACCATGAAATGACTATAGGTGTTCTTCACAGCTATCTCAGAGGCAGCACGGTGATGCCACCCTGATACATCAAAGAGAAACATCTGAGAGAAACTTGAGGTTTCTTGAGATTTCCAGCAAATGAGTGTTCCGTGGTCAGCTGCCATCTGTACATCATTCATCTACTTGGGAAGCTCAGTGGTCCAGGTGGACTTCTTCTTTGGGGACCCTCATCCTTAAAAGAGGACGGGCAAGATTAGGAAAGGGGGTGGTAGTGCAGGATCCCGTCTACAAAGAGTCTGGGCGAAGTTTTCTGACTAATGGGATCTAGAAATAGGGAAATGAAAGAACCACAGAGTTTTGTATTTGGATTTTCAGTAAAGATGCTGGAGACAAGAAAAGTCACTTGAAGCTTGAAACACAAGGTCATTACTTGCTGTCCTCTTTTTCCTTTTTTGAAAATAAGATAGCTATTAATTTATTAGTGTGATTCAATAATGATTCTAATAATACACAGACACCTTATTCTAATTAAGCACTTAGGATACATAACTACAGTGCCAATAGGGAACATATCATTCTTAGCTACAGTGCGCCAGAAGTTAGCCACTTTTAGCTCTGACTCAATGCAAACGTATTCATTTCTGTTCTATTTTAAGCACTGTGGAACCGGGCACTTAGAGATTCTGTACTCAGGACGGCTGAACTGCTCTTTCAGATGATCTCCTGAGGACGTTTCAATGTCTACCAGTATCCTCGGTGCCATCGCGTTTGGTTAACCCAGAGTGGGAACTACTTCAAATTAGTCATTGAATATTACAATGATTGAGTGTATTTTTACTGGCCTTTATAATCTCTTTCCCTCTCCATGGTATTCACCCCCACAATGGACCTCTGCTATTGTGATCATCTTCTACTTCTCTCTGCCTCTCACTGTTTTTGGCCTCACAATTTGTTCTGAACACTGTAGGCTGATGAATACTTCATCAGGCAACAGTGGGTCATGCCGCTACTCCCTTTAAAATTTCCATTGGCTCCCTGTTGCTTAAAAAATCAAGTCCTGTGTCCTTAGACTGGCATTCAAAACATAAACAAAAATCATGCCCATCTTAAAATTTCAAACTATGTTCTAGTGCTTTCACAAAAGCAGTCTAGATTGCTCTTCTGGGCTTTAAGTCCAGTTTTGTCACATATTGGCTTTATTACTTAGGACAAGTTACATTATTTCTATAGTTAGTGCCATAAAAAAAAAAGAGATGATCTAGTTTGTTCTAAGTAATAAACCTGACATGTGACAAAATCGCATTTCAAGTCCAGATCCAATGGAGTGTCTGGGGTTCAAGTGAGTTTGGAAGTCAAGACCCCCAGCTGCTTGGCCTCTCCCGGCTTCAGATGAATATTGCAAAGAAAGTCATTATTCTAGACACGTTGTTGTGGTTTCTAGAGCCCAGCTCTTTCCTTCCCACCCATAGAGCTTCTACAGCATAATCATTCTGTAGAATGTAAGTCTTCAAGGAGAAAAACTGTATGGCTGTCACTGCTTCAGAGCTCAGTGCGTAACTGTGCTTGAGAAACAGCTGCTGATTGATTGATTAGGGATAGCTACTGATTCCTTTGGTGGCAACAGAGGAAGCAGGATTTTTAAGATGTTCAGCAACACACCGAATCGTTGGCTGTAGTTACCAGTGTTGTTGTAAAGTAATTATTGAGTGTGGGTATTTTCTTTGCTTGAGGATATGACTTAACTGTGCTTTATTGGTTTTTAACAAAAATGGGTTCTCTTACACAGGTGATCCTGTGTAAGAGATCATTGGATAGTAAAAACAAATAGTGTTTTATTTTATTTACTCTACTGGAAATACATGCCTTCAGGTGAAGGAGCAAGACACAGTTTTGTAATTACACCGAATTCTGTTTCTGAACAAGCAGAGCAATTAATCCTTATTGAGGAGATCCTGGATTGGATGACCTTATAGGGAAAAGGGAGTGTCAAGAATTAACCTTTGAGGCATCATGGAGAAATCTGGAGAGTATTATGCTAAGTGAAATAAACCAGTCAGAGAAAGACAAGTATCACATGATCTCACTTGTATTTGGAATCTAATGAACAAAATAAACTGACAAACAAAATAGGTCCAGAGACATGGAAGCAGAGTGATGAATCTCAGAGGGAAGGGAGTGACGGGACAGGAAGAGATTAATCAAATAATTTATGTGCATATATGCATAGCCTATGGACACAGATAATAGTCATAAAATGGATCAGTGGGGGAAAAAGGGGGACATCTGTAATACTTTCAATAACAAGAATAAATAAAAAAGAAATAACACCACCATGTTATCTTTATGTTAACTTATTCTTTGTTGTATAATTGAAGTAGTTATTTGATTAAAGTAGTTTTAATGTAAAAAAATTGATCAACTTTGTCATAAATTTTTTTATTTTATTGTATATACAATAAATGAGAGCCAGTAAGGATATTCATTAAGGCTGTTTGCTGTAAGTGACATAAATCCAATCTTAACACATTTAAATGAAAAGGAGGGAAAAACTAGTGGATATCTGACAAGACAGCTGAGCCACACAAAGGATGAGGCTCCATAGGAAAAGCTGGAGAAAGGAACTCACTCATGTGTCACCAAACCTTTCTCTCCCTCCTCCTCCTCTCATACCGGCTTTGTGTGTCTTATTACAGGATATCTTTCCCCCAAAACATTTCAGAGAAGAATCCTAAGTGGCTCAACTTTGTCAGTTGCCCATGTCTGATCCCATAAACTATTCCAAGAGAGCAGCATTGAACAAAATAGTTACGCCCATAGTAACCATATGGGTGGGAGGAGAAATCAGGAAGCTGGGGACAAAAACAAAACAATGTGTCTAGTTTAATAACTTAAAAATATGGCTTCCACCTAATTATTTAGCAGTTAACGGAGAAGTTCTGTTTAGTAGGTAAAGAGTCAGAAACAAAGAACCTCTTTGTTCTAATTAATGGTAATTCAAATGATATATTTTAAGTGTCATGACATCAGAATGAGGACTTCCTTTCACTGTATAAATAAATCTCTATAAAGAATTTTTAGAAGTATAAAATATATTAAATTTATTAAAAATATTAAATTTTCTTGACTTAGTTGTTTAAAACTTCATTTTGCTTTGCTACTGTTTCTGCCAGGAATTGTGAAACTCATAATGACATGGTTGGTGACTTGTATTGACATCACTCTGTGATTCCAGAAACATACAAATACTGGTAGAAGCTCACTGCTTACCAGGGGACAATGGGACTGCTCTCCTTTCACAACTGTGTGCCCTCAACTCTCATGCACATCAGCCCAAAGCAGCACAAAAAACAAATAACATTGTAAAAATTGTGTACATTTTCTATTATTTAAACAGTGAATTTATAGCTCCTTTAAATTTTTTTTCTAATTTTCATCAATATAGTTCACTAGAGGCCCAGTGCATGAATTTGTGCACCAGTGGGGTCCCTCGGCCTAGCCTGTGGGATTGGGTCGAAACCAGTTCCCCAACATCCCCTGAGGGATCCTGGATTACGAGAGGGCACAGGCCAGGCTGAAGGGAACCCACCAGTACATGATTGGGGCCAGAAGGGATGTGGGAGGTTGGCCAGCTGTGGAGGGACTATGGGAGGGTCCTGTCTGTCTGGCTCAGTCCTGATAAGCCCAACCCCAGTAGCAAGCTAACATACTGGTTGGAGTGTCTGTCCCTGGTGGTCAGTATACATCATAGCAAGTGGTTGAGCGGCTTTAGCACATCATTAGTATATTATGCCTTGATTGGTTGAACTGATGACTGGATGACTGGACACTTAGCATATTAGGCTTTTTATTACATAAGATATTGACAGGAAAGTGTAGATAAAACTAGAACTAACATTTAATAATTAAAATATTAATATTTTGCCTACTTTCTTTAGATCTTTGTTTCTTTAAAAAATTAAATGGTCATGCATAGTTGGCCTCCTCCCTGACCCCAGCCCCTCATCTCCCTTTTATAGGTAATGCTCACCGTGAAATGGGAGTGCATCTTTCCTGTCTAGGTTTTTGTATTTCCACCACATTTATATATAGACACAAACAATATATGACCATACTGTTTTTGTATGACTTTGGAAATTTGTGTCATTAGTAGCATACTAAAGAAATTATTCTGCAACTTAAACAATTTTCATTCCATATTGTGTTGATTAAATTCAAATATGTTGAAGCATGATGTCACACAGTAAGTTAGGCTATTACTTTACTGCTGCACTATATTCCCTGGTACGTCTCTATCGATGAGCACTAAATTCCACTAATGCCAACTGTACACCATGAGCATCCTTAGAGCAATCTTCACGTGTAAGGTCTGAAATATTTTCTAGGCTATATCTCCAGCTGCTGTATTGATGAGCCGATGAAGATATGGTAGCAAACACCACGTTGCATCCTTGAGATGTTCAAGACTGAGACTCATCTATGCAGTCCCTCCTTTCCTCCAGAGCATGATATTGTTATTGATTTGCTGTCTTAGTGGAGAGAGTTGATCAATTATGGAGATTTTTTTTTTTTTTGAGAGAATGTAGCATTCTTAAGGCATTAACTGCTGGAGGCAGTCACTAATTGCCATCCTTGCAATGGAATGAAGAGTCTTGTCCTGAAGGGTCATTGGTGCCACCTGGTCCACATCTGTGAGTCCTGACCTCAAGGAGCGTGCTGACTCCCAGGAGGTGGATTACGGATACAACACAGGATTGAGGGAGAAAGCTGTCAAAACAACTGCCTAGCTGATGGCTATGGGGAAGTTCTTAAATAGCTCTCTACTAGTTTACTGAATTGTAAACATAAGACAATAGCCTTTAAAATATTTCATGGAGATCCTGTGGGAGGTAAATGCAAAGGAGCATTGTGCTTAAATAGCAAAATACACACACACCTGCACGCACACGTGCACATGTGGCATTATTTTGGTGAGCTTGTCTTATACTCAGTGGCTCAATGCAGACACTTTACAGCTTTTTATATTTCTAGGTATTGTGATAAACATGTTTTATCAAGCCTTAGAAGTGTGACTATCAGACAGTGGAACTGTAGAGTGCAGGAGTCTCCTGGCCCAGTGACACCAACAAAAGTGAGATTGACAAGGAGAAACTAGCAAAGGAGGAGCAGTAATGCCCACCGAGTTAGGAAGGAAACTAAGCCCATTTTCCAGAAAGCTAACGCGAAGAAACTTTTTCCAAGAGGAGGACTTGATCTGCTGTGCTAAATGCATCAATTTACTTTGGTATAAACCATTGCCTATTGATATTATCTAATATGTGTTTTTTTTTTATTTATTGTTGAACTAAATGGGTCTAGTTCATGAACCATGCTCTAAAATGTCCTACCTGTGTTAAAGCTTTATTTGTAAAGAAATTATCTGCTCTCAACATTTCAGTACATGAAATACTTTTTTAATTTTTAATTACTTGCCATACCTAAATATTATATAGTCACTGAAGATAAAGAATAAATACATAAAAAGTGGTAGAGACGGAATGTTTGTGCTCCCCACCTCCCAAATTCGTATGCTGAATCTTAAACTCTTGAGCATTTGTGAGACTATTAGGCCATGTGACTGGCCTTAGTGCTCTTATAAAAGAGACCTCAGCTAGCCCCCTCACCCTCATCGTGTGAGGACACAGCGAGGAGACTGCTGTCTGTTAACCAGGAGGTGAGTCCTCACCAGCAACGGAATCTGCTGGTGCCCTGATCTTGCACTTCCCAGCCTCTGCAATTGTGAGAAATAAATTTCTTTTCTTTAAGCCACTTGGTATTTTGTTTTAGCAGACTATGACACGGCAAACCAAAAATATTATCCGAAATCTAACAATATGTATATAACTACTCATGTAACTTGTTTATATGTTTTGATATGATAAACATCATTTTGATAAGCTCTCTCTCTCTCTCTCTCTCTCTCTCTCTCTCTCTCTCTCTATATATATATATATATATATATATATATATATATATATATATGTAGTTATATATATTTATATGTAGTTATATCTATCTATCTATCTACATTTTTTTAATGTAAATATATTTTTATTGATTTCATAGAGGAAGGGAGAGGGAAAGAGAGAGAGAAACATCAATGAGGGAGAATCATTGATCAGCTGCCTCCTGTAAATCTCCCACTGGGGACTGAGCCCACAATCTGGGCATATGCCCTTGACTGGAATCAAACCCAGGACCCTTCAGTCTGAAGGTTGATACTCAACCCACTGAGCCAAACCGGCGTGGGCAACTACATCTTTTTGAGTAATATAAAATAATTTTCACCAGGTGATTCTCTAGAATTAATATTTCTGTATGCTAAGATTTGAAAAACCATTTAACTGCTTAAATTAATATAATTTATAATATATTTTAATTCCCAAATGTTAAGTTTCTTTCATTATTTTTTACTTTATAAGTATATGTATGTGTATGTGCATGTGTGTATGTACTTGCATGCTGGTTATTTCAGATTTACTTGGTTTGGAAAAAATCTTGTTGGCATTTTAATTAAAATTGCTTAAAATTTATATGATAATTTTATTTTAAATATGTAGATTGTTTCCATCTAGGAATATAGTATATTTCTTAATTTAACTAAGCTTATTGTATGTCCCTCAGTTATTTTGTATCTTTATTTCTTTTTTATGCTAAAGTGATTATTACTTGTAAGTATTTTTAGACTTGCAGAAAAGATGCATGAATAATACTAAGGACATTTTTCCCCCGATAACTATTTTATAGTAAGTTACCTACATAATTCCCCGTCACCTCAACTACTTTAGTAATTCCTACAAGTCAGGACATAATCACAATATAGTAAATTACCACCAAAATCAGGAAATTCACTTGTTAGATTACTGTCTACCATGCAGTGGGGAGACCCATTCAAGCACTGCCAGTTGTCCCAATAATGTCTTACAGGAAAATGATTAAATCCAGGATGAAGGATTGCAGTTAGTGAAACATGACTGTTTATGTTCCTTCAAACTGGAATAGTTCCTAAGCCTTTTTTAACTTCTATGACCTTGACACTTTTAAATAGTATAATCCACTTTATAGGATATTTGTCCATATGAATTTCAGCTTCTTCATGACTACATTTAGTTTATGAATCTTTGGCAAGAACATCAGTAGACAGTAGAATATGTGGTTTCCAACATCTTAAACATGTATTTCCTTATTCATCTGACACCTTGTATTTAAACATGCTCTTTCACTGCTTCTGGCCCCAAGCTCTCTTATACCCCATGTGGATCACCCCCTCAAAAACCCAGACGGGCCGGGACCGGTTTGGCTCAATGGATAGAGCGTCGGCTTGGGGACTGAAGGATCCCGGGTTCGATTCCGGTCAAGGGCGTGTACCTTGGTTGCGGGCAGATCCCCAGTGGGGGGTGTGCAAGAGGCAGCTGATCGATGACTCTCTCTCATCGATGTTTCTAACTCTCTATCTCTCTCCCTTCCTCTCTGTACAAAACCAATAAAATATATTAAAAAAAAAAAAAAAAAAAAAAAACCCAGACGGGCTGCTTTGTGTAGACGCCCTCCACACGCTTGGGGACTCTTAGGGACCACAGCAGCACTTCTGTGGGAGCTCGCCTCACTCTGTGTCCGTCCTTCATGGTCTCCGCCCTGTAGATTCCACCTGCAACTTGCCTGGACTACTGCAGCCCTGCCAGGCTGAGACCACACCACCTCTTCAACCCACGTAGGCCCTGACATCTAGTATCAGGTTGCAAGGAAGGAAAACAAGGAGAGAGGGAGGGAGGGAAGCATTCAGACTATGTGTCATCATTTTCCCACTGAGGGTCTTGAGGTTTGCCAGGTAGATCACAATAACATCTATTTCAGCAAATTGCACTTCTAAGAAAGTGTTGAATCATCTGAAGCTGATGCATTTTTTCTTACTTAATTTGAAATGTCTCTAGCATCTTAATTTTGTGCAAATATGGTAGTTGGTTTGAGATATACTTTCTTATATCAGGTTAGAAATAAATATCAATTATTGTTTTACTTGGTTTTTGTCAAAAATGAATGTTGAATTTTGTGAAATGCATTTTTGGCACCTACTGAGATGATAGTTTATTTCCCTATGACTGTAATATAACAAAACACATTAATAAGTATCTTAATATTAAAACATTCCCACATTTTCAGAAAAGACACTAATTGTTTTAAAAATCACATCATTCTTTAACTGTATGGTTATCGTAATTTGATTATTTTTCAGGAATTTTCTGTTAGTTATGATGCTAACCTTCCTGTTTTGGTATCAGTTATTAATCAGTTTTCTAATTTTAGAAGACATGTTGAAAGATTTTCTTTCTAATTTATGCTTCAAAAGAGTTAAATAAACTAGAAATTATTGGATTTGAGGTAACCTGCTGGTAAAACATTAGCACATATGGACATTTTGAAGGGAAGAGACTAGTCTGTCTCTGACGATTTTAAACATGCTTCCATTGTTAGCAAGCAAGTCAGGCATCCTACCTCTTCCTGATAACATTTGAGTAATGCAGTTCTGAACATTTTAATAATGTAAGTAAAATTAGTTAAAAATAGTTATTATTTTAGCATGAAAATTAAATAACATTTTAGGAATATGCAATTTCCCAGAAAATAATTTGTTTATTTTATATTTCCTAATTGATTTTCAACAAGAGCTATAATGTTTGTATCTCTTTGGTATTTGTGCCTTTTTGAAAGTATATCTCTACCTTCTCTTTCTCTTTCTTTCCCACATCTCTCTACCAGACTTGTGTATATTTCAGGTCTCAGCACATTTCTTTCTTTTTTTAAAAAATATATTTTATTAATTTTTTACAGAGAGGAGGAGAGAGGGATAGAGAGCTAGAAATGTCGATGAGAGAGAAACATTGACCAGCTGCCTCTTGCACACCCCCTACTGGGGATGTGCCCGCAACCAATATACATGCCCTTGACCAGAATCGAACCTGGGACCTTTCAGTCTGCAGATCGACGCTCTACCACTGAGCCAAACCGGTTTCGGCTGGTCTCAGCACATTTCTCTGTCAAGGGCAGGGAGTAAATATTCAGGTTTTGGGGGCCATACTATTGTATTTAACTCTGCTTTTGTGGCATAAAAGTAGCCCGAAACAGGATGTAAATGAATGAGGTGGCTGGGCTCCAATGGACCTTTATTATAGACACTGAAATTTGAATTTTATATAACTTTCATGTGTCATGAAATATTATTCTTTATTTCCCCCCCAACTATTTAAAACTATAAAAAACCATTTGAACTCGAATGTCATACAAAAACAGGTGGCGGGCAGGATTTGGTCTGTAGTCTCTCCTTGCCAACCCTAGTCTCTCTCACAGATTTGAGTAAAAACAAACAGAAAAAATAACCCATTTAAATTTATCACATCTATATCTAATTCTTTGTTCTCTAAATCACAACATTTTAAGAATGTGGCCATTCCTCCCATCAACTTTTGTTGATGTTGAATTTTTCTAGCTTCTTGAACTTAATGCTAACTTTTTTTTTTTTTTAAATTGTTTCCACCAATGGCCAAGCGTACAATGATCTGTAGGACAATATAACAAACAACCACATCCTCATCACCATACTTAATAAGTAAGAGATTCCAAATCGAGAAAAGCACTTCTGTGCTCGACAGCCTGGTGGTCACACTAACTTTCATAACTCCCCAGTGGAAACCACTTTAGAAGCCGAAAGAGCTGGATTAATTGTGTCATTGCGTTCTGAAATATATCACTGAGCTATACAAACAGAAGGAATCAACAGAAGGCTGAAAACAGGATTTAAAATCAGGAACCTCAAAGGGTAGATCAAAAAGTGTCAAAGCAACTCTGGCCCTAAGAGGCTTGGGTGTCTGCCAGTTCTTCTGGATCCAGAGCTTCTGCTGTGTTTTCTAACAGGACAGAGGGAAGGGATTGATCCCAGGCTCTCCAGAGACAGGGCCTCGGGGCCACGCCTTCAGGAAGGGGGGAACTCAGGCTAAGAGAGCATGGCTTGCATGTGGCCCTGTGGGAGGAAAACAAACTCCTGTGAGTATTTGTAACCCAGAGGTGGCTTTCCCACCCTCCTAAGCCTTAGAAATGAGTCTAAGGGGTTGAAAAGCTGAAACTGAGAATTTGATGTAAAGTGGCCTCAGGTTGATAATGGTTTCAGGTGAATGGCATGAATAAAAACCTGCTTGGTACTATTTCAGGTAGGTGTGCAAAAGTTTATAGAGGACACATGGACTAAAATCTACAAAGGGAATCACACAAATAACAAAGCGAAGCTCAGTCTGAACATGTAATGATCGGATTTAGAATATAAAATAATTAGGTTTAATGTGTTTTAATATAGAAGAGAGAGGCTTGAAAATATGAGATTGGAGAATGATACTTTAAAAAGTGACGTTGAAGGTTTGAAAAAGAGCAAAATGAAACAATTGGAAATGAAAAATGTGATTACAGTTTTTTCAAAATTATAAAGAGCAAATTAGACAACACTAAAGGGAGACTGAATTCATGAATAGAACATAGATTAAATGTATTATGCAAAATGCAGCCCAGAGAGAAACAAACAAACAAACAAAAAATAGAAAATATGAATGGGTGGTTAAGAGGTAAAATCACTGAGCAGTTATTATCATATAAGAAAAGCCTCATAAGGCAAATTGTCCCCTCAACCGGGAGTACAGTTAGTTCGACTGCTTGCTATGACGTGTGCTGACCACCAGGGGGCAGTGTGGAACATGGCGGGCGTCAGCGATGTGGTGCTGGCAGTGGGTGGTTGTAGAGATGCTGCTAATTGAGAGCACGCTGTGCGGAGCCAACACTGGGTGACCCAGAGGCCCATGCTATGCCCTGGCTGTGGCGTCTGGCCGCGTTTACTGCTTCTCCACATGGGGACTCAGGTGCTGTGACTCAGGCAGAGGGAGGCCCACAGGGACCCTGGGGACCCAGGTGCTGCCCAGGGCCCGGAGGTCAGCTGGGACCTGCCCTTCCACGTCAGATGCTTGTGCTTCAATAGCCGGCCAGGCCCAGGGACCGCACCTGTGCACGAATTTCATGCACTGGACCTCTAGTATAATATATAGATAGATATACCTATATATCTCAATTATTAAATATTGACATATATATTCATACCTATATAGTACTTAATTTTTTTCTGTCTTTGAGTTTAATGCTTAGTTTTTCTTTTATTGTTTTTCATAAAGTTCAAGTAACACCATTGATGAGAGAGAATCACTAATTGGCGGCCTCCTGTACTTTTGTTTGAGCCTCAAAATGATCCCAAACCTCTCTCCTTTTAATTGTCCGACCTTATTAAAAAGGTAGCATAACGATTCTGCTTTTTAAGTAGGGGAAGTCAGAGAGAGAAAATGAAATTTTGTATCAGGCAAAATTTCTGCACAGATTATTTCAGAAGGATTCATAACTCTGTGACGATATACAAATGATCCATTTTGTTAATCTGAATTTCTAGGGTCATTAAAATTTTTTTCTCCCCTTCTCCGGAGTAGTTTATTACTTAGAGGGGGTGGGGTGGGGGAAAGCCAGTTTAAAACCAGGTAAGGGAAGAAAGCTGACAAAAACATAAATTAGAGGAAGAACTTAATTTAAAAAGTGTCAAAAAGGATAGATAGTCTTAGTTTAATAATAAAGCCTGGTTCAGGAGCCTTCTATCTTTAAATAAAGCGTCCAAGCACTCTATTACCTGTGTACAACCAATCTTTGATTTCCAATCTAAGTCTATTTTTGCTTCTGGTGATTAGCATACAAATGTGAGAAGAAGAAGAAGTGGTTACAGGGGTGCCGATTAGGACATGCCTTTGACTTGAATGTCAGCGGTTGTCAGGCCGGAGGTGGTGAAATGAATCGCTGCGCTGGGGGCTCCTTCGGGGTAAATCTTGTCCGAAAATGACTCCTATCCATCTCCTTTTATTTGCATTCCGTGTTCATCATCCAAACTGCAAGCATATCAGTGCATATTTGTTTTCAAAGGAATAAAACTCAATAGCATATAGCAACGTGCTAATATATGTGAGCAGGCGGCGAGCTGTGTGCGATGACACCGGGGAAAACACCCCCTCTACACAGCAGATTGGAGTCCAAAGATTTAACCTACATGTGGGGGCTCTCCCTTGTCAAGAGTCATGGGCTGACTTCAAGAAACGAGAAGGGTAATATTTGTTCAGACAGATATTAGGTTGGCCAGTGACTCAATGCACAGGAAGACCTGAGGCTAAAGACATCTTTTTTTTTTTTTAAATGTATTTTATTGATTTTTTATAGAGAGGAAGGGAGAGGGATAGAGAGTTAGAAACATCGATGAGAGAGAAATATCGATCTGCTGCCTCCTGCACATCCCCTACTGGGGATGTGCTCGCAACCAAGGTTCTTGACCGGAATCGAACCCAGGACCCTTTAGTCTGCAGGCCGACGCTCTATCCACTGAGCCAAACCTTTTAGGGCTTAAGGGGTCTTCGTTTGGTTTTATCTTTGAAGATGGTGTTGACAGGCACTGCCTATTCATGAGTTTTATGAAAATGCCGCCACCTCATCTACTCTGGTACGAGTGGAGGGTAAGCCTCTGAAAGCCAAACCTTAAAACTCCCTGGTCATGTTGTTAGGGAAGGATATATACCGAATCCCAGCTTTTACCAGAGTTTCCTCCAAGTCTTTGGAATCTTCTCTGAAGAGAGGGTCCCAGGTCCTGAGGGCTCTGGCTTACTTCCCGGCGCCCGGGGCATGCTGAAACAGCAACTTCCTGGGTGGGCTCTGGCGCCCGCATGAAGGACTTTGCAGGAACAGGGAGGTGTGACTGCACGTAGGTGACTGCTGACGGATGGCCCCATTTACATCCCAGGCAGTTATTATGCATGAAACCACTCAGGCATCATTTGTTTCAGGGAGTTCAACCAGTCCATTTTTCAGGCCCATTCTGATTCAGGGTCAGACAGACATGAAGGATCTTGGGTTGGCTTCATTTTGGGCCAGTGCTTCCTGCCAGCTTATTTGCAGCAAATTCGTTTAAAGAGTACTGCACTCAGACTATGTGGGGAAAAAAAAAATCCTTTCACGGTGCCTCTGTGAGCACTGGGGAAGCACTAGTATGGCTGAGCCACGATGCACATTGATGTAAATTCATCTGGACAGATAAGCTATGCCCAGGGCTCACCTGGACACTCGAAGGCATACACAGGTGAGCAGTGTGCAGTGAGGAGGTGCCCACCATGTGCAAATGCACATGGAAACTGAGCTATGTCCACTGCTCCAAACCCAGGTCAGCTTTCAGCCTCACTTGAATCTGAACTTCAAGGAAACTATTCTTTCTCTGCTTTGATGTACGGCTGTAGGTTTCATTCCTGGACAAGCAATGATGGCTGTGGTCTTGGAGTATCACTCAAAAGATTACTAACATTTGTATAGTGCATTGTAATGTAAAAACAAGGTGTTACTTATAAATAATATGCTATTTAATCCACATAATAACCATAGAAGAAAGGATTATTCTTACTCGCCAATGAAGAAACGAAGTCTCTAATTAGTTTAATCAAATTTTAAAGACAAGATAGGTAAAATAAAGGAATTAAACATTGCAAAGCAATCTTTTTATGTAAAGAATTCAGCAGCAATCCAATTCTGAATGAAAAAATAAGAAGGCAAAGTGTAGTGATGTTCATGTTTGTTACTGGTCTATTGTATGGAAACACTGGGCCAAAAGCACTCGTTTCTTTATTTTGTCTTTGAGCATGGAGCAGGCGAAAGAACGAGTGTAACACCAAGTGTGCCCTGTCAGTTACTCATCACAGTGGCATGTTGTGGGTATTGCACTGCCCTTGCTTTCCTCCTTTGCCTTCACGTAGTCATCACGGCCAGCTCTGGTCCCCGCAGCAAGGTCAGGACCTGCAGGATGTAGTGCAGACAAAATTTCCCTTCATCCCTTCTAGGTTCTTTGCCTGGTCTAATAATTACATTGGTAATTATTAGGTTATCAATAATTATATTATTGATTATTAGAAAAACCACAAAGATTTAATTTCATATGTACAGGAGCTTCATAAAGATATGAAGACTTAAAGGGCAGCCGGGTAACTGAGGATTTTCTAACATCCTGAGCCAAGGAAAGGGGCGGGGATCGGAGGATACCAAGGGAAGGAAGACCTTCTATAGGGAGGGAGAGGAGGAAAAAGGTCCCTTTGGTAATAGCTCTCTTACGGATACAGATGGCCCTTTTTATAATGTCAGTCTAAGCAGTTGAGAAGAGGTAAAGAGCTTTATTGGAGCCTGGATTTTGACTATCTCCAGTTCAAAAGAATCCTTATACCAAATCCTTATTTTGGGGTGGTGTATTCTGCATCCCTTCAAGAATACAGTATTAAGCTCTGT
The DNA here is from genome assembly GCF_964339955.1 of Pipistrellus hanaki. Classification (NCBI taxonomy): domain Eukaryota; kingdom Metazoa; phylum Chordata; class Mammalia; order Chiroptera; family Vespertilionidae; genus Pipistrellus; species Pipistrellus hanaki. The sequence continues at coordinate 11,002,104 of NC_140519.1, forward strand.
CTTCTGATCCTAAATTTTATCTATTCTGCTATCCCTTCTTATCTTTTTAGCAACTCTCTAAAGAATCTCCAAATGAATGAAGAACTAAAACATGTCATATGTAATGTAGCAGAACTGAGGCTTCTGCTACTTCATACAAGTAGTAGGCAGAACCTCATGGATGTGTGTGTGTGTGTGTGTGTGTGTGTGTGTGTGTGTGTGTGTGATCTGTATGGATGTATAAATATCACACACAGGGAATTCAAGGTCCAGAGGGAACACACATAATTATTATGATTTATTACTTACAAAGATGGTTGAAGCCACAAAGGATGATATTTAATTGATAAGTTTTGTGTGCTGATTTCTTTTAGGAAAGAGGCCAGAATAACTTCATTATACACAGACCTTATATCTGAGATTTTCCTTCCTTTATTTGAAGGGAGGAGACAGAGTTGATTGACAACCTAATTTCTAAGCGTCCGTGCCTGGCTATTACAAAACCGGGGCTTTGTGTTTGTTCGCTCTGGAAGGAGGTTTTGTAGATGAGCCCCATCGTTTAAAAACACTCAATTGTAAGTCTGAATAAAAGTAAAAACAATTAAACTCAATAGACACACATTGGAGTTAAATGCCTTTCTCGGAATTCCCAGGGATCGCTGAAGGCATTGCCGAGCCAAGACTTCTCCCTAAAGGACAGCGTGCGGGGAGCTTATTCATTTTCTGTTAATAATACGTGATGGTCCAGAGTGAGGAGATTCTGTTCGATACACACACGCACCTGAGGCTGTTTAAGGCATGGGGTGGATAAACTTGTAAGAAATAATTTTTTCTACTGTCATCACATCTCCTAGCCGCTGTTTCCTGCACACAGAATACATTTAATCAAACATTTCTTCCATGGAGGCAGAGACCAGTGTGGCTCAGTGGATAGAGTGTCGGCCTGAAAGGTCCCAGGTTCGATTTCAGTCAAGGACATGTACCTTGGTTGCGGGCACATCCCCAACAGGGGGTGTGCAAGAGGCAGCTGATGGATGATTCTTTCTCATCGATGTTTCTAACTCTCTATCCCTCTCTCTCCCTCTCTGTAAAAAAAAAAAATCAATAAAAAATATATTTAAACAAAAAACAAACACCCCCCCTCACACACACAAAACATTTCTTCCATGGAGAGACACATACATGCACAAAATGTGACCAGGCCTACTTGTCTTAGCGCTGTCATACGATGTAGTACCATCTGGGCTCCCAACGCCAGCACCTCTCACATGAGTGCATTTCGGGAAAGTGACAAAGTGACGCTGCTTTATGAAAACATATGAATAGGTCTTTGTAAAGCAATGTGCAAAAATAAACATCCCCCCACCCCCCAGATTCATGCATTGGAGTGCTTGAAGTGGTATCAGTGAGCATATTTCCTAATTTGCAAGTTAAATATTTTTTCTTTGACAAGTGTTAGTATCTATTTTAGGGATTTTCAGTAAATACTACTCAAGTTTACATACATTTTCGTAGTGTATGGATACGGTGTGCAAGAATGGAGAGCAAACCTACTCATGAAGCTGAAAAGTGAGAAATCCAAAGGAGGCGCAATAAAATTCAGGCCATTTGTAAATCCAAAGATGAAAACGTAAGAGTATGTTTTTGAACAAAAATGAGCAGTGGCAGATCTTTGAGGTCCACGGATTCATCTGGTGATTAATACTCAGTATCCATCAACTGGACTACTAAGATAATACTTCAAAAGAGAAAGGCTCACGATCACTTTAATGTGCATCTTAATTTCCACCCTCGTAAACCTTTTTGCTAAATGGTTAAACTAAAAGTAGTAGTAGATTCATTTTGCTTTGCTTTTTTTTTTTTTAAATATATTTTTCATTGATTTTTTTACAGAGAGGAAGAGAGAGGGATAGAGAGTTAGAAACATTGATCAGCTGCCTCTTGCACACCCCCTACTGGGGACGTGCCCGCAACCAAGGTACATGCCCTCGACAGGAATCAGGAATCGAACCCGGGACCTTTCAGTCTGCAGGCCGACGCTCTATCCACTGAGCCAAACCGGTTTCGGCCTCATTTTGCTTTTCTAAAGCCAATAACAAGAGTAACAAGCCTTAACAGTTACTCGTATTTCAACAAACGATTGGAGCTTGAACCATGTGCCAGGTGTTGCCAGCCGCTGTGGGAGTAGGGTAGTGGACAGTGCAGAGACAGGACATGCGTGACCTGTCCATTGGGGAAAGTCCTCTGCCAGAAGGTTTAGTTCGCTCAGCAGATGAACTAAATGGGCAGTGGACAAGGCACAGGGTGCCTCTGTTTCTTTTGAAGTCTGTTATGTGGTGGGAAAGGAGACTCTAGGCAGCAAGTATCGGGCAGTGATGGAAAGTTGGTGGTGATTGATGGGGGTACTCTGATCAGGGAGAGAAAGGAGAGGGATGACTTAGAGGTGATGCTCTTACGGCTTCCCTGCAGAGATTCTGGCCACGCCCGTGTTGGTCAGACAGGAGTATCCAGCCGAAGTACAGTGAGGCGTTGAGGGGATGGTCAGGAAGTGGTGAAATCCTTTCTTAGGAAAACCTGACTTAACTTGACTGCGGGAGGTGAAAGGGAGTAGGGGCTGTTGGGGGCTGATGAGGAAAGGCTCCCCTGAGCTGGATTCGGTGGATGAAGGGAGATTGCTAGAGACAGAGGGAAGAGGAAAACGGGCCACACCTCCTGCTTTGTCCCGGGGACGCGGAGGAATACGACTAACTGTCCCTGCCTTTCCCGCAGATTCCGTATTAGCAAATCAACATAGTTAGGGAATTTAGCAAATTAATCTTCTCTCTTTCTGATATCCAACGGGGCAAGTATTCGCAAAGGATGGAATGTCTGTCCCTTGAAAGGGAGCTTGAAAGGGAGTGCTGATCGAGTTACAGCAGTGATGGGTGAGGTGCAGGTCTGAGTGACCAGGTGGTCATTTGACATAGGCCGTTCTCACCTTTGTGGTAGGTTTGTCTCAGAAGAGGATTTGGAGGAAGAAAGGCTTTGGAAGTGCTTAGGAAGCATGCCTTCGTTTATGCCCGTGACTACTGTTTCCTTTGCACGTGAAAACTCGGCAGTACCACCTTTGCCAGGCTATTTTGATTACTGCGGCCTTGTGGTGTAGTTTGATACCAGGTATGTGATTCCTCCAACTCTGTCCTTTCTCAAGATTGCTGTTGCTATTCATGGTCTTTTGTGGTTCCACATAAATGTCTGGGGTATTTGTTGTAGTTCTGTAAACTATGCCATCAGTGTCTTGATAGCAACTGCATTGAATCTGTAGTATGGACATTTCAATGATTTTAATTCTCCTTCTTTCTTGCCTTATTTTGAATGATGGAATATTTTCTTCAATAAATACTGCAGTTGTTTCTCGCTACATTGGTGGGCTGTTACCTTCTAAATTTTAGAGACTTCCAGCTTTTTCTTTCCGCTCACTTACATGTTCTGGGGATGAGAAGCATTGTGCTATGTTGCTATGAAAAATATCTGTTTATAACTGTATGTAATTTGTTCCAAAATAGGGCCCACAGCTTTTATCAGCTTCACGAAATGGTTTGTGATACTCTCCCACTAAATAATATAGGGTGACCTGAAAATGTATGCACACATTTTGAATTATTACAAAGGCAGTGTTTATGAAAGTACATTTCATTTTCAAAATTGAGCTATCAGCTATTGAAGTGTATATACATTTTTGGAGGCACCCTGCATATTAAATGATTTGCTATAACAGCCTATTTTCCCATGATGTCTGCTTAGTTTATAGAAATAATACCATATTTTGTATAATTCTCCAACTTTTTAGTTAGAAGGATAATTTACTACAGATAAATATTGACTTGCATTTCAGTATTGAAGAAATTATTATTGTTTGGCTTTTCAAAGATAATGGATTGAATTTGGCAAAACTCGATGATATGACACACCAAATGCACTGAGAAACATTGCTTCAAAGTTGATAAACTGAGACAAATGAATTTAAACTTGAAGTGAACTTGAACAAAAGTCATCCAGCTCATGTTAGTGATAATTTACTTTTAAAAGAACATAAGAGACAGCATTGTAATGCAGATAGTAGAAAACAGTGCACAATTGCTATTCATGAGGTCAAAAGCTTTTATTTACTTGTATAGTTTTCTCTATTTCCAGATTCATTAGTCACAATTATTTTAAGTTTTTACCTGGAGTTACAAAAAAGTCATAGAAGTACCCATCCTTAAATTATTTTAAGTATTTGAATTATAATCTTATATCACTCAACATCTAAAATTTTGACTATGAATTGTATAGAACTCAAACCTGTCAATATCAGCAAGTTTGCAATCTGAAGGAATGAGTAGCATGTCTTATTCAAAGGACATCAGAATTAAAATGTTTTAAAGCTGTGTATATAGTTTGGCTTATTATAAAGAAATAATTTTCTGTGTATTTCATATATTTAGACAAGTATATATAATACACCAATCATTAAACCATGAAATGAATTGAACCAGTTTTTTACAGACTAAAAGCTTGACTGAGGATCTGAACAAGTTTTAAAAATTGTGTTGCTATTTGTTAATAGGAATTTTAAAAAATTATGTATCAAAACTATATGCAACTGGAATGTAATATACTCTGTCACCATGAGACAGGGAATTATTGTTTTGGTTTATGTATTTATAGTTAAGGTGTTTAATAAGATGGAGTAAGCAGGATCTATTTCTCATTTCCTTTCCTCTATTATTATACGTTGTTGGAAATTATCTGTTTTTTGACAGAACAAAAAGGATTGTGTCACTGAAATGCCATACTGCTTTTCTTTCTTTATATTTGTGTTATGCTCATTAATGGAATTTTGCTGGACAAGTGCTAACTTCTGGAAACAAGTTTATAGGCAAAGAACATCTATATTTCACATACATATATTTTTATATATTTAATATACAAGTTTATAGTTTATGAAAATACACATATGTACACATATGTATGTTCTATCTACATATGAATTTTACATGAACTACTTTTGATGCATTTTTTCCTAAAGGAACTCTGTTTAGCACATAAACATCAATCATTACATTTCAAGACTGAATTGTAAAGTGGGATACTACTTAGCGTGATTATGGCATTTGATATATATCCATCTTATAATTTTAATTATTTTCAATGTGTCTACAAGCAGTGGAGTTTTTCTTTTTTAGATGCTGTAAGACAAGATGTTAAGGAATCTGGTTTAAGGTATTTTTTTTTAATAGAAGCCTCCACCGTAGAGAGGATCCACAGATGTGTCATGAGTAAAAAGAATTCACTTAAGAGAGTGGTGTCAATGGGTTATAGAACTGCTGAACTCATCTGAAGCATTGTGGAATGAAATGTTTGAGAAATACAGTATTCATAATTAAGATTGTTAATGAATTGCCTTGTTAATCCATATACTGTATGCATGTTGCAACATTTTCTAGGCTTAATTAGTGTACTTGATGATTATGTTTATTTTCTGATGTACACACTGATTAAGCATTGTCCACACACTGGAGCTTGCAACAAGATCAGTCTGTACAGTAGTACCTTAGTCATCTAACTGGGGACTCCAAATGCAAATAGACCAACTTATGTAAAATTGAATTAGTTCTAATAGAACCCATTTTGCCTGAGCAGCTGGTGTTACATTATAAATAGCATTCTCTTGTTGTAAGAAATAACGGGCTTCTGTTGACAGACCCTTATATTCCTTTAAGCTTAAAATGCTGAATGCATACGATGTTAGAGTGGGACTGCAACTCTCAGACACAAGGAATCATGGGGTATTTTTATTTAACTCATTCTATTGTGCTCTAGAAATGCAACTCATTATGCCATTATGGCATTTGGGAGGTGTGAGTGCCAGGTTTCAAAACGCTTTTCATCAAAACCTCCTGTTTTTAGTCACTTACAACTTTTGTGAATTTTCTTCTGTTATGTTGAAATGCTCCAGATTATCTTAGGTCATATATTCAAAATAGTCATATATTAAAAAATGTATTGAATACCTGTCTGCCTTAATTTACAGATACTTCAGACACATTCTTTTAATCCTCTCCATTTGATGGCTAGATTTACAAAGTTCAATTTAGCATTTAAGATGTTGCTAGACTAAAACATTTAAAAATATATATTTTATTGATATTTTACAGAGAGGAAAGGAGAGGGATAGAGAGCTAGAAACATCAATGAGAGAGAAACATCGATCAGCTGCCTCCTGCACACCCCCTATCGGGGATGTGCCCGCAACCAATGTACATGCCCTTGACCGGAATTGAACCTGGGACCCTTCAGTCTGCAGACCTACATTCTATCCACAGAGATAAACCAGTTTTGGCTAAAACTTTTTTTTTTTTTTTTTAATATTTTTATTGATTTCAGAGAAGAAGGAGGAGGGAGAGAGAGATTGAAACATCAATGATGAGAATCATTGATCAGCTCCCTCTCACTCACCCATTACTGGAATTGAACCCAGGACCCTTCAGTCCCCAGGCCAATGCTCTATCCACTGAGCAAAACCAGCCAGGGCAAGACTAAAAAGTTTTTAAACTTACTTGCAACACCATTAAGAAAGCATTTGTTCATCCACTTGTGAATTCTACAAACATCTGTTGAGTATCTACTGCTTTTCTATTTTATTATTATTTTATTTTTCAATTACAGCTTACTTTCAGTATTATTTTGTATTGGTTTTAGGTTGTACAGCATGGTGGTGGTTAGACAGTCATATGCTTTGCAAAGTATTTCCACTGTTATTTTCAATACCACCTGGTACCATAGATAGCTATTACAGTATTATTGACTACATTCCCTGTGCTGGACTTTACATCCCTATAGCTATTGTGAGTAGCTTCTCTTGACATCATACATTGTCCTAATCATGGGATGTGTGTAAAAGGGAGTTCCTGTCCTCAGGGATATGGTGACTTAATGGGGAATGTAGGAAGGAAGATCAATGACAAAACAGCAGACTGATGTCATTTGGAGATATTAATAGTGCTCTGGTGCAGAACAGAGAACCTAAAAGAAAACATTTAAATAAACTGCACGAATAGTCATCCACATGACATTTTAAAGATTTGTTTAATGTCACAAACCCATGAGCTCTGAGGGCGGACAAAGTGTGGGGGGCAATATGCAGTGGTAGCATTGAGTGTCCACTAGATGCCACGTCTCTAGGGGGCGGTGCTTTAGCAAGATCAAGTGAGATCCAGCACTACTGAGTCGTGACTGGAAGGACAACATGACAAGAGGCGCTTTTTCATTATTGGTGGCAGTGTCCATTGGTGCTGCCATCGTGTGGAAGTCTGGAAGAAGGTGCCGAATGCTTTGGATATGCCCAGACACTTGGATACAGTCTTTTCTCCATCTTTTCAGCAAGGCAGTAAGAGTCTACTGCCTTTAAAATCCCCTTTCAATTCAAATGGTTTTGTTGATGACACAACACACTAACTGGGGCATTAGAATTATTGTTAGGCAATTTCCATAGCCCGCTCAAATTTAGCCCCCCCCCCTCTTTTAAAAATATATTTTATTGATTTTTTACAGAGAGGAAGGGAGAGGGATAGAGAGTTAGAAACATCGATGAGAGAGAAACACTGACCAGCTGCCTCCTGCACAGTCCCTACTGGGATGTGCCCACAACCAAGGTACATGCCCTTGATCGGAATCGAACCTGGGACTCTTCAGTCTGCAGGCCGACGCTCTATCCACTGAGCCAAACCAGTTAGGGAAAATTTAGCCCCCTTTTCAATCTATTTGCCCATTTATTTTTGTGAAACACATTAAAAAAAAAGTGAACAATCATTTCGTACTGTATCAAGACTGAAGCTTTTAAGTTTGGAGTCTGTCACGTTTTAATAGCAGCTTTTGCAGCTCTGATCGAAAAATGAACTAGTACTGGTATTTGAGCAGGTAGTTGGAAAGCCCCTAACAAATCAGTATCAGTTTCTTGTGAAATTGTTTAGTTTTTTTTTTTTTTTTTTTTAAATATATTTTTATTGATTTCAGAGAGGAAGGGAGAGGGAGAGAGAGATAGAAATATCAATGATGAGGTAGGATCATTAATCAGCTGCCTCCTGCATGATGGGGATCTAGCTTGCAACCCGGGTATGTGCCCTTGACTGGAATCGAACCCTTCAGTTTCCAGGCCGACGATCTATCTACGGAGCCAAACCAGCTAGGGTTGTTTTGCAGGGAGCAGCCTAAGCTGGCAGCCGGACATCCTCCGAGGGGTCCTTAGCACTGCTGTAAAGGCAAGAGAGACTCCCGTCACCACTGCTGTGCTCGCCAGGCATTAGCAAGGCTTCTGGCTGAGTGGTGCTCCCCCTGTGGGAGCACACTGACCACGGGGGGGGGGGGGGGGGGGGGGGAGGGGGGGGGCACGGGGGGGGGGGGTTGTAGCTACTGCATTGAGCATCTGCCCCCTGGTGGTCAATGTTCATCATAGTGACCTGTTTTTTATCATTTGGTCGATTTGCATGTTAGGGTTTTATTATGTAGGAAAGGATTACAGATATCCTCTTTCCCCCCAACCATTGATCCTCTTCACCTCACACCCCACCCAGGCCTTCACTGTACTATTGTTTATGTCCATGGGTTATGCATATCCTATATAATAAAAAGGTAATATGCAAATTGACCATCATGCCCTTACACACGATGGCCACCACAAGATGACCCTCACACATGTGGACACAAGATGGCCACCACAAGATGGCTGGCAGGGGAGGGCATTTGTGGGTGATCAGGCCAGCAGGGGAGGACAGTTAGAGGTGACCAGGCCAATGGGAGGGTAGTTGGGGGCGACCAGGCCAACAGGGGAGGGCAGTTGGGGGAGATCAGACCTACTGGCAGGGGAGCAGTTAGACATCAATCAGGTTGGCAGGGGAGTGGTAGGGGGTGATTAGGCTGGCAGGCAGAAGTGGTTAGGGGCAATCAGGAAGGCAGGCAAGTGAGTGTTTGAGAGGCAGCAGTACTGGATTGTTAGAGAGATGTCCAACTGCAGGTTTAGGGATCAGGCCTAAACCGGCAGTCAGACATCCCCCGAGGGGTCCTAGATTGGAGAGGGTGCAGGCTGGGCTAAGGGGCACCTCCTCTCCACCCCCCCCCCCAGCCCCCCTCAGCGCAAAATTTCGTGTACCAGGCATCTAGTATACATATAAGTTCTTTGGTTAATTTCTTCCAACTTCCTCACCTCTCCCCCATTTCCCCCACCCCCATTCCCTCTGAGATTCATCAGTCTGTTCCATGCTTCCATATCTCTGGATCTATTTTGTTCTTCAGTTTATTTTGTTCATTAAGTTCCACAAACAAGTGAGATCATGTGATACTTGTCTTTCTCTTACTGGCTAATTTTGCTTAGCATATATTCTTCAGGTCCTTCCATGTTATCTCAAAGGGTAAGAGATCCTTCTTTTTTTTTACAGCTGTGTAGTATTTCATTGTGTAAATGTACCACATATTTTTTAAAAATATATTTTTATTGATTTTTTACAGAGAAGAAGGGAGAGAGATAGAGAGCTTGAAACGTCGATGAGAGAGAAACATCGACCAGCTGCCTCTTGCACACCCTGTACCAGGGATGTACCTGCAACCAACATACACACCCCTGACCGGAATCGAACCCAGGAACTTTCAGTCCGCAGACTGAAGCTCTACCACTGAGCTAAACTGGTTTCAGCTGTACCACATATTTTTTATTTATTTTTATTTTTTATTTATTTTATTTTTTAAAATTTATTTTGTTTTTTTATTTTAATTTATTTATTTTTTTAAAATAAATTTTTATTGTTCATATTATTACAAGTGTTCCTTCCCCCCCCGCCTTCCCACCCACCCTCTGCCCTTTCCCTACTCTCCATTGTCCTCATCCATAGGTGCACAGTTTATGTTCAGTCTCTTCCCACATTCCCCTCTCCCCTTTTCCCCAAGAATCGTCAGTTCACTCCCCTTCCATACCTCTGATTCTATTATATTCAACAGTAAATATTGTTCATCAGATTTTTTTTTTAATTTCCTTGGTTTTTAGATTCACTTGTTGATAGTTACGTATTTGTTGTTCATAATTTTTATCTTTATTTACTTTCTCTTCTGAAAGAACCCACCTGGGGAAAGAATTGGACTTACAAGTCCAGGAAGCACACAGAACTCCAAATAAGAGGAATCCAAAGAGGACCACACCAAGACAAATCATAATTAAAATTCCAAGAGCAAAGGACAAAGAGAGAATATTAAAAGCAGCAAGAGCTAAGCAGGTGGTTACCTATAAAGGAGCACCTATACGATTGTCAGCTGATTTCTCAACAGAAACCATGCAGGCCAGATGGGAATGGCAAGAAATATTCAAGGTGATGAATAGCAAGAACCTACAGCCAAAAATACTCTACCCAGCAAAGCTATCACTCAGAATCAAAGGTCAGATAAAGAGCTTCACTAATAAAAAAAAAGCTAAAGGAATTCATCACCACCAAACCAGAATTATATGAACCACATATTTTTTAAAAAATATATATTTTATTGATTTTTTACAGAGAGGAAGGGAGAGAGCTAGAGAGCTAGAAACGTCAATGAGAGAGAAACATCGACCGGCTGCCTCTTGCACACCCCCTACTGGCGATGTGCCCACAACCAATGTACATGCCCTTGACCGGAATTGAACCTGGGACCTTTCAGTCCGCAGACCGACGCTCTACCGCTGAGCCAAACTGGTTTTGGCTGTACCACATATTTTTTATTCACTCATCTAAAGATGGCACTTGGGCTGTTTCCAGATCTTAGCCCTTGTAAATGGTGTTGCTATGAACATAGGGGTACATATGTTCTTTCTGATTGGTGTTTCAGGACTCTTAAGGTATATTTCTAGAAATGGGGCCACTGGGTCAAATGATTGTTCCATTTTTAATTTTTTGAGGAAACTTCACACTGTTTTCCACAGTGGCTGTGCCAGTTCATACTCCCACCAACAGTGTACTGGGGTTCCCTATTCTCCACATCCTTACCAGCACTTCTTTGTTGATTTGTTGATGGTAGCCATTCTGACAGGTGTGAAGCGCTATTTCATTGTTATTAGAATTTACATCTCTGTGGTGATTAGTGACTTTGAGCATTTTTTTTATATGTCTCTTGGCCTTCTGTGTGTCCTCTTTGGAGAGGTATCTTTTTAGGTCCTTTGCCCAGTTTTTAATTGGATTGTTTGTCTTCATTCTTTTTTTAATTTTTTTTTTAATTTTATTGATTTTTTACAGAGAGGAAGGGAGAGGGATATAGAGTTAGAAACATCGATGAGAGAGAATCATCGATCTGCTGCCTCCTGCACACCCCCCAACTGGGGATGTGCCCGCAACCAAGGCACATGCCCTTGACTGGAGTCGAACCTGGGCCCTTTTGGTCCACAGGCTGACGTTCTATCCACTGAGCCAAACCGGTTTGGGCTGTCTTCCTTCTTTTAAGTTGCATGAGTTCTTTATAAATTTTGGAAATTAACCCCTTATCAGATGTATCATTGGTAAATATGCTCTTCCATAAATGGGATTCCTTTTCATTTTATTGATGGTTTCTTTTGCTGTGCAGGTTTTTATTTTAATGTAGTTCCATTTGTTTATTTTTTTCCTTTGTGTCCCTGGGCCTAGGAGATGTATCAATACACATATTGTTGTGAGAGATGTCTGAGATTTTTCTGCATATGGTTTCTTCTAGGATTTTTAGGGTTTTGTAATTTACATTTAAGTCTTTTATCTATTTTGAGTTTATTCTTGTGATAATGTAAGTTGGTTGTCTAATCTCATTTTTTTTGCATGTACCGGTCTAATTTTCCCAGTATTGAAGAGACTGCTTTTACTCCTTTGTCAAATATTAATTGAGCATAATGGCTTGGGTCAATTATGGGTTCTCTGTTCTGTTCCATTGATCTAGATGCCTGTTCTTATGCCAGTGCAAGCCTGTTTTTATTACAATGGCTTTGTAGTATAGTTTGATATACAACATTATGATCCCTCCTACTTTGTTTTGCTTTCTCAAAATTGTTGCACTACTCAGGATATTTTTTGTTTCCATATAAGTTTTGGAGTATTTGTTCTAGATCTTTGAAATATGCCATTTGTAATTTAATAGAGATCGTGTTTAATCTATAGATTGCTTTGGGTATTATGGACCTTTTATTGGTGGTAATTCTTCTAATCCATGCACATGGTATATTTTTCCATTTGTTTGTGTCTTCCTCTATTTCCTTTAGGAATGTCCTGTAGTTTTCCGAGTACAGGTCTTTTACCTCCTTGGTTAAGTTTATTCCAAGTTATCTTATTTTTGTTGTTGTTGTTGTAATGGTAAATGGGATTATTTTTAGTTTCTCTTTCTGAGAGGTCATTTTTGGTGTTTAAAAATGCCATAGGTTTCCAGATGTTAATTTTGTACCCTTCTGCTTTGCCAAATTCATTTATTAAATCTAGTAGTATTTTGGGGGAGTCTTCAGGGTTTTTTTTACATACAATATCATGTCATCTGAGAATAATAACAGTTTTACTTCAAAGGCTGACTTGGCAGAGTCTTCATCCTTGACCTTGTAAGAGTGGATATTTCTGAAGAGAGGGCCAGTATGAAAGAACATCAGATTTGGGGTCAGAGATTTAATAAATAATTCAATAAACTTGGCCAATATCACTTCTGTGATATTTCATCTACAAAATGAATGACTTGTGCTAAGTGATTTCTGAGGACCCATTTTGATTCCATGTCCTACCATGAAATTGGCAGTGCAGACAGAGAAAAGAGTTACTCTCTTCTAACATTCAAAATACTGATATCCCAGATGAAGAGTCACTCCAAGGAGGATCTAAGCTGATCCATGTCTTCTCTGATGTGATCGAATACCCCTCTAAGATGTGATGTCAATTGCATCGACACCTATCCACACTGAACTTCTACTAGTTGAGCTGCGTAGTGGCCCAAAGAGCAGCCAGTATTTTCTCCAACGTGTCTGTGGCAGTGGTACAAACTGTGCCTACATGTAGTCCTGACATCTATTACATAAGAGAGGCCTTTCAGAAACTTGGTATCCCATCTTATGCCTTAGAATTAGGTAGGTTATACCTGTCTTCACCATTTTCCTGGAGAAAATCATCAGTCATTCTGAGTGAAATTACACTCACCTACTTCTCTGTGCACTAGAGCTCTTTTTTTAAAAAAATATTTTTCATTGATTTCAGAGAGGAAGAAAAAGGGAGAGAGCGATAGAAACATACATAATTCTAGAGAATCATGGATTGGCTGACCCCCGCAAGTCGCCCACTGGAGATTGAGCCCACAACCCCGAATCGAACCTGGGACCTTTCTGTTTGCAGACCGATGCTCTATCCACCAAGCCAAACCTGGCTAGGGCTAGAGTTCATCTTAAAGGTTTCTTACAAATAAACCCCCAGTTCACATTCAAATGGAGGACTATGGGTCATCTTTTCAGGTGCATAGCCCTGGTTAGGTTTTGGATTTCCTCTAGAGCACATGTGTCAAACACAAGGCCCGCGGGCCAAATCCAGCCCACCAGGCCTTGCAATGTGGCCCGCACCGCGCTGTCATCACTGCACTCCGCTGTCAGTTTATGACATTGTCAGTTTATGACTGTTCAGTAAACCATTCGGCCCGCGATTTAGGCTGGATTTTAGATTTTGGCCCCTTCTCTGATTGAGTTCGACACCCCTACTCTAGAGTATGGGTCTGTATTTAACTGACAGATCACAGAGCTGCATTCCATGAAGGAGTATCTCAAAGCATCAGTACAAGCACTGGTCTAAATATTTTCTAACACAAATAATATTTAGCCCTGGCTAGTATGCTCAGTGGTGAGAGCATCAGTACATGCACTGGAGGGTCATGGGTTCTAGTCCCGGTCAAGGGCACATACTTGGGTTCCCCAGCTGGTTTGGGGAGCATATGGGAAGCAACCATTCAATGTGTCTCTCACATAGTCATTTCTTTCTCTCTCTCCTCCCTCCCACTTTCTCTAGAAATCAATGGAAAAATATCCTCCGGTGAGGATTAACTACTACTACTACTACTACTACTACTACTACTACTACGTGATGGTTGCTTGAAGGACAGCTTAGATATCCTAAAATGTATTCCAGATTGAGTTACATCAGCAAAACTCTATCCATTTTGAACTCCACACGCTATAGCTTGATGTCATCAGCCTCTACTGAGGGACAGCACAAAGAGTCATGGTGTGTCCTGTGAGGATGCCGCTGAGTCCACTGTCCACAGTGATAGGCAGGGTCTTCTTTTTTTTTTTTAATATATTTTATTAATTTTGTACAAAGAGGAAGGGAGAGAGATAGAGAGTTAGAAACATCGATGAGAGAGAGTCATCGATCAGCTGCCTCTTGCACACCCCCTACTGGGGATATGCCCGCAACCAAGGTACATGCCCTTGACCGGAATCGAACCCAGGACCTTTCAGTCCCCAAGCCGACGCTCTATCCATTGAGCCAAACCGGTTTCGGCCAGGGTCTTCTTAATGATGCAAAAACCCCTCTGGTCTCAGCACCAGGAGTAGCTGTACTTTTCCTGAGCACAGGGTCTGTAGTGACCTCATAAGGACACTGAGCTGTGTGATCAGTGTCCCTTAAGCACCGATGCTAAGAAAGGTGGAACAGTGTTGCTAGCACACCCACAGCGAGGGAATAGGGCTTTGTGCTCCCCATTCTTCAGCCATATCCCTGCCCGATTTTATATTTCCAAACTCGGCTTTTCCTTCTTTTATGCCTCATTTAGGTTGATTATACATTCTTTTTTTAAAAATATATTTTTATTGATTTTTTACAGAAAGGAAGAGAGGAATAGAGAATTAGAAACACTGAAGAGAGAGAATCTTCGATCAGCTGCCTCTTGCACACCCCCTACTGGGGACGTGCCCGCAACCAAGGTACGTGCCGAGCCCTTGACCTGAATCAAACCCAGGACCCTTCAGTCCACAGGCTGACGCTCTATCCACTGAGCCAAACCGGTGTTGGCTTATTATACATTCTTAAATGTTATGAATTCTTACAAGCTGCTCTAAGTTCTTTCTGGAACAAATAATACATTAGTAGGTAGGTAAGTAAACCGGTGGTCTTCTCTGCTTCACCCAGTGATCTGGAGGTTTGGGAAAATGCCAGGTCTGCTCAGTGCTGGGCAAGATTTCCTCCTTCTGGCCTGTCTTCGGTCCGCTCCACATGTTAGGGCATGCGGAGGAAGGAACTTGTCTATATTTCAGTCAATACTTAGTACAGCAGGTGAAGCACAGTAAAAAGTGCAATATAGGAAGACTCAGGAAGCCTACCTGTGTTTGTTGTCCAAATTAACACTCAATTTTTATAACGAAGAACCAACGGGGATTCATTTTCATGTGTACAGACACATTCATACTGGATGCAATGCTCTCTGCTGTTTCTCAATATGTGAATTTTGTCATAATCAGCAAATATGTAGTAAGGCATCTTTAGTGAACTCTGTTCTATCCAAAGTGATCTTGATGATGAGGGTGAAAATTAATAACTCACCAAGCTTATATTTAGGGGTGAGCTGTGATTGGTAGGCTTCCGTTCATACCCTGCTTCCTTTCAATCTCACTCTGATCTCAGATGTCTATGTCTGGATGAATTAGCTGCCGAGATAAAAGGTGGGAATGAGACAGCAATTGAGGGGATCCCAGAGAGAATGCATCCGAGATAAGATCAGGGTCTGGCAGCCAGAGCATGTTTCTGATCTTTGCCACTGCGCCTGACAGCTGTGTGTTCCTTCCTAATTCCCAGGTGAAGTGTGTTGACATGAATATCCCGCTTAAAATTTGTATGCAGCAAGAAGAATGTATGACACTGCTCTTAAATACGAGCTCATAGTAATTATTTTGCCATTTTTTTGTTAATTAATAATAGATAGATATTTCTACTCAATTATAAAGCTCTTAAGGACATGGATCTTCTAGTGTTCCATTTTCTGAGGACACCATCATCTTGAATCCTTCCCATGGACAGGTTGAAATTTTATGTTCCTTTTGTTTGTTTTTAGTTCTTTCTTTATTTTTTTAACCTTCCTCTGAGTTTGGAGAGAGAATTGTAATCTTGTCCTGACCTCCTCCCCAACTTCCCCATTGCAACTTCTAATTTATTACCTCTCCCTCTAATTTTGAAAATTCAATTTATATGATGATCATGTTATCTTAACCACCCCTTCCTGTTCCTTGTTGTTGTTCCCACAGTCTTATATGGTTCCAGCCCCAGCTCACTATTCTCCTCAGACTCCTGATACCTCTTGGTCATGTGGGCACCCTTCTCATATACTTGGCTCTCATTTCCAGGGCCTCTCCACCTCCAGGGATCTTTCCTTTAATTCCCCCAAGGGCTTATTCTCATGTCATACCTGAGCTTGTTGTCACGAATATCTGCAATGTCCCAGAAGTCTACATTTTAATACTTCACTCCTTCCTGATCTCTCTCCTCTTTCACGTATCATGGAAACCACCCTCAGCTCTCTTACCCCACCTTCACTCTATTGTACTCACCTGCTTACAGATTAATCCTCCTTGTAGCCAGCTCCCTTCAACTCTGCACTGGGAGCCAAGCAGTTAAACACTCTCCTGAAGCCACTCTCCCTTCCTTTCTCAGTGATGGTGGCATAGAGAAACCCCTCATCCCTCTCCTGTGAATATGCTGCCATTCCAAATCTATATGTTTCCTTCACTTGTGCAACCGATTTCACGCCCTTTCACTTCTCTAAGGGTTCACTCTTGTGACAATACCCTTCCCTTCATTTCATCGTCTGCCCTCCTCTGGTGTATAATTCCTATGAGAACAAAACGATGTATCGTTTTTAAACCAACCTTTCTCTGACCTCCATCTTTAACAACACTTATATTCCTACTAGAGGCTCAGTGCACAAATTCATGCATGGGTGTGGTTCGGCCAGCCCAGCCCCAATTGGGGCGAATCGAGGTTGGGCCTGTCAGGAGGAAGAGATGGCAGGGGATTGTCTGGTGGGTCCCAGCCACGATTGGAGTGGGGGGACAATTAGGGGCAGGGCTGGCTATGGGGAGGGGCTGTGGGCGGTGGGCTGGTCGTCCCTGCCCCTGATTGAAATGGGAGGGCAGGTCAGGGGTGGAGCTGGCTGGGAGAGGGGCTGCAGGCTTATCAGGGTGATGGGGTAGGACTGGTAGGGGGAGGGGCTTCAGGAGGTTGGCCTGCTGGCCCTGCCCCCTATTGGGGTGGGGGTGGGGCGATCAGGGGTGGGGCTGGCTGGGGAAGGGCTGAGGGAGGTTGGTCGTGGGGCCCCCTCCATTCCCCCCCCACCCCCATCCTGCCAGTTCAGGATTGCTGACTGCAGAGGGCATCATAGTCACTGACGGGTCGTTCTGGTCATTCTGGTGTTCTGGTTGCTGGCTTTATATATATATATATAGATCACTCTGCTCATTGTCACAGTAACACATCTTGAAAGAGCCATCTATGGCCCAAGACTCTGCTTCCGTGCATCCATTTTCTCATCAGTACACTATTTTATCCTTACCATTTCTAAAACTGCCCTTGCCTGGTCACTATTGACTTCAAATTGCCAATTCAATGGTTCCTTTTCTGTCCCCGATTTATTTGACTAATTGCCAGTATATGATACAGTTGACTGCATGCTCCTTCTAAATAAACTCTTTTTTCTTGACATCTGTGATATCATCTGCTCAGTCTCTCCTACCGCCTTCTCCTCCTGTGCTTGTCCCTAAGTGTTTCTTATTTCAGTGAGTGACCCTTGGGTTCCTACTGTTTCCTTTAGCTATACTCTCCCGGTGTAATCTTATCTAATCTCTTTGGCTTTAAATGCTATCCTCATGGCTACAACATCCAAATTTATATTTTCTAAACTATATTTTTCACTGAAATCCAGAATTATTCCCAATAGGTTGCTTAATTTAACACGATAACTCTTCTATTTCCCTACCCTTACTGAAACTGTTCCTTTCAGTTTCTCTTTGTCATTAAATGCACTACCTTCCATGAAATTGCTCAGGCCCCCCCAATAAGAGGTAATTCTTACTTCCAAAAATTTCTATCTCCAAAATTTTTTCTAAATCTGACCATATTTCTCCATCTCTGCAGCTCCCCTTTTAGAACATAAGATATAGTTGCCTGGATTATTTTCATAGCATTTAATTTAAAAAAAAAAAAAGAAAGAGAGAGAGAGAGAGAGAGAGAGAGAGAGAGAGAGAGAGAGAGAGAGAGAGAAAGGGAAAGAGAAAGACATCTATGTGAGAAAGAAACATAGACCAGCTGCCTCCTGCATACTCCCTACTGGGATTTGAGCCTGCTAGCTGGGCATGTGCCCTGACTGGGAATTACTAGTAAACTGGTGACCTCTTGGTGTATGGGTTGATGCTCAACCACTGAGCAACCCTGGCTGGGCACTTTTTTAAACATCTTAAAGCCTAGGAATTTAACCACCTTTGAGAACATTTTGTTTTCTTTATCTCCTCAACATCTTACACTTTCCTTTTGTTTGCTTCTACCCTTCTTAATTATAGACTCAGCAAGGAAGGCACAAAACCTGGTCTAATTTCACATATTGATTTACTGCCAGATCTGGGCCCCAGTTCTTTCTGACTCAACATAGTGGTTAAGAGGTTAATTTCTTTGGCCAAATATTTCCTTATACAATATAAGCCTCATTTTTTTTTTGTCTCAACTATGGAGATTGTAAAATATACACCTCAATGTTTTTGCGAGAATCAAATGACTCAGGAAAATAAAGCACTGGGATAACTGAGTGTTAAATAGATATTAGCTATTGTTAATAACAATATGATTATTAGCCCAGAAAAGCTTATAATGTTTCTATATAATATAATGTATTTGTGGTATTGTATAGTAACAACAGCTTCATACTATTATTTTTATAACAATCTGGTAGAACATGAAATGAAATATAGTAAACTTGACTAGTTATATGCATCTACATGTTCGAGTCTCTGCAGGCTTAAAGGTATGGAAGGTACCGTAACCTAGTTATTTAGCAATTAAAAAATTAAAAGTATCTCGATCACTGACAACACCACATGCTGAGAAGAACTCTCAGTCATTGCTGGTGAAAAGCAAAATTGTGCAACCACTTTGGAGAACAGTTTGGCAGTTCCTTATAACACTAAACGCAATCTTACTATCTATCCCAGCAAATGCATTCATTAATGTGTTTCTCTCCCCCCGACCCCCCAGAGGAGTTGAAAACATGTCTACACAAAAATCTGCACATGGATATATGTATATAGCAGCCTCATTCATAAGTCAAAACTTGAGAGATTGGGTACTAGGTTATGTTAGGAACTTGGATAGTGAACAGTGAGCTTAGAACAAGGCAATGGAAATAAGGTTGAAAAATACAATTAAGGTAGTGAAGTTCCGTGGGGGACTGTGGGAAGGGCGAAGCACTTGTTGGAGTCTGGGGGTCCTGAATGTGGTGTGGGTGGGCTTGTTATCTAGAGCCAATTTGAAGCATGGAAAGTGGTCAGCAGGGTGAGTAGT
Source organism: Pipistrellus hanaki (assembly GCF_964339955.1). NCBI lineage: Eukaryota > Metazoa > Chordata > Mammalia > Chiroptera > Vespertilionidae > Pipistrellus > Pipistrellus hanaki. Next base: position 11,021,639 of record NC_140519.1, read on the forward strand.
CAGTAACTCAATAGGACTAGAACTTTAAAATCTGAAATACCTGCTCAGATTGAGAAAGTTTATACTTGGGAGTCAGCCCAACATGAGAATGAATGAGCAAGTGCCTTGCCTCCTGGACCAGTGAAATGGCTGACTGAGCTCATCAACCAAACTCTGTGGAGAGCTCTCTCTATTTTTAAAAATATACATTTTATTGATTTTTTTACAGAGAGAAAGAGAGAGGGATAGAGAGTTAGAAACATCAATGAAGGAGAATCATCGATCTCCTGTAAAAAGAGATCCTGCACACCCCCTACTGAGGATGTGCCTGCAATCAAAGTTCACGCCCTTGACCAGAATGGAACCCGGGACCCTTCAGTCTGCAGGCCGACGCTCTACTCACTGAGCCAAACAGGTTTCAGCAGTGGAGAGCTCTTAATCACGACATAGGCCAGAGATGAACAGTGAATGGTAAGAAACCCACCAAATCTGAGACAGCTCCCAAGATACTGAGCGTGGGCTCTACCTGGCTTTACTGCCAGAATCTGAAACACTTCAAAGTAAACATTTCTCCTTAGCTCTGACAGGATGCTAGTATCTTTCTTAGGGGTGCTCTGAGTCAGCAAGGCAGTCAAAACTGGAGAGAATGAATTCCCGTGTCAGATGATTCCAGTTATAACTCAGCAGATTTTAGGGGGGCAGGCTGCTAGGAAAGAAGTGTGGCCAGCACAGTGACAAATTCCACTCCAGGTACTTGTAAATTTTTAGAGTAGAGGGTTTTTTTTTTCCTCTCTCTCTAAAAAACACACCAAGTTAAGACAGTTTACTGTGTGCCAGGTAGCAATTAACTTTTAAGTTAAAAATGCTTTTAAACTTAGTTCTCAAAATCCCCAAATTAGCTAAAGTCCTGCTTAGTGGTGAAAGACTGAATTCTTTCCCTCTAAGACAGTGGCTCTCAAGCTTTCTAATCCTGTGACCCTTTAATACAGTTCCTCATGTTGTGGTGACCCCCAACCATGAAGTTATTTTCGTTGCTACTTCATAACTGTAATTTTGCTAATGCTAATGAATCATAATGTAAATATCGGTGTTTTCTGATGGTCTCAGGCCACCCTGCTAGCTGTTCATGACCCCCAGGTCGCTTAAGACCATCATGATCCACCCTCAGGTTGAGAACTTCTAGCAAGGTCACCTAAGACCATCGGAAAACACAGATATTTATATTATGACTCATTAACAGTAGCAAAATTATATCAATAGTTATGCAGTAGCAACGAAAATAATTTTATGGTTGGGGTCACCACAGCATGAGGAACTGTATTAAAGGGTCCCAGCATTAGAAAGGTTGAAAATCACTGGTCTAAGATCAGGAACAAAAAACCCCACGATGTCTGTTCTTGTCAATTCCAATCCATACTGGATGTTTTAGCAAGGGCAATTAGGTAATAAAATAAAATAAAATAAAATAATAAAGTCATCCAGATCGAAAGGAAGTAGTAAAACTATCTTCATTTGCAGATGACAAGATATTGCATATAGAGTTGTGTGTAGAAAATACTAAGGAATCCACTAGATAATTGTTAGAGCTAACAAGTAAGTTCAAAATAAACATACAGAAATTAATTGTATTTCTGTACAATAACAATGAACAAACTAAACATGAAAGCAAAAAGCAATTTTACTTGTAATGGCATCAAGAAGAATAAAATAGGAAGGAATACATTTAACAAGAAAAGCATAAACTTTGAAAACTATAAAACATTGTCGAAAGAAAGGCCTACACAAATGAAAGATATGTTCATGGATTAAAAATTTTAATAATGTATAGATGGCAATACTAGTCAGTGTGATCTAATTCAACATATTTCCTATCAAAATCTCAGCTAGTTTCTTTTTGAAAATTGACAAGCTGATCCCCAGTTTTATATTAAAATTCAAGCGACCTAGAAAAGCCAAAACAATCTTGAAAAAGAACAAAGTTAGAGAACTCACACTTCCCATTTTAAAACTTACTCCAAGCCTAAAGTAATCAAGATAGTGTGGCACTGGCATAAAGATACTGGTAGGCATATAGATTAATGAAGTAAAATTGAGAGTCCAGAAGTAAATCCCCACTTCTGAGGTAAATTGATTTTCTGTAAAGATGCCAAGGTAATTCAATGAGGAAAGAATATTTTTCTCAATAGAGGCACTAGGACAATTGGATATTCATATGCAAATGAATGCAGTTGGACCCTACTTTATGTCAAATATAAAAAATTAACTTAAGGTGGATTAAGACCTAAATGTAAGAGCTAAAACTATAAAACTCTTAGAAGAAAACACAGATGTAATCTTTGTGAGGTGGAATTTGGCGGTAGTTTCTTAGATATGACAATTAAGCACAAGCAATCAAAGAAACACATAGATAAATTGGACTTCTTCAAAATTAAAAAAAACTTTTGTGTTTTGAAGAATGAAGTCAAGAAAGCAAAAAGACACACCATACAGTGGGAGAAAACTTTTTGCAAATGATGTCTCTGATAAGGAACTTTTATCTAGAATACATATATAAAAATTCTTACAACTTAAGAATAAAAGACAACCCAATTAAAAAATTCCCAGAAGACCTGAATAGGCAGTTCTCAATAAATAAATAAATAAATAAATAAATAAATAAATAAATAAATAAAAGACACACAAATAACCAATAAGCACGTGAAAATGCAAATCAAAACCATGAGATAGCACTTCACATGCCCTAGGACAGCCGTAGTAAGAAAAGACAATAACAAGTTTTGGTGAAAATATGGAGAAATTAGAACCCTCAAACGCTACTGATAGGGATTTAAAACGGAAAAGTTACTTTGGAAAACCATCCGGGAAGTCCTCAAACAATTAAACATAGGGCTACCGAAGGGCCAAGCGATTCCACTCCTGGGTATGGATCCAAGAGAAATAAAAATGTATTTTCACACAAAAACTATATATTGATATATATATAGCAGCATCATTCATAGATGTCCAGCAGCTGATGAATGAATAAAGAAAATGTGGTCTATTAAAATAAGGAACTATCCTTTAGTAATAAAGAGAAATACACTGACACATGCTATAACATGGGTGAACCTTGAACCTTGAAGATATTAAGCTGAGTGAAAGAATCAAATGTTGTATGGTTATTATGAAATGTCCAAAATAGGCAAATTCATAGAGACTGAAAGTAGATCAGTGGTTTCTGGGCCTGAAGGAGGAAATTGGCGTGGGGGAAGGCAATGAGGGTGAACGGAGAGTGACCACCAATGGTTATGGCATCTTCGGGAGGGAGTGATACAAAGGTGTTAAAATGATGGCAATGGTTGTCCAACTCTACAATATAGTGAAAATCATTGAATTGTACATATACTTTGAATAGGTCCATAATTTGGTCATTTATATTTCAGTAAAACTTATTTTTTAAATTTCCAATATTAGGTTTATTTCAGGGTTAACATCTATTAAAGTCACTGAACTTGATTAGGTAACTGGTCTGTCTGTTAGAAGTTCATACAGCTACTAACTACACTGTACCTGCAGCAACAACATTTGCATTTTGTATGGATTTATTTGTATTGCGTGGTGGTATAGCTGATAGCGCAGTAAAGAGGTTCATTTAAAGAGTTGAGTTTAAGTACTATACATTCCCAGCGTGGGCATTTTCAGATTGGACATCTGCTCCCTAATTTCCCTAGCATTGGAGTATTACCTTTAAATAGCACAATGATATTTTGCACTGGACGATTATTTTATTCACAGGGTATTGCAAAACATTGATGAATGGGGAGCCACGTGTTAGGAAGGAAAGTGAGGCTACACACCCCCTAATGTGGGAAACGGAACTATTTTTATTATTTTACTCATTTTTAATCCTCACTCAAGGATATTTTTCCATGCATCTTTTAGAGAGAGTGGAAGAGAGAGGAGAAAGACAGAGAAAAACATCCGTGTGAGAGAAAGACATCGATTGGTTGCCTCCTGCACTCATCCAACCAGGGCTGAGGCCAGGAGGAGCCTGCAACCAAGGTATGTGCCCTTGACCGGAATCAAACCCAGGACTGGTCAGCCCACAGGCCGAGGCTATATCCATTGAGCCAAACCGGCTAGGGGGGAAATGCAACTATTTTTTAAAGGGAGGTTTTAAAGAATTTATTATTGTACCTGACTTTAGCGAGTAGCGGAATACTTTGTTTAGATTAATATGGACTTGGAGAAATGCTATCCCTGCTAGGTCCCCGGAGGGAAGGTGCTAGGAAGGCAGGCTGGGGTCAACCAGAAAAGGTGAGCAGGCGTAGGGGAGGGGAGTGAGGAAACCAGGGGTGAGGGTCAGGGTGGGGGAGTGTCTGTGCCTTGCCTAAAGCTGAGACACTGTAAGAGGTCAATGCGGGGGGGGAGGGGGGGCCTCAAACAAGTTATTTAGGTCATTCTGGAAGAGAAGATGGAGATCTTTCACCTCACACCCATCATTCTGGACAGAGAGCCTATCACAGTGCCTGTGTTGGAAGCATGCGAGAAAGTGTTATTTATTTATTGATTTTAACACCTATCCTCTTTTAAGGCAATGAGTTCTTATTAGTATCTCTCTTTTCTATGATGGACAGAATCTAGTTTGCCCTTAGGAGATGATCCTGCCATGGTGTTTTTTAAAGCAATACAAAATAAGCAGACTCAAACTTTGAAAAATGTTAAAGTGGTTCATGTATATAACTTTTGGCATAGTAGTGAGAGAATTATTACTGACAAAATAAATTATACAGATTATAGTTAGTGGTTCAAATTTATAAACCAGCAAAAAGTAAATCTTCATTTATTTTTATTGGTTAGCATGAAAATATTTCAAAGGGTGCTTTTGGTTGTTAATTCTCACTGGAGGGTATTTTTTCCATTAAATTTTTATTTTATAGAGAGTGGAAGGAATGAGGGGGGAGGGAGGGATAGAGGGAGGGAGGGAGAAAGAGAGCGAGAGAGAGAGAGAGAGAGAGAGAGAGAGAGAGAGAGAGAGGGAGAGAAAGACATTGATGTGTGAGAAACACATTGATTGGTTGCCTCCTGCAGGTGCCACAAACAGGGCCTGGGCAGGGGATGGAGCCTGCTTTGTGGTACATGACCTTGACTGGAATAGAACCTGGGACCCTTCAATTCAGGGGCCGAAGCTCTATTCACTGAGCAAAGCTAGCTAGGGTGAAAAAGGGTGTTTTAAAAATAGTTTCCGGGAGAAGATTTGAAGACCAGATTTTTCACTCAAATTTTCATCCATACTTGTTTCACAAATGCACCTGCTTATTTGGGCGGTTTGATAGTCATTCTTTTATTTATTTATTTTAAAAATATACATTTTATTGATTTTTTACAGCGAGGAAAGGAGAGGGATAGAGAGTTGAGTTAGAAACATCGACCAGCTGCCTCCTGCACACCTCCTCCTACTGGCATCGAACTTGGGACCCTTCGGTCCACAGGCCTACACTCTATGCACTGAGCCAAACCGGTTAGGGCTGACAGTCATTCTTTTACAATGTAAAAGGGCTTGTTGTACATTCTTAAGAATCGCTTTTCCAGTATTGAATGTATTTAGTACCATGAGGAAGTGAGAGCACAACGCATGCCCACTTGCGGGGAGGGCTGGAAGTAGCCACATGGAAAGAACTCCCCAGTGGCGGGTCACCATCAGCAAAGAGCGAGGGGTGTGAGCTGGTGTCCAGTGGGGACCGCCAGGCAGGCAGCTCTGGGCTTGGGGCTCTGCCCTCCACGCCCTTCTGCCTTCTGCGAGCCGCTCACAGGGAGCCCAGCCTGGAATAAAGCTTCCCGAAGCCCCTCCCCGGAGCGTGGCCGCCTTTGTCATTGTAATCGGTGTGTGTTTGCGGAGCGGGGCCGCTATTTACTCGTAGCTTGAGGCTTGTGTTTGCCGAGCCTGGTGGAGGCCAAGCAGCCGGGGCTCCCAGAAGCTCTCCCGCTGTATCTGGAGGCACTTTCCCCCCTTTCAGTGTCTGCGCCTGTCGAATGCGCGAGCTTCTGTGAAGCAAAGCGCAGGAGGGTACAAGGCCTACAGGGAGGAATTACACCTAATTACTCAAATAATTGCTAGGCTGTTGCCTTCTTAGTCACTGAAAATAATTTCCAGGTCCCTGGCTTTTATAGATAGTCTTCTCCGAGGCAGGAGGACACAGCCCCCTTTTTAACTCGAGCCCATTCAGCTCACAAAATCAGAACACTCGAGCCTGCAAAATTAATAAGCACCACTTCCATTACATATATTTTAGGTTGTTGTTGCCGTGGCGATAAAGTCAGGGACATTGAATCTCCTCTGTTGAGCCATTGTTATCATCCCTGGCCATCTGCTGCAGAGGAGTGATATTCCATCTCATTTGCATGATGACTGATATATGGGAGGTTTGGAAGGACATATGCCACAGCAATCATGTGATGAAAATTAAAGTGAAAGTTTTGGGCCCAGTGCCGAAAGGAGGAGAAGAGGAGGGGAAAAAAAATCTGTGTATGCGCAAGAGGCTGTTGATGTGCAAATGTGAATTCTATCGAGGAGGGCTGAATAGGGAGGTGTGACGTAAGGAGGGGACACGGACGCAGGTGCTTATCTGCACGCAGTCAGAGGCACTGCTTGTCATACCATGGGAACCACCTTCCGAAGACACAGCGCCCGTTCTCCGGCCAGCCCGCCCGGGAGGAGAGAGGTGTAAGTTTTGGAAACAAGCAGAAAAGTAAGTTTTAAAACTTCTGGACCACGCACGGCTTGCACTGATGGTAAAGTGGCTCAGTGACGTTCTCATGTCTTGTGCCATAATGCTTAGGTGCTCTGTTTCTGGGGGAAGGAGTAGGTTGCTGTCGGTGGAAGTTTAGAAGTGTGTGTGGATGGCTTTTTCTGGTGCGTGTTTTTGAACTTCTGTGTTGGGTTCGTGCTGGGATGGATACGGGGTCATTATTTTAGACGCTATTTCTGCATCTTGTTTTTTTTGTGTGTGTGGTGAAAATGATTATTGTATCTGCTTTGAGGAGGATTTGAGAATAAAGTGTCATGGTGCAATTGCATTTATACTGCATCGGTAACGCCTTTGTGTATGTACATACTTGAAACGGGCAGATTTGCAGCGGAGAGCACTTGATAGGAGATGAAACTTTGTACACTTTTTTTTTTTTCCTTTGTAGTAAAGTAAAGTGGACATGATTTCTGAAAATGCAAAAATTACCAGCGAGACCCAAAATCTGACATCTCACTATAATAGAGGAGATATTTTGGGGTACAGGGCTGTCAATACGATATGTTTCTTGTCTAAAGGAATAACCAATATAAAAAAGATGTCTCATATTATTGTGGAACAGTAAAATCCTGGCCTTGGCTACACAGAGGGAAAGAGTTCGTGGCAAGTGGCAAAAGATTAAATTGATAAGTATTGTAATTATAATCTTATTTGTAAATATTTAGAGAAGTGAATAAGAGCAGTCTCCTTAAAAATGATAGAGTTCATTTTTGGTAAATGCAGACGTCAGAAGACTTTTCAGCAAGTTAAAGAGTGATATTAGAAAAGACTGAAGAATGAGAAAAACTAACCCTGAGCAAAATTTTGCAGAAGGATAAGTTCAATAAAATATTACTAAGAATAGAGAAAATTTTCAAACTTGATAAACAGTACTTTACCTCATATTTCTTTCATCCTAACAAGGTGTTTATTAAACCTGCTTGCTTGGATACTTGTGGAAATAGTAGAAATAGCCTTCTCAATGGGGGTAGTAAGCTTTTACAAAGAACAAAGCAGCTATTAGGCAAAATATATAAAACAATTTATCCAACATTAATTTTTTTTTAAAAGAAAGTGGCTTATTGTCAGAAAAAATAATACGAACTCTCATCTTATGCCATAACTAAAGGAAAAATGATTAAAAACCTCGAATATAATTATGTATACTACTTTTATGTTAGGGAAAAAATAAAGTTCCAGGGAATAATCAGATTCATGATCTAAAATAAAACTGAAATCAGACTTTGCCTAACTTTCTCCCTTGCTAATATCATCTGCCCATTATTCTACTTTTATGCGAGTAACTTAAGATTACCAGTTATCTCTTTTCTTCTTCTTCTAAATATTCAATTACTCAGTGGTGATTATTATGTGGCCTTCTTGGCTTACTCCAATATTAGATTAATATAGATTTCTTGTGCCAAATTAGCGGAAATCACTGTTGCACATAAGAGTGATTCACTCTCCTTTTGGTTATATGTATGTTAAAGAAGCAGCATCATTTTAGCTTAAAAGCTTTTGAATTTTAAATGTGAATATACTGTACCTTGGAGAGCATCAGGTAGTTGTATTTAAAACATTTCAAAGTACACTGGAACTTTTATAAGATTCTAATTCAGTTATGTTTAAAGGAGTACCCATCATTTTTTTTTTTGAAGAGTGGTATTACTATTCTGTTATAAAATTAGACAGTCGGATGTGAAGTTCCCTGGGTCTTCTTAAATTAGACAATTGTAAGTGCAAATTAAGTAGAATAGAAATGTTTGGAGCTGTCCATGGTAGTAAGCTCTTCAAAATGTTAACTGTTATAAAATTCCTATCTGCATAATCTGTGCCATGGGCTTTATTACCATTTATAAAGGTCAGTATTAAATTCTTATTAGATAGATTAACCTTGTATATACAGACGTGTTTTTTTTTTTTCAGGCAACGTAACAATCTTACTCTTATAACTAAATGACAAAACTTTAAATTTCCATAATGTTAATAAACGTCCCTGGTTGCAGCTTTAAAGTATTTATGAGTACATAGACAAAAGTCACAAGCTATTAAATATATAATTCTTTAGGTTGACAATATAAAAGCACAGTGCAAACAGTTGCCATGGTAGTAGGCCAAATGTGAACAAACATCAAAAAATGTAACTTGCCCGACTATTGCTCTTGAAATGAATTCTTGTCCTTAGGTGACCTGCCCATGCCTGCTTTAGAAATCCAAAAAGATCATAATTGTTTGATATGAAATGCAGAAAGAATAGTTAAATTGGAAGTTTAACATCATGAAATTCAAAATCCCAAGCGGTATATAAACATTAAAAGAAACTTTGGACTGCTAATCCTAGGAAATGAGTTTTATGGATTGAATTCAACAAGGCTTCAGAAATGGTTCCATCTGCTGCCTAGCAGCTGGTGAAAGGATAAATTTAATTCATTAATTCATTTGGAAAAAAGGATCCAAGTAGTAAAGACTTCATTGCTCATAATGCATATAGGTGAAAACACAAACTGAAATCTGGTCCAGTTGATCATCCCGGATAATGAGCTACATTTTGCCTTCCCCCTTTTTTTTGGTAAAGGTCTTAGTGATTGAGTCAATACGGTGTTGATTTTTATGACAATAACCAATCATTTCCAATCGTTTCAATGATTAAAAATAATCTCAGGGAAATTTCAACTAAGTCAGACTTTTTTTTTTTTTTTAATTAGAGAACTGTAGGTGCTAAGAAAGTACACCCTTTCTCAGTTTGTATATGTCTATATGAGTAGCAGTATGTATATTTATGCTTAATATATATATATATATATATATATATTAAGCATATATATATGTGTGTGTGTGTGTGTGTGTGTGTGTGTGTGTGTGTGTGTGTGTGTATTTATTCTGAATCACATATATTCTGACTGAGCTATCTGGGTTCTCACACTAAATCATATATATCCTAAATCACATTAATGAACTACTGATATAAAGACATTTTCCCATTGGTTGACATATTCAAAATTAGCATTCAAGGTTAATAAAGCAAATCTTAGATTCAAAATTCACATTTACTCAAAAGTTTCGAGATTCCAAGGAGCACTCGCGTGGCTTCCTCCTCTTGCGGTCCTTCGGGCTGGCTGCTGCCGTCTGTGTGCGTTCACAGTGTGCAGAGCACTTCATAGGAGAGGGACTTGTGTGGAGTCTTCTCCCAGCTCCTCTGCCATGCTAGGCCCTTTGACGTAAGACATGGAGAAAAGACTTCGTTAGCTGGCTGGCACAGGCCTTTTGGTACTTGTATATAAGCATAGTGGAAGTTTGGATTGTTTAAGGTTAATCAATATAGTAAGGTATTGGAAAAGTTACCATTGCATTCCCTTTAACTTGTAGTCCTATTGGTGGATTTTTTATTTGCTACCATTTCAAGGAGAGTGAGGTCTCCCTTAAAAATGCCCAGGTCACCTTTTTTGGGGCGAGGCACATGTTTCCTGGTTGCCAGTTAATGGATCCACGTCAGGGTAAGAACATCTTTGAAAGCAGGGCTGCTTCAGCCGCCAGCACTCAGTTTAGCAATTCTTTTTGGATGCTGGTTTCATGAATGGGTTTCTGACTTTTCTTTCTCTGTGGCCCAGAGCTCCCTGTGGTGGGCTTGTTGGACTTGCCATAAAGGTTCTGTGTGTACCCTGTGGGCTGGGTGAAGAATCAGGGTTTATGCATTTACTTGTACTGTTACATTGTTTATACAGCTTTGGTTTAGTTTTGATCTCTCTCTCTCTCTCTCTCTCTCTCTCTCTCTCTCTCTCTCACTCTTTTTTTTTTTTTTTTTGCCTTTGAGGCTCTTCCACAGTGTCAGCTGCTGACTGATAGTAGGAAAACGGCCTCGTGGTGTGAATGAAAGGGACCTAGCGGTTGGTAAACAGAGATAAGGAATAAATAGAGCGCAGGCGAAAGGAGATAGTTCTGTGGGGGCCCAGATTGCTGCCAGTCTGTGTGAGGGAGATGCAGGGGCTGTCCTTTTCCCAGATTAAATTAGTGTGCGAAGTCTCCAGCGACCCGCTCCCCTTCTCCCCGTCCTCTTTAGCCAAGCTGCACAGCCCCTGCTGTAAAGTATTCATTTTACCCAGGGACGAGCCGGACAATGGAGCGCTCCTGATACTTATGGACAGCTGTCGTCATTCAGAGTGCTCCCAGCCTTTCATTTTCCACAGGAGTTGAAAGGGTTTGTACCTTGGAACTGAAAGGGGGCGAAGATGCAACTTTGCCAGTTCTGAGGGTGCGCGGGCAAGGGGCAGGGCGGAGGTGGGGGTGACTTCGGAGTGAGGAGGAACTGCTAAAGAAAGCAATTCTTATTTTTTTTATTCTTATTTTTTTTTTGGCTAATATTATTAAAAGACAGAAATCCAATTTCAAACCTGGGTTCCTTGCGAAGAGAAAATACCATTGATCCTGAAAGTTTCCTAAAATTAAGGTCACCGGTACACACGAGATATTTCATCTCTGCCTTTTCTCCCCTTGTTTTGGCTGAATATGCATGGCTCTTATTACCTGTGAACGTCCACCATACACAGCAAGGCTGCAAGATACCTCTGTAGTCCCATTTTTTTCCTTTTTTTTTTTTTTTTTTTTTTTTTGTGATTTACTGCAAATATATTCAGCATTTGACTGATTAAATAGACCTTCGGCAACCTTGAGGGTCACTGTGTGGAGTATGTACATAGAAAATGCATCAGCCCATTGTACCCTGGCAGCTAATGAGATTGGTCGTTAAGTAAATGACACAAAGCCCACAAAAAAAGCTTAGCAGCTCACTAGAGTATCACAGAGTGTCCCCGCACACCACACCACGGGCACAGCACTGGACCGCCCCAGCCTACCCCTGCTTTCTTCTACATCGCTGCCTCCCTGATGTCAGCGCCAGAGGCAGAACAAAGGCTAGGAGCACCGGTAAGTCAGTCTGGCAATTAAGCCCCAGGGAGAAAGTGGAACAAATCTTAGCCTCACCGAGCGTGGGGCTGCGAGTCCGGCTCTCGTAGGTCAGAAGGAAGGGGCTTTGCTGTCACTCTGGAAATAGTGTTCCACTGCTCCGTGTTCTTACGTTGTTGTTGTTGTTGTTGTTGTTATGTTGTGTAGCCGGTACATAAAAGTTTTTGCATTTCCAAAGTAAACGTGTACTCCAAAAAGGCAAGTGAACCTGAATGCGAGGCGAGGCTGGCTCTCTGTTGGAGAAACAGTACTTTCGCAATCATGCAGGTGTGCGTGTGTGTTCAGGTCTGAGAAACTTTCGGAGGCATGCGGCAACTTCGATCTTAGTTAGTCCTGCTGCTTTTAAAGGAAAATGGAAACCCGGGGTGTGAACGTGTGCAGTAAAGTTTATGCTTGTCCATCTTAAATGATCACATCTGCTGATATGTGTTTGATATAATATATGGGATGGTCATTTTCTTGATCAGTATCTTTAAAAAATCTAATAATGGAACACAACAAAATGAAAACAGAAAATAAAGGCTCCTCTTTTGTTTGTGTATTCTATTCTTTTGAATCTGCAAATGAAATCATTGCAAATCTGTGACATGGAATAGGATGAGTGGTTATTTGCTTGCTTTACTTGGGGGGGAAAAAATCAAAGCTGCCTGACACGGAGTGGCGTTGGCTTCCTATGTCCCTGGGAAAAATGTATTTGCAGCATTGAAGTCGAAGCTTTCAGAGAAATATGGCAACAGGAAGTTGCCAGAAAGTCTTATTTGCCTCGCTGAAATGTCTGTCTGCCTCAGACTTGTGTACTCAGAGGATGTTTAGTTCACGTAGGGATGATTTTCTTACAAGACATTCAGGTAAATTAAACATTTTGTTCTAGGAAGCTGTCAGCTGAGCGGATTGCCACTGGTTTAACAAACTCTGCAATCTCACTGAGAATATTTGAAAAGTGTTGTTAACGTAAGTGCGGCGTTTTAAAATAGATGGGATGCATCATATCAGTGTCAGGATTCAATTTTTAATGACACTGTCATTTAATATCAGAATGTCATGTCATAGTCATCTGTTCATGAAGTAAAACTCTTCATATTTTATAAAAATCAGTTGCTAACTTGCACTGAGACATTCTTATTTATGTAAGGATACAGAAATATTATGATAGGGAGTAAGACACTCTTATTAGTATTTAGGAGAGATTCATAACAGAGGTTCATAATATGATCTGGGTGATTAGAGGTCACATATTCTTCTTCTTCTTCTTCTTCTTCTTCTTCTTCTTCTTCTTTTTAATCTTAAAGTACTTTTCTTCTTCTAAAATGTGTTCCCAACATTCATTTTATTTATCTAATTTGTTTATGTCTATATGTACATAATATATAACATATATATTATTAACTCTATTATGTTTATAGTAATGATAATTTAAAAGAAACAGATTTTGTAAAGAAAGTGGTATAGTAGTGTTTTGTTAATTTCAAGTAAAATATATGTAGGGAACATGTACTTTTACTTAACCAAATTCAGATTTTTCTAATATGTAATCTCATCATGATGCCTGTAATGTGGTAGCAATCATGGGAAAAGCAAGCTATCTGCACAGGCTACAATTGCTACCTAACCATTTTAGTTTAAGGCAGAGTTATAAAACTAGTAATCCTTACAGATATATTAGATTATCATCCTGTGCTGGACATTTCAAGTTTGAATTTCCTGTTTTATAGCTTATTTTCCTATAGTTACTGAATGTTCAGCATGTGAACACAGGAGTGAAATGTTCAGAAAACGCGCAGTCATTTTGGATGGCTGAGATTATTTTACCCCTGTCCTCACCAGGATAGCAAAGGGTGAGCAAACTTGACTAAAATCTGTTTACAGTGTGGCTATAACTGAGTAGAATTACTCTCACAGAAATGGAATTGTCATTCTTGAAAAAAATATAGAGAGCTCTGTTGTAATTAAGAGGAGAGGGTACAGATCATTACTTTTGGTTTATATGAACTTGCTTCCACTAATGTTGGTCCTGAGTTGGAGAGATTTAAACATTTTTAACTATGAAAAACCACTAAGGAAATGGTTTTATCTAATGTATAACTTTCTTTTTCAAAGAACTTTGAGGGACTTCATTTTTGTTGACAGAAGGAAACTTTGTATTTCTGAACTTTTATTCCAGATTCACTTACTTGACAAATATGTATTATTTACATGACTTGGTTTAAAGGATTGTATTAGGGGCTGCAAGGACTATAGGGTCTTCATTCCTACCCCCAAGAACCCCTGATCTAAGAAGAAAACATTTCCTAGATAATAAGGTAGTGGTTATACGTGACATATGAGTGACAAAAGTGACAAGAGAATCTACAACACCACTTTCTCAAGTTTAAAACCTGGTTCTTCCATTTACTAAACCTGGAGTCCTGTTTAAGTTATTTAACTATTCTGGCCTTGATTTCCTGGTCTATTAGGGTAGATGAGTCTTGCCTTATGATTTATATGAAAATGAAATAAGATAATGTGCCTACAGCCCTGGTGTACAATGTTGTTGTTGTTTTTTTTCTTTTACTTCCATTTGGAGTTTGAGACAGTAAGTGGCCAATAATGTTGTATGTTCCATCCACATTTGCTTCTACCACTATAGAATTCTTTCTCATGTTTTTACTTTCAGAGCCCTAAATTTTGTGAGGTTTCTTGAAGGACTGGGAAATCCCATTTTCCATGACTGAGTGCTCAAGTTTAAGGTAACAAGTTAAAAATACTAAAAGTATATGAAGTATATGTGATCAAATGGACTTAATATGCATAGTTTTACTAACAGAAATCTAAAGTGTTCATTAGGATTTCATTACATTTCAACTTAAACTTTCTATAAGCAGAAATATTTAATTGCATTTAATTTCAAAATGGTTTATCTATAACTTAAGTATTTATAGAAAAGGTTGTTATCTACTAAGATTATTTAAACTCATTCTTCATTCTTTTTTTAAATTATTATGTTAATTTTGCTCCTTTGAGATTTATTTCAAGCTTTGGCTTAGATTAGTTCCTTTATTTAGTACTTTATATTTGGATAAAGAAAATTTCCTCTTCAAGTAAATTATCATTTTATTTTATTTTATCACCTATCAAACCTAATTTTTTTCTGAATATTTTAAAACTTCATTCCAGTGAGTTCTAAGAGCTACCTGAATTTCTTTACAAGTATTTGAATCTTGTTTGTCAAGTGTTGCATCAAATTTATAAGGTTTCATGCAAGAATTTATTACTTTTTTGATTTAACTCTTCAGATTTTTTGTAGGAATATTTGTTCTATATCATTTGACATATACATTTAAGTTACAACTTTGCAAGAAATTTGTTGCTGAAAATTTCTGTTCTATAATTCTTATATCCTCAAGTAAATTGCATTGGCTCACAAAATTGCCAATGCCTTGAAAGTCTTATTAGTAACTTATTTATACTATTAAGTGCTGTTAATTACAATAGCATACTAGCTTTTTAGATCAGAACATTTTAATTTATTTGATTAATATAATGCAAACAGGACAATGCTAGAGATACCTGCACAAAATACATGCTCTCCAAATATCCCTAAGTATCATATTTGCTGGTTTATTGAAGTAAAATATATTTTAATAGCTATACTATTATAATGAAGAGTTACATTTGGTAATTCCATGAAAAACACTTACATTATGATTTTATAAAAAATAAGTATGCAATTTTTGAGTGATAACAATTTTCTCCACCTTTTTAAAAACTTAAAAGTAGCATAGCTAATTTAATTTAATTTTCTAAAGGCTGAGGTTTTCCTCATGAAAGAAACATGGCTAAAGGCCAGCATGTAAACATCACTTCATCCTTTTTTATCAGATGTGTCCTATATGTACCCAATTTTTAGGGTAAATTCTTGGCATGAGATGAAACTTAGTTACCTTTACTGGCCATGGTATCCAGAACCAGATCAAAATGAACTGGTTAATTATTTAAGTGGAATAAATAGTATTTTCATTCCTGAGATGTAAATTGAGTAAGAAAACAAACCAACAAAATGAACAATTTTGTCATGGAAAACCTAATTTGTGAAAGAATACTATCAGCTAGAAAGATGCACCTCCTGTTCGCTTTTTTGTTTTTGTTTTTATAGTATATTTGGTGTGCATCAGAATGAAGGCGTTTACCTCTTTTAAATTTCCTTCTTTCAAATAGTAAACAATTGTAGGGAATGAGTTTTAACATTTCTATTCTGAGGGGTGAGAATGAAATATGCTCAAAAAGAAAATAAAACCGAGAAAGACTGAGGCTGGCAATATGACTACTGTAGAAAGAGGGCAAAAATGAGAGTATACAACCTTTTATGCACGGAGCTCTTGATCTTTTTTGTGTGTGTGAGATACCAGTGTCTACCAAAAGGGTTAAAGAAAATGCATTCTGTTGCATCTGCTTACTAAATCCCTTACTTTAGTAGAAATTCAAATTTTGTAAAGATTATTCGTTTTATTGATGCATATAATTATAATCACAAGCCATCTGCTGATTTGGCAGGCATGGTTAAAATTCTCTAACTCTCATAACCTTTCAAGTACAGTGCCCTTGGGACTCTATTTCACTTTTATATTTTGGAAAACATGTAGGGACAAATAAGGGCGGTCATCTGCAGAATGTCAGACCTGAGGAAATGAAAGAATGGAGATCAGGGTGGCTGTGGTGGTTATTTTTAATGGTAGGAGAAATTATTTTTTTCTCCTTTTTTTTTTTTTTTTGCTCATGACTTCATGAAGGATTATTCTAGTAGTTTCTATGATGTATTTGGGAATTTTTTTTCCTAGGGATTAAAGCTCTATCATTAGTCTAAACAAAACAAACAAATGAAAAAAACAAAACAAAAAACAACCCTTCCAAATATTGCTTACATTTGTTTTCACAAATAAATTAAATGTGTTGAAGTAGATTTTTTTTTTAACAGAATATTCCACTGTTTTTATTTTTTCTGAAATTTTCACACTCAACTGATAATCTTCCAGCCACAGATTTTAGGTTGTAGAAGAGTTTGTATGTGTTGATACAGGCTTTTTGGTTTAAATTTTTGGTCACATTTCCAAGTGTTTTTTTGGATGAAGTTATGTACTGATCAGACTTTTTGTGTGGAATTATGTACCTGGCAGGTATCTTCTTGTGGCCCTGCTTTGCTACCACCAAACATTTCGTACCTGGTTTACTTACTTCCTTGGAAATATTTCTTCCACCATCAACCTATCAATGAGGGAAGTCCAAGGGTTAGTTTTTACAGGTTAGAATTGGTATATAGGCCACGTCACAGCAGACTGCAAGTAGGCTGAGGGAAATTGGAAGAAGCCACAGGACCCTAGGATTTGTCTTTGTCAAATAATGAAAACTTACACAACTTTCCCTGCCCCAACTCTCACCTCCACCATCTCTCTCTCTCTCTCTCTCTCTCTCTCTCTCTCTCTCTCTCTCTCTCTCTCTCTCTCTCTCTCTCTCTCTCTCTCCAAATACACACACACACACACACACACACACACACACCACACACACACACCTTAAATATTTGTCCCAAGAACAATTTCTTAGAGTTTGGCAAATAACAGAAAGAACTTTGGGTACAAACATTGAGTTGTTTTTTCTTCTTCTTCTTCTTTTTTTTTTTTTTTTTTACAAACAATGGTAATATATATGACAGTAATAATAATCGTTAACATTCACTGAGTGCTTACACTGTTCCAGGCACTGTGTTGTTTACATGTACATATAATTTAATACTCATAATATTTCCATTGAAACCCCCTTTTTTTGTAGAGGAAGTGACAGACTGAGAGACATTAAGATGTTTTTTTCTGAGGTCACCAGCAGGATAGAGGCTTGAACCCAAATATAACTGTTCCCCAAACCCATGCTTTTAATCTCTCCCTATGCTACGTGGCCTTTGGGAAAAAATATAAGAGAAAGAAACAGAACAAAACAAAACAGTGTCCCAAGTGCACATGGGTTCCAGTCAGAGTTAAATGCCATTAAGTAGTTAAATGATCCTGATGAAGTGACTCGAAGGATCGCTTTATTTCCCTTGTAGACAACATCTGTCCCATTAAGGGTTACAGTAGGTGCGCCCCGAACTCTTTTCATTCCTCAAATTCTAAAGCTCTATGAACTTTTTATGATGAAAACATCCCGTGAATTTGAAAAATAATTCAGCGATAGCATTAGCCTTCATTCTACCTCTCTAAGATGTGCAGGCCAATTAATCTTGATGTCAGAAGTGGTCATTCTAAGAACCATATGAGTCTTAGCTCTATCAGTTTGAAACTCAAACATCTGGCCAAACTAGCTCTGTGAGCACCAACACAGATACTTAGAAACATTTGGTCATTCAGTTCTTCCTCTGAGTATGATGGTGTAAAGCGGAATGTTTTTTTATAATAATAATAATAATAATAACAACAACAACAACAACAACATACCACTGACATAGGTCCAACCACTCTTGTAAGAACTTTATGTCTGTGAATTCTTTTAATTCTCACAACAACCACAACCAGAGCAGCAGCTGAGATGACTGCCTCAAGAAGAGGCACTGCAGTGTGTGTGAGACCCCGTAGCTGCAGTGTCAGGGCCTGACGGCACCTCCACGCCATGGCCTTGGTCAGTGTGCCCGAACCATGACACATTTGGCCTCTGTGGGCTCATGCTTATTTCACTTTTGCTTGAAATAATGTTTGGAAACATACACTGAGTGGCCAGATTATTATGATCTCTGAACATATAATAATCTGGCCACTCAGTGTATATCCTATATAATAAAAGGCTAATATGCAAATTGTCCCCTCTACCAGGAGTTCGATCAGCAGGCAGGCTGGCCAACCACCCAAGTGCTCTCCCCCTGGCCAGGCTGGCCGGAACCCACCCATGCACAAATTCATGCACCAGGACTCTAATATATATATGGCCAGGTTATTATGAGTTCAGAGATCATAATAATCTGGCCACTCAGAGTAGATTACAGGTTACAAAATGTTTAGACACTTTGTAGTATTTAGTTATTTATTTTTGTTATTATTTTATTTTGATCCTTACCCAAGGATATTTTTCCATTGATTTTTAGAGAGAGGGAAAATCAGAAACACTGATGTGAAAGAAACACATCAATCGGTTGCCTACTGCATGCTCTCTTACCAGGTTTGGGCCGGGGAGGAGTCTGCAACTGTGGTATGAGACCTTGACCTGAATCGAACTTGGGAACCTTTGGTCCATAGGCCAATGCTCTATCCACTGAGCCAAACCTGCTAGGACAATTTTTTTATTTTATATCTCAATTAGGCAGTTGTGATAGTCATATAGTTTCCTTAGATGATTACAGATTAACCTGAAAGCCCTTTAAAAAATTGTTTGCAAATACCATGTTGAAAATATAATACTAAGTAAAAAGAGTCAAGTCAATGAGGTCAGACTAAAATCCTTTAAAGAAAACTGTAATTAAAATTATCTTATTCTTAGTATTTAGCAGAGAAACTTTGAACATATTTGAGAAACAAGTGTTTATTAAAAGGAAGAATTGATGTAGGAATGAAGAGTTTCAATCATAATAGAACTCTTCCTAGGTTGATACCACATCAAGTTCATAAGAAATTAAGATATTTTATTCCAGTTGGATATGATTTAAGATATGGTTGCATTTTATATCTACTAAAGTTGCCAAGAGAGTGAAGTAAAGAAAAGGAAATATCAGCACTAGAAAATTGTGAAGAGGTTATTTAGATTCTGTACAATGAGTTGACTAAGAAATATATATGTCCTTAGAAGGTACCAGAAGTATAGAGAATGAATATCAGACATGGCATCTTCCCTCAAGGACTTTATGAGCCAGTGTAGAGGACCAAGGTTCTCCTAATCTTGTTTATGTGATAGGGGAAGCTTGTACCATCATGGCCTATGCAACAACAACAAAAAGACTGTGACCACATGAAATTCTACTCTGCCACTTGGCCTTAATGTATGAGGGGCCATAGAATCTCACCAGACATAGACAATTCTATTTTTACTCTAAAGATAGAGTTAAGGCCCCCCAAATAGAATGATAACCTTACTATAGAGGTAGCATATGGAAAGATTTCAGAGAAGAGGCATTTAAAGATTCATGAATTCACCCTTTTAATAAACTTACTGAGAATCTATTATGTTTGAGCAACTCTGTCATACAGTGAGAATACAGACCTAAGTACTGTATAATCTCACACCAAAGCAGGTGACACAAACACACTGAATTTACAATAGAGTGGGCCTGTGCTATGCAAAAGGCAAGCCCAGGACAATGAATTGAAAACTGGTCAAGAGCCATAAATGACAGCCATCTGGCTTGGATTACAGGATGGGTGGGTAACCAAGATAAGAGATCCAGAAGGAAAAGGTTATTTAGAAGAAAAAGATGACATACACATTGAATGCAAAAAACAGCCAGGTGATATTGACTATACAGTTGATAAATGGATCAAAATTCAAAAATGAGATCTGGGGATGGAAAGATGGACATTGGATGTGTGGTTTCTAAGGAAATATGTGAAGTGAGAAGAACAAAATGAGGAATCCCAGGGAGTACCCATATTGAATGGAAAGGTAGAAAAAGCGGGAGGGGGAGGGGGGCAACAAAGAAGGAATTTATAAAAGGCTGAATGCCAGGATTGTCAGAGAAAAAAAAGACATAGAATATTTCTCTAGGAAACACTGAGCAATAGTGTTAACTACTCAGAAAATAGACTAAAAATGCTCCAATAGATATACCAAATAGAAGGTCACTGGTGATTTTAGCCAGAGAAAAGTCAGTGGAATTACTGTTGGAAGCAAAAAGCCCATGAGTTGTATAGGGAAGGTAGGGTGAAAAAAAAATGACTATGGGGATTTAAGAAGTTTGATGCTGAAGAATAGAGATAGTAATAAATGGAGAAGAAATGTTTATATACTGAAGAGAAGGAACCATAAGAGATAAGAAATTTGAAAAGTTTGAAGATATATGAAAAAAACAAAAAACAAAGTGAGGTAGGAAGCAAATGTAATAGAGCCTATTTTTCATAGGAGGGACCTTCTTCCACTAAAACCAGAGCAAAGATGCAGCTAGAAATACATCGGTAAGTGTCAAGATGAGAGGTTAAGACCATTCAGAATTAATAGCATCAAAATTCTCTATAAAATTAGGCAGCAACTCTGTGTTGAAATGTTTTGGACGAAAAGTTCCTTTAACATGTTAGTTTTTATTAATTATTGCATTTACATCGTACTATTAAAAACAAAGGGTTCTGTCTCACTCCTAAATGTTATTTGTAATTCGTAATGGCGTAGAGGCTCAGCATATTAATGAGAACCAGGAGAGGCAGGGGTTCTCTCCTTGGGTCTGCGCGCATTTAGGAAGGGTGAAGGGGAAGAGCAGAGCATCCTTCCTTCTGGAGCCAGATGGAGGAAGGAGGGCAAAGAGTGGGAGAGGGAGGAATTGGCTTATCTCCATAGAGGACGCGTGTCAGGGAGTTGGGAGTAATGAGTTTGGATCATAGCAGGAGCAGCAGCTACATTTCTGCTCTTAATATCTGTTCTTTTTGTATTTTTTCCTTGTTATCCTGGAGATAGACTTCCAAGCAGTCATCCTTCTCTTTGCTTTTACTACCTCCTCCCCAGACGAAGCCCACCTTCTTATACCCCGATGACTTCACCTCCTATAAACTGATTTCTCTGCTTTCACTCCTCTGCTCAAAGCTGTCCAAGGGCATCCCATCACACTTTAAAATTAAATGGCTCCACCTGTTTTTTTATTTTTAAAACTTGGGGCCTGGTGCATGAATTCGTGTACTGCGTGGAGGGGGGGGGGTCCCCTCAGCCCAGCCTGCCCCCTCCCACATACTGGGAGCCCTCATGGAATGTCCTCCCTTTGTGGGAGGCGACTAGGCTGATCAGGGGAAGGCACCAGCCCCATCACCCCACTGCTGCAGCCACTGCCAGTCACCGCGGCCACCAAGGTGTTTTCATCAACACGGACTCCAGTCCCTTTACCAAGAAAAAATGACAACTTTCTTTAGGCATCTTCAAGATGTGTCTTTCATAGGATATGACATTTTTTTTCTTTCTTTCTTTTTTATCCTCACCTGAGGATATGTTTCCATTGATTTTTAGAGAGTGTGGAAGAAAGAGGGAAGACAGAGAGAAATGTCAGAGTGAGAGGAACACTTTGATTGGTTACCTCCTGCATGAGCCCTGACCTGGGCCCCAGCCAGGGAGGAGCCTGCAACCTAGGTACATGCCCTTGATCAGAATCAAACCCGGACCCTGTGGTCGGCAGGCCAGGGCTCTATCCACTGAGCCAAACTGGCTAGGGCAGGATATGACATTTCTTAGCCCTCCAGCAGCAGGCCTTCGTTTTTATCTCCAGGAGTATGGTGGAAAAACCCTAGATCACCTTTTTGGATTCTTATACCCAAGTTACTAAGAATATTACATTGGCATACAGGGAGCTTAGCCAATGAACAGTCAGAAAAGGTGTTTCCTCTGTAGTTTACACCAATCACCCGATCGCCTCCAATCACCGGCTCCACCCCTGCCAAGGCCTAAAGCCTTGAGGCCTGGGCAGGGGCCCCCCAGCTCCCTCTGATTGCCGGCTCTGCCCCTGCCCAGGAGCCCACTGGCTCAGGCCCTTCCCAGATTGCTCAGGATCCACTTGAGGCCTACCTTGGAGTGACCTGGGTGCCAAGAAAGTTCCCAGGACCAAGGCTGCTGGGTGCCTACATATGCAAATTAACCACCATCTTTGTTAGGTTAATTTGCATACTCTCTCTGATTGGCTGTGGGTGTAGTGGAGGTACGGTCAATTTACATGTTTATTATTAGGTAAGATATATATATATATATATATATATATATATATATATATATATATATTATTGATTTACAGAGATGAAGGAAGAGGGAGAAAGAGATAGAAACATTAATGATCAGACAGAATCATTGTTCAGCAACCTCCTGCACTCCCCATACTGGGAATCGAGTCAGTGTCCTGACCAAGAATCAAACTGTGACCTTCTGGTTCATAGGTCAGCATTCAGCTAATGAGTCACACTGGTTGGGCTACACCTGATTTTTTTAAAATAGCTTTAATGTTGTTTAATTTACAAAATATACAATTTGCTCACTTAAAGTACACCAGTAAATAATCTTTAGTATATTCATAGTTATGCACTCATCACCACCATATTAGAACATTTTATTTCCCACAGAAGAAACTCTTATGCCCCTTAGCCATCACCCTCCAGTTCCTCCCCTGTCTCAGGTTCTGGGACCCACTAGTCTACTTTATGTTTCTGTAGATATGCCTATTGTGGAAATTCTATGTAAATAGAATTACACAATATTTTGGTCTTTTTAGCTGACTTCTTTTACTTAGCATACTGTTTTTAAGCCTTAATACTTGATTCCTTTTTATTGCAGAATAATATTCCACTGATTGTACGTACCACATTTTATTTATCCATTCATTCATTGATGGGCATTTAGGTTGTTTCCACTTTTGGGCTATTATAATAGTGCTGTGAACATGCATGTACAGTTTTTTGTTTTAGTGTGTGTGGACATATGTTTTCCTTTCTCTTGGGTATGTATCTAGGAGTTGAATTGCCAGATTATACAGTAATCCTGCATTTAATCATCTGAGGAACTTCCAGTCTGTTTCCCAGTGCGGCTGCACCACGTTACATTCCCACCAATAATGTATAAAAGTCCACTTTCCTCACTTCCTCTCCAACACTTGTTATTGTCTCTCCCTCTCTGTTTAGATTCTAGTTATCCTTGTGGGTGTAAAGTGGTTTCTCACTGTGGTTTTGATTTTCATTTCCCCCGTGACTAATGATGTTGAGCATCTTTTCATGCATTTATTGGCCATTTGTATGTCTTCTTTGGAGAAATGTTTATTTAAGTCCTTTGCCCAATTTTTATTACTGAGCTGCAGTCATTCTTTGTATATTTTAGATACAATGGATCTGTATCTCTTTCTTGCACTCTTTCTTGATCATTGTATGTGATGTACTCTTTCTTGAATGAACAAAGGTTACTCTGACCTCAGACTAAAATATACCCCCATCCTTAGCCTACATTGTTTTCCATAATACTTACCACTGTTTTAAATTGCATTGTTCATTTATTGTTTACTCAGTTTGGTTCCCACACTGGAATATTATTTATGTTTATCCACCCTTGCTTTTCCATCACCTGTCTTGTGATGCTGAGAGACGGTCGTGGTTAAACACATGGGCATTGGAGCTAGAATCCAATTCCCAGTGCAGCTCCTCATTGGCTGTGTGACTCTGGGCAAATACTTCTCCGTGTTTTAATCTCCTCATTTGAAAAACAGGAATAATTCATAATCCCTGGTTCATATAGTTGTTCAGATTGAGTTGATATATAATATACAAAAGCATTTATAATGGTATCAGGTACAAATAAATAATAGAATTAAAGTACCAACAAGTATTTTTGAGTGAGTACTTAGCAAAATTTCCTACTAATTACATGTTCTCTTGAAGAAAATGAACTGTTTAATCCCCAAGGATTTAACTAATCTCATCTACACATCACCACGGAGGGTTATAATTGTGTACTGCCCATCTGTGGGCTTTGCCTATAGACAGATCTCTTTCTGGATCATATAATTCATAGAATTTGTACTGTGTGCAATGTTTTTATAGGTGACATGTAATTCTCACAGCTCTAGGGTGAGGTTCTATAACTGTACCTTCTTTATGGATGAAGAACCTGAAGATTAGGGAGATTAAATGCAATTCTGGAATCACAGAACTAGTAAATGTGCGAAGTTAGGATTCAAACTCAGCTTGGTATTAGTTCAGAAACAAAGCATGTCACCACTCTAAATCTGTGCTCACAGTCTTCAGTCATTATCAAAGCATTTCCAGATCATTTATCACTGTTGCCTCTATATGCCATTTTTATGATTTTTATCATACTTCAGTCTCCTCCACCCCCACCCCAGAGCTGTCAGCCTGCTCTCTCTCTATCCATGAGTCTGTCTCTATTTTGCTTGCTAGTTCAGTTTGTTTATTATATCCCACATATGAGTGAAATCATATGCTCTTTGTCTTTCTCTGATTGGCTTATTTCACTTAGCATAATGTTCTCCAGGTCCATCTAGGCTGACACAAAGGGTAAAATTTTCTTCTTTTTTCATGGCTCAGTAGTATTCCATTGTGTAAATTTACCACAGTTTTTTTATCCACTCATCTATGGCTGGACATTTGGGATGTTTCCAAACCTTGGCTATTATAAATAATGCTGCAATGAGCATATATTCTTTCGAATTAGTCTTTTGGGTTTCTTCAGATAAAAGACCCTAAATAAACAATGGTGATCTTGAGAAGGAATAATAAAGTTGGAGGAATCACGATACCTGATATCAAACTATATTACAAGGCCACAGTAATCAAAGCAGTTTGGTACTAGCATAAAAACAGACTTACAGATCGATGGGACAGAACAGAGAGCCCAGATATAAACCCACACCTTTATAGTCAATTAATTCTTGACAAAGGAGGCAAAAACATACGATGGACTAAAGATAGTATATTCAATAAAGTGTGTTGGGGAAATTGGACAAGTATGTACAAAAAGAAAGAAAGAAAGAAAAGAAACTAGACCACCTTCTTACATCACATACAATGATCAAAGACTTAAATGTTAGATTTGAAACCATAAAAATCCTAGAAGTCATACACAATTAATTAATGGCAGCTCTTGCTGAAAGCCTCACCTGGTTTTGTTTGTTTTTACCTTTTGCCTCCTTTTGGCACCTAAGGATATTGCCTACTGCTTTCTATTCGCCACCACCAATGTCTAATTTGAGGTCAATAAGTCTCTTAGCACATTCATTTATATTTTCACTATTATCTTTTTATTTTATTTCCTGTTTTTTTTTTTTAAATTTATTATTTATTTATTTATTTTTATTCCCAACTTAGTTTCTTTAGGCTTTTGTAATGTACCAGTCACTCTTCTAATTTAATACATGATTGAACTGGATGTGATAGCCCTTAAATTTTAATACTCTCTCCCCTTTGCATTAAAGATGTGTTAACAGCATAGCAGTATCACATGTGCTTTGGGTCCATTTTAAATTTTTTTTAAATGAGTCTCAATTTACAAGTAACTATCCATAGGATTATTTTCTACTGTATTAGTTTTCTGATAGAAAATCAACAATATAATAATCTACTTTAAGCCTTACATTTATTATAATTATAAAATAATCTAAGCTGCATATTGTCACCTGCATAACTTTTTGCTATACGCTATAGACATTTTAATGTTTTATCTCTAAATATTTGATGCATTGTTTTCTTAAAATTTATTATCGCAGAGGCAGTACACTCATCATATTCTTTATTTTTTAAAATAGTCAACAGATACTCAAATAGTCAACACTCCCATTGAGTACCTTGTCTAGGAAAGGGAAGCTAAGAGGAGCTCTTCCTTGTCCTGCAGGAATTTTCATCCAAAGCTGATGATGAACATGTCAACAACTCATGATGGGGCCAGCCAGGTGCTATTCTTTTTTTAAAAAAAAATATGTTTTATTGATTTTTTACAAAGAGGAAGAGAGAGGAATAGAGAGTTAGAAACATCGATGAGAGAGAATCATCGATCAGCTGCCTCCTGCACACCTCCTACCAGGGATGTGCCCAAAACCAAGGTACATGACCTTGACTGGAATCGAACTCCGGACCTTTCAGTCTGCAGGCCGATGCTCTGTCCACTGAGCCAAACTGGTTTTGGCAGCCAGGTGCTATTCTGGGAGTAGGTATAGCTTCCTATGGGAACATGGAACCCAGATGCGAGACAGGAGGATTTAACAAAATAAATGGAAACCCATCCAGATTACTCAGACAAAAGTCTTCATTTCATGAGCACTCCCATTATTCACTTTGAAAACACTGTGTAAATTACATCTTTGAAAGAATTCTATAGTTCTTCCAAGGCATTTTCTTTTTCTTTAAAAAAATATTTTTATTGCCCTGACTGGTTTGGCTTAGTGGATAGAGTGTCGGCCTGCAGACTGAAAGGTCCCGGGTTCGATTCCAGTCAAGGCACAATCCCCAGTAGGGAGTGTGCAAGAGGCAGCTGATCAATGATTCTCTCTCATTGATGTTTCTAACTCTCTATCCCTCTCTCTTCCTCTCTGTAAAAATCAATAAAATATATATTAAAAATATTTTTATTGACTTCAGAGAGGTAGAGAGAGGGAGAGAATGGTAGAAATATCAATGATGAGAGAAAATCATTGATCGGCTGCCTCCTCCACACCCCCTACTAGGGATTGAGCCCATAATCCGGGCATGTGCCCTGACTGGGAATCGAACTGTGACTTCTTGGCTCATAGATCGATGCTCACCCACTGAGCAACACTGGCTGAGCCCAAGGTATTTTCTTCTTGCACACGCTTTTTGGGAAAAATTTGAATGTAGCTAAAAAATATGTATTCTGTTACTTCAGACAGAAAACTTAGGTCAAATTCCCTCAGTCACGATTATAGCTAAAATAATATTGTGATATAGAGAGAGACCAACTGACCAATGAAAGGCAATAAAATTAATAGGCTGGAATTGGTTAAGCATAGCACAAAATGCCTGATCTGAACTGTAGTGACCTGTGATTAACCACAGGAGACAATGATAGAACCAGATGGTCAAATGACCAAAGGCACTCATTTAGTCTGACTCATTGTAACGCTTAAAAATCATCCAAGGAGAGAGATCAGTTTAGGATCTCCATATTCACAGGAAGTCTCAGTCCATGCTAACTAAGTGTACTTCTCTTCTCAATGTGTATGGTTATGAGTGCTTGGCTCAAACTACATACCCTGATGGGCATACTTCTGAAGGGGAGCTTTTAAGGAGCCCAGCAGATTGTTCTCTCCAGTTACCAAAATGTAAATGGGCACCCACATCTCCTCATAGACGTGTGTGTGTGTGTGTGTGTGTGTGTGTGTGTGTGTGTGTGTGTGTGTATGAATCAATCCTCATCTGAGGATTTTTTCCCCATTGATTTTTAGAGAGAGTGGAAGGGATGGGGAGTGACACACAGAGAGAAACATTATTGATGTGTTGATTGGTTGCGCACCAGAGGCATATGCCCTTGACCGGAATTGATCCTGGCACCCTTCATTCCACAGGCCAATGACACTCTATCCACTTAGTCAAACTGGCTAGGGCTCCTCAGAGATTTTTTATTTTATTGTTTCTTTGATTTCCACAACAGAAATGCCTATACTCTTAGAGCATTCCTCATGCACACACCATAAACCCCTCTCCACTTACTGAGGACTCCACTTGTTTATGTAAACAGTTTCTCCTCTTCTCCAAAAGAATAGGTGCTTAATGAAAACTTGAGTAAATACATTATGAATTCATTAATTAATACTGTTCTGTACTGAAAGGGTGAGTTACACAGATACAATCAAATTCCTTATCGGTGACACTATCATCTCATCTGCTCCTATTGAGGTGAGATTGATGATTTTAAAGTAGCTTTGTTAATCAATGTCAGCGGGGGAGCACAACCAAATAAGGAGCGTGAGAATCCAGGAGTGGCATTTATCCCTTGAAAGCCTTCCTCATGTGCTCACTGACATTTCTTACAGTAAGCCGTCTTCCTCCAGCATCACTGCAGTCCTATTTAACAAGTTTGGGTTTCAGGAAAATAAATAAATATATATTTTTTCTGATTGGAGCAGCCCAATGCTAAAGTGCTTAATTTCTGCTCAGAGGGTAACTAGTTTGTAAACTCACCTTCCATGTTTTTCCTGTACCACACTCAGCCAGGGTTCATTCTGTAATTTATCTTATCACCAACTGGTTGCACGTTCCTCTTCCTAATACACTGAGTGGCCAGATTGTTATGAGCTCTGAACACATAGTAAACTGGTCACTCAGTGTATATTCTATATAATAAAAAGCTAATATGCAAATTGTCCCCTCGACCAGGAGTTCGACCAGCAGGCAGGCCGGCCAACCACTCATGTCTCCTCCCCTTGGCCAGGCTGGCCAGACCCCACCCATGCATGAATTCATGCACCGGGCCATATATATATACACACACACTGAGTGGTCAGATTATTATGATCTCTGAACCCATAATAATCTGACCACTCAGTATATATGTATTCCTATGCATTACATTGCAAAATGCCCTTTTAAGAGGTTTATCACTGAGATATTTACATGAACAGCAATGCAAATATATCTTTAGTATTAGACTAAAAGGCTTTTCATCCTTCAAGAAGTTTTCAGGATAATATTCTTCAAAACAGAAGCAATGAAAAGGACACTTCATGCAGTGTATACATATAAGACACTCACACCATTTAGAAAAGGTGAGAATTTCCCAGAGCTGGCAAAATAATGAATGCCTCGAGGAACTTTGCATCATTGCTTGACATTGAAGTTTGTGTGTATTATATAATTCTTAATGAATTCATTTTCATATTGTATTTGCTCTTGGCACGTTTAAATGTTGTGCAGTCCTATATTTGTAATTTGTGTGCTTGCAGTTGTTAATGACACCTGAGATGAAGGAGTAAATAATTGTTATTTCTGTGTTGACATCCGTGGGCCCATCTGAAGGGAAGATCAAGTTCAGGAAACTATGAAGTGGTTCTCAGAATGTACTTCGTTGTACATTGTAATGATAGGCCAGGACATTCACTTTTTATCTGTTCCTTCCTATCATAAAGTATTAAAACACAAAGCAGACAAACAACTCTGGAATAAAGTGGAAGCATTTCTGTTTCATGTGGATGCAGTTAGCCTTTGGCAACTGAGTTTTTTCAGTGCATCTGATGGTAAATATCCAAGGCAACGATTCTCAGAGTTTAGTCCCCAAACCACCAGCACCGGTATCATCTGAAAACTGGATAGAAATGTACATCCTCAGTCCTCATCACAGACTTCCCATCAGTCACCTGTGTTTTAACAAGCCCATGGCTCTGATGCCAACAAAAGTGTGGGAACCTCTGCTCTGACATTGCTATTCGAAGTGTGGTCCATGGGTCAGCAGGCACACCTGGGCCCTTATTAGCAATGTCGGACCTGAGGGTGCCGGAGTCAGGACCTACTTTGTAACACAATGCCTAGGTGATCCAGATGCACATGAAAAACGGAGAGCCACTGATCTGAGGTTTACAGCAGGAATGTCACCAGTGGGAGAGTATCCTCTATTCAGAGGCATTTTGGAGGCTGTCAAAGTGGAACTCAATGGATACTTTACTGATTTTATGTTCCTCTTAGTTCTCTTTGAAATTTAAAACAAAAGGTGAGGGAAAGAGATGTATAAATCTCTTGGTTGCAATATTTAAAAAAATATTTAAAGGCACACTGTCTAGATTATGAGATGGAGAGTAGAGCCATTATCTGGATAGCAGAGCTATTATCTGGGTAATAAATCCTGTGTCTAGTATATGGTATATATATTCCATAATCCCACATATAGATAATATATATATCACACAATGATCTAGACATATTAGGTGAAAGTCGAAATTTTTTCAAAAACTCAGTTTCTAATTCACTTTGCATATACAAATAAACCCAAGTTATGTTTTGTGTCTTTTCACATGAGATTATTTTCTACCTCGGACTTTAATTTTTGGTAGTGAATCTTTTTAGAAAGTCTTTATAACCAGTGAAGAAGTTGCAGATTTTCCAGGCTCTGTCTTAGACAGGGTAATCGTTATGATGCTAAGGAATTAGTAAAACAAAGCATTCTTGGGAGGCAGTGCTGAAGTTTGCTTCGTCCTAAGCATTTGGCATTTTGCATTTGCCAGTGACGAATGCAGTGGAGGAAAAGAATAGTTGACCAAGTAAAATCTGATTTGCGAAAATATTTTTTTAGCATGGAAACACAGGAGAATTAAAGGATTAAAAAAATCCTTTTGAAATTTTTGCACAACAACCCCCCCCCCACCCCCCTATGTAAATAGGACTGTCACTCGGTGTTTGTCCACAGCTAGAACTCCAGATGAACCAGTGTAGTGTGCGATGACAGGAACAGCTGACTCATTAGCAGAGAGCAGAGAAAGGTAATTAACCCTGGGAAAAGTACAGCTGCCATGCGGGCTGTTCCTTTCTGTAGGATCTGATTAGAAATTAGTGTTAAACCACTGATTCTTTTTTTTTTTTTTTTTTTTTTTAAAGACTGTCATTGATAATTTTCACGTTCACTCTCAGGTGTGTCCCTAGAAAAGGTTCTCAAATGTACTTCTATACAATAGGGCTCAAATTTAAAAAGCATTTTCTGAAAGCAGTAGACACTTATTTTGCTTGTTGGGGGAGAATTCTTTCTAAGGAATATTTTGCTTGACTATGGAAGATTGGTCTTACCCCAACCCATACATGAATAGTCAGTGTGTAAATCACTTGAAAGGATTGTTTTATATAGTCAATAAGCTGTGCCTAATTACTACTTAATTAAGTTTTTTCTTTCTTTCTTTCTTTCTTTCCTTTTTTTTTTTTTTTTTCATTTTTCCTCTGATGATGCTTCTTGTCAGTAGCAATGGAAACTCTCCAGTTCAAATCCAATGGGTGTGAGTGAAGGTAAGTGAAGACTATTTTAAACTAAAGTTTTCCCCCAAAGAAAAGTAATCCCTCACTTTCAATGCCCTTCACAAACTTGAGTTATTGAAGCACTTGTGTTTAGGGGACAACCCAAAATCTTTGACTTTATCACTGTTCGTATCATCGTGGTAATTTGAGATGCATCCTTATATTTTTGAGAAGTGTGTCTACCTGCTCATCTTGACTTATGACTTCACTTGTCTCATATAAGGAGCATTAACACGTTAACACAATTGAAATTCACGTTCATAGTTAAGGAATTCGGTAGGCAGAATAATGCCTGTCTCCCCCTCCTCCTCCCTCCAAAATGTCTGTCTTTTTTTTTTAATTTCTTTATTGATTAAGATATCACATATTTGTTCTCAACCCCCCATTCCAATCTCCCATCTCCCCACCCCCACTCCAAATGTCTATGTCTTAATTCCTAAAACCTGTGTCTAGGTCACCTCACCAGGCAGTGTGATTAAATAAAGGACATTGAGATAGAGAGATTACCCTGGATTAGCCAGGTAGGCCCAACTAATCACACTGTTCATAGTTAAGAAAAAGGCAGAAGAATGGGTCAGAGAGATGCCAATTTGAGAAGAACTCAACTTACCAATTTCGGCTTTGAAGATGGAGACCTGGAGCTATGAATCAAGGAATGCAGAGACCCCTAGAGTCTAAAAATAGCTCTTAGAGTACCACCAGCAAGAAAATAGGGACCTCAGTCCTAGCATCCTAAGAAACTGGAGGCTGCCAGCAGCCCAGATGAGCAAGAAAATGAATTCTCCTCCCGGGGCCTCCAGAAGAGCCATAGCCCGACTTTAAAGTTCAGCCTGGTGCGACCGTACCAGACGTCGGACTTCCACAGCTGTACAGGAACATATCTGTGTTGACTTTACATTTGTGAAAATGTGTTACAACAGCAAAAGGAAACTAATATGGAAGATAAATAAGCCAGCCAATAGATGGGATGTATTTTGCCGTTGGCCATATACATTCTATGAAGAGTTTCCAGTGTTTGAGTGAAGAGTGAGAGCCCAAGACTGGGAGTCTTTTTTTTTTTTTTTTTTTAAAGTATTTTATTGATTTTTTTTACAGAGAGGAAGGTAGAGGGATAGTTAGAGACATTGATGAGAGAGAAACATCCATCAGCTGCCTCCTGTACACCCCTACTGGGAATGTGCCTGCAACCAAGGTACATGCCCTTGACCGGAATTGAATCTGGAGCCCTTCAGTCCGCAGGTCAACGCTCTATCCACAATCTGACCTGGGACCCCATAAGACTACAGGCCAACGGTTAGGGAAAGACTGAGAGTCGTTAGGAATTGGAAGGTTCACTTAGTAGATGCTAATGGTGATTGTCACCAACTTTGGGATTCCTATCTTCTGCTTTGCTATACCTCTCCCCACTCCAAAAATAATTCTCCACGTGATATTCGTGTGAACACAATGCCTATCATCCAAAGTGCAAATGAGTACATGTTATTGGAACATCTAGCCACCCGTGGGGACAGTGGGTAAGGCAGTGAGCTCACTTTGTTGCCTTTATTCTTATGGGAAATTGATAGCACCTTCCCCATAGGCAGGCCATTCGGACTCAGGAGAAAGTGCATATAAATAGTGACAAAATGCTTCTTGTGAAGAGTTCAGTCAAGGTGAGCTATCATTAGTTAGAAGATACTGTCACTTACTATTTTGAGCAAAATAAAAGATTTCTTTTGTCTTTCCTCATGATTAGTGCTA
This sequence comes from Pipistrellus hanaki, assembly GCF_964339955.1. Classification (NCBI taxonomy): domain Eukaryota; kingdom Metazoa; phylum Chordata; class Mammalia; order Chiroptera; family Vespertilionidae; genus Pipistrellus; species Pipistrellus hanaki. The sequence goes on from NC_140519.1 coordinate 11,054,715, forward strand.
CTTTATCTCCAGTACAAATGTCATTAGTTTGAAATAAAATGTAAGTGCATAATAGTCAGGACATTCTGACACAGCATATGTAGGAAAAGTGAGATATAAAAACTGGGAACTTGGGTATAGGTTGAGTGAGTTGGAGATCTTTTAGATTATTTTCATGCCAAATAGGAAAAAATAGGCTGTATTTCTATTTTTCCCTTTGGTTTTTGTTTTCACAAAAGAACCACATCAAATCACAAACTGGGCTTCTTATATAAATTAAGTGATAGTAGACATTAGGTAAAAGCTGACCACAAAAAGGTCATGTTTGCTCTTCTTTGCATTTGGGAGCTGACTGACATCTTCAACATAAGGGAAGACAAAAAGGCAAATTCTCTTTAGTTGGCATAGAAACAAAACAGAAACAGTCTTACTCTATAGAATCCTAGATGCTGTGTACCTGGGATGTTTTGTATTGAACTACAATTAATGAAGTATCCCAGGCATCTGAAGAGGGTTATTATTTGTTTGTTTCAATTCAATTCCCCTACTCTGGTTGCAACCGTTATGTCACCATACAAGGTCAACAGGACCTGGCCTCTCACTCCCATGAGCTTACTATACTGGGCACAGAGAACAGGAAGTGGACAGGAGTGAGTATAAAACCAGGCCAAGCATGATAGTCAAGATGAAGGTGCCATCCAAACACTTTGGGGACACATCACTTCTGTGAAATACTGTCCCTTGAGCCCCAACAGGAGCGAGACATCCCATTTCAGCGGATAGATTCTGCGGTTCTGGCTCTGAAGGGAAAAGTTTCTTTGAAAGCAACAAATGAAATGCACAATTTCTAAACATTTAATCGCAGACATTTCATTTTACCATCTACTCTCCTTTGACCCTTTTGCAACTCTCTGGCTTAATACATCGTGTAACGGAACCAATCACGATGTTGACTCTTTGCATCTTTCCAATTGGTCTTGGGGGACATTTATTTATTTTAGTTAAAGTTCTTTGAATCTCTCTAGGGATGAATTCTAAAGTAATCATTTTCTAGAAGCTTTTTTCCCCAGGCTGGTCTAAGCCTGCGCTCCCATTTTCCCTTCTGCCTCTCTCCGTAGCCATACTTCCCACTTACTGGAATCAATTTGCTGGTCTGTACTCATGAGGACAAGAGTTGAGGTTTATATATCTTTTACTGCCCGCTGTCTAGCATAGCATTCACATTGAGCCAATAGTATATATTTTTAGGAGAAAGGTACTTGTATTAAAATAATGCATATTAAGTTAAACACTGGAGTGAGATTAAAATGCTGCAAAAATCCAGTGCCCATTGTCCTCATCAACTGAGAATCACGTCATTTTCTTTGTAAATTTCAGTAGGTTTTCCCATTTCATACTTCCTAGTCACATAATGATGATAAATAACTTTATTATGATTGTTATTTTTTATCTCCATGAAAAACAAACAGCTACTGTTGGGAAAAACAGCAGACTTGTTGGGGAAAAAATTCTAAAATACCTTATAAAATGGATAAAGGAAAGCAGAAAGCACCTAAGTTATAAAGCATATTTTATAATAAACTATATAACAAAATAGCTTTAAAAAAAGAAAATTCCCTTTACCTAATAAAAAGCCTCATATTTGAAGCAACAAGTGGCTCTCTGAACTTTATTCAAAACGGTTTGACATTGTATGCATGTGTAGTATGGATTTATTCAAAATAGCACATTTAATGGCAACACAAGCCTGGGAGTTGAGTGCCTAGTTTAACAGAACAGAGTTTCCATAGTTACCATAGAGAACAGAGGATAACTTTTATTTCTTTGGAAGCCAGGAAGGGGCTTTCGGGAAAGAATGACACAAACAGAACCAAGCAGGTCCTGTATTGTGTCTAGGGCCGCACACCCGGTTGGCTTTTTAGAAGAGGAAACTCTTGATATATTCCCGGAAATGAACGTTTTTCTTCCCCCCACCGAAATCTATAGCAGCGCTTTAAGAAATCTGAGCGCTCTTTCCTCTGGGCGTTTCACACTAGATTCTCAGTCGGAGGAGGGAAAGCCAGCTTAATGCGATTATCTCCGGGAGATGCATTTCTGCTCAGAGTGTTTGGTTCATAAACCACGTCACAAACAAGTAGTAAGGACAGCCGTGCCCTGCGCTCCATGGCGAATCATGCAGCCTGGGGTCTGACCTGACTTGCTCTTGGTCAACGTGGTGTTGAGAGTCCCAAGGGAAGGGACATGGACGCCCATGGCTGGCATGGCTGGCATGAAGGACACCAAGAAGGTGTCTCCCTGGCCAGCTGTGCTGCTTCTCGGGGTAGCGTGGAGATCCGCTCTCTGAGCGCTGATGGAGGTCACTTTCAGCGTTGTTTCTCCCTGAATCTAAGCCAAGGAGCTCTTCCAGGTTGACTGTTGAGAAACAAAAATGATGTGGTTTCCAGCATCTCACCTTCGCTCCCCAACCTCTGAAATGGCGGTGATTAACAGGACTTTCACAAAGTTTCTGTGTAGTTACAAGGACAGTTTCAATCTTCTGTCATTTTTTTGCATTAGCCATGATGATGCTTTTACCACCAAAACGCATTTGTTTTAAAGGTAACAATGCAGACTAGGAGAATAGCTTATGTTTCATCTATATTTATCAGCACTCACTGTACATTTGTGTCTTCATTACCAGGAAATATTAAGGGACATTGTGCCATCTATTCCTGTTTACAGTTTATTATGCAGAGATAGGAAACACTTAGCATGTAAAATGAATGTAGAAATTATTCCTGGATAGAAACACGGACATTTCCCACTCGTTGGCTCTTTCTCCTCCATCACCGGATCAGAGTGTAATTGTCAGTAATCAGGCCTGCTTGCTGCTGATAAAACCACTCTGAATGCTAGCAGCCTTCTTTGTGTGATGACTCAATTATTCCAGAAGTGCCTCATCAAATCTGCCCCATCAGCTGGGCTAATAAATAAGGAGAAGAAACTGGCCCCCCAAAGCAAATTATAAATCCATTTGCATTAACCATTTCACTGGTCCATGATCTAGGCAGAAATAAGCATGGCAGATTGTGCTAAGCTTATTTGAATATGTTTATAATGTTTACAGCATGCAACTTTTCCCTCCCCACAAGGTGTTGGAATTATCCGTCATGAATAGCATCTAAATGCAGTTATGTTAATGGCAGCCAGGCGGGAGGGGTCTGCGAGGGCGATTTTGTTACTGAAATCAGGTGAAAGTCAAATTCTCTTGCCCTGAGGAACACGGGTCTGGCACAAGTTACCGGAGTCGGGGGGGAGGGGGGGGGGGGGAGGGAAGAGGCCCGTGTGCTCGAAGGACAAACACGGACACTAATGCCTGCGAGGACAAGTACAATTACTTCAGAGACGGTGGGAACAGGAGTTGTTTGAAGCGCGGGCGCTCGGTACGACTTCCGCAGTTTGCAAAACAGAAATTGCGTTTTCTGAGAGAGCTGAGTTGCCTTTGCACTCCTTGTACTTAGAATTCCTTGAAAAAAAAAAAAAAAAAAGAATTGTATAAACCCGAGCAAGCCAGGGAGAACCAATGAAATCCATCTGTGGAAGTGTTGTACATGGGCCAGTCTTAGTTTTGTTCTTTCCAAAGCACAAACTATACTGCATAACAAGTTTTATTGACATTTGAACTTCAGTGGCCACGTGGGGAAGCCAAAAGAAAAAAATGTTCAAAATGGATCGGGAAAAGCAACTTGACTGCTAATAGCAGAGGCTTCATCTGGTTGGCTGTGTAATGAGTTAAAACCCAAACATCCTCCTGAAAGGAGGGGCGCCCTGGCTCACTCCACAGCGGGAGCAGTTTCCCCGCAGAGCGTTCATGCCCCGGAAGCTCTTCTCCGCCCCTAGTGGGATCAGGGGCCTGATGATGGGCTAATGGTAAAAGGAAAGCTTGTGGCTCCCCTCCCCTCCCCTCCAGTTCCCTCCCCTCCCCTCCCCTCCCTCCCCTCCCCTCCCCTCCCCTCCCCTCCACTCCCTCCCCTCCCCTCCCCTCCAGTTCCCTCCCCTCCCCTCCCCTCCCCTCCACTCCATTCCCCCCTCCCTCCCTCCTCTCCCTTCCCTTCCCTCCCCTCCCCTCCCCTCCCCTCTCTCCCCTCCCCTCCCTCCCCTCCCCTCCAGTTCCCTCCCCTCCACTCCCTCCCCTCCCTCCCCTCCAGTTCCCTCCCCTCCCCTCCCTCCCCTCCAGTTCCCTCCCCTCCCCTCCCTCCCCTCCCCTCCCCTCCAGTTCCCTCCCCTCCACTCCCTCCCTCCCCTCCCTCCAGTTCCCTCCCCTCCCCTCCCCTCCCCTCCACTCCATTCCCCCCCTCCCTCCCTCCTCTCCCTTCCCTTCCCTCCCCTCCCCTCCCCTCCCCTCTCTCCCCTCCTCTCCCCTCCCCTCCCCTCTTCTTTCCTCCCCTCCCCTCCCCTCCCCTCCGTTCCCCTCCCTTCCCCTCCCTTCCCCTCCCCTCTGTTTTCCTCTCTCCTTTTTTATTTCAGAGAGGAAGGGAGAGGAAGAGAGAGAAACATCAATGATGAGAGAGAATAATTGATTGGATGCCTCCTGCACGCCCCCTATTGGAGACTGAGCCCACAACCCCGGGCATGTGCCCTTGACCGGAATTGAACCCGGGACCCTTCAGTCTGCAGGCGGATGCTCTATCCACTGAGCCAAACCATCCAGGGCCACATTGTTTTTCTTTGCCTAAAGCCCTGGTCAGCAAACTAGCTTTCGAGCCACATCTGGCTCTTTGGCCCGTTGAGTGTCCACAAAATACCACGGCCTGGGCAAGTCTATTTTGAAGAAGTGGCGTTAGAAGAAGTTTAAGTTTAAAAAATTTGGCTCTCAAAAGAAATTTCAGTCGTTGTACTGTTAATATTTGGCTCTGTTGACTAATGAGTTTGCCGACCACTGGCCTAAAGCAACTTACATGAAACTCACCACTTTTCTTCACCTGCTCCAGCCAATGCAGCGTATGCCGAATACCCACCTGGAGGGCTAACTAGACTGTCATCTTTTAGGCATCAGTGTAAAGTGGCAACTGGCTTACAGAATTTTTGTGACTCAATTTCTAAATGTTTCTTGCTATAATGGGAAGAAAACAATTCTATAGCTCATTGATCAGGAAGTAAGGGGCTTACAAATTCATGGGAAATTTAATCCAGCAAAACGGGAAATGGAAAACCGAAGAATTTGATTGTCCGGGCAAAGACATCCTTAAAGTTTATACGAAATTGAACTCTAACTTAAAATATCACACCGATGAATATAAAACTACAGCTGGACACTTAGAGCTGCAAAGGACTTGCTATGCCATTCACAAAAATAAACAAGTGAGAAGGACCCCGCCCCCACCCTCCATCATTCCAACTAATGAATGGTTGGTCAAGATGTTAAAGACAGAAGAGTGAGTAAGAGACTCGAACTATTAGAAGTTGTGGAGATGGAGGTAGCAATGCTCAGGTAAACGTGCTGGCATGCTGCTGCTTTTATTTTACTTCTTAAGACACTGATTCTGGGCGGGCCCTGTTGTGCCTTTGCAACCTGACTGAAATAGACCCGCAAATCCCAGGAACCAGTGGGTGGCTGTGGTGAGCTCATCATCTCAGTTATATTACAGGGCGCCAAGTGCTACCGTGTTTCCCCGAAAATAAGACATCCTCCGAAAATAAGACCTAGTGAGCGCATGGAAAGATAAGACATCCCCTGAAAATAAGACCTAGCGCAACTTTGGGAGAAAAAATTAATATAAGACACTGTCTTATTTTCGGGGAAACAGGGTACATGCATTTCACGTTACACTTATTTGTCTTCTCATCCCATTTTTTACTTTGAGTCTAGTTGGAGGATTGTTTTTAAATGTTGCAGGTTTTTTTTTAATTTTTATTATTATTATTACTATTTGGTTTGGAAAGACAGGTAAATCTGTGATTCTCTGCTTTAAGGATACAACTGACATATACATCATCTCACTGTAGGTCATTCACCGCCTCCCAATCAAATATAATCTGATATGCCTTTTTTGCTCTTAATAACACAGCAGATTCATTACATTGTGTCATAGGTTTAAAAAGCCCTTTCAGAGGCAGGGACGCACCCAGGAAGCAGCTGTAAAGAACTGAGTCCCTAATTACTGGCACATAGTAAAGCCGGCAAATGGAGTACTTTGCGATGACTCCATTAAACAAGTAAAGCCGTGCCTTTGTTTTGGTAATCCTCCCGAGGATACTTTTTTCTATTAATTTTTAGAGGGAGTTGAAGGGAGGGAGCGAGGAAGAGAGAGAGGGGGGAGACAGAGAAAGAGAGAGGAACATTGGTGCGTGAGAGACACATGCATTAGTTGCCTCCTGCACCCACCCTGGCCAAGGCTAGGGATCAAATCTGCAACGCAGGTATGTGCCCTTGACCGGAAGTCAAACCTGAGATCCTTCAGTTCATGGGGGAAGGCTCTAACCACTGGGAAACACTGCCCAGGGTCACAGAGACATGTCTTAGGAGTGCACACTTAAAGATTCAGCAGCCCATTAGATGACTAACACCTTAGTTGTCATGCCGTTTTATCTCTTACGATTGCTGTTTTAGAAAAATACGAGCTTCAGTGTGCAGCTAGAACGAACTCTGTTGCCAGGTGTGGGAGGTTGGTCAAGATCCCAAGTCTTGACCAGGTCAGCTGACTTCCAAAATGCGTATTTCCCATAAACATTTTAGTGAGACCTTAAGTGTTATAAAGTGGTTTAAGATTAGCAAAAGAGATTAAAGTGTGGCAATGAATAAAAATGGGGTTTTGCTCTAGCCAGTTTGGCTCAGTGGCTAGAGCGTCGGCCTGTGGACTCAGGGGTCCCAGGTTCGATTCCGGTCAAGGGCATGTACGTTGGTTGTGGACACACCCCCAGTGGGGAGTGTGCAGGAGGCAGCTGATGGATGTTTCTAACTCTCTAACCCTCTCCCTTCCTCTCTGTAAAAAAAAAATCAAAAAAAAATCAATAAAATATATTTTTAAAAAAATGGGGTTTTAAGGGATTGCCTTCAAAATATAAATAGAGGGCCCAGGCAGGGGATGGAGGGAACCGATTTCAGCGGCACCAGCCGAGAGGATGATGGGGTGAGTGATGATGGACACAGGGAATGAAGAGCACCCGAAGGGCTTGCACGTTCCATATGTATTTTGTGTCCTTGGGACTTTTTGAGCCTGTGTGTGTGTGTGTGTGTATGTGTGTGTGTATGTGTGTGTATGTGTGTGTGTGTGTGTGTGTGTGTGTGTGAGAAATCATGTTTCCAAAGTTGCATTTTGCCCCAGCCCTCTGCCCACGTCTCCGAGTGGATCTCAGCTGTGCAGCCTTCGCTCTGGTCCCTGGGGAGGGGAGGGGAGCGGCAGCAGATGGGGTCAGGGCAGAGGCCTGGTGCGTCTGACAGCCAACGGCCAGGCTGTGGGGTGGAAGCTTCGAGCATCAGGAAGCCGCTTTTCCCCTGAGAGCCGACTCGCCACCGAAGAAAGTTGAAAACGAGCCCTTGGAGGAACGCTATTAAAAGTAGTAAAAAAAAAGATTGCAATTGTGCAGATGATATGCTGCTGTGTGCTTATTCTGATGCTAATGACTTTGACATTAGGGAACTCGGAGGGTTTACAGCTACTCCCTTATGCGATTCCCTGCTTTATTGGCAATCTTTGGGAAAATAAATGGAAAAACGTATTGCTAATAAATACATAACACGATAGGGTATTAGACAAAAAAGCCATTACTTTTAGGATTTAGAAAGGGCTTTGCCTGCCAGTTGGGGACTGTTTTCCAGGATCTTTTGTCTTAGGTTCGGGTCTGGCAGACAAAGGGGGAACGGGCAGGTGGGAAGCTTCAGAACTCTTTCTGAACCGAGGGTGAGGCAGAATAAGCCAAACACATTTGTAGGGAAAAGTGTTTTTTACGTATTTTTGGCTGCCACCGACCACAGACTAAGAATTCCCCAACTCCCATGCTCCTTTTCAATTCTTGCTTCCTGGCAGGAGGCTACTCTAGCACTTGAGAGGTTTCCGTCCCTCTTCTTCCCGGGAGCCGCAGTTGCCGACTTGGAGTTGAAGAAGCATCTGCTTCATGTGTGGTCAAACCTTGCAAGTCACAGAGAAATCTATGGTTCATACGAAGCCGGTCACTTCAATCCACTGCAAAGGGTAAAACACGGGACGAGAGCAGTCGGCAAGGAAGGTTGGTGGTGTGTGTGTGTGTGTGTGTGTGTGTGTTTTAGAATACCAGAACTGCCAGAGAGAAGCATGTTCAGTGTGTGTGATATATGTGATGTTGGTATGAACAGGCCCTCTAAGATGCTGAGTTGCACTGCCCCGAATTTCATAGTTCTCTCTCAAGGGCCACGTGGCCTGCAGACGGATTCTGTTCTTATCCCTGAGACCAAATAGAAGTGCTATAGCTCTGTGCTTTCTGTCTGAGTGCAAAGCAAACCAAGGGCAAACTGCTTCCTGGAAAACAGGTTAACTCAGTGGCAAGAAGAATTAGTTGAGTTTTAGGACAGCCTCTTCCAAGAGAGCCTTGCACACCAGCAGGCTGAGTTTCGATCCGTCTTGTGACTTGAGGGTAGCACATTCCGAGTTTGTATGAACTTTCTCCTTTGGTGGTTGGAAGTAAAATAACAGTGCGAATAGAGGGTCTTTCGTGCCCAGTTTCCCTGGTAAGTTGAAGACATCTATATATATAAAAGCCTAACATGCAAAGTGTCCCCTCGGGAGTTTGACTGACGGAGAGTTGACATGCACTGACCACCAGGCAGCAGCGCGGAATGAAGGAAAGCCCCAGCTGGAAGCTGCTAGGGATCCTACCCGTGCACGAATGTTGTGCGCTGGGCCTCTAGTAATATATATAGTTTGGTAATAAAGACAAAAATGAATTTGGCTTACCTCTGAAAAAGTGAAAATATTTTTACACTGATATGTAGTGTACATTTTTTTTTATTGTATAGTCCCATGGTCAGCAAACTGTGGCTCACAAGCCACATGTGGCTTTTTGGCCCCTTGAGTTGTGGCTCTTCCACAAAATACCATGGCCTGGGCGAGTCTATTTTGAAGAAGTGGCGTTAGAAGAAGTTTAAGTTTAAAAAAAATTTGGCTCCTAAAAGAAATTTTAGTCGTTGTATTGTTGATATTTGGCTCTGTTGACTAATGAGTTTGCCAACCACGGGTATAGTCCAACTTTGAATTATAAGTAAAGGCGTCAGCACATCATTTATTGTGCACTTCAGTGTTTATTACTGATCTATGTAACTTGCCCTACCTGATAGATTTCCTTCCTTTTTATCTTAATAGAATGAATTTTAGGATTTCTGACTGAAGTGGGCAGAGACATTTAGTCACTCGAAGGAAGCAGGGCAAACCAAGTTGGCATACAAGTTACCCGGAGAAACAGAGAGGTAAGGCAACCTTTTTAATGAAAAAGTATCACCTAGTGAAAGAAAACGAATCCAATCAAAGCATGCATGTAAAGGCTCTCCTGGATAGCAGCGCTTTATCTCTGTGAATTTGTTTTGAAACAAATGTTTTGTTAGTGCAGAATTTAGAAGTGTGATTTTTTTGTCAGAAAGATGGCCACTTGGATATTTAAAAATGTTAAGCGAAGAAGTCCTCTGAGCCTAAAAACCTTTTACACATCGATTGGGATATGTTATTTGCCCACAGCTTTGCCCTTAAAGAAAGGTTCAGTGTTAAAGTAGTTTTAAAAATTCAATTTAAATTAATTTGTATTAGAAAATGAGTACTTAAGGATTAAAAGTGATTAGGTGATATGTTTTTAAAGCATGTTTTAAAAAGCTCTGTATGATGCGTAAAGTTAATTCCGACAAACACTGAAAAGTAAGGAATTGGGTTGTCCTTGGGGGAAAAAATCTATTTAAAATAATTTATCCATATATGAAGGCACTTGTTTGCCAGCATTTACCTATTTTGCAACACATGCCTCTCAAAATATCAATAAGGGGAAAAAAATAAGGCCCTTTTAAGGTGTTACTAACTCTGGGTTATTTTTAAATAGGGCCCACTAAAAAAAAAAAAATACAACCAAAAAATGTTTCCTAAAACATAAAGCCAGCAATTACCCCCTTATGTTACAAAGCTGTGACTCAGAGGCCACTGCAGCAACTAATAGAAAACCTTGGCACCCGTTGGCTACCTCAGGGAATAATAGAACTATTTGCTGGAGTCGTTTGGCAAAAGGACACAAACATATGGCTTCGGTTTATGTTCAGCATTGCCAGTTGTGTGAAGTTGCGGGATGAAGTCTACAACAGCGGTGACAACTCAGAAATGAGAAGTGAGACTCAAAATAGATCAGCCTCCTTACAATGCTCACCAGCTGGTCTCAGGTTTAAGGTTTCGTTAGTGCCGTGCATGTCCAAGTGACTCCAGAAAATCACCTTGTCTCTGGGAAACGTGCACGCACTTGGCCCCGGGAAGAGCTGTTCTCAGGGAACTGGGCTGAGCCTGGTAGCAGACCAGGCCTGCCCCTTCCTTTCAGTGTGGTGTTGGCTGGGCGTCAGAGGGGTTCGTGGATACAAGCAGCGGTATCATACCCATAAAGGGTAGATATTATGCAGTTCTTTGGCTTTCTACACCGAGTCAGACAGTACAACAAGAGACAGAGAGGAGCAGAGGGTTGAAATCAGGGCCGGGGTGCCCTAAATGAAAGATTCAGAAAGTATTTATTTTATTGGGTTAAAGAATCCAGAAAAGATTTAAAAGATTATACATATGTTGTCACAAATGATATAAAAACCCTGTTTTATTAGGTTAGGCTCTTGAGTATTTATTTTCTGAATTACTCTTCCTGAGTTATTAATGAATGTATGAAAAAACTCAACAACCCAGAAAAGTAAGCAGAGGGTACAAACAGAGAAAAACATACTTGAACATTCTGTCTTAGTGCTCCTCTTGATTAGTCAACTGTTCTTTTAGAATCTCAACTTATTTCCATCCATGTTGCCCACTGTATCAGGGAAACAAACATCATTTCCTGCCATTTTGGGCTGATCCAAAGCTGTGTTCAAACCAAGCGATGGCAGAATTATCCAAAGAAAGGGCTCTCACTGTAGGGTTCCTGGTTCTTCAACCTTGCCAAGGTTTATTCCAAGGTACTGGCATCATCTAGTTGTTTCATTTTTGGGGGTTTAGTTTTTTCCAACTTCCTGAGTCTCTGTCATTAAAAAAAAATTGATTCTTACAAAGAAAGTTACAAAAGGTTAAGGGCTCCTCATCGAGAGGACCCTGGCACTTCCTCTCACCATTGCAATGAGGGCTCCTGGACTGAAAGGACATCACACAGGTGAATGTGACACAGCATACAAAGCTACATCATCGGTTCAGAAATATCAGGAGAGGAACACAATGCAATCTGCTTAAATATGGAAATTATTACAAGTTGAATGTATGTGAAGGGCTTTTCAAATGTAAAGTAGCTTCCTGCATAAGACTATATATACCTACACAGTATTATGATTAATTATATAAGGATTTTGAGAAAGTGTCCTTAAAACCTTTGATCACCATGGCTTTTTATATTAAGATTAGAGAGGCCTGGTGCACAGATTCATGCACTGGTGGGATCCTTTGGCTTGGCCTGCGAGGATCAGGCTGAAACTAGCTCTCTGACATCCCCTGAGGGGTCCCAGGTTGCAAGAGGGCGTAAGCCAGGCCAAGGGACCCCACGGGTGCAGGAACCGTGGGAGGGCTCCAGGGCGTGTCCAGCCCATCTCACCCAGTCCTGATTGGCTGGACCCCAGTAGCAAGCTAACCTATTGGTCAAGCATCTGCCCCCTGGTGGTCATTATGCACATAGCGACTGGACAAATGATAGGATTCTTAGCATATTAGGCTTTTATTATATAGGATTAAGAAACACAAGATTACTTATAAACGGGTAGTGAGGATGCCTGTGTCTAGAGTTCTGTTGAAGGAGACATAAAACTGAAACATGGCCAAAAGATTTGTTTTATATAGTTTTTAAGAAGTAAGTAAAGCATGGGAAATATACAAAATAATACTGTGATAACTTGCCAGTTGAGGTACTGGAAGTGTCAAGGGGAACACGCTGTAAAGTATATGATTGTCTAACCACTAAGCTGTACACCTAAAACAAAAGCAACATCCAACGGAAAGAAAATAAATAAATAAATAAATTGGAGAAGCAGAAAATTAAAAAATATATATACTTGAATATTTCTTACCATTAGGTTAAAATAGGATTATAAGTGAAAAATAAAGTCAAACTAAATCTACTCACATGCCAGTAATTTACTTGTGTGAATAAAAGCAGAATTGAGTTTATGAATGATGTGTCCTGCTTCTTGAGTCTCTCTACGCCCCAAAATGGTAATTTCAGGGCTCCCTCATTATCGCAAAGGAAGGTACCAGATCTTTGCACTGGGGTGCTGTGGACAGATCAGGTGTTACTAAGCACCAGTGAGAAAAGATTCTCAAGTACCAGTAACTAGAAAATGACTGTGTGTACCTGTATAGAGGTTTATAAGCATATAAAGATGTTAAATGAGAACTCCCCAAATTCAACTAAGTAGTTACATTTTACCTTGTGGTCATTTTTCTTCTTGCCTCTCTACTTATTTCCATTGTTTGTTCTTGCATGTCCTTCCTCCAACTTTTGCTTCTTTGCTTTCTTTATTTTATAATTTTTTCCCTGTTGTCATTTCTCCTTGCATTAACTCCTAGAGATCTGGGAAATAAAGTGTTCTTCAAGATTTCCTCATGCCTTTATCATGATTCAGATACCAAGCAATAACTACTTTTTTTCCTCCTTTCTATATAAATATTATATCTATTAATAAAAGGGTAATATGCTAATTAGACTGGGTCAACTGGACATCTTCTGGTCATCTTGCCTTTCTTCCAGACAAAACCACAGTGGCAGGAGTCAAGGCAGAGGTGGTTAGGGGTGATCAGGTCAGAAAGGGAGAACAGTTAGGGGTGATCAGGCCAGCAAGGTAGGGCAGTTAGGGGTGATCAGGCCGGCAGGGGAGGGGAATTAGGGGAGATCAGGCAAGCAGGTAGTCAGATATTCCCAAGGGGTTCAGGATTGGAGAGGGTGCTGGCCAGGCTGAGGGACCCCCCCCCCCATGCATGAATTTTGTGCACCGGGCCTCTAGTTATATAATATTATATTATACATATATTAAACATATCCATGCTTACAAGTTAAATAAAATTTTTAAAAAGTAGTTTCAGATCAATGAAAATAAGAGTGGCAAAGCCTACCTTTAATATTATTACTCTATTGAGAAGTAGACTGCAAAGCCAGTAGGAATCTCAGAAAATATCTTGTCTTGTTCCTCTATAAACAATGGAATGAGATAGATGAAGGCCCTAAGAAACTGAGAGAAGGACAGCTTTTTAGAAGATCACATTTCTGTTTTGAAAAAAGAAGTGACTCATTAAATTTTACAAAATTAATTGCTGACTTGCCAATAACATTTGGGACTTAAGTAGTAAAAATGATCAAGTCTCCTTTCCCAATTCCCAATGAAAAACAACAATGTTCCTAATGGGAAAAGTCATTCTAGGATTGCAGCACGTTATTTAAGTCAGTGTCTTGATTCATACCATAATCACATGCCTCTTCTATAAATCTGAGAGGACTTGGAAGATGATGATCCTCACCACACCCATCTAGGTCTCAGCACATGCACTGAGGTACAAGTCTCTCTCTGCCTTTCATCAGCCATCACCTGAATGAGATACCCACTGAGTATCAGGTTTGATTTTACAAAAATTAAGGCTATTCATTGGAAATTTATTAAAGTTCCTGATAATAATTTAAATGAAGAACACATAGAAATTTTTACTCTCATATTCAAGATTTTATTTTTTTTAAAATATGTCTTTATTGACTTTTTTGATGGACTTTTTTCTCAAATTCAAGATTTTAGAGAACAAGGACTTGTTTTCAAGCTAGAGCCCTAGTGTATGACATTCATGCCCTGGGGGTGGGGGAGTCCCCCTCAGACCAGCCCCCAGCCTCTCACAGTCCAGGATCCCCGAGGGGTCCCTCATGCTGCTGCAGAGGCGAGAGAGGCCCCCACCACTGCCGCTGCACTCACCAGCCACGAGTCCAGCTCCCCATGGGAGCGCACTGACCACCAGAGGGCAGCTCTTGCTTTGAGCTTCTGCCCCCTGATGGTCAGTGTGTGTCATAGCAACCCATTGTTTCGCTGTCGATTTTCATATTAGCCTTTTATTGTATAGGATTGAGATGTATGAGGAGAGTGAGCCATCTCATAAATGGTAGAAACTTACACTCCCACATGCTTTAGATTTCTTGTATTTTTACTCCCTGGCAATCTATAAGACAAGACTGGACACTGACTTTCATACTTTTATTATTCTTCAGGTGCGAGGGAGAGAAAGAAGGTGAAATAGATAGGCTGTATTATTATGGCCTTGGTCCACTTTGTTCCTACAACTTGGCCCACAGGTTAAATCTGAAAATGTAGTTGTGTCAGTGAGTATCAGTCTTTACAATATTTATACAGGATATACATGCTACCCCAACAAGAGGACGGCAGCTCTATAAAATGCAATGATAAACCTGCATTCTAAACCCAATCAAGCAGAGGGCCATGCGTATTTACATGTCCCTCCCAACGACCTCAATGGGGAGTGGCTGCGTGGGTTGATGAAAACACAGTTAGGTTCTCGGATAGCCAAATTGCCCCTGGCTGGTGCGGTCAGTGTGGTTCAGAGGTTAGAGCATCAGCGTGCCCACTGGAGGGTCATGGGTTTGATTCTTGGTCAAGGGTGCATACCTGGGTTGTAGGATCGTTCCCTGTCCCTGGTTGGGGCGCATGTAGGAGGCAACAAATAGATGTCTCTCTCTCCCCTCTCTTCTCTGCCTTGCTCCCAACTCCCCTTCCACTCTCTCTAAATATCAATGGGAAAAATATCCTCACTCCTCAGGTGATATTTAAAAACAAACAAACAAACAAACAAACAAACAAACACATAGATAGATAGAACTAGTCTTAAAGCTGCTATAAAGAAGGTTACATTTAAGGAGGTTTCAGAAACTTTTATTTATGCCCATGGGTACTCTTTGCAGTCTATGCTTCATTTTGGGAAAGAAACACATGGAGTTCAACCTTCACTTGCCTCTTGGGGAAGATTCTCAGAGGCTGGGGAGAGCTAATAACACCTGTGTGGCAGGATAGCATTTCACCTGAGCTGAGTAGCTTTTTCAGAAAGAGTGGGTGGTTTTCATCCTTTTAACCCCCTTGCTACCATTCTCTCTCAATATAGTTATTTGTTTAGCCCATGGAGGGGAGTTTGCATGAGTTGAGCCACTTTATATGCAACAGAGATGCTCACAGAGGAGGAGGATTTTACAACACAGTGCTCACCATCCTGAGTAAACCAAGCCTTTGTAATCCTAGCCAGTGTCACATCTGTCATAAATCCATGTGGTTTTAAGAGGGGCGGGGGGGGGGGGGGGGAGGGGAGATACAGAAAAAAAACACACCACCTTTGTTTTATCGTTGTTTTGTCTTGTTATGTAATTTAAAAATATTCATAACAATGAACCATTTTGTGCTGCTCAGCAAAAGCGGTGTGCACTTCTTGTTTGCTAATTTAAAAAAGCAGTTCAATGATTGGTGTGGTGTTTATTGTGAAATGATGACAAAAGAGTGCTGGTGGTTTTAATAGTTTTAGCTGACGAGAGCTGCTGTTAATTTTGTCAGTAGTGTTGCAGGTGAAAAAATGCACAATGGATAAATAGTCTATATTGGTTTAACTGAACATAATATATAGTGTGTTCTGGAGTTGTTTGTCTCAATAGACTACAGTAATCAAAAGTAATGAACCTATTATGTGCAGGACCTTGGAGAGCGTCAAATGGCAGTAAAAGTGTGGCACATAAAAGGTTTATTAAAGGGAATTAAAGTCCATCATTGCCACACCTGCTCCCCTATTATAAGTCTATGGCAGGTCAGTGCCTTCAATCACAACTCAGCCTCGGCGAGCAGAGATGTGTCTCCCATTACCATCGCAGTCACTGGCTTCCACGCCGGGGTCAGGATTTAGGGACTGGAGCCACACAGAGCACCTTCTGCCCGTGTCTGATTCTCAACAAGCAACTTCTTTCTATTTAAGAAACCCTTCTGACAACGTGTAAATGTGAACTAAGCTAAGAAATTGCCAGGGGAATCTACTGAAATGGATGTATGCACCCAGGTCAGCATCTATCTCCATGTGGACAAATGCTATAGGCTTCTAGAATTTTTGCCTGCCTTTGAGAATGTATTTGATTATATTTAAAATAGTTAGTGGTGGCGTTTTAGGATATTTACTGCCACACCTGACACTCAAATTTCACCTTCCTTATAGATTGGGGTGATTATAACCAGTGTTTATTCTGGAATTCTGAAAGTAAATACATGCCATTTTTGCTAATCAACATTTCCAATGGTATTTTGAAATCGGGACATTTCAAGGGGTTGCCATCATGTTGCTTTTTTTTTTTTTTTTTTTTTTTTTTTTTTTAACAGGGGGAATAATTTTTTTCTGACTTGGTAGGAGGTATGTATCAGAAAAGGTCTAAAAATGCAAAGGAATCAAGTTTTAGGAAATCAGTCTGAAACCTTTAGGTTTGGCATTTGAGGTTTTGGCTCCTTCACAACCACTGCGAATCAGACAATCCTTTTTTTTTTTTTCTTCTCTCTTTTTCTTTCTGTCCTTGTAATGCCAACCGTGTTTGAATCACTAGCAAACACTTATGGACAAGGACATCTGCCCTCTTGTCACTGTTTCCTGTGGCTCCAGCATCTATAGAAGTTATTTCCCAAACTCAGGGAGTGTGAGGGCAGCCACAGTTCTATCCCTGCGGGGTCAGAATGCCATTCAAGAACACGGAAGTCTACTCTGCTTTTCATCGTGACCTTAAGAACTTCTAATGACATGTTTTCACATCTTGGTCAATGTCGAAGGAATGACCTCAGGACTTGTGCTCCTGTTACAGATGGATGCAGCGGCTGAGGATAAAACGCAGCGTACCCACTCCAAAGGAACGAAGGGTGAGTTAGCAAGCAGGTTCCAGGACACCGTGCCCACCACACCATGAATTATGGGTGTTCTGGTGCTCAGTCCCTGCATGCAGAACGGTGACAACTTCCTCAGAGCTGCTGCTGCTGCTGCTTCTTCTTCTTCTTCTTCTTCTTCTTCTTCTTCTTCTTCTTCTTCTTCTTCTCCTCCTCCTCCTCCTCCTCCTCCTCCTCCTCCTCCTCCTCCTCCTCCTCTTTCTCCTCTTTCTCCTCCTCCTCCTCTTTTTTGGTAAATCAAGCTAGAACATTGGGTCATGGAATTGAGAGGCAGCCTATTCTGAACCAGGAGCTAAAGGACTCAGAGAAGCCCAAATGATAGAGGATGCTAATTTTTGTGAAGTGCAATCATGAAGTAGACTTGAACATCTTGCAAAGCAACATCAGGGTCCGAGAGGGAAGGATGCTTCCTGGAGACCTTCCCATGACCGATGTGACCTTTAATGGCCCAGGGAAAAGACCACGTTGTGCGTTTATTGCCAAAAACGGGTTTTGATTTTTATGTTATCTGGCTCCGTGGCTCCCAATCTAAACTTAGTTCAAGTAAAATGATGATGTTTATCTTTTGACTGCCCCTGCTGGGAATTTCAGACAGCTCCGTGAAGAAATGTGTGAAAGGTTTAACTTAATGGTTCTCCCTCCCTTTTGGTAACCAACAGATGGTAATGTAACATTGAAATAGAAACAGGCCCTTGATGATATAAACATCTGGAAAACGGGATTGACTTGCAATAATACACCTTAAGGAAAATAACTTTTATTATAATGAGCTGTCTTTTTGCGACCCTTAATTGTAAATGGACATCTGTAGGTTCATCATGGCGTCGGCAAAGGCTCTGGGTAGCCGTTTCCCACCCAGCCTTCTCACGGTCGGCCTGGCTGAGAACTCAGGCCTGAGTCAGGTAGCAATGGGGCGATACTTTGGAAGCATTTTGAGATTCATCATTGAAAGTGGCTTGCTTTTGTTAGCTATGCTTACATATGTAGTCAAGGTCAATGGAATGCTTTTGTTAGCTATGCTTACATATATAGTCAAGGTCAATAATTCCTGTTTGGGAAAAGTTCAGATTCCAAAATTTTAAATAAATACCAGGATGATCCCCCCCCCCCTCCGTTAAAATGTAATTATGTTTATCACTAGACATGATGACCAAAATACAGCATAATGCAAATATGAGCTATGGGGCTTTCCCTAAACAGAAATTTGACACTGTATTATTTTCCAGTTTTAGTTTTGAGTTACCTTTAAAGTAATTGCATCATATAGTGTAATATTTACTAGTAGAATATAGTATTTCTACACATTAAGATTTTATGTAGCAAACTTCCCCATTAAATATAAATATAAGAAAAAGAGTTTGCATCATTATTTAATAGAAGCTCATGTCTGCCATAAATAGCAGAGTTCTAGGGACTGTATTTGGATAATAATCTCTTGCTTAGACTCCTAAAAGCACACTCACTACTCTAGCACACTTGGAAATTGTGGCTGTTTTAATTTGCAATTTTTTTTTTTTACTTCGAATTCCTTTGGCACATACATATACATTCTTAAATAGAGCCAAAATGTTCTTGGAGAAATGAGACAACTGTTTCTCGTGCAGCATGAGTAATCTTTCAAACCACCTGTTGTCTCCCTCAATATGCTGCTTATCCTCGTGTAGGCAGGTATTTATAAACATGCCCTTCTTCAGTTCCCATCTTCCCAGTAAGAAAAATCAAAGCTCTTTTTTTTTCTCTATAAATTGCTTATTTTGAAAGATGTTGATATTTAACATGGCTGATGCCTATCCTCCTCTCTCCATGTATAAAATGTGTGAAACAAATCTTGGGACATATTTTTTAGTAAACCTTTTGCCAGTTCTATTTATATACTTGTTTAATGTCAATTAGAATGTAAATAGGGGTGTGTGTGTGTGTGTGTTTTTTTTTAATTCTTCATAAACAATAAAATGGGTTAAATTGATTTAAAAAGTAATTCAAGTCCTTCATGCCCCTGTGATTTTTGAATGTATCTCTACTAAAGACAGATATTCAGAAAGTCCAATCCGTGACATCAAGTTCCCAGGGCCACCCTAGGCACTAAACCTAGAGTCATCTGTTCTGGGCCGTAGTCATTTGTCCTCCTGTCTCCAAGGAACCAGAACCAGCAACAATGGACCCACCCGCGGGAACTTGAGTGGGGTCCGGACTAGCCATCTGCTGGGCAGTATGTCTAGGTAGGTGAATAATTTCAGTTGCACAGTTTTCAAAATTAGTAACTGATTTTTTTTTTTCCAACAGTGCCCATGAATTCTCTAATCCAGGAGCTCAGGTAAGGTTTGTCCTACATTACTTTTTCTAACATTGATTTGCTTTAATTATTAGAATGTTTTGTATTCAGAATCCCTGGTTGAGTATGAGGAATAAAGCCAATGGGTTTACTCCATGTAGCCTCTGTCTGTACCCCAAAAAGGGGAAACACCATTGATGATTAACCTAAGACAGTTCAAACTTCTCTTGTGATAACAAAACCCACAGCGTTTTGCTGTAATGTGAGTAATTTTCCACTTTTCTCCGTAGAGTGTGTGCTGCCTCTGTGTACACACCTCACATGTGGTTTGTTTGTGCCGGATGGTAAGTGAAGAACTTGATTAATGGATAACCCACGTTTTAAATTCTTTACTCTTTTTTTTCTCTTTAATACTCAGATAATTCTACCAGGAAACCACATGACTTTTTCTAATGTGACTGATAGGCATTGGGGTGGGTCCAAGCATTTCCATACTGTAAATGCACCTCAGGTAATATTCTGAAAAGTCCACCTTAATAGGTTTTGCAGAATAAACTCCAATTAGATTTCCTTTCACAGTATCATTGTGAAGTACAGTGTGGTTTTTTTTTTTTTTTTTTTTTTTAATATATTTTATTGATTTTGTACAGAGAGGAAGGGAGAGAGATAGAAACATCGATGAGAGAGAGTCATCGATCAGCTGCCTCCTGCACACCCCCTACTGGGGATGTGCCCGCAACCAAGGTACATGCCCCTGACCGGAATCGAACCCGGGACCCTTCAGTCCCCAAGCCGACGCTCTATCCATTGAGCCAAACCGGTCTCGGCAACAGTGTGGTTTTTGAAGAGTATTTATTTATTTGTTTTAAATTTTTTTTTTATTGATTTCAGAGAGCAAGGGAGAGAGAGAGAAACATCAATGATGAGAGAGAATCATTGATCGTCAGCCTTCGGCAGGCCCCCTACTGGGGGATTGAGCCCACAACTTGGGCAGGTGCCCTTAGTGGGAATGGGACCATGACCACTGAGCCACACCAGCCAGGCTCATGTGGTTGTTTTAAGTACATATTTGAAGATAAACACGTACTGACAATACGTTTCCTGTACTGGCGACACTTTGTAGTGAAATTGTTTTTAGGAACAGGATTAGAACCTTGCGTCTGCTCTAGGTTTACTGTTGCAAGCCCAGAAAGTCCCAGGCCCACTAACGAACCCCGCTTTCCGTGAAGACAGCAGTGGCCTGTATGTGTTCCTCAGGGAAACGTTGGGAAACTGAAGGCTATGTCACAGTGTCTGATCCACGTTGACATTGATCATATGCGCATCAACAGTTCACATAGTTCTTTTTCCAGGCAACTGTGCTCTGTGGTTTCCCCAAGCAAGGGCCGAGTTGCTTCTGTTGTCCCAGGACTCATCCTGTCCGTTTTGGTTCCCCCATTTCGTGGGACACAAACCCATCAGACCTGAGTACAAGCTTTCACGCTAATGCTCTTCGCTGTGGAAATATTTTAGAGGGGAATCCCTGTCTCCCTGCCTCCATTCTCGGTGTAATCATTGAGAATTTTACATGACAAGCTACTTTTCTATGAGAGCAAAACATAGAGCCTAACCCACACTGAGACAGAATGAAAATATTGAAGTTTTCTGGCTCACTTAAATTCTTGGTTTTAGAATCTGTTCTCATTTAAAAGTCCTATCTGTTTGGAGACTTTATGATCCCTGTGGAATGATCAAAAGACGGTGACGTGATCAAAGGCCCAGAGTGGGTGAGGCGTTCGCCATCACGGGGGACGGCTTCCTCCCGGTCCGCCACAGAAACTGGGAGCCCAGGAGCCCATGGTCCGCTAGCCTGGACCATGGAAGTGGTCATCCAGAGTCTTTTTTAGAGACTCCAACTATTCCAAGGGGGAGGGGAGAGGCGTTTTGAGTGACGTGTCGTGTGTGTGGTAACATGAAAAAGAAAAGAGAATATTGAAAAATGAGTGTGTGCTTTTGGCCAAGGAGAAATATATAATTCATAGAGAAAAGGGAAGGAATTCATAGAGAGAAGCAACCTTGTGGGGGGAGGAGGAATGTTTAATAGAACTTTCTGGAGAAATAGGAATTACTATTTAAGTTACTTTATTTAAGCATTTATTATAAAAATAGAACTGATATTTATAGTGATCTTATTGTATGCCAGACATTCTTGAGCATTGTCATTTAGTCCTCACAACAACATTATATTAAAAAAAACAAAACGATGAGAGTTCCAATTTTCAGATGGAAAAAAATGAAACTAAATAGCTTATGTAAATAGTCCAAGATTTCACCACTAGTAAGTAATCCAGACTTCTGATTCAGAGACCAGTTTCTCAACTCCAAACAATGCTTTCTGTCCTACACAATTAATAGTACCTGCCTAGAATATAAATTAAAAAAAAAGAAATGGTTCAGCTGGATTTTGAAATTTTATGCTTTAACACTTACGGTGTGTTTCTTAAAGCTTAATTTTCTGAAATTCAAACAAAGAATATGTTTTAATTAAAAATAATAAAACAGTAAAATAATAAATTGTTCTAATTCCCTAAAATTTATTTTTTTTATCAGATATTTAATGTTAGCTAATTTGTTAGACCAACTCAGAAAACTGGTGATAATTGCTGATAAAATTTAGAAACCAAATTAATTCACCTATTTTTCTTGAATAAGAACCAGTTTGTTAAAATTCCTGATTACTGTTAATCTTATAACTGCTTGTTTTCAACGGAATAATCATGCTTAGGCTGAGTAGACTCCAAGTTGCTGCTGAAATGGATTAAACTGACCCCAGATACAGACCCTAATGATTATTCTATGTAAATTCTCGGAAAAAAGTTATAATTCACTTGCTAGGTTATATTTCTAGTGTCTTTAATTTTGTACAACTTCATTTGTACATTTGAGGCTACGCTTGTTCCTCCATTTTCCCCCCTCAGGTTTGTGGTGACCTAGAATCCAGAATTTCTTTTGCGTCTGAAATTTGAGTATCTTAGACAAGGTAGCATATTTCCCTCGGTATGAAAGTTAAGTCTATTTTACAGAGAACCTTGGCAACTTTATTTAGTTTTCCTTTTTAGAATGCATTGAGCATGCTATTGCTTCCAGAGATACCACTTACAAAAATACTAAACCAAAAGCAGCTAATTTAAATACACTATATTATTCATGACGCTAATAAAAATTGATACTGACATTCTCATCTTCTTATTATCCTCTATGTCAGCTACTATCATTGCCATTAGAAAAGCAATTTATAACCAGAGGCCCACCTTTCATCATATTTCTTATTAGCATTCCCCCGTCTTTCCTCCAACACCATCCGGGTTACAGTTCAGGTGTTGAGAAGGCTCTCTTGGCATCTTTCTACATCATGACCATGGGATTATCTTTGCTCTTTGCATTTGTTACTATTATCCTTAATCTGATCCTCATGTTTTGAACCTCCTAACATCGGTCATTGTCTCATGCATTGGAAAAACGTTTTTACACCAGTCCAGCCCCTTTGCTCTAATTAGAAGATATATTCCAGCTCCTGAATGGCTTTCTTATTCTTTTGCCGCAGGGGGTACGGAAAGGCCTGGGGCAACCACAGACCACCCAGTGCTGCCTCTGGCTCAGCCACATAGTAAAAAACCATGTAGAAAGCCCTAAACTGCCCTGAACTTGGCTCTTGAGTTAAATGTGGATAAAATCATTTGTCCTGACTATCCTGTGAGCTTTTATGAATCCAATTAGACACAGTGCATATTATTTCAACAGGTCACTCAATAGCTACATACTGCAGGCCAACTTGATAGCAAACTCAATGCTTAATGCTATGAAAGGCTATGTCATACTATAAATATGGGATAGCATTGTTGTTAATGGGATGTACTTATTAAAGAACAAGCTCTTTTTATTTATTTTCATTCTTGTCAAAAGTCTCCCTAATACGTTTTAAGATACTTTCTTACCCTAGTAAATACACTACCATAAACAAAACGATCTCTCTGGAATGATTAAGTCATCTTATGCCTCCAAGTTGCACTCCCTGTATGTTCCCTATGTTTTGTAAAGTATGTCTTAAAGTATATTTTAGAAAAAAAAAATACTATGAGGCTTATGAGTAAAAATTCAGAGTGGCATTTCTCAGAAAAGAATTAGAACAAGAAAATATGGTTTATTTACTTTACCTTTTTCCTGTGATAAAATACCTTCACAAGGCTATTAACCAATGAGTTATAGGAGTCTAAGGCACTAATATTTCTAGAAATCAGACATTTTCTAACATTGACAAAATGCCACCACTGCAGGTTGTACATGAAAGCTTACTTCACTGTGGCATTCAGGTTTGCAGAGTTCACTCACAGAGATATTTTTTTCACCCATCTAGCTTTTATTTTTGTAACACAAATCTTTTTTTTAATTTTTTTAATGTAAATTATTATCTGTGTACATATACCATTGTCCCCCCTCCTATACATGCCCTCCCTCCCCAGAGTTTTGTGTCCATTGGTTGTACTTATATGCATATATACAAGTCCTTCGGTTGATCTTTTATCTACCCCCAGATCTCCCTACCGTCCCCGCTGTAATTTGACAGTCTGCTTGTTGCTTTACTGTCTTTATATCTGTCTTTTGGTTCATCAGTTTATAATGTTCTTTATTATCCATAAATGAGTGAGATCATGTGGTGTTTCTCTTTCATTGACTGGCTTATTTCACTCAGCATGATGTTCTCCTATTCCATCCAGGTTGCTACAAATGATGAGAATTTCTTCTTTTTTATGGCAGCATAATATTCCATTGTGTAGATGTACCATAGTTTTTGGATCCAATCATCTACTGATGGGCATCTAGGCTGTTTCCAAATCCTAGCTATTGTAAATTGTGCTGCTATGAACATAGGGATGCATATATCCTTTCTGATTGGTGTTTCTAGCTTCTTGGGATATATTCCTAGGAGTGGGATTACTGGGTCAAATGGGAGTTCCATTTTCAGTTTTTTGAGGAAGCTCCATACTGTTCTCCACAGTGGCTGCACCAGTCTGCATTCCCACCAGCAGTGCACGAGGGTTCCTTTTTCTCCGCAACCTCGCCAGCACTTGTCATTTGTTGATGATAGCCATTCTGACAGGTGTGAGATGGTACCACATTGTTGTTTTGATTTGCATCTCTTGGATAATTAGTGACTTTGAGCATGTTTTCATGTGCCTCTTGGCCTTCCTTCTGTCTTCTTTTAAAAATATTCTATTTAGATCCATTGCCCATTTTTTAATTGGGTCATTTATCTTCCTTTTATTAAGCTGTATAAGCTGTCTGTAGATGTTGGAGATTAAACCTTTATTAGTGATAACATTTGCAAATATGTTCTCCCATGCAGTGGGCTTTCTTGTTGTTTTGTTGATGGTTTCTTTTGCTGTAAAAAAGCTTTTTATTTGGATGTAGTCCCATTTGTTTATTTTCTCTTTAGCTTCCATTGCCCTAGGGGCAGTATCAGTGAAGAAGTTCTTTTGGCAAATGTCTGAGATTTTGCTGCCAACACAAATCTTTTTATGTAGCAGAATTTGCCCCTCTTGATTGAGGAATGGATATTTCCTTCAATGTTTGTTCACTCACAAACTGTAATCTACCTTTAAAAAAAATATATTTTATTGATTTTTTACAGAGAGGAAGGGAGAGAGATAGAGAGCTAGAAACGTCAATGAGAGAGAAACATCGACCAGTTGCCTCTTGCACACCCCCTACTGGGGATGTGCCCGCAGCCAACGTACATGCCTCTGACCGGAATCAAATCTGGGACCTTTCAGTCAGCAGACCGATGCTCTACTGCTGAGCCAAATCAGTTTCAGCTGTAGTCTACCTTCTATAGGGCGTAGTACTAGGTATTGCAGTGGGGGTGAAATTAAAGATGTCCATGTAATAAACCCAAGGAATTATATAATAACATCATTGTGGGTGTTATAAGCATTCAGAGGGAGAGATCACTTCCAACTTGAGGATCAAATATAACACCGGAGTCTGACTAATCAGAGTATCAGCTGGTCGGCATTCCGTGGGAGCTTATTAGAAATGGAGATTTTTGGCCCCACCAGACCTATTGAACTGCATTTTAACAAGATCTGTAGTCTATTGACATGTGTATACAAGTCTGAGAAGTGTAGTTTTTCAGTACTTACTCGGGAAAGCTAACTTTCCATGGGGTTTCTTTGGAATTTTCTTGATCTCTGGATTCTTATGAATGATTGTTTGCATTTCTATTGGATGAAGAGTAGCAGGATCCCAAACAAACAATTTTGACAGTGGCATAGCAAAAAGCACAAGCCTTGGTCTTTTTCAAGTCTTTGATTTGACCTCTTGGAGGTGTTTGAAATCAACAAAATCTTTCTTAAAAACGTTTCAAAGGTCATTAGAAAGAGCATTTATGTAAGGATACTTTTTTAACACCATTTTATATGCATCCATGACTCTGTAGCCATGAGTGTATTCTCAGAAAAGTTATTTTCTCAAACAAAATCTCCAAATCTGTCAACTTCCATATGTCACACGATTGTCTTGCTACTTTGATGCATTGGTAACCAATATACAGAGGTTTCTTTCAACCTCCTGAGCACTTCACAGTGTTGTTTTGGTTGGTATCTTCTCATCCTAATGTGCTCTTTGTAAATCTCTGACTCAACACAAAATTATTTAACACTATTTCTTGTTTCTCATCAGCCCTCCGTGAAGGAATGCATTAATTTTAATTCTCAAGCAAAACACTTCATTTCTTGTTATTGTTTAAGTAAACTATAGTCATTTGAAGTCCCATTTCACTTACATGGTATGTTTGTAAACAGTGTTTCTGACATCTTGTAATATTGCTCTTGCTTAAAGCGTGAACTGAAATAAATGTCCCACAATGCTGACAAATCAACTCCCTACAATCAAGCCATGGAGTGCTTTAGCATCTAATATTTTCTTAGAATGGGTTACTATCACAATTCTAAATGCACACCCTCACTTCGAGTTTGACTGGTTCATGTGGCGGGGTGAACAATGGGGCAATAGCAGGCCTGGGTTCTGGGGCTCTATCAGGGACTAGCCGAGTTACCCTGGAGAAGTGTTCAAACGTCAAGTCTTGCTACCTTCTTGACTAACGAAACCTTTTTTTCTAGAAAGCACCTTAAGTTCTGGCCTCTAAATTTGCCTCCCATCCCCTCCCCCCATCTCAAAACAAAGCTAAATGTAACCTCTTGCTTTATTCAAACACTAGAGGCCTGGTGCACGAAATTCGTGCAAGAGGCCTTTCTTCTCCTGGCTGCCCACACTGGCTTCCCTCTAAGCACCCAGACCCCAGACTTCCCTCATGTCCTGGGCTTCGTCCGGAAGGTCATCTAGTCTAATTAGCATATTATGCTTTTATTATTATAGCTATCTCCTGAGGTTATCTTTGCCTTTGAGCCTCTCTTTCGCTACCTTTCACTTTTTGTTTCCCTTTGCATGCTTTCTCTCACTTATGTTCTTCTCCTTGAAAGAGAAAGTACTTTTTTCCCTAAGCAATCCCCTCCCCCAAAATGTTGTTCTTTCAAATTCACCCCCATATTATTTTCTTCAGAAAATCCATACCTGAGGATACTTCATATTTTTCATTTTATAAAATGCTCTTTCCATCTCAAATCTGTGACAGGCTATTCTGGAAAAATTCTTTCCTTCATCTTCCCCATTTGGAATTTGTTCTCATGCCTCAAGGCCAATGATTAATGTCATCTTCTCCATGCGTTCTCCCCATGACCTCCCAGTCTGATGGGTACTTTTTTTTTCCATGTGCACCCAAAGCTCTTCTTTTCCTGTCTGTCATCAGGCACTTATTACATTTAATCATAGCTATTTTATTATTCATCTCATCCATCTGTCCACTCATGCAAAAGAAAGCAGATCTCTGCCTTTAAGTTCATAGTTTAGTTGGGAAAACAAAAAAATGAGCGAACTCTAAAAAACCACCTGCACTTTAATCATATATAATTCTTCCTTTTCGATACAGTCAACATTTAAAAAATAAGAAATCTATTTATTTAGTTTTGGCCCTAGTACATGATGTTTCTTGAGAAATATTTTACTTTATATTGTCTATCTGTTTGTTTTGAGAATAAATAATGCAATTAGTAGTTCATTGTAAAGGAATGTCTCATATACCGATTTTCCATAACATCTTTAAAGGGACTGCAACTTTTTTGCTTCTGAATTCCTAGATTAATTTGCTAGTTCTGTCCGTTTAAAGTCAAGACGGTTTGCTAACACTGTCTCCTTAACTACAAAACATCCTCCCCTAGCAACAATCATTTCTAACCCATTTTCTTACTTCCAATAAGTGTTTTCCTCTACAAATATATTTCCTGAAAGTATCGAATAGAAAAGTGAGGCTCTCTTAGTTTTGTTAACCTCTCCCTTGATCTCATTTGGTCATTTTTGGTCCCAAAAAGAAAACAAAACTGGGATAGAAATGCATCATGCCCTTCCTGGGTCTCCTTGTATGAAGGGGTCAGCCACAGAAGTCTGTGGACAGGAGTGGCCGATGCCACAAGATGAGAAAGTGAAGCCACGGCTGGATAGGTGAGCACGGACGAAATTGGAGGTGGAGACAGCAAAATACAGAGACTGTAGATAAGAAAGAATATTTGTGGGGCTTTATTTAAAGGTCCTCGCGGTGGTTTTCAGCCTGAGGCATGGGAGTTCACTCCTTCTGTGTGGGAGACACAGGTGGGTTTTTCCCAGAGTTGGCGTGGACAGTGTGTCTCCAGGGACCCACTCAAACTCAGGGCCAGGGGGTGAAGCGTGGGGGGAGGGGGGGAATGATGGCACATGCCCCTGCGGGCTGCTCTCCCTCTCTCCCCTGTGTGCACAGAGAGGCTGAGGCACCGTCACCCAAAGTGTCCATGGTCATTGCCGTGGAGCCGCCAAGGCCCCTGTGTCCTGTGGGTGAAAGCCAGCAAAGCCTTTTTTCTTTCTTTTCTTTCTTTCTTCTTTCCTTTCTTTCTTTCTTTCTCTCTCTCTCTCTTTCTTTCTTTCTTTTCTTTCTTTCTTTCTTTTCTTTCTTTCTTTCTTTCTTTCTTTCCTTCCTTTCCTTTCTTTCTTCCTTTCCTTCTTCCTTCCTTTCTTTCTTTCTTTCTTTCTTTCTTTCTTTCTTTCTTTCTCTCTCTCTCTCTCTCTCTTTCTTTCTTTATTTTCTTTCTTTCTTTCTTTCCTTCCTTTCCTTTCTTTCTTCCTTTCCTTTCTTTCTTTCTTTCTTTCTTTCTTCCTTTCTTTCTTCCTTTCCTTTCTTTCTTCCTTTCCTTTCTTCCTTTCCTTTCTTCCCTTTCTTCCTTCCTTCCTTCCTTCCTTCCTTCCTTCCTTCCTTCCTTCCTTCCTTCCTTCCTTCCTTTCTTTCTTTCCTTTCTTTCTTTCTTTCTTTCTTTCTTTCTTTCTTTCTTTCTTTCTTTCTTTCTTCCTTTCTTTCCTTTCTTTCTTCCTTTCTTTCTTCCTTTCCTTTCTTTCTTCCTTTCCTTTCTTCCTTCCTTTCTTCCTTCCTTTCCTTTCTTCCTTCCTTCCTTTCTTCCCTTCCTTCCTTCCTTCCTTCCTTCCTTCCTTCCTTCCTTCCTTCCTTCCTTCCTTCCTTCCTTCCTTCCTTCCTTCCTTCCTTTCTTTCTTTCTTTCTTTCTTTCTTTCTTTCTTTCTTTCTTTCTTTCTTTCTTTCTTTCTTTCTTTCTTTCTTTCTTTCTTTCTTCTTTTTCCTGTCCTGCGGGATCACGGCTCTGAGTGTCTGAAAGGCAAGCCGGGCAGGCTCGCTCTCCATGGCCATTTTCAAAGAAATGTGGCCTCCCAACACAACATGCTCCCCCATTTCCTTCCACTCATGGACTATAGCTTCTTAGTGTTCATTACCAGCTCCCTCTCACCACCCCAAACACCCACCGCTCTCACATGTCTTCCTAATCTCCCTGCCTTCCTCCAGTCTGACCCCGTCCTCCGCAGACACGTCCTCCCTCTCTGCTCTTCCTCTCTCTCTGTATCACCTGTCCTCCTGCTGCCAATGGCCACGCTAACTGTTCCTAATAGACCCTCCTTTCTTCAAGCTGGGGAAAACATTCTTTTGAACACTGAAAGAAATAATCTGTAGTAAAAACAACAGAAATCGTCAGAAAAAAGAAACTGGAGGATAATGAAAAGGTCAACATTAATAACATCTGTTCTAGATGACAAATATAATATGACTCGCCTCACTAAGAAATGATACAAATATGAATAACACCCGATAAAACTATTTATACACGAATCTCACTTACAAGCAGCAAATGTCAAAGAGAAAGAAGCCACCATATTATATTCTAATATGCAAGGTAGGATTATCTATTGCATGAAAAAATAATTTAATTCTTACATCAAAGTGTTCATGGTCATTGCCGCAGTTTGAATTTATGTTAAGCTCCAATCTCTGTCATTCTCAATAACACCCCCCAGAGCCTTCTCCTTAGGAAGAGTTCATGTATGTACATCTTGGGGAAAAGAAGAAAACATGTTCATACTAGAGAACAGAAGGGCACCTATACTTCATTCATTACGGTATTAATTAGGCCTCTGTGCTTCCTGATGTTGATTTCAAGCCCTACTCCATGAACTCAGAGTTACTCACAGGGCCCTGGTCTGAGTGTTTCCGGGAGGGACTGACCCACAGTAACGAAGAAGGGCCAGCCCCCATCATTAATTAGTTAATGATTCTCACTTTGTGAATACATGAGATCATTCTGATTAATAAAGATGTGCTTGCATCACACACAGAATGGGAACTTGATGTTTGATAGATTTGGGTATGGCAGAATAGAGATAATGCCCTTATCGGTTGATCACAATAAACGTCTCCCCCTCAGAGTTCTCTAGCGCAGATGATCTGCGCTAGAGAACTCTGAGGGGGAGACGTTTATTGTGATCTGGAGTTTATCCACATGATCACAGATTAGATATTAACCACCTTTGTCATTTTTGTCCAGAAATAGTTTAGAGCTGTCCCTTTTCTATGCGCGCTTTACAGTCACTATCACTTACTTGATTCTGATGTCCCCCTTCAAAAACGGGGGCTGGAATCGAGCTTTTGAAATGGAATTTCGCCAGCGCCTGGACATTTGGTTCTGCATTCTCTTCCACAGCCGTGCAGTTCTCATTCCCGTTCGTCAGTGGCTGCGATTCCCCCCGACCTCTGAGTGTTATGAGGAAGTTCACTGTTTCTTCTCCCGTTAGAAGTGTGCACGAAAGGGCCCTGCTTCTCCGCCCACTGCACCAAGTGCGTGCACAGGGCCCAGGCGACACCCCCAGGCTCTCCATGACCTCCAGCAAGCCCCCAGCGCGGCCCTACACACAACTCAGGAAAGTCCAGACCAGGTTCAAAGTTAGGAGCGGACATATCGGGATGTGTCATTATTCGCCAGGCAAAATAAGCGAGGACGCTGACTGACTACATGGCAGGGTGGATGACGGTTTTCTGTGCCGTTCATGAAGATACTTGCATTCAAGATTTATATATATTTTTTTCCTTTCAAGTTTGAGGTTTGGGGCTTAAAACCCCTTTTCCGACGGGAAAGCTGAGTCGGTGTGGCTGGATCTTCTACAAAAAGCAGGAGGGACTGGCAGACTGTGCCGTCCTGTAGACCCAGCCTAGGGAGGAGGGAGGGGAGGGGGAACACCTTCCAGCCCCCCTACTTAAGCAGTACCTTGATCTTTTGCTTTTAAAAATTTAACCAATTTCTGCTGGCAGCACAATCTATAATAATAAAAGGGTAATATGCTAATTAGACCGGGCATCTTCTGGACGTCATTCTGGATGTCCTTCCTGACGAGGCTGGGCTGGAGGGAAGCCAGCCCGGGTCCCGGGTGTCTGCGGGCAGCTGGAGGAGGGAAGCCCGGGTCCCGGGTGCGGGAGGGAAGCTGGTGCCAGAAGCTGGGGAAAGGAAGGCCTATGCTTGCGTACATTTTCATGCACCGGGCCTCTAGTTTCTATGTAAAGTTCTATAAACTACTGCGCGAGAGAAATTAAAGGGGTGGTACATTTTATTTTCTTCTAAAACCAGGTATTTGTGAATATATATGGGCTTATCATATGCTAACAAAAATACAGTATTTTTATCTTCGTTATTTTAAAAATTTCACAGGCGTCATTCTTATTTTATTGTTAGGAATACAAGTTCAAGCAAAAAGAAAAAAAGTATTCAGATGATTGACTAGTTAATTAAAGTAAAAAGAGTCAATTTAAATTTGATTCTATAATTGCATTTAACCTGCATTGTCAAGATGCTGTTCTTATTCAACCACATTTAATTTTTAGCAAATCCAATCTGCAATAGGTCAGCGAAGATGCTGTCATGGACGGAATTTGCCGATGATGTTTTGTGCCCTCTCTCCAGCTCCCCATGGGCTGTGCTATGACCGAGAGCAGTAGCATTTGTACAGACCCCAGGAAGGCTATAGACCGCCACTCTTTTTCCTTATTATCGGGGTGTTAACCGCTCCTGGTTCTGCTCTCTCAGGGCCATGGGAAAGAACATATTTGTCCTGTTAGTGACTACAAAACACACACTTAAATCTGTTAATCTGCTGAAGTAAACATCACGTATTTTGGTCTAGCAGAAAGGACTATTATCTGTTTGAGTTTGTGGCAGTCCACTGTTAATCGCCAGGACCAATCTCATGGGGGTCCACACTTGTAAACTTAATGGGAAAAATGATAGGGAACATCCAACCAAGAGTTTTCTAAGTTTTAAGGGTGGCATTAACCTTTGCCATTCCTTCTAGAATATAATGTTGTAGATTTACTATTTTGGTGCTGGGAAGGGAGACGTTTTAGAGGGTCCCACTTAGGGTTTCTACTTTATTAGCCAAGAAGCCAATTCATATATATATATATATATATATATATATATATATATATATATATATATATATATATATTTGCGTTTCCCTGGAGATGAAAGAGTCTGAACACCTCATCCTATGTGTATCAGTTCTTTTGTGATGTGCCTGCCCATGGTTTTTGCTACTTTTTAAAATTGATTGCCATTTTCTTCATTATCTGGAAGATTTTTAAAGTATTCTGTATATGAGTTAGAAGAAATGTTTCCCACTCAGTAGCTTACTTTTTTACTCTTATTGGTCTTAAAAAAAAAAAAAACTGTTTTGAAGGGCATAATGGAAGAAGGTACATATCCTAAGAGCAGAGCTCAATGAATCTTCACAATGTAAACATGCTTGTGTCAACAGATGAACAATCAGAATATTGATAGGAAGCACTGCTTACTGGTCTCAGTTGATGAATGTAATGTCTTTAATTTTAAGCCATTCTAATTAGTCTTTTCCTTAAAATTAGTGCTTTTTATAATATTCACTAAGGTCATGAGGATATTGTTGCACATTTTTTTTTTTTTTTTTAGCAGCTTTAAATCCATACTTTTCCTGGAATTATTTCTTATATCTGCTATACAGAAGTCAAGGTTTTTTCAGATAGATATCCCATTGACATGGCGCTATTCATTAAAGCAACAGCCCCTTCCCAAATGACACCCTTGTCATGAATTGACCACATATGTGTGAGACTATTTCTGGACCCAATAGATGGAGCATCTACCTCTTCAGTCTCATTGATCTATTTGTTGATGCTTGCTGCAATAACACCCTATCTTAAGTATTACAGATTTATGAGAAACTTTGACATCCAAGACTATAAGTCTTTCAACTTTGTTCTTGTTCTTCTTTGAGATGATCTTTGCTATTCATGGAGCTTTTCATTTTCATACAAATTTTAGAATTAACTTGTTAATTTCTAAAAAAAAATTATTCTTGAGATTTTTTTTTCTGGGGACTGTATTAAATCTAAAAGATAAGTTTAGGGAGAATTCAAATTGTACAATATTGGGCCCTTTATTCCAT
Organism: Pipistrellus hanaki; assembly: GCF_964339955.1. Taxonomy (NCBI): domain Eukaryota; kingdom Metazoa; phylum Chordata; class Mammalia; order Chiroptera; family Vespertilionidae; genus Pipistrellus; species Pipistrellus hanaki. Next base: position 11,087,993 of record NC_140519.1, read on the forward strand.
GAATATTTTATACTTCTCTATTTGTCTTTAATTTTCTCAAAATGTTACTTGTTTTGCATTCACTTTATACATATTTTGTTATATTTATTCCTAGGTATTTATTTCTATATAGTATAAATAGTTTTACTTTTAAATTATTATTTCTAATTTTTATTGCTTCTTTATAGAAATGCAAATAATTTTCTAAAGTGACCTTACTAAATTCACCTTATTTTAGTGTTTTATCTATCGATTCTTTTGGGTTTTCCTCAAACATAATCATGCCTCTGAAAAAATAATAGTTTAAGTTTTTCTTTTTCCATCACCATATACTTTTTTATTTTCTTTTTAATTCAAATTTATAGTTTCTGGTTCCTCCCCATAAGTCTGTAGTATTCTGCCTAGATAGAAGAAATCAGTAGAAATACCAACTATGAAATTTCCATGGAAATATTGGAGCATGTAAATAATTTCTTTGGACTCAGGGATTAATAACTTCCAAATCACTTTTGTTATATTCTTTTGGTGAAATGTCATCAGAATATATCTATTGCTGAAGCTACATTTTTAAATATGTTAGATATTTTCTGGTAACTTGCATTGAGAATTGATTACTCTGGGAAATAAACTAGAAAACTGTTCTGGAGCCCAGAGCTTAATGGACAAATGTTGGGGGTTAGAGTTCCCTCATTTGCTGTACTCTTTTCTGAAATCTGAAAAGTTAATGAATTTGACTTCTAAATATATTTCCAGCACTGACTTGTTCATTCATGTTATCTAATTACTGTTTTCCTCAGTCATTTGTTAAATAAAAATTCAGTCATATGTTGTCATCAGGCGGAATGCGATTTCCAATTAGAATTTGAGTTTCTAAATGGAAGCATTTATTAAAGATGTAACCAAAACACTTCCTTTGGGTAAAAATGCAGATATGTTACAGATATTTTAATAAAATCACAACCACAGCTTTGCAGTGTGGCATTGAAAGGTATTTGGTGCGTTGATAAAGTTCCCTGGAGGACTCTGGATGTTTCGAGCAACAGTTTGATTGAATAGAACAATAAATGCAGGGGTCTTTTTTCTCTTTCTTTCTCATCGACTAGAAAAATATAGATAATAGAGCTCATTTATTTCCTTAACATTTCAGAGCTCCGCAGATGGGAAAACACAACCCAGTGGAAATTATTTCTGGCAACCTTGGGAAGATATGTTAGCATTTTGTGGCATTTCTTTCAGTGACATGTAAAGCATGGCTTTCCCTCATTGCAGTGTCACAGTGAAGTGTCACAATAAAGCCAAAATAGTGTGCCCTCGGGGAAAACAAGGGGAAGGGACCATTTTCCACACGCACAAAAAGGGTAATATTGATTACAGAGCCTTTCCATTTTAACTCCAAGTGCTGTCCGGGGCCGTGGCTACTTTGCAAAGGAGAAGTGCACGGAGTGTGAGATTTAAAGCAAATGTTATGTATAAATCGGATGTAATTTATGTAAATATAAATTATGTGTAAAAAAGAGGAAAGTGCCTTTATGGACAGGCAAGCAGGCATAAATTTGCACAGTGTGTTGGGGAGAGAGTGTGTGTTGTTGCAGAGTGGGGAGCTCAGCCTGATGTTGATGGAGTCCAAAGAGCACTGATCTGGGAGTCAGACCAGCTCTAATCTGTCCTATTTCTGCTCTCACCAGCCCGGATGTTACCTTCCACCTACAGCATGTGACATAAAAAGTGTTACCATTGTTCTACGGATAAGGAAATTGGTTTTCCAAAAGATTCAATGACATGTTACAGATTGCACAGCTAACATTACTTAAGGGGCATCATACCCAGTGCATCAAGTGCCCTAACATTATTTCCAGTTAAATGTGTACTTTTGCTAAAACCTTGCATTTCCTCTTCGTCCTCAACACCGTTATTATTTGGATCCAAATACTGATCTTGAGTTTTATCGCCATTAAATGACACCTCATGAGTTTCATTCCACTGCTCCATCTCTGGACACTTTGGGGGGGGGGGTCTTAATTATATTTCCCAGCATGCTTTTCATGGCTGCAAGTCAGCAGCACCCCCAGAGCGCATGGACATCGTAGATGTCTGCACCGCAATCATGGGGCAACGCCGGGTGGCAGGCAGCTTCTTCCAGTTAGAGGGGTGGCTGGTTCATCCTGGCACGACTTCACCCCACTGTCACATGCACACGGAAACCCCCCAAGTTCATTGCTCTGATTTGGCAACACTCAGGAGGGAGCCTGAGCCTTGGGGCCGGCCGACTGGGATTTAAATATCAGCACCACCGATGACCGGATGTGTGATTTGGGGAATGTAATTTGACTTGGTAAGTACGTGTAGGTAACAATGTTAACAAGACCCCATTTGCAGGGGTGTTACAGGTAGTAGATGTGTAGTCCCATTCATCACCCCAACCATGGAAGAAAAACGACATTTTCTTGACCGACCAGTTCTTTTTAACCATCCCGATCTCCGCATGTCTCCTTGATTTGTGTTTCCAGGACTGACATGTCTTCATCTTCATAAACTTTCTCGGCCTCTTTCCATTGTTATGCTTAAATTGGCTTTAAGAATCCACTTTCCCCCGTTGCTTTAATATCTGAGTGACATTTTTTAGGACTCTCTTTCATTTTGTCTATAAAGCTTCTTAGGCTGAGATAATGGTTTAGTGGGCTTGCATTTCTTCTGAGCATCTTTGATGGGAATTCACCTGAAGTAGGAGACTTTCATTTAGGAAACTTCTTGAACTCTTTTTTTTTTTTTTTTTTTTTTTTTAAATACAACTAGGAAATTTATTCTCTTTGTTATGTTTTTTTTTTTTTTTTTTTTTTTTCTGTCCCTCCTTCTTTAAAGGTCAATCTCCTTGACAAAGAAGGCAAGGGGCAGGGTAGTCCGGTGTCTCTGGGCTTGGTCTCATTCTTTCATGACCACATTTGTAGGCTCTTTTCTTGGACAAATTGGTAGGTTCTGGCCCATAAGTTTCTGTTTGCTGCAGTCTTCTTATAAAGGCACGTGTTTGCTCTCTGGTTATTTTATCTTTTGCTCCATCTTCTGTACATGGTCAGTTTAAATTTGAGCTCCCAAGAGAAATTTTACACAAGCACATTAGCTTATTTAGGCACTGTACCCTCTCTTTCTCAGAATAATTTTAAATTCTTCTATTTTAATCTATTTTTGAAGGATTTCTAACCATCTTAAGTGATCTTTCCTTCCAGAATCTTTTTTTCCCCCTAGAAGAAATAGTATTTTTTCTTCTGGCATTTAAAAAAAAATCTACTCTTTGAAATCCAAGGATTCATGTATAAGTATAATCAAGTAATCCTCATGAATGGGCCACCATCTTTGCATTGATGTGTCTGAGAGAACAACTTAAGGCCTTTGTCTATTTAGTAACATGACTGAGCATTTCATCAGCTTTTTAGTGACAGAGTAAAGAATAACGTATTACTTTGAGGCTCACTGCTGCCTAAACCCTCTGCTCTTCTTGTATCTTGCCAAAAGAATGCTTGTCTTAGCTTCAATGCGTAGAGTGATCTACAGTAAATCTGAGTAAGCTGTTTGCAGGAAATCTATTTGAAAGGGCCACTCACAGCAGCATTATCAAATAAAACGATATGAAAACAGGAGTAAGGATAAATTGTTGTCCATTTTTGTGAAATCCAATCTTATTTCTCCTCCTTTTACGTGTTTGTTCTGTGTGCTAAAAGGGTGAGAATTAAAAAATAGAATGCCACATAGCATCTTTTCACTTTTTTGGGGTGAGGGGTCTTCTGGAGATGGGCTAATTAAATGCTCATAATCTCCTTTTTCCTTCTCCTTTCTTTCAAGTCAAAGCTCAAGATGTGGCATCCCAAGTTTGATGTGCAACTGTGGCAGAGATAAGCAGTTTGGGTAGCAAACAACTATTGAAAAACCTTGCAATTTATCCACGTTGGACATGTGATTTTTTGTTTTTGTTTTTGTATCCAGTGGTAATTTTTCACATTAGCTGTTTCTCGGGATTAGCCGGCCAGTGCAAATCTTGTTTCATCCTTCCCTGGGTATTTAGTGTAGTGCCAAGCAAAGCACAGATTAACATATGCTTACTCAGGATTAAGGATGATTTTTTTAAAAAAAAAAACCTCTTTGATAGTCAGTAAAATAGAATCCATAATCGATTCAGTGGATGGGCTGTTTTCTTTCATGCCAACCACAAACCCTGAACTTTTAGTTCCAAGTTCCCATGAACCTGGAGTCATACTCATGAACGTCAAAAGGCAAATATGGTATACTCTTTCACCATGTTCTTCATTTGCCTCAATCACTGCAGCATGGCGTATGATTGCTCCGCGGCAAAGAAGAGGAGAGCTGAAGAGCAGGCCTCAGGTGTCCCTGTCAATAAGAGAAAGTCCCTGCTGATGAAGCCCAGACATTACAGCCCAAACGTGAACGGCCAGGAGGGGCTTGATACCAGGACGGAGGCAGAGGAGGACAATGGCCTGCTGGGGACCAACGCTCACCCGACCACAGGTAGCAAGGAGGGGCCCAAACTCTCTATCTGCCCTGAGGCCCCGAAGACTCAGCCTTAGCTTCTGGAGAGCACACACAGCTTGTGTGTTTGAATTTGGAAGCAAATTAACTATTTATTTCATGTAGGATCCATTTGTTGAGGGCTGATTTATATCCGTGACTGTGGGATGTCTAAAGATAAGCATGGGGGGGGGGGGGGCCCTAGCCCTGAGTTCATTTTCAAAATTCGGGGTTGGACTGTGCCACTTTTTGAAGACACTAAGCCTGAAAGCTGATGAATACCTTGACTCCCAAATAGGGTAGTTGTCTAATGCCTGAAAGAACCTTTCAAAATAAAAGGACAGATTTAATCTTGAGGAGATTTAAGATATGATATACATGAATAAAACTTATTTTTGTTATATATATATATATATATATATATATATATATATATATATATGTATACCCTCAAAATATAATTGGTGATAACATGGACCAATGCAGGTGGAATGCAACCTTAATATTTTCAACATTAAAAAAAATATAGCAACGGATTGCAGAAGGACATAAAGTTGGCTGTCTAGCTTTTCCCTCTAGAAAAATGATATAGAAAATTTGTTACTGTGCCTAGTATTTCCAAACTATTTCCAAACTAAGATCAATTTAATTTACCTATAAGCACACATTATGTTTCATAAATTCAGTTCTTCACTCATTAAATGCTGTTTGCATTACAAGTTATATGTAGTTACAATTTCAGAATTTTAGGCTGTTTGTCCACAGTTCATAGTTACTCCCAGTAGCCACCATGCCTCTGGGAGTCAGAATACCACCAACCACATTGTGCATGAGGCTGAAGTTAAAGGACATTCAAAGTATCTCAAAAATTATATTAAAAAAAAAGAAATATAAAGCTTGACTTATTAGAAAATGAAATTAGGTATTCTAAATCAAATACACATTTTTTTTCCTAAATGTGACTTTATAGGAATCAAAATATACCAAATGAATTGTTATTTGAAAAAAAAGTATCCTATATAATAAAGAGCTAATATGCTAATTAGATCGAACAGCGGAATGACCTTCTGGACGAAGTCAGGGCTGAATTTCATGCATCAGGCCTCTAGTATATTATACAAACCAAAGGCAACAAGAGTGTTAGATCATAAATATCTATTTTGTGTAGAAAGATAGTAATAGCAATAGGTGTCAACAGAAAAGATGTAAAAGCATATGAAAGATGAGTGTGGACAAATCTCAGATCGCAATCAATAGATCTCCAGTAATCTTGGCTTACAAGTAGTTTGAGATTCTATAGTTAAAAAATATTTATATTCTGATTTGATGATGTTTAAGAAAATGTCCTGACTTTCCTATATTTAACATGTGGCTTCAAGCCTCATGGCTCATCTGTAAATTATAATCATATTTGACTTCTTTTTTTCATTTGTTTCCTTGAGTTGGTTAGATTTTTGTTGATTCATGAAAATTGCAGATAGAATCTAGAAAGCCCTTGAATCAGTGTGCTTGGACTTGGACTGTATCTGCCCACTGATAGTGTAACCATTGTAGATGCTTAGTATTTACCAAGAAAGTAGACTGTCAAAAGGTGCTCAGTTAAAATTTCAGTTATAAGTGCTGATGGACATCTATTTGCAGGTTCACAAATGCTACCTATTTTTTATATTTAGTGCAGAATCATGACTAATAACAATGAATATGCTGAAATTCCAGAAGTAGTGGCCATTATTGTTGAAATTTTAATATATTATTTTTCTTGGTAGAAATTTTTTTAAAATTTCTTTATTAAGGTATTACATATGTGTCTTATTCCCCCATTACCCCCTCAACCCCCTCACTCATGTCCTCACCCCCCTGTTGTCTGTGTCCATTTATATTCTTGGCAACTAAGTTATATCACTTAAGCAACCCAGTAATGACATCTGTATGATTATGGACACAATTTTACAGACATGATGATTAAGGGCCAAGAAGATTGAATGCTTAAGGTAATGCAGCTTGTCAACGTTGAAAAGGACATAATTAGGAAACAACTGAAGAATAAGCAGAATAACTAGCTAGCCACGCTTCAGCGTCTAACTCTCCCCAAGCCCTGACCCCCCTCAGAAAGCAGACTGCGCAAAGTTTCTGCAACATTAGGTCAACGTTTCCAGAAATGACAGGTCACAGATGCTCCTTTCTCTGGTCAAAAGAGCAAAACTCTTTAAGTTTTCTTCAGCCCTTTGAGCAAGTTATCCCCACCCTTGGCAGGAGAGAGAGCTAAGCTCGTCCCCAGGCCCCAGGGTCAGGGCTTCTCATCTCTCATCTTGACTGCTGGTGCTCCAAGGGTTCCCCCCCCCCGCCAGGTGTGCGCCCCCTTGTGTCTTCAGGGGGCAGTGCAGGTGCTGGAGAGGGCCTAGTGCTCCTGGGAGTTCAGGTAACGAGTTTGTAATCCACTTAATGGCAAAACTACACCCTGTGCCTTCCATGTGCTAAGCAAGCTCCATCTCACTTACGTGGAGGGCCCCATGTAGCCTGTCTACACCCGTGGTCGGCGAACCGAGACTCGCGAGCCACATGCGGCTCATGGCCCTTGACTGTGGCTCTTCCACAAAATACCATGGCCTGGGCGAGTCTATTTTGAAGAAGTGGCATTAGAAGAAGTTTGAGTTTAAAAAAATGTGGCTCTCAAAAGAAATTTCAATTGTTGAAATTCAATCGTTGAAATCAAATGTGGCTCTGTTGACTAATGAGTTTGCCAACCACTGCTATCATCTAAAACAGTACCCAGTGAAAGGGGGAGAGAGCCGTCCTTACTCAGCACCCATGGGGTGTCACCGGCTTTCCACGCACTCCCCCGTCCTGCCTACAGGCGCCTCCCTGTGTGAGTGAGGGCACCAGAATCAGAAAGGTAGGGACCGTAGAAACCGGTTTGGCTCAGTGGATAGAGCGTCAGTCTGCGGGCCAAAAGGTCCTGGGCTCGATTCCGGTCAAGGGCATGTACCTTGGTTGCGGGCACATTCCCAGTAGGGAGCGTGCAGGAGGCAGCTGGTCGATGATTCTCTCTCATCAATGTTTCTAACTCTCTATCCCTCTCTCTTCCTCTCTGTAAAAAAAAAAAAAAAAAAAAAAAAAATCAATAAAATATATTTAAAAAAAATAAGAAAGGTTAGGGACCTGTCGGAGCTTCAACAGCGATACACACCAGGCCCATCGTCAGACCTGGGCTCCCCTGATATTCAAGGCAGAAATCTTCTAGTTATGTCAGTGGCAAAAGCACAAACTAAGTCCCTAGGCCACCCTGAGCAATAGAAACACACCAGTATAATAAAGAAGCAGGCAGCCCGTGACAAAGCCAGGAGAAACAAGTCCGTCACAGCTCTGTCGGGTTCAAAGGCTCACTCAATGCCCCCCCCCCTCCCCCCTAATGACAGGGAGAGAGGGATTCACGGGAAGCTGGTTGCAGGTTTGCAGGCCTTCCCTGGAAACCTTCGTGCGCGGGCATGGCTGTCGGCAGGACTCCTCTCTTTCTGAAGAATAATTAATAAATATTTTCTTTTAGCATATAACAAACAGTTGAACCAAGCAATTATGGAAACTGGAAATGACCCAAAATGCTAGCGGTTGGCAGCCACACAGTGAAGCGCATTGTCGCGCACATGTGCATTTTTGTCACTCCCGCCTCTCTGGTGATCTGCACTTAATAGGAATATTTTAAACTATGTAGCTAAGCAACAGAGGTAATTGTTGCTTTCTAGAGCTTTTGTTAGCACTCTACCACAGCCCAAATATGCATAATTAGGTATAATGTCTATAAATCATTATTGTACACATGTGGGTAGTTAAGCGGAGTGAGAGAATAGTTCAATGAATTGAGCATATTCACCGAAAACGCTTTTTATTTGTTTTCCGTAGTTCATAATACTTTAAAATCATCATAACCCTTTACACTTTCTCTTAATCACCAGCCATGATATTGAGAAAAACTTCATTTGCATTTTAGACTATGTTTAATATATTATTTAAACCTGGAGTTCCTCTGATAGGAATTCAGGAGAGGATAGACCGTCCTCGCAAACATTATGTGCTTGTTTATCCAGCCTCTTTTCTAGGAAGTGAAATGTTGAATTTTTCAGTTTGTGTTGAATAGATCCCAACAAAAGCCTGCACCCTATAATCAGCATTATTTAAAGGGGCTAGTGTTGTGACTAAATTCTTCCCTTCATCCAAAAATGCTTTTAGTTACTATGGCAATATTTACTTGATCCTGGCAGTCCAGTGTTGATTTAGGGAGATAATTACCAGAAAGGAAGATGATGGAGATGTATTTTTGAGTGTCCTTGTCAGAGACAATGTTTATGAAAAAAAAAATTAAACGAGACAAAAAAAGGCTCATTGTCTTCTGCTCAGACACCCTCGCCCACAGCCCTCACATGGGATGGCTGAGCTTTCCTTCCCGCCAAAGACGCTTATTAACACAGAATGCACTTCGCTTGGTGTCCTTAGCAGTCTTTAAGGTAGCTGATTATTGTGTGTTGCCCGTCCCTCACCCCCCTCCTGCTCCTCCTCCTCTTCTTCCTCCTCCTCCTCTTTTATGTCACAGTATTCACTAAAGGAAGCATTGCTGGGCTGCCTGGCCATTTCACAGCCTGGTATGTGCTGGGTGCTGTGCTCGCCGAGTACACCTTGAGCTGGGCAAGAGTTAGGTCACCAGATAATCCAGACCCTTCATTGGTGTGTTTGCACTGGGACACACACACCACACACACACACACACGCTCACAGACATACACATGCACACATGAACACACAAACACTCAAACAAGAGCTCACACTCACATGAATATGTGTACACACACACACACTCACACACACTCACACACGCATGCAACACACACAATCCCACTGGGCCATTGCTGGGAAGGAAAGGGGGTGACGCTAACAGTTGTCCTTGGACAAGAGAGATCATGGACTGTCCTAGGCAGACCAGCACGGGGGCCTGTTCTCAGTCATGGGCCCCGTGACTGCCAAGATTCCAGCTGGTCCTGCACCAGGAACAACCAGTTAGCATTCCACATCCTCCAAACATCCCCATCTCTCGTCTCCTTTCCTTTTCACACAAATGCACAGAGCACCAGACCAGGAACTGTGTTACTAGGTGAGATGTTATTCGACCATGCTGATGTTCCCCATTTGCAGTATTTCCTTCCACATGGAACTTCCGGGTGACTATTATGAAAGTGGTCAGGAAATCGAGAAAGCTTTCAGAACTTGTTTAGTTATCATGATGTAGATGAATTTCTTATTTTAGCGAAAATCCCATAAAATCGGAAAGTATGTTTGAAAAACTATGAAGGCAGAAAACTGAAACCAAATAGGCTTTTTGAAGATATATTGCCATGCTAACAGAGAAATCTGATAACTGTTTCCTTTGTAATGCATAGCATTATATAGATTTGATTTCCTTTTAGGTGGCTAAGATTTGCAAATATAAGAGGTAAAGTAACAACAATTTCACATTCAACATTCTGTTACTATTATGTATGGACTTCAGTACCCAAAAGTTCTTAGTTCTTAATATACTAAAAATTCCAATAGCTCATTTTTTTAAAAAAGTTACTTTTCAGAATATGAAGGTCCTCTAAGTTTTGTTTTAAGAAGATATATATTCTCTCCCTAATTCTTTCAAAATTAAGAGAGCCTACATATTCACATATTTCACATATTATATATACATGTTTATGTATACATTATGTATAGTTGAAGTATTTTTGAAAATATTTCTTAAATAATTTTTAATTATTAAACACATTTAAATAATTTTCTTAGAATAATTTCCATGAACTATTTTTGTTCTTGTCTTTCAAATGTTGGTGTGTGGTTTTTCTTTTTTTTTCCCCATAGAAGAAATCATGGCAAAACCGATCGATGAGAATGTTCATTCAACTGCACAAGAAAACTCTCACGGGAGGGAAGACAGATACGGCTGCTACCAAGAGCTCGTGGTCAAATCCTTAATGCACTTGGGGCCATTTGAAAAAAGTGCCTCTGCTCAGACCGCAAATGAAAACTTAAATGACAGCGGCATCCAGTCTCTCAAAGCAGAGAGCGACGAAGTCGACGAGTGCTTTCTCACTCATTCCGACGATGGGAAGGACAAAGCCAGCGACTCCCAGCTGAGATTCTGCTCCTCCGACGACGACAGCGAAAGCAACTCGGAGGGTACGGAGAACGGCTGGGACAGTGGCTCCAACTTCTCAGAAGAAACCAAACCACGCAGGGTCCCAGAGTACATGTTGGTGGACAGCAGGAAGGACATGCTGGGTGTCACCGAAATAAAAACCGAAGGTGACAGGTTTGCCTCGTGCGAAGACAGGTGCGATTCCGACCTCGAAAGGGGAGACCCGCGGCACGCGCACGCAGAAGTGTCGGGTGGCAAAGCCCAGGCCTCCTTCCCCGGGGCCGAGGAGGACGACAAGCAGTGCCTGGCGGTGATGACGGAAGAGTCCGTGGGCCTGGAGAAGGCGAAGGGGAACTTGAGTCTGCTGGAGCAGGCCATCGCCCTGCAGGCCGAGCGGGGCTGTGTGCTCCATCACACCTACGGAGAGCTGGACCGGTTCCTGCTGGAGCACCTGGCGGGGCAGAGGAGGCACACCAAGGCCATGGACGTGGGCGGAAGGCAGATCTTTCACAGTAAACGTAAGAGTGGCTTTGCATTTACTTTAGAAATAAAATTGCGTTAGGGTTGGGGAAAAAAAAAAAAAAGGTCAGTGAAGACTTGATTCCTTCTTCCAGATAGCTGTTTTGACAACTTAACACGATTTGAAAGCTAGCTTATATTTTATATTATAAAATAAGCAATTTCCTTTTTGTTTCCTTACTCTTTAAAGTAGGGGTGTCGAACTCAATCAGAGAAGGGGCCAAAATCTAAAATCCAGCCTAAATCGCAGGCCGAATGGTTTACTGAACAGTCATAAACTGACAATGTCATAAACTGACAGTGGAGTGCAGTGATGACAGCGCGGTGAGGGCCACATTGCAAGGCCTGGCGGGCTGGATTTGGCCCGCGGGCCTTGTGTTTGACACATGTGCTCTAAAGTGTTCTGAGATCAAGCTTGGTCAGTTGTGTAGTGTTTTGACCCCACGATAAAAGGATCATTGCCTCTATTTCTTTTAATTTATATAGTACTTTTTAAAAAGAACTTTATTGCACACTAGACATACTTTAGTACTTACTGGATTTTAAATCATCATATTAATCGAGTCAGTTCCAGAAATTTATTATTTCTTTCCCACCCTCTTTCTGGGATCATCTGACTGTCTTTAAGCTTCAAAATAGCCTGGCCAGTGTGGCTTAGTGGCTGAGCGTCAACCTAGGTATAAACCAAGAGATCATGGTTCGATTCCTGGTCAGGGCATATGCCCAGGTCATGGGCTCCATCCCCATTGGGGGATGTGCAGGAAATAGCTGATTAATGATTCTCTCTCATCATTGGTGTTTCCATCTCTCTCTCCTTCTCCCTTCCTTTGAAATTAATGATAATAATAAAAAATAATGTTAAACTACTTGTAAGTCAAGCAGGATGATCTTCTATCTGATCCTTCTTAGGATAAAACTGGCTGCTAATGCTTTTATAAGCCTATGCTTTTTACAAGCTCTCTAACTCAGAGTCCACAAAAATCTGGGCCAAGCTTGAATGAGAGTAAATAAGCTTAAACTTGCTCCTCAGACTTTAGGGAAATTGTGTTTTCTCTCCCATAAAGATAATCCCCTCCCCCACTCCACCCCCTGCCTCGCCCAAGCTGGGCCTGATGATGATGATGTTTAGAGCTAAGCGGAGTTTCCCAAATGGTGTGATATCAGTGTCTGGAAAGCTGTGTAAGATGGGTATTCCCAGGATCTCACGAGACTCACTGCTCCAGAACTTGCCATTTTTAAAGCAAGTTTGTCAAGTGATTCTTGGACACCTGGAAGGCTGGTAACCACAGAACCAGGGAACAGTCAAGGTGGTGGCCCCAAGCCTGTGCTTATTAGAAGATTTAGATGTTCGGTTGCTATTTTTGCATAAATGAATGATATGTTTTGTCATTTTAAGTCCATTTTAGTACTCACCTGCAATCTTGTTAGGCATTGCCTTGCAGCTTAGAGCCGAGAAAGCAGAAAAGAATAAGCTGATGTCACATAGTGAGGAACAAGATAATGCTACACAAACGTACTGCCAGGATTCGGATGGGACAGAATATTAATGACGTGTGTGTGGTTTGGGACAGGACACTCTATTTAGCTCTGTGTACTCCACTAATATGCAACTGTTGGATTTATCTGCGTGTTTTGTTTTTTGTTTGTTTGATTTTTTTTTTTTAATAAAGTACAAGCCAGAAAAAAAGAAATTTACTTCCAATTCCCCCAACTCATAATATCTAATATATCATTCATCCTAAGATAGTTTCCTAGTTCAATATCTCTAAAATCAAAGAATGCGCCATAATTTAATTTTAGTCGTTTTTTTTTTTTTTTTTTTTTTTTTTTTTTTTATTTCTTACTAGCACAAACATTTTGTTTCATCTTATAATTGATGAAATCTTCCAGCCAATGAAATCCAGTGTTTGGAGAAATGTTAATTATTTGTGCTACACCTTAAAATACTTGATGATCCTTGGGTCAATTTTGTAGATTGTTTAAAACTATTTTTTTTCCCCCCAAAATTAACAAGGCATTGGAATCTGTGCTTGTAGACTTGGGTCATGTTGGAGATTTACTGAATTACGAATGCTGCCTCATGCGTCAATAGTACTTCTTATTGCGTAGAGCACATGTGTCAAACACAAGGCCCGCGGGCCAAATCCAGCCCGCCAGGCCTTGCAATGTGGCCCGCACCGCGCTGTCATCACTGCACTCCGCTGTCAGTTTATGACATTGTCAGTTTATGACTGTTCAGTAAACCATTCGGCCCGCGATTTAGGCTGGATTTTAGATTTTGGCCCCTTCTCTGATTGAGTTCGACACCCCTAGCGTAGAGCCTTGTCCTGCCTTGAGGTGTAGAAAGCCTATGCAAGGAAGATCCAGACCAGGTTAGCATCTAGCAGAGGGGGGAAAAGAAGAGGAACTCAGGGAAATTGTAGGTTTGGCCTAGAGAATGCCTACAGAGTCCAAATTCAGTACGAACTCTCCTGTCCCTCTTTATAGATTTGGGAGCCAGCAGTGTTAGGGGTACTTTTTTCTCTGCCATAAATTTCATGCTTCTAAGTCAACACTTTTCCCAAATGATAGCCACGCTCTTCAAAAAATCCTCCTCATTTTCTGTAGACTGTGGGCATGTGACAGCTGTTAAGGAGAGAACAGTAGAATGTTAAAATACCATGTTACCCAAGACTTCAGATGAGTCAGCAATTCTAAAACTAAGTTTGACTACCCTGTTGCCAATAAGCATCCGGTGAGACTTTACGTCGAAACACAAGTGGAGTCACCGTATAATGCGTGATTCAGCTTTGCAGAGCGAAGGGGAGTGATGTGAACAACCGCACAGGTGTATCAGCTGTGAATGAGGACAGTCCCAGTCAAGCCAGGATGCAGAGTCACCAGGAGATAGGGTCCTTATGCAGCGTTTCACACAAAAACAGAGGCGCCAGGCCCGAGGTCGCAGGAGCTCTGGCTTCTGGGCCCGCACACAGGCTCTGCCCTATAGAGCGCTCCATCAGCATCTCGTTTCACCCGCAGAAAAGAGCTTGCAGACAACGGCTGTCAGGGGACCGCCCCTGGTCAGCAGCCAGCCCGCCTTATCTCCCACACCCTCCCTGGCTCCCTGTCCGCGGAGAGCGTGGCAGAGAGGAGGCACGCTCAACGCTAAACCTTTCAGCGTGGCTTAGAAATGTGGCCTCACCTGGGTGAGATCCAGGAGAGGAGAGGCTCCGAATGACCCATTGTTTCTCCTCTTTTCTAATCCTCTCTCCCGTGCTGTCAGCCCTCCGAGTCCCGCTATCAGCAAACTTCAAGGACTTTGACGCGTGGTCTCCTGGAGAGTCCGTGCCCAGCTCGGACGGAAAGTGGGCAACATTTTTGGATTTAATAAAATCAATCGCCACAGAAATCATGGAACGTGGCGAAGCTCTTCCTAGGACCCTTTTGTCTCGGACAGAAGAGTGTGTATTCTCCACATGATGGCATTTAATTAAACCTTGTCTCTCTTTAAGCAAATGCCTGCACCTCAAGGCATCCCTGTCTTTCCTCTGTTCATTTCTCACTTAACATAGAGCTTCCTTTGGGCTCCCCTGCTCCCAGCCCCTGAGTGACAACGTGCAGGATCCTTGGCTCCTCCCCCTTTGCTGAAACCTTTCCCCCCAAATAATTGCATTACAGACAACCTGCTGTGCCCATCTGCCCAGGACCGCCTGCACTCCACCAACTGGGGTGGCACGCTCTCCCAGAGGCACGTCTGCTCTCACTGTCTTCTGCTCTGGAGACGCAGCCACATCCGGGGACACTGCCCTGCTCCCCCGGCCACGCTTGGGGCGGCAGCATATGTGCCCTCCGCATCTGCCAGGCAGGACTCTGTCCCTCTCCCTCTGCCCCCCCCCCCCCAGCCCTGCACCCACAATCCCATCACCGACAGCTTATTTGTTTTCATTATTATTTTTCATCCCATGCACTCGTGAGGGGGTCGTTTGGGCTATAAGAATGCATTTGTGTTTGAAGTTTACCTGCCATCTCAACCACAAACATGAAAATTCCATAGAAGGCCTCTCTCACCCCCTGAGTAGGCCTGTTGGTTCTCATTCATTTTCTGTATTTAGCTGACCCTTTCGCTGACCCTCAGCCATGTGTGTGCCAGGAGATTAAAACCCAGGGAGTGTCTTCAGCCCTTCCCTTGGCCGAGCTGTCCCTGGTCCCTTCCTGGCTGTGCCTGGGATCCGCACCCCCACCTCTGCTCTTGGCAGCACCCCCAGGCCATGCAGGGCAGCCTCCACCCTTCATGCTTCCACTCCCTCTAAGTCTCCTGCAAGAGTGGCGCTTTGCCAAACCTCCTTCCTAGGGCGCCTCTGCTTTTAGCGTTTGCATTCAGAGTAAAACTAGCAGTTCTCTTTCTGTAGCCACTGCATACAGGTCCCGAATGGCGAGCCATTGGTGTTTTGGAACCCGGGCCTCTGCAGCACTGGGCACGCACCGATGGCCTGCTGGCACCCCCCTCCTGACTCTGAAGCAGGTCCCGGAGCAGCCGCTGGGCCGCTGGGCCCTGAGGCCTGGGGCCGCCGGCTTTGTGAGGGATAAGGCCAGGGATGTCTTTCTCCAATATGGTGGCTTCTTTGTTTTGTCACGTTGAGCCCGGCTTTGCTTTTTCCGGACGCCTTCCATCAGGAGCTAGGTTTTGGTTTAAATAAAGTCTTTCTTCTCTCTCACTGCTTTTCTTTTTCCTTTTCAGGGGGCTGTGCATCCCGTGGTGGGGACTGGCTTTCTCACAATGAGGCTCTGACTGCAGCCTTTGGCAAGGCACCGGAAAGCCATCTTGTGTTTTCACACTCCTTTGGCCCGGGTCAGCCTTCGCTTAGGAAACCAGGGAAATTGAAAACCTTTTTTTGTGTGTGTCCCACAGGTCTTAGCTGAGGGTCTCCCTCAAGGCGATGCGAGAGGCATGTTTACGACGACAACACGGAGTAGAGTGAGAATGGCACCGTGCAAGGCCATCCTATTGAAAGGGAAGGGGCAGGAGCGGAACCGAAGCAACCTTTCCGTTTGTGTCTCTGCAGACTCGCCGCGGCCTGAGCGGAGGGAGACCAAGTGCCCCATCCCCGGGTGCGACGGCACAGGCCACGTGACCGGGCTCTACCCCCACCACCGCAGCCTTTCGGGGTGCCCCCACAAAGTGCGGGTTCCCCTCGAAAGTGAGTACTGCTCAGCCCTAAAAAAAAAAAAAAAGTAGACGTCTTGTTGTACATCCCACAGCATCACCGTGTGATCCTCTTTCTCCTCTAGTTTGGAATTAGGAATGGAAAGAGAAAGTTTTTAAACATGTCATCAAGATAGTTTTCATCTGGCCCAGTGTTCCAAATACAGGGTAGAGATAGAAAATGTGGGAACAGCCAGGCCCAGGGGTCATGCCATGACTGATATTGAGAAGATAATGTGTTACTCATAGTTCCCAAAAAATGAGGGGGCAGGCCTCTCCGGGCAGGATCATCCTGGGAAGTCCCAGGGCCAGTTGGAGGGCAGAGTGGTGGTGGTGGTGGGGGTGTGTGGGCATCAGCTTTTATTGGGGTTTCCTGGGAACAGAGGGAGCGGGTTTGGGATCGGCTAGTTTGACTCCTTTTTTTAAAAAAATATATTTTTATTGATTTCTTACAGAGAGGAAGGGAGAGGGATAGAGAGTTAGAAACATCGATGAGAGAGGAACATCGATCAGCTGCCTCCTGCACACCTCCTACCGGGGATGTGCCCACAACCAACGTACTTGCCCTTGACTGGAATCGAACCTGGGACCTTTCAGTCCGCAGGCTGATGCTCTATCCACTGAGCCACACCAGTTTCAGCTAGTTTGACTCCTTTCAGTGGGCGCTGGCCCTGGGAGGTGGGGGCAGGTGAGAGGGCCCTGTAGTGCCAGAACCTGATGAAAGAGGCAGTGTGGGGAGGGCTCTGAAGTGATTGGTCTTCCATTGCAAAGTGCCTACTGTCTCTAGGAATTAGGTAGCCCTGGGAGGGGCGGTCTCCCCACGGTGAGCAAGGCCCCAGGCATCAAAGCATCCGCGTACAGAGAGTGAGAGGCAGGGCCGGTCCACGGTGTGACCGCACAGCCTTTCCTCCTCAGACGCCTGGTTTCCTGTGCCCACAAGGAGCTCAGCCTCGGGGCATCACTGAGATGTGGGAAGTGCATCCCTCGCCAGCGCCCTCTGGGCCGCCTCTGCACTCGGGATGTCTGGCGTGTTGTCCCAGGACATCCTACTGCAGCTGAGGGCCCTGGGCAAGAGCAACCCTGAGTTGGTCTTCTCACCCACATGCCCACCGCGAACCAGGAAACTACAGGGAAAGGAAAGGACTGCCTCCTAAGTTTCCAAGTGTCTCTGTGTTACATCCTCTACTTTCTGAACCTACTTATTGAAACACCTCTTGAGTCATAGAAACCACAGGGATGGGAAGTTTTTTTGTTTTTGTTTTGTCTTTGCAAATCCCTGAAACTAATCAGCTCATCACTGCCCCACGGATTAGCAGTTCCTCACCCTGATTGCCTCCGCCATATTCTTTCACCAATAACTGGGTGGCGGTGAGGGTGAGGCGTGGGGCGGGGGGTGACGGACAAAGAATCAAAATAATGTCTCTTAGGAACTTTCACACTGTGGGGAAATGATAGAAAGGACAACTATTTGATAAATAATGTTTTTCATTCACTCCAAGGACAAGCACATAAATATAAAAGGAAGAATATAAGCTTCTCAGTTTAAGTTAAATATAAGCAGAGTGGTCTCATGTAAGTCTAGCGTTAACCATAATGTGAGGTTCAGAAGACCTCACACTTGGGCCAGCTTGCTGAATTTTATTGTTGAAGTCCTTACGTGCTCATTTACTTCCACCCCAGTACCTAAGGGGAGGGAGCAGAGTGGGTTATGTGACTGAATTCATTTGAACGCGAACTTGAGAAGTCCTCTTGTTCCTGTGTTATGTGCTTACGGCATGTTATTTTTTTCCTTTTATGCGGCATCCTGGGCCTAGTTCTTGCCATGCATGAAAATGTGCTCAAGTGCCCCACCCCAGGATGCACAGGAAGAGGGCATGTGAACAGCAACCGGAACACCCACAGGAGGTAACGGTGGTGCGCTGCTAACCTTTCACATCACAGACAGGAAGTGAGGGGCACTTTCCCCAGGAAAATAAGAAACTAGCACGTGTTATCCAAATCACGGCATCGGTATCAGATACCTCACCACTGGGAGTAGATAAGACGTGTTCTCAATTTGTGCAGACTGAAAATAATGACCTCATTATTTACTTTCCTAGAAATGTTCATTTAGCAGTCAGTGATGCTAACACCAATGTGAAATTTGAAGACCAGGATTACACATTCACATGGTCATACAAGTAGAACATGTTCTTTTGCTGTGAACCCATAGCCGTTTTGATATGGAAAAGAATTGCTTAGGAGTTACCTTGAACCCCATTCTAAGAAATACCCCAAGGGCTTCCATATACAATACTGTGGTTTTGACTATGCATTAGGATGAAGCTAAACATTATTACATTTCATGGAGATTCATCTCCTTGAGATCTCACCTACCTTAAAACACATATGTGCATTTATATACACATATATTGTTTGTATGTAAATATTTTGGTGAAAATGCTCATTGTTTTATGTGTATTTTGTATTATGTATAGACTATGTGGTCTGGAGATACTCTTTGACTCATAAGCATATTGCCAGACACCTTCATCTTCTATTTAAACTAAGACATCCCATGAAGTCGCTAACATTTCCCTAAAGATCCGAAGATAAGTCATGGAGTTATCACACTAACATCTATAGTTGGATACATTGCAATTGGAGTGAGCACTTCCCACTTAACATATTATAGAAGTTTCAGGATAATTTAGTTATTTCTTTCTTAAGTAATATTTTGATTTTTAATATGAGTTTGTTTATCTACCACCTCTGAGATGCAGTTGAGGGACATATGTTGACACTATAGTTTGCAAACCCCTTTACTGTGTTAAGCGCACTATTAATGTGACTTCATATTTAGTGTGTGCCAGGTATGACATGAGGTACATGCCAAAGCAAATTATGTCATTTTATTTTAACTCCAATCCTTACCTTATTTTTTTTGACAGTCTTTCAGGTTGTCCCATCGCTGCGGCTGAAAAATTGGCCATGTCCCAGGACAAAAGTCAGTTTGATTCTTCCCAAACAGGGCAGTGTTCTGAGCAGGTTCACAGGTAGGACCCTCCCATGACACGCCTGGTACTGTATTCATGCCATGCTCCTGCACAGTGGGTCTGCCATCTCTTGTGTGCTGGTTCACACTATGGCCCAACCTTCATTCTCAGCCATCAATATCCTCTGGAGGGGCTGGTCTAGTTGGTCACACTGTAACATGAACTTCTAGATTCCTCAGAAGTTTCACTTGAAATTAATCTGTATGCAAAAGTAACATAATGTGGATGAATCTAGAACTAAAGTATATGGTAACATATATTAATCAAAAATTTTCATCAGTAAAGGCAACCCATCCCACTGGTCAGCGATGGTCTTCCTAATGATTGACTTCACCTTTCTCCCCAGAGAAAATGCCACCATAAACCACTCCTATCACTCAAACTACGTGATGCTATATTTTCATCCTTCTCTTACACATGCACATTTGGCTTTTTTAAAACAAAGATTTAATTGAGTAAGTTGGAACTATCAATAAAATATATCTAATTGGTCCTAGGTTCATCACAATCTCTGGTGGTTTAGAAGACTATATTTATTCCTAAGTAGTAAACTACATATGATGCCACTTAATGTGATGTTATACATTTAGGTAATACAAAAATTATATATCTAAGAAAAGTGATTTCAGGAAGAAAACAGATGATCAGATCTTCATTGTTACTGAGACACTGAAATGCAAAATAAATAGTAGGAATAATTTTTTTTTAGATTTGGCTTCTACTAATATGTGATCCTATAGGTTTAATTAAAAGATTCAAAGTAGGCATTCAAATCCCATGAGTGAAGAATGTATGTCAAATGAAGTACATGGATTACTGAATAACTAGCAATTTAATATTTTATAACAAGCTTCTTAGTTAGTATTACTGCATTCTCTAGTTTCTCCCTAAGCAGGTTATTTATTAAATATAGAAATAACATCAAATTTTAATTTGCTAATTTCTTAAAAAATAAATATTGTTTTAGACTGGTACACATGCACCATTAGGGGTATAAACCAAGTTATATACAACAGCAAGATTAATTCATCACTCAAATATTTTTATGTTTCAGCAAAAAAGTTTTTTATAAATCCAGGAAATATCATCAAAACTTTGACATTCTGATGAGTCAGGCATGTTTTGGTAGGAGACACACATGTATAAATATGCATAGGTATCCCCCAGAAATGTATACACACTTTAAATGATGATAAGTCAGTGTTTATTAACATACAGTTCATTTTGAAGATTTAAAAGAATCTACAGAAATGAATAATTTTTTTTGTCAACACCTGTTTCACACTGATTACTGTTCTGGCCCAGACAGTACTCATAATGTAAAGCACTAGCATTAAATATAGAAATGCATCAGGAAGCATTTCCTTTGGGATTTGTGTGCCCTCAATTTGTCAACTATTGCCAGTTTTGTACTGTAAACTTCATCTTTTATGTATCCCATAAAAAAGTCTAGTGGATAAATTTTCTCTGTTCAAAGCTTAGTCTGGCTTCACCTATTATTTTAAATCAATTAAACCTGAAAAAGAGTGAAAATTAAGTGAGTTACCAGCAGTTAAAGTGTATCCATGTTTTGGGGACACCTTGCATATCTATCTATATCTATATATCTATGTATCTATATCTATCTATATACATATCTATATATATAAAGGCTATATTTGTTTAAATTCTTTTACCATTAGACCATAGCACAACGGTATTTGTGTTTTCATTGGCTGGAATAGGTACTCCATAAATATGATGCCCTTGTTTAATCCAAATACAATAATCCTAAAGGAATAGTTAATTCACATTGAGCTTAGATTGGGATAATTTTGTTGAAAACTGTGATAGCTGTGACAACACAGTAATTTAGATTCATATTGAAACGATGCCAATTTAATAGCTAAAATATTGAAATGCTATTTAAACTATTTGTAAATTAGCAAAAACATTCAGGCTGCAGTTAGCAAGAAAGGTGAAAAGCCCGAGAAGAAACTCACAGCTGAGGAGTCAGTTTCCCGGTGCCTTTGCCGCCCCTGTTGGTGCTGGGCTCCTGCCAGTTCTGCTGAGCATGGCAGAGGCCAGCACCGCTTCTCCTGAGCAGAACACAGCGGCTGTTCCTCACTAGTTATACGTTATGATTATGACTCTTCACTGCTAATCTGATGAACAGTCCTCGCAAGCAGAATGTGCACACCTTGTCTCTAAGGAGCTCTAAGTACTAACAGCCACCAAATACTTGCTCCTTGTGGCACCTGCATAGATGAATGGGAGACTGTACATCGTTCTTTGACCGATGGGAGACTCGGACACACAGAAAGAAGCCTCGCCTTAGCTGCCCAGAGCCCCAAACGCCTCCCTATCTCTCACTCCGGGTGCGGAGCTGTGACCACAGGCCTTTCCCACAGTGCGGTGTCGCTAAGGGTACCACCCGCAGCCATGCCACCTCTGATCTGCTTTAGTTCTGAGGCTGATGTGTCCACCAACAGTTTCACCATCTTTCTTCCAAACTCTTCAGGACAAGCGTGGTGAAGCAGATAGAATTCAACTTCCGATCACATGCCATCGCCTCCCCCAGAGCCACGGCGTCAAAAGAACAAGAGAAATTTGGGAAGGTGCCATTTGATTATGCCAGCTTCGATGCACAGGTTTTTGGTAAACGCCCCCTAATACAAACAGGTCAAGGACAAAAACCACCACCGTTTCCTGAATGTAAGCTTTGAATTCTAATGCTTATTATAAAAAATGTGTATGGTGTGTGTGTGTGTGTGTGTGAGTTTGGGTGTGTGTGTACTTAAATATGCTACTCATTGCTGGGAGGAGAGAAAATATACATTAAAATAACAGAAATAACGATAAATTGATGAGTGTTGCTGATTTTATATGAAGTTACACTGAATATGGTGATTAATGAATGAATTATTCTATTAATGTGGTACTATTATTGAGTCTGAATGCAATTTTCTAAAGAAATATTTAATTCACATTTGGCTGGATTTGGGATTAACATATTGAAAATGGTAATAGCTATTATAAAGAGAGTAAATTTGGGAGTGAAATTTTGAAAATATAATAGGTAAAATATTGAAATACTACTTAAAACATTAATTAGCGGAAGTGTTCAGACTGAAAGTAGGAGAAAAAGTGAAGAGTCTAAGAAGAAACACAACTTACTGGGGAAAAATGTGTGTGGCTATGGAGATATTTACTCACAAATTGAAGAATTTATATAGAAACATTTAAAATGTGTTAATACTCTAATGCTAACACAGCCACATGGAAGATGTGTTCATAACTCAAAGATGCTCTAACATATAAAACTTCACGGTTTTCCTAACACATTGTTTTTCAAGTTGTTTAGAGTCTTTGAATATTTTAATGAAAAGGGAGGAAGTTGACAATGGCAATGAAGCCAGGAATGATTTTTTCATTATAGGGAGGAAGCGAACTAATTTCCCGCTTTGAGTCCTCCATGGACCATGAGTTATATACAGCATTCCACAACTCTATGAAATCCTTTGATCTCACACCTCTTCACCAAGACTGAGTGCTCCTAGAGCACAGAATCTTTGCTCATTCTGTGATACTGACCTCCTCTTTCAGAGAACTAGGATGCTGCATAAAGCCCAACAGTGGATAAAATCAGGCTTGAAATGAGTCTGCTACCAATGAGAAGGAGATTAGACTCCAAAATATGCTTTGCCTATTCTTACCCAAAATAGGTTCCAGACACCATAAATAACCACTGAAAACCTGTTAGATTAAGGAAAAAATATCACACACACACACACACACACACACACACACACACACACGGACACACACACACACACACACAGAGTATGTTTTGTATTTGCCTATGCAATTTTATGTACAGTTTCACTAAAAATATGCAACACACACCCACACACACACATGCATATCTGTTTAATTCTGGTAAAGCTAGTTACTAAGAGCTATCTGTATACTCATATAATATCAATATTGTTTAGAAATGTGAAATATCCAGTGATATTTTCATATTTTATGTAGGGATAACATTTGGTACATTTAAATTTTCAAATCTCATTTTATAAAAATAATGATAAAACATTTAAAATAAACAATATGGACAGCAAAATGAATAACTCAATGCTTTTATATAATCCCCCATTACATCTTGGGTGTGTCTCCTGTAATCTTGAGTGATGTTTACACACACCCAGTGGAGAGAAGCATGTATAATTCTATCTCTCAGCCATACCTTGGTACCCACCACAGAAACAGAAAACAGAGACTCCGCCTTGGTATCTGAGTTGCCTTTCTGTTCGCCTTGAGGACATTCTCTCTGTCCTTCGCTCCTCATGTGCTACCAGAATATGCAAAGTGCCAGCTCACTAAAGACGCTGTTATCTAGTTAGTTCCATCTAGTTGGAGGAAGAACAACTTCTCCTGGTTTAAGCACAAGGCAAACCTGGGTATCGAATAAACAAAAATGCAATTCCACATCCAAATATAACGTGTTATTGTGAAAGCAAATATTGAAAGGATGTACATATATTTCCTCTACTGGAATGACTTGTCCATACACACACAGTTTACAGATGTACAAGCCTTAGCCCTCTGTAGGCCCTGATGTGTTTTTGCTGGAGTGTTTTTTTTAAAAATATATATTTTTATTGATTTTTTTACAGAGAGGAAGAGAGAGAGATAGAGAGTTAGAAACACTGATGAGAGAGAAACATCGATCAGCTGCCTCCTACACACCCCCTATTGGGGATGTGCCCGCAACCAAGCTACATGCCCTTGGCTGGAATAAAACCTGGGACCCTTGGGTCTGCAGGCTGAGCCAAACTGGTTTCGGCTGGAGTGGTTTTTAATATACAACCTTTGCCCCAATTGCATCCAGTGTACCTGCCCCATAACATTAGCTCTGGAGTTTTTGCCATAAGGTGTACAAATACAAAAAATGTTAAGAGAATAGGCTTTTTTATTTTTCTTCCCTCCAGCAATCACACCATTTGATCTGTGAACTCCTGTGAAAACACGTCTGAATGACCTTCCTTGAATGTACCAAGTGCATAATGGATCGTGCTCTAATTTATTCTTCACATATTTTAATGCAAGAAGTTATATCTTTAGAACAAACCTGTTTAATGACCGGCACACCACGTTACATGCAATTGCTAATCAAATCTCTTTTCAGCAGCGAGGCATTTTTCAAACCCGGGGAAATTTCCTAATGGACTGCCGAGTGCAGGCGCCCACACACAGAGCCCTCGCCGTGCCAGCTCTTACAGCTACGGTCAGTGCAGCGAAGACACCCACATAGCAGCAGCTGCTGCCATCCTGAACCTTTCCACCCGCTGCAGGGAGGCTGCAGACATCCTCTCCAACAAACCGCACGGCCTGCATGCCAAGGTAGGCCGGTCCAAGAGCCTGGAGGGGGGGCCGGCGACTGAGCTGTCAGAATCAACTGCCTTTCATGTTCCCAACCACGTGCCCTGCCCTGCTGCTCCCGCCCCTACAGCACACCCCCTCCTCGTCTTAAGAACAGGGTCAGGGACCCAGGGACAGGGAGAGTGTGGCAGGTTCCAGGAGGCATGAAAGAGGGGCTGCTCTGGACGCTGGTGCCCCCAAGTTGGGGGAGACGTGAGCTAGAGAGACTGGTTGGGGACATGGGTAGCTTTCAAAGTTATGTTGCTCTTTTTTTTTTGTTGTTGTTGTTGGTTTGAGGAGTTTGGCACACAAGGAAAGAGGGTTGCCATTAAAATCCATCTGAGCCCTAACCAGTTTGGCTTAGTGGATATATCATCAGCCTGCAGACTGAGAGGTCCCCAGTTCGATTCTGATCAAGGGCATGTACCTTGGTTGCGAGCACATCCCCATTTGGAGGTGTGCAAGAGGCAGCTGATGGATGTTTCTCTCTCATCGATGTTTCTAACACTCTTTCCCTCTCCCTTTCTGTAAAAAATCAATTAAAAAAAATCAATAAAATATATTTAAAAATAAATAAATAAAATCTGTCTGAACAAGGGAGTCGTATTGCTATGTGCAGATTAGCGATGGTGGGAATGGTATGATCCAACAGCGACTCATAAAGCCTTCGCAAAATGGACTTGGGGCACTTGGGGATTGCCCGTGACAGCTAGCCCAAGGTGCTGTGGCGTTCTCCGAGGACATGTAGGAAAACCTGGACACATGAAACCCACAGGAGGTAGTTCAGGGGGACTTGAGGACTGAGGGCACGCAAATCCAAAATCTAATCCTAGAAGGTTCATGGAGATACCACATTGCCGAAGCCTCAGAGGTGAATTCTGTCTCTCTAAAGGCCCCACCTTTCTAACCAACAATGGGAAGTCCACGTGCGTGTTCCTGATACCCGGATGACAACAGGACACAGAGGTCCTCCCTGTCCTGCCTTTTGAGAAGGAGGGGCTGAGGGGCTGCGAGTGACAGGGATCCTCCCCAGAGGGCGGGCAGGCCTGAGCCTGCCATCAGCCTCAGCCGGAGCCAGGAAGTCCCACCTACACAAAGGGCTCCGTTAAAATAAGTCAGTTCCCACCCAGATGACCGAAGGCAACCGAAATAGAGCGTGGGCTTATTCGAGGAAGAGGTTTCACTCCTACTTTCCGTGAAAGAACCTGGGGTTCAACGCGAACCCCGAGATTCAGGCGATCCAAGGATGCCGGTCTCCTTGCCAGGGAAGCGCAGCCCCATCCCCGGTGTGGTCAGCTGCTCACCTGCGCCTGCCAGGCCTTCGGGAGAGCGGGGACGCGGTGCCACGGAGCATTTGACAGAAGAATCGGAATTAGCTTCTGGACAGATCCGAGCCAAGTAAACCCCAGGAAGAGTTGGTGGCCAAGAATCACTCAAAAACAATTTTTAAACAAATGAGATTCTCAAACAAAGAAAAATACATCCTCTAAAAAAAAAATATGAAGAAAATGCCAAGTTATCCAAATTCAAAGGATGCCAAGTCAGAAATGATTTACTTCAATACATGATCTAAGGTGCTTTAAAAGGCAACTTTAGCTACTTAAAATTTTGTTTTTAAATCCGAATAATTTTTCTTTTCTTTTTCAGTGTGCAGGTAGTTGGAAAAATACTCAACTTTCGTCCTTCTTTGTGCTTTATTATTTCTTTGTATTGGCTGTTCTATGAAAATAAAGGACCAATAGTATAATGATTAGTGCTGCTAAATCACTTGAGTAGAAGATTTCTAGGTTGAATGCTTTCCACGTGCACATGTAGATATTTTTTTTTGTTCCTCAGAATTCTGACTTTAACCTTAATTAATACACTCCTGTGTTCTATTAATTGATGAAGCCAAACAATGAATCAAAAATGACTAAAATCAGATAGCATTTCCCCTTATCAATATGTGTTCTCTTTAAAAACACATTTCTGGTCAGAAAAGTGACTGTTAAATTGGCTTATTTAAAAAATGCAAATGACTGACTTCCTATGTACGTTCTTCTGCTCTTCCTGGGTCCACGCCCAACGCCAGTGCTGCCTGCCCAGGGGACAGGGGCTCAACTGCTGGTCTCAACCTCCCAGCTGCCAGCCCAGCCTTTTTTTTTTTTTTTTTTTAAATATATTTTATTGATTTTCACAGAAAGAGAAAGGGATAGAGAGTTAGAAACATTGATGAGAGAGAATCATCCATCAGCTGCCTCTTGCACACCCCCTACTGCCGCAACCAAGGTACATGCCCTTGCCCGGAATCGAACCCGGGACCTTTCAGTCCGCAGGCCGACGCTCTATCCACTGAGCCAAACCGGTCCTGGCAGCCCAGTCTTTTTTTAAAAATATATATTTTATTGATTTTTTACAGAGTGGAAGGGAGAGAGATAGAGAGTTAGAAACATCGATGAGAGAGAAACATCGACCAGCTGCCAGGGCATGTGCCCGCAACCAAGGTACATGCCCTTGACCGGAATCGAACCTGGGACCTTTCACTCCACAGGCCGACGCTCTATCCACTGAGCCAAACCGGTTTCGGCTGCCAGCCCAGTCTTAACTGCAAAAGCCAAATCAGCAATGATAAAGATGGAAGAGACAGGAAGTGCACAGATAGACTTTGAGAAGGAGTTGGCTCTTCTGGAAGCTTTCTAAACCATTCCCCCATGAAAATGACCTCGTTTGACATAGTGGTTGTTAAAAGAGGCCGAAGATGGCACCTCAAAATTGTCACTTTGTCAGGAATGCTTCTCCCAGGCACACATTTGCACACAACTGTAACAATTGGTAGAATTCTGTCCTCGCTGGATCCTATTTTCTGAATAAAGAAAAGAACCTCATAAATTCCTAAAACCACAAAATGTAATTTTTGTAGCAAAAAAGAAAAGGAGAGGGAAGGAGGGAGGGAGGGAGGGAGGGAGGGAGGGAGGGAGAGAGAGAGAGAGAGAGAGAGAGAGAGAGAGAGAGAGAGAGAGAGAGAGAAAGAGAGAGAGAAAACCAAAGTAATTAACCCTGAAAAATGGCATCCGACAACCAGTGCCCATTGTGGACCATCCAGTTTTGGCTAATGTCCTCTATTTTAATTTGGAATTCATATGAGTTTGTAAAGCATACGTGGACCACAGCCTCAGACACTCCCTCTTCAGTTGCTAGTGATATGAGCAGAGAATTCAGTCGAATGGGCAGCAGACATGGAGTCAACATTGCACTTTGCTCTGTGCCTTTTACTTAACGTCGGACTAACCATCCTCCCCTTCACACTGAGTACTGGCTGCGTCTCTTCCCACTAGGTCTGCTGTTTCCTCCAGGGCAGGTTGCTGCATGTTTATTTCGGATAGCCAACAGCCATAGGTCTCTGGAGTTCCCGATTCAGAACCAAGGATGCAGACATGTGGAGTGTTCCCTTCCCTTTGACTTCTATTGCCGAGCATTTTGATGTAAAGAGAGACAGTTCGGCAGGTGGACTCTTAACTACATGGACCAGAGGTGTTGGAGTGCGGGCCTGCGAGAGCCCAGGCTGATTCCGTCCCAGGCCCTGCCTTCCAGAAGCTCACAGACACAGCGGGCACAGTGGCTGTCCCAGGCCGAGGGCTAGGTTTTCAGAGGCTGTGGTCCTTGTGTCCGGGTGCAGGTGCTGGCTTTGCAGAGAATTTGATCAGAACTTGGACAGGAGCTGATTTCTCATTTTCCTCTGCCTTTCCATCCAGTTCTTGCTTTCTTTCCTTCTTTCTTTCTTTCTTTCTTTCTTTCTTTCTTTCTTTCTCTCTTCTTTTCTTTTCTTTTTTCTTTTCTTTTTTTTTTTTATGTCAGCAGCTTCTCGGAAGTCACTTGAGGAGCCCAATGAGAGAACATAATTATAGATCATGACGCCACCCAGACACAATCTTCTTAACATCAAGCCTCAGGACAGCAACCTTGACGTTGCCTTCCTAATTCACCTGTTGAGGTGAATATAATTTTTTTTCATGCTATTTGCAAGCTCTCAACTGGTTCCAAGTTTAGTGGGAGATTTGGATTCTTGACTTGCAAAATCCCTCCTCTAACGGCAGATAGAAGCAGGGGCTGCTTTCAGAGTGGCAGGGGAGCTTTGAGTTCTTAGCACTAAAAACAACGAAGAGTGGGCACTATGGATATTCTCAAACCTCCTTCTCTTTCTGAAGTTCCTCAGCCCTGAGCAGCTCGCCACCCAACACGGAGACAGGGTCTTCGTCAGCCCCTTCCCAGCACCACGCAGAGGATGGCAGTGCTGACACCCCCACCCAAACTGAAGTCCATTGGATCGGAATATAACTTTTAAAGGGATTATTCATTAGAATACGACCTGGCATGAATGTAACACATCCCCACTGCCAAAAATTACCCATATATGTTTTAAGTATCTCTTTGAAGAATCAAGTCAAGAGAAAAAAAAATAATATTAATACTTAGTGGGTAGCATAAAAGTTAGAGGTAATTTTGTGTGAGGTCTGAGCCCTCTTTTGATTCTAGTACTTGCATGTGTTCTAAGATTTATCTAATGTCCTCTATTTATTTTATTTTTTATATATATTTTATTGATTTCTTACAGAGAGTAAGGGAAAGGGATAGAGAGCTAGAAACATCGATCAGCTGCCTCTTGCACGCACACCCCCTACTGGGAATGTGCCCACAACCAAAGTACATGCCCTTGACCGGAATTGAACCTGGGACCCTTCAGTCCTCAGACCGACGCTCCATTCACTGAGCCAAACCAGTTTCGGCTAATGTCCTCTATTTTAATTTGGAATTCATATGAGTTTGTAAAGCATACATGGACCGCAGCCTCAGACACTCTCTCTTCAGTTGCTACTGATATGAGCAGTCGAATGGGCAGCAGGCGTGGAGTGAGCATCCTGGGGGTGTGGGGTTTGCTGAGTGCTTCCCTCTGGCCCCAGAACAGCATGTGCCAGCACCGGTCAGAGACACCCCCCTCTTCCTTCCTCCCTCCCACGCGCACCAGCAGAGGTAGAAGCGCGCTTCCCAGTCTATCTTTATCCCGGCCGCTGCTGCTTGCCAAGTGTTCTGTTGTTTGTTTTGGTGTCTCCCCCACCTGTTTAGACAAAGTGGCATATGCACAGTGTGCCTTAAAAGAAAACAAAAAATTGACACTTGCTTGAAATGTTTAAAGTTCAAAGTCTGTTTTGTGCTTGAACAAGGCCGAGAAACAGCACGATATCACATCGCCATGCTCGCTGCCTGATATCAGCAATAGCCTGGCAGCTCTCAGGGTGGTTAGAATCTGAAAGCGGCCTTCTCAGTGACTTCACACCACGTTCTGTTTGTAAAATGCAATAAGAGACTCAGGTCAAGGATTCAAGGAGCCAATGTAGGGAGAATAGATATTGAATAACTGGCACTTTACCTCTGTGCACCGTAGCATAGAAACATGTCTTTTGGGTATTCAAAAACCTGAATTATTATTATTACTAGAGGCCCAGTGCACGAATTCTTGCATGGGTTGAGTCCGGCCGGCCTGCCCCTTTCAAGGCTGATTGGGCCAGGCAGGCTGGGAGGAGGGGTGGCAGGTGCCAATTAGAGGTGGGGCTGGCTGGGGGAGAGGTCAGGGGTGGTTGGCTGGCTGGCCCCACCCCCTGGTCAAAGTTCTGGTTGAACCCCCAAACTCCTGGTCAAGGGGATAATTTGCATATTAGCCTTTTATTATATAGGATTAGTTGTTATTCATTGAATGCCTATTTTGTACCAACATATTAACTAGCACTTTGCCCACGTTAATCCTTTTTAATCTTTCTAGAAACTCCATAAAGCAGTTATTATCATCTCATTCTGCAGATGAAGAAGCAGTGGTACAGAGATATTAAGTAATTTTCTCCTAGTGGCACAGCGATGAATGTTGGAACTGCAGGTTGAACTCATACCTGTTCCACTTCTCATCTTTTTAGAGAGCTTGTCCCTGTGTGGTAGTCAGACTTCTGGCCCACCAACAATCTCCACTGACTGATTCCAAGTCCCCGACAAAGATTTTTGGGGAATTCCATTTTAATTTTGTACATTTTTCAGACAAAGACTTGGAGGAAATTTCATTTTAATCTTATACCCCATAGCAGACACCTACTTTTCCTCTGAATGCCATCATTCGATTTATATTGAGTGCATTTCACTAGTTTATACTCTCAGTTTAGGAGTTTTAATACTCACTCACTATTTAGTAAGAATTAGATATTTATTTTTCCCCTTATTTTTTTAAAATATATTTTATTGATTTTTAACAGAGAGGAAGGGAGAGAGATTGAGAGCTAGAAACGTTGATGAGAGAGAAACATCGACCAGCTGCCTCTTGCACACCCCCTACTGGGGATGTGCCCGCAACCAACGTACATGCCCCTGACCAGAATCGAACCTGGGACCTCCCAGTCCGCAGACCGACGCTCTACCACTGAGCCAAACCGCTTTCGGCTATTTCCCCCCTTATTTTTAATAATCTGCTTGGTTTGGAAGCAGATTTCAGATAGCTTTCAATCATGAAAGATACTCCCCAAACACCCTGAAGCTAGCATGAAAGAACACAGGCCAAGAGATGAAAATGAGGGAGGGGCTAATTCCTGCCGGACCCTAAGGCTGAGGGACCCTTCATTTTGCCAGCCCTTCTAGCCAAGTCAAAAAGGAAAAGGTGATGGGTGGCCTACTTTGTATTAGTAGAAAATGTTGCCAAATATGGAAAACAATGGCTTTTCCCACCAATATTTTGAATATTAATAATTTTTATAATCAGAACATTTAAAGCCAAAATTATGATTTTGCTTCTTTAAGTGTATTGTCATCTTTAATGTATGGTAAAAGTTTTAATTGTGGAAACAATGCACGATTTTCATTTTTCTGGAAAATATTAGAGGGAATAGCCACAAGTCCATCCTCTAAATATAAGGACCTTATTTTATGCAGTTTTCTTTTTTGTTCTTCTGGAAACACATTTCTATTTATGTTTTCTCTACTTGTCAGCAGAGTAGAAATGCCGGGTTGTTTCCTGCTTTCGGTGGTAGGTGATATGTCTTTTCCCTGTTGCCTCAAAGTCCTCATAATTATTATTTTACAGGTAGCATAATGTGTCATTAAATAGACGTAGCATAATTTCAGTAATCATCTCTCTGTTGGTGTACAACCGAGACACTTCTTATTTTATAGTGCAGATAACAATTACAATGAATAATTATCTCTATTTTCAGTTTAATAATTTATAACATTTGTTAAATCACCTTTTACTACAAATTTCTTTTTTTTCCCATTTTTTATTAAGGTATTATATGTGTACATATCTTACCAATCTCGCCCCTCTCCCGCAATACAAATTTCTTATACAGATAAAATAAGCTTCTCGGAGGCAGGAACATTGTATTTTCTCAATTTTCTTTCCCCCCAAATATAGTAGCTTGAAAATATTAAACGCTTTATCAGCAAATTAATGAATGAATAAATAAATCACAGGTAACACCTTTAACTTGAAAGAGGCTGAAATGGGTAAGATGGTGTTTGATAGGTATCCAAATTGGAAAAAACACGAATAGTAATAGACTTATGCCTACCCTCAAGAAAACGTTAAAAATTGAAGTTAAAATAAAGATCCCAAGTAGTACTTTGAGAAATTAGAATATTAGAAGTCTGGAGGTGGGGGCTCCATATGAGCTGAAGGGCTATTTTCTCCTCCTACAGTCCCGCCAGAACCCCCAACTTCTTTCCCTCCCCCCCACCCCCTTTATCCTTCCATTTGGAGTTTCAGACTCTGGAGAGGAGTGATGTCCCTAGTTACAGCTCTGAATAAAGCTCCATGCAGTAAACGTGTGACCCAGCCATCGGTGGGCAGAGAGGGGCCTTCCCGGGACTGTGCGTAATTGCCGAATGCATCTGCGAGCTCGCCGAAAGCCCATCTGTACCCTCTGCCCAAACGTGCTCCCTCCCAGGCAAGTCAGGTGCTCAGAGCAGCCGGCCGGAGCTGGGGCTGCAGAAAAGTGCCTCTTTTAAACACGAGGAGTGATTCCCCCCCCACCCCCCCCAAATCAGCACACAATTACTCAAGATGCATACGCATAGCAACTCTATTTTTTAAAAATTTACTATTTGGAACTCCCCCTCCCCACCCCCCCCCTGTGAAAACTAAAATGCATATTAGCGCTGCCTTGGGATAACTGATATTTTTCAGTGAGCTCAAAGCTGCACTATTTGTGGGTTTTGTACTATAAAATTCTGCAGCCCAGTCACATGGCTCCCTTTTCCTAAGCCATCTGTCACAGAGGTCTGGAATTTCATGTGAATGCTAGTTGTACAGTCTTAACCCAAGTGTTGTGTGTTTTTTTTTAATGAAAAAATGCCAGCAACTATGGCATTTAGCACTTTACGTTGGTTATTAAACTTGATTACTATAGATCTGTTTTACTGCTCTCGTTACATAGCAGCTATGAAGCCAGTAATTGCCTTGATATGCTCACGACAGAATGCATTGTGGTATCATGGAGAGAGCACCTGGCACTGATATGGTTAATATCTTGGATTTTTGTAACTAAGGTTTATTAATGCTGGTATAAAAATGTATTTGATGTTATACAGATGGCCTAAGATGTTGTGGTTACTAAGTTATTATCCCGGATAAGCTGTGCTGTCAAATTCGGGGCTTAAAACTATCACAGGAGATTAAACTATTTACTAAAAAAGGACAGAAAGATATGGCCAAAGCATCTTAGTACAAACATATTAGAAGTGTACTTACCTCCCACAAATACAATAAAGCATGTCTGTCTCACAGACCGAGGGCCTGGAAAATAGAAACTTTACAGGTAGAACAAACACACTGAAGAGGTGATTTTTAAAATACATTTTTATTGATTTCAGAGAGGAAGGGCGAGGGAGAGACAGAGAGAGAAACATCATCGATGAAAGAGAATCATTGATGGGCTGCCTCCTGCAGGCCCCCCACTGGGGACAGAACCCACAACCCAGGCATGTGCCCTGATCTGGAATCTACCATGACCTCCTGGTTCATAGATCAGTGCTCAACCACTGAATCACACCGGCCGGGCTTCATTTTCTAAATCAGGGGCAAACCCTGGCCTACACCTGAGTGGCAGCTATTGGGGCGGGTGAAGCAGTGGGGGAGGTGCAGGCACAGTGTAAGTGGGGAGTTAAAGTCAACCCCCTGGGAGGTAACTGGCTACCACACCCGTCAGGGATCCTGCTAACACATTCAGGGACGCCTCCTGCTTTGCCAGCCTAAAGGGAAGAGAAAAAGAGTCATTCAAAAGTCAACCGCGAATTGACGGATGACGGTGAAAACGCCAGAGAGACACTCACTGGACCCACGTAAGACAAGGACAGACGTGTTCTTGCCAACATGTGGCGGTGTTCCCGGTGTACGTGCCACGGAAAACCCGCCTGAGCAGGGCCTTGCAGAATATTCAGAACGCATGGGCGCGGGGGCCTCAGAAACAGAACATGAAAAGCTGAGCCAGAGGTGTCCCCAAAGACATGCTCTGAGGAGGTCAGCTTTAAGGCTTTTACTAAGTGTTTGGGAAGCACTCACCGTCTGAAGATGTGACTGTGGAACTGAAACCTGAGCGGCCACCCCGGCAGCTGCCACCCACAGGCCCCCGGAGGGCATCACAGTCTGCGCGTCCGCCTCCCCCCAATTTAACAGAGCTTGTCCGGTCCCAGTCACCCAGGGCAACGTGTTACTCTCATGTTAGTCTAATATTCCCATAAAAATTCTCTCCCGGTTGGTTATTTTTCTATGTTTCTCATGCTAGATTAATATTGTGATTTGGGTGGGGAAAGGAATACTGTTGTACTTTTTTATAAAGTCAAGTATTAATGCTTTAAGTGGTGGATTTCGAGTGAGGATTCTGCAAACTAGGAAAGAAGATTTAGAACCAGACTTTTAAAAAAAACAAACACCTCCCAGGTTTAGCCACTACATTTAGCATTTGGAATACCTTATTGATTCCAGGCTTACTCTGTTAAAACCCAGAAACATGGAGCCCAGTAACAGGGCTGCTCTGAAAAAGTCTGCCTGGGAATCGAACATTAACCAAAACAAAGCAGGGAGCGAGGTTTAACATCAGATATACTTACACGAAAGCTTGCATTTCAAATGATCCCTTAAAAGCTCCACGTGGTTAAGCTATAATAGCAAACAGCTTAAATGTTGTGTGTTTTTTTCTTCTGTTTCCTGTGTATACCAGGGAGCCGAGATAGAAGTGGATGAAAATGGCACATTGGACTTGAGCATGAAAAAAAATCGAACCCCGGACAAAGCTGCTCCCCTCACTCCCTCTAACACGTCTATTCCGACTCCTTCCTCGTCCCCATTCAAAACCAGCAGCATTTTGGTCAATGCGGCCTTCTACCAGGCGCTGTGTGTCCAGGAGGGCTGGGACGCCCCTATCAACTACAGCAAAGCCCACGGGAAGGCAGAGGAGGAGAAGGAGGTATCGTGTCAGTCTGTCCGTAAGGTTAAGAAAGCATGATTGAAGAGTACTATTGGCTTTCCTTCTCCTGAATTATTCTTTCACAGTCCTGTGTAGATGATACATCGTTCTGTACCTTGTTTTAGATTTTGGTAGAGTGTTAAGTTTAAATTTCAGAGGAAATTTGTAAATACATCCAACGTTTCCTGTTACTTGCCTAAAATAATAATATGTTATAATTGTGGGGGGAAAAATCTTTTTTGGTTAATCCTCACCTGAGGATATTTTTCCATTAATTTTTAGAGAGTGGAAGAAAGAGGGAGAGGCACAGAGAGAGAAACATCGGTTTGAGAGAGACACATCAATGGGTTGCCTCTCACACAGGGGAAGGAGCCTGCAACCAGGTATGTGCCCTGGAACAGATTTGAACCTGAGACCCTTCAGTCCACAGGCCAAAGCTGTATCCACTGAACCAGACAAGCTAGGGCTATTATTGTGAATTTTACCTCCATTATGGCTACAATTGTGTGAACTGGGCCAGAGATTATGTTATCTATCCCTTCAGATACAGCTGCCCATATTATGAATTCTTTCTGAGCCAGGACATAGAAGATAAAACCAATTCAGGGACACATAAGAGTCGTGTCAAATGTGTTTCCTTGGTTTGGTGAAGGAACCATGTTAGCAAAACTACGTGCTGTCTGCCTTGCAGATTCACCCAACTGCAGATGGAAAATAGTCAGAAAAGAGTTACGTTCTTGCTGACATGGGCTATATACAATAGTTAAACCAATGATTGAATGTGTGCTGGGCATGGAGAGACCTGTTTTCCTTGCCATTATTCCCGAAACAATATAGTATCACTCTATGAACATTGTACTTACATTGCGTTAGGTCTGATAAGTCACCTAGAGATGATGTAAAGCAGGGCTCTTCAAACTATGGCCCGCGGGCCACATGCAGCCCGCAGAGGAGTCTGATCCGGCCTGCCAGGATTTTGGGCAGTGAGCGCAGCCGAGGTGTTACAGTAGGAATTAGTAGTTCATATAGTCCGGCCCTCCAGCTCTCTGAGGGACCGTGATCTGGCCCCCACTTTAAAAAGTTTGAGGACCCCTGATGTAAAGTATGCAGGACGATGTGTGTGGGTTCTGTGCAAATACCTCAAGAACCCATGGATTTTGGTGTTTGAGGGGGTCCCGGAACCAAGGCCTGAAGACCCCGCGGAGCAGCTATATAGAGTCATTGGGTCACGTACTGGGTGACTGAATTGTCTCAGTCCAAACGTCAAGAAGATGCACTCACGCACTTGGTTATTTTAGAGGCGCTTGTCCTCCTGCAGGCCAGATGTCCTGACTGTGCAGGAGTTCCTGTAGCCTCCATCTCCCTATGCTGAGCCACCTGGCTTGGCCTAATTAGCATGACTTAGTGTTGCTCAAAAGAATTCATGGCCGGAGCCCTCTGTGGTTTAGACTCTCTATCACTGCAAATGGGACCCTAATCGCGACAGTAAGTGCTTCTCTTTTTGCTTGTTTGTCAGGAAAGTTGTAGATACTTGCCAGTTTACATGTTTCAAGGAGCGAAATAGCCATTCTCTTTGGAAGTGTGCACCGCCTTTTTCAGGCTTTTGAAGTCCGGAGACTTTAGGGGAAGAGTAATTTCATTTTAGCATATGCTTTGGCATCTCAGAGCATAAGTCAACATAAACAGCAGTGATCTCAGATGGGTTTGTTTGCAATTCCACTCTCCCTGCCCTCCCCTCTCTCTCTCTCCCTTCCTTCTTTCCTTCTCCTGCTTCCTCCTTTCTTTCCTTCCTGGAGCACATGTTCACTGGCAGTATTATCTCCCCATCCAGTCAGTAAGGTAGGCCCTGAGGATGCAGTCCCATTAGCCCACCACGTATGTGCTCAATGGAGCAGGAGCGGGCACACAGAGCAGAAAGGAAAGGCCAGCCCTATGTGTCACAGCTGGGAACGGGTTCCTAGGAGTCCCGAGGTCCCGAGGCATGCTCTGTGTCACCAGCTCACACACCATCCCAGGAGTGGAGAGGGAGATTGATACAGCAGCTGCTTCCGATTAGATTCCGTCATGCTGGACGTAGTCACTTGATTATGCGTGGCTTTTAAGAATGTATCTGGAGTATTGAGGGATGGTCTTAGTCAATCTATCCTCATTGTGTTTTAGAAGAACAGTTTCTTAAAATAAAGTATATTTGACGTTAAAAAATATAAAACTGACATA
Source organism: Pipistrellus hanaki (assembly GCF_964339955.1). Taxonomy (NCBI): domain Eukaryota; kingdom Metazoa; phylum Chordata; class Mammalia; order Chiroptera; family Vespertilionidae; genus Pipistrellus; species Pipistrellus hanaki. The sequence goes on from NC_140519.1 coordinate 11,125,475, forward strand.
TACAGAGTATAAAAAGCTGATTACGGCGTAAGCGATGATCACAAACTGACTAACGTGTTCCTCCCACCACATTCCACCCACCCCCTACCCCTGCCGCTTCAGGCTTCTGTCTATTTTTATAACCCAGAAATCTGCTAAAATTCATAGTAACTGATCAAGCATAGTCATGATGAAATTAAGATTGTTGATTCAATCCCATGTCACGCAAGACAGCTTTAGAAAAGGGGTGGGGGTTCCCTCCAATCCACAGGTCTTCCCAGTCTCCAGCCAGTCGATTGCTGGTGGGATGGTGGCCTATCCCACCCACCCACCCACTTATCCTAATCCAAGCGGTAAGACCTGTGGCTGCGGGTTCAGTAAAAGTCGTATGTCACGTGAAGGACGGTGCTTTGCCAAGTCAGCGTAACTGCATGCTTATTCTTGGCTGGATCCTGCTGGGATAAAACCCACCATGTTTGAATGTGTCCCAGGGCCATGTGCAGGGTGGGACTCAGGCTTTCTGGCCTCATCCTTGTGACCGTGCTGTGATGGTCCATGGTTCATGTTCCCCGGACAGCCTTCTGTTCCTACAGAGTCAGACACACGGATCCAGTCCTGAGTTAATGAAGCAAATTTCAGACAAGTAGGCGCTCATTTCCATTCAGGGCCTGGTGTTTGACATTGGTTGTAATTCTGTGCCCTCCTCAACAATGCCAACACTGTGCCTTTTATATGCTGAGAAACTCCTCCCATTTGGGGGTCGCATTAGTGCCTAAGGGACCTCCTTTGCTAGACTTTTATCACTCAGCCAGAAAGCGAGGTTTTATAACAAATAGTTTGTTTACTTCTCAATCTCATTTTTTTTGCATAATTTCAAAAAACAATATGCATTCACATTGGCAGCTTTTATAATTCAATAGAAGTATGTTCTTATCGAATGCTTAAATCTATGTTTTATTTTCTGGCCAATTCATGGGGAAAAAATGGGTTTGTTTAGATTCTTGCTCTTTTCGAATGGCTCACTTACTTCAGGTCTGATCGTACAGACTTTTACTCCTACAGTTTGCAACCTAAATGATCTAAAGTTTGAAATTTAGAAAGTATGTGGAGATTCAATGTCATTAAGAAGAACAAAAAGGAATTGGAAGATGCTAAGTGAGTTCTTGGAGTCAAAGTGCTTGCCCTACGTTTGAGTTGACAAAATAGTTAAAAAAAAATATTTTATTGATTTTTTACAGAGAGAAAGAGAGAGGGATAGAGGGTTAGAAACATCGATGAGAGAGAATCATTGATCAGCTGCCTCCTACACACCCCCTAACTGGGGATGTGCCCGCAACCAAGGTATATGCCCTTGACTGGAATGGAACCTGGGGCCTTTCAGTCCCTAGGCCAATGCTCTGTCCACTGAGCCAAGACAACATAGTTTTTAAGCTTAAGGCTTCTTACCACAGTTACCTGACTTGGGTGAGCCGCGGCCTGGGGGAGCTACAGCCAACAGGGACAGGCACAAGAAAGAATGCTTCTGGGTCACTTTAGCCCCCAGGACATGTTCTTACCTTCTGTTCTTTGTTCCTTCATCTGTGACAAGGTAATGGACTGATAGAGAGTACTTTTCACATCCTGTTCTGAATCTTGAAAATGAGAAGTGAGATACCTAATAGGTATTATTTTGAAAAAGTAGATTGCATTCAATGTCCTCCTTGGGAAGGTATCAGAGGGAAACCTTGTTCGGAAAAATAGAGATAAGGGATCTTTATCCTGAGATCTACGTATTGAGAGGCAGGATGATTATCCATGTTTTTAGAGGAGGAAACTGAAGCGCAGGGAGGGAAAGGTGTTGATCCTTGGTCATGTAGAAATTAAGTAATGGCCTGGGCTTCCCGAACATGAAGAAAAGGGAGAGGAGAGAAACAAAAGAAAAAAAAACACACCAAAAAAAAAAAAAAAAAAAAAATGAAGGCAACTAAGGAATATTGAAAAACTAGAGAAGAAGAAAAAAGAGAATAAAGAAGAAACAGTATATGGCAAGGTTGGTGTAAGCAACCCTGATCTACATTGCTTCTCAGAATAGCAGGATCCAGAACTATAGGATGCGATGACACAAGTCACCAGGACTGGCCCATGCTTGTCATTTTCAGTGAGCTCTCCTGGGATGGCTGCACAGGGCCCAGCGATACATTGAAGACTACCTGGTGGTCTGTTCCTGCTCCCATACCCCCATCCTTCCTGTTGCCAGCTCTGTCACCTCCCCACCCCAGCTCACACGAAGCACGTACATCTACACACAGGCAACCAGAAATTGAGTGATTATTTCTAATTCATTGTTATCTAGCTCATATGCACAACAGTTGCTTAATTTTGGTGGCAATTTTCAGAAAATATTGTCTGTCTCTCTCAGTGAAATAGCCTGTCCAGATGCCCCCTAAAAAATTCCTGAATCTGGAAAAAACTCAAAATATCTCAGAAGGAAAGTGCTGAGAAATAACTACGGCTGTCAGTTTCATTCAACTGTCAGTTCTCCAACAATTTCAGGGCTTAAAATGTTAAAAGTGCCAGATGCTATTATCTGTTATTCATGCTACCATTATGTTCTGGTCTTTACTAAAACCCATATAAACTTCCATCTGCACATTAAAGGAATTTCATTGCATCCATGTCCTCTCTAAACACACACATATATGCCACGTTCTTTCTTACATAGCCATCGTATAAAAATATTAACTTCAAAATATCCATTTAAAAGTAATATTATTTTATTTAATGATATTTTATATAATGAAAAAGTTCTTATATATTCTTATAACTTATTGTTTTACTCAGTCCTATTTATGAATTTATCCAATATAAAATGCTTCTGTAACAAATGAAGAATTTTCGTAGTAATGGCCATCTGTATTTGAATAACTATGTTCTCGGCAAGTGTTTTAAGGGCCATGTGCTGAGCAAAGAAAAGGAAGAAAACAATTATTTTATAATGAAACCAGAGGCCTGGTGCACAAGATTCGTGTACATGGGGGGAGGGACCCGCAGCCCGGTCTGCACCCTCTCACAGTCTGGGAGCCCTTGGGGGATGTCTGACTAACTGCTTAGGCCTGCTCCCCCCAGAGAGAGGGCCTAAGCCATCAGTTGGACATCCTTAGCGCTGCTGTGGAGGCAGGAGAAGCTCCCTCCACCACCGCTGCACTTGCTAGCCCTGAGCCCAGCTATGGCTGAGCAGCACTCTCCCTGTGAGAACTCACTGACCACTAGGGGGCAGCTCTTTGTTGAGCATCTGCCCACTGGTGGTCAGTGCACATGATGGTGACCTGTAGTTCCACCATTTAGTCGATTTGCATATTAGCCTTTTATTATATATGATTGCATACAGAAGAGTTCACAGTTTTTAAAAGAAGTTTTAAAAATATTTAAAAAGTCATACCCAACAAAATTGTCTTATTAAAGCATTACCACATATTACTATACCAAACAAAATATCATATATTCTGCAAGCATTGTTTTGTATTCATTTTAGTCAAATAACTTTCATAACTGGTCATTTCTTTCAAAGGCCCCTATTTCCTTTCTATAATGCACAGATTCAGCAGTTGAACAGCTGATAAGCTTTACATGTTCATATATATAACTGTTCATACCTTCTTAGAGATTCTTTGTTTTTTATCATAAAAAAATAGTAAGATGGCTTTTTACTTTATGTCATTTTTGTGAGAACTTTAATATCTATACAGAAAAACAAAGACTCTTCTACATTGAGACTTATTACTAGACTTAATATTTGTATCTGCTTTCCAAAAGCCAAGGCATTTATAAAGTATAGTAGAAAATAATAGCCAGGCTGAATCAAGATAATATTAAATGGAATGGATGGTGGTATTATCAGGTTTTACGTCTTATAATCAGGAATTGCTTCACTTTAGGCATTCCCACTATAAAACTTGAAAAGTATAACCATCATTCATCTATTTGCTTCCATGAAAGCAACCACTAAAATAGCACTTCTCGTTGTATCTTAGTAGGCAATTATTATCAAGAAATTATTTCTCTTTAATTTTCAAGAGTATATTATTCTTTGCTGCTATTTTCAAACATTTATCAATAAAATAAGATGGGCCATCGCGGGTTTGGCTCAGTGGCTAGAACATCGGCCTATGGACTGCAGGGTCCTGGCTTCAATTCAAATCAAGGGCACATGCCCAGGTTGCGGGTTCAATCCCCAGTGTGGTATGTGCAGGAGTTAGCCTATTAATGCTTCTCTCACATCAGTGATGTTTCTATCGCTCTCTCCCTCTCCTTTCCCCTCTGAAATCAATAAAAGTATATTGAAAAATAAAATAAGATGGAATACTTAACACTATAAATAATATGTAGAAAAATTATATCAAAACAGGTTTTATTAATTTTATCTGATGATAATATAATGGGATAGTTTACCAATGTATTTACACTATATGGTCTTGTGTAAAATAATTGATTGAATTGTTATTTAAGTAATTAATGAAATAAATTGCATTTGCCTTTATAACTGAGATCAAGGTTTAGTATTTTTCTTTAGTTAGAAATATTTAGGGATGTTGTTTTTTCATTGTTTTTTAATGTAGACTCAGGTTATTATAATTATATTTTACCATTGCATTTTTATATCCATTTGATTTAAATGACATTTACCTCAAAAATTTAAAATAGTTTTATCACGTTATTTAGATCAGTACTTTTGAGAATTAGAATACAGTTTTCTATATTAGTTCACCTGAATTTAATATTAAATCCAGAAAATATTTACCAGATATAAACTAAATGATAAACTAATTATGTGATTGAGGAAAATGATTATTAGTTTCCTATAACATAATATATCAGATGATAAATGATTTGAAAGGATTAATGAGCCTTATGAAATAAAGATCAGTATTAAGCTTAAAAGAATGTCACAAAAATTATTGATAACCCAACAAGAAATTCCATTCAATAAGTAAAAGCATACCAATTTAGCAAAAAAAAAACAAACTTCCACAATTGCTCTAACTGGTTTGGCTCAGTGGATAGAGTATTGGCCTGCAGACTGAAGGGTACCAGGTCCAGTTCCCGTCAAGGGCATGTACCTTGGTTGTGGGCACATCCCCAGTAGTGGGTGTGCAGGAGGCAGCTGAGCTATGTCTCTCTCATCGATGTTTCTAACTCTCTATCCCTCTCCCTTCCTCTCTGTAAAAAAAAAAAAAAAAGTCAATAAAATAAAAAACACCTCCACAACAATTAACTAAGGTAACTTAAGAAAAAAAAACAGGAGGTGCTGCAATAATTAAAGTCATTATCCAGAAAAATAAAACTTAACTAATTAATTAATTAATTAATTTGTTTGTTTGTTAATCCTCACCCGAGGATATTTTTCTATTGGTTTTTAGGGAAGGTAGGAGAGGGATAGAGAGAAACATTGATGTGAGAGAAACACATCGATGTGTTGCCTCCTGCACAAGCCCCAACCAAGGTGCCAACAGTTAGGGCCTGACTAGTTGGAACCTGCCACCGAGGTATGTGCCCCTGACTGTAATTGAACCTGAACCGAAGGCCAATGCTCTATCCACTGAGCCAAACCAACGTGGGCAGTTATTATATAGTTAAATAATTTAAATCTTAGTTATTTGTATATCAGAAAGAACATTCTGTTACTTAAATTTACTTATTCCTTTTCAGATTTAAACTTTTTGTGATTTACTTTTGCAATATTTCTTCTGTTTTACCAATGACTTCTGTGGACATAAAGAACTAGCCCTATGTTCTCTAGGAAATGTTCACTGTACAATAAAACCTGAACTCGATTAGAATAGTAACTTAATTATTTGGCTCAACAAATGCCTCTGCAATTATATTTGCCAAAATGTGAAAATGTTAAAGGTATCCCCATGAATTATAATTTCTCATTCCTTATACTCATTATCTCATTTATTTTGTGTACAAATCCTACAGGAATTCCAGCTAAGTCTTTAAGCCAAAACTCACATTTGACCCTGAGGACTTCAAATACAGCTGTCTCTCCAGTGTTCCCTAATGCCTCCTGTACTTCTGTGTTTTTTTTTTTTTTCCTGTTTTTTTTTTTTTTTTTTTTTTTTTCCTCTCTCCAGATAGACCCAGGGAACTCTCTAGAAAATTTGGAAGAAAAAAAGTTTCCCGGAGAGGCTTCCATGCCAAGCCCTAAACCCAAGCTCCACACAAGAGATCTCAAAAAAGAACTAATCACGTAAGTGATCCAAAATGACATCGTCTGTGAGACTCTGGGAATAAGGTACTCAAGGTCTTATATTTTGAGTAATAGTATCTTGGCTTATATAGTTGATTTTAGGAATGTTTTAGGGCAAGTTCAACCAGTCAGTCATTAGATATTCTAGATGGACCTAAACCTTAGCACAGAACTAAGAGGATTATGAAGTAAAAAGAAACACCAACAATCAAAAAACAACCCATTTACTTGACGATCTTATGCTAAAAGAATGAAAAGTCTAACTTTAAAAAACAACACCAGTAAGCCAATAGAAATGTTTATGTTTTGATCAGAAACTCTTAATTTGGTATCCATTGACTCCAGAAAACCCTTCACAGCTTTAGATGTCTACAAACCTTTTCGCACTTAATGCAAATTGCTTTTTTGGGGCAGACAGATAGTCATTTTCATCACATCCTGAAAGGACAGAAAAATGAAGTGTGATTATCTTCTAATGGGCACTTCTTACCGGTACAAAAGTACACTGATGAAGAGGGTTTTGAAAAGATTTTGAACAACTTTGGGGATATATTTATGAGTTCCTAGAAAACGATCTGTAGAGACCTCATGGTTCTCACCACACTTTACACACCGGTGAGTGCATTAGTGGGTGCCCCTTATATTTATGGGTTGACATTCTGGTTTTGTGAAAGTCTCACTACCTTACAGTTCCACCCTGTCCTCCTTGTGTTTTATGCTCCTAGCACATAAATAAATGTACCTCAGTTACTTCCCAAAAGTTGTTTGAAATAGGATTTTTGGTGTTGTTGATTAGCATCAATTTGCTTAGAGTTGGAATGTCACTTATTGAGGGAACTAGCTAGTTTCTGCTCTCTGATTTTTGGTACTTTCACCTGCAAACTTCCTCAGCATACTGGCAAATGTTATTGTGTAGTATTTTTCAATTAAGATTTGTAATGAAAGCTAGCTGTCAGAATCTGAAACATAAGCATTTCCCACTACAACACTGACCCCAATTCTTTTTGTTGTTGTTTAACCTCTTCATACCACCAAACATGAAAATTCATCAGTATATCAGTGCACAACTTATTATATTTACTAAGTATTTATAGCTGATTTGTTTAAAAATTATTAGTACATCTTTACCTATCCTCCGCAGTACTAACAGTAGTAATTTAAAAATAGAAATAAGAAGTAAAGTAAATGCAATGCTGTTTTGAACACTAGGTGGAGATGTATTTCCAAAGTGGGAATTAACAGATCATTATAACTTATCTTTCACTCTGATATACCATTTGTATAATGTCCAGAAAATATTATTTCTCCATGCGGGGGGAGAATGTCACTTGTAAGATAACTCAGATCAAATGTTAGTCATTGTTCATTTTTTCTTCACTTGTTTACATATGCTGTAGCTGGACACAAAACTGCTCAGAATAATGCACCTGTTAGCTTATTTTTAAAACACACAGAGGCGGCTCAGAATGTGACTAGCTTCTGAGATAAAATCAAGTCTCTGATCTTTGCCAGATGCCCTGAGGGCCTATTGCTCAGGTTTATTTTTAATTAGCAATTGCTTTGTTGGGTTCAAGACTTGAGTGAAAGTCTTACCTGTTTCTGAACTGTCAGCAACTTTGTCCAACTATTAATGTCAGTTTATATTTCAGTCACATGTAGTATTTTCAAAGATTTTTTCTTTTTAAGATGATATAAAAAATGTTTATGAAATTACTCTGTTGGCTGGCCTCTTAAAAACTTACAAAAATCCCTTTCTGAAATCTGTTATATAATGAGTGGCGGTGTTCCTAAGAGCCGCCACCATTGCAAAGCATGGGTTTACAATATTTATTTTTTATAACCCATATTTTCAAAGAGATAAAACATCATTGATTGTGGACTCACAACATCACTACAACATACATTTTAGCATCGCCTTCCTGCATTATTTGAATCAGAGAATTGGATGTGGTGCTGAGAGCTGGTAAGAGCGTGCCAGTGTTCTTTTCACTACTCTACTCGTTCTTCAGTAGCACAGATCCTTAGTTCACTGGCTTCTGCAGGTCCCATATACTGTGTTAACCGACCTTGAGAAGAGAAGCTACCTCATAACGAATCGGACAAGGCAGATGAAGCAATAAAATGCACTTGACGCTAATTATATATTTTCTGTTGGTCCAGCTGTCCAACCCCAGGATGTGATGGAAGTGGCCACGTCACCGGAAACTATGCGTCCCACCGCAGGTACCTCGTCTTATCATCTGGTTCTGATTTAAATATTAATTCTCGCCCATTCTAGAACGATATCTTGATCATGAATTAGAGAGTGAGTTAGTTGGATTGTGTGTGTGTGTGTGTGTGTTTGTGTGTGTGTGTGTGTGTGTGTGTGTGTATGTGTGTGTGTGTGTGTTGTGGGGGTGGGGGTTTGTTTTACATAAATAAAACTAAGTTAAATCTTTAGTCTTCTCACTTATGTAGTATAGATATCATGATTTTGGTTAAAAATAGTTTTCTGCTCCTGTAGTCCAGGCTACAAAGTTATTCGAGTTTATGCCAGGGCTTTGGCTGTATCTGGCTTTAGGATTCAGGTAAAACAAAGGTAAGACAACAGAGTGACTGGGGTTGACCACTTACCTATGGATGCGGCATTCCCAGTCCTGGGCATATAACAAGTCGAGGTGTTAAAAAGGTTAAGCAGTGCCAAAAGGCTCTGCTTAATCTTTGCACCTTCCTTCTTCATTGATTTGCTACCCTTTGGTGCCGATTGAAACTCGTGAGCCACCATCCTTTGGTGATGCCACGGGAATGGACTCCTTGTCAGTAACGATTGTATCACTGCATTCTAGAATTGCCGAGTTCACTGGGTTAAAGCCCTTCGTTTGATAAAGAGCAAACCCAAGTCTATCAGGAATAATGGAGGTGTCCATGAGCCCAACCTGCTTAGAGTAACAAAGCCAGATTCAAGCCTAATTATTATTATTTTTTTCCCCAATCCCCAGTCACCAGAAAATATAACAGATATTCCCAGACTCAGGATGACATTTGAGGCAGATTTGTGTAATTCAGTGTTCTGTGTTTTGTTTTTGTTTTTCTCACCCCGTTTTAGTGTTTCTGGATGTCCTTTAGCAGATAAGACGCTTAAGTCCCTCATGGCTGCTAACTCTCAGGAGCTTAAGTAAGTGTGGGAAGCATGACCTCTGTGCCTGTGCCCACTGTGTTGGGCCTCTGCTCACTCAGGACCAGTGCGGTCACTAATGTCTAATAGAAAGTCACTCATTTGTCTCAGTGAATTATAACCAGAATGTTCAAATGACAAATCACTAGCAGTTAATTATTTTGCTTGCTTTGGGAGTTTTGATTTTTATAATTAATTTTAAAAGCAGTGATGTAATAGTATGAAAATACATGTGTTTTTGTTCCCCCTGTTAACTTCAGAATTTATATAACAAACCAGACTTCTGAAGGTGCAGCAAACAATTTCCATCATCTGATTTTAAGAAAACGGCATAATATTTTCCTTTATGGGCATTTTGAATCATCCGACTGCCTTTCACTTTTGGGTGCTAGACACATGTGGCTCATTTTTACCTCGTTTACAGAATCTCAAAGTCATACGTATATTAACTTTTACATATTGATTTTATTTTCTCCATTCTTATCACTCTTATCTTTTTTTAAAAAAAGCATATTTTTATTGATTTCAGAGAGGAAGGGAGAGGGAGATAAAAACATACATTATGAGAGATCGTTGATTGGCTGCCTCCAGCACGCCCCTCACTGGGCATTGAGCTTGCAACCCAATGCATGTGCCCTGATTGGGAGTCGACCAGTGACCTCCTGGTTCATAGGTCAACAAGGAGCCACTCAGTTAGACTCTTATCTTCTTTTATTACAAAGTTCTCACTTGTTTATTTTCATATTTTGTTATATTACATGTAGAATAATTAAAAGTAGTTATCCACCTTATAACCTTTAAGAATAAAATAGGGCATACATTTTTAAAAAAAACCAAAGAAATAATATTAAACAAAATTAATAAACTTTACATGAAAATAATAATATTTTAGGAGAAATGAGTGTTACTAAGTTTAATGATAAAACACTATTTATATAAATAGTAGAATCAACTTTTGGTATCTAAACCACAGGTACAATTTCAGACATTAAATGTTCTCAATTGTTTTTAGTATTTCTATTTTCTAAATTGTTCTAAAATTTTATCTTAAAATTACGGAGAATAAGTCTGTGAGGAAAGATGGAATATTAAATAGATATAACATTCAGAATTTTAGTACCAGAAAAAGTAAAGGGAACTGTACAATATACAACTTTGCTCATTTTCAAAGTGTAAACTACAATAGATTGTGTTGGTATAGATTCTGGAAATTGTTTTACCGACTACCACTTCCGCAGACTGACACATAAGAATGCTAACTAAAAACTAATAAGAGATTGAAAAGAGAAGTGGTAGGCATACTTACTCTTATTTCATCTTACTCAGTACTTAGCTATTCAATCTTATAGAATTGCTCTAACCTTCCATATTGCCATGTCTTGAGAGTGATTGTAGGTTCTCTTAAGTATTTTCTCGAAACGTTATTTCTAGGGAAAAAATGTAGGTTGACAGGTCTTATAGCAATCTCCAGTACTTATGTTTTATATGGCCATCTACCAAGTAACAATTTGGAATCTTCTCTGTACATAGAAGAAAAAGAGACGCTTCATTAACCTCTCCTTTAGAGACTCAAGAACTCCAAAGCAAGGTCACTTGACAAAGGTTTTTCTGTAATTGCAATATTACATTGGTAAGCCAGTAAAACATTAATAGAAAAAAAACACCAACTAGCATTTAACTCTTTCCTGCAAAATAAATGGTATTATATATGAATAAGGTTGATTGAAGACTCAATGCATAAGTATGATTTCACTCATATGCAGGCTATAAAACTGAAAACAAGACAAACAAAAATTCATAGACACAGACAACAATAAGGTGGCTACCAGAAGGAAGAGTAGGAAGCGGTGAATATATGGTCATGGGAGGAGATTTGACTTTGGGTGGTGAACACACAATGCAGTATACAGACGATGTATTATAGAACTGTACCCTTGAAACCGCTATAATGTTATTAATCAAGGTCATCCCAATAAATTTCATGTTAAAAAAGTAAAAAGTAAAAAAATCAATACAGGTTTCTCTGGTTGACTTAAAGAGATGTATGATGATTTTATATTTCACTTGAAAAAAGCATTTACTCCTATTTTCTGCCTCAGAATTGAATGTAAAAACATTTTCATGAAGGTTCAGTGGGTTCAAGTTTAAGAAAAGGGGAAATATTCAAATTTTCCTTTTGGTTATTATTTTTCTAAAACTTGTGTTTGGGTAGAAATCTGAACCATTGTGAGCATATAACTGAAATAATAAAGATAATTTCTTCAAGAAAATTTTTATGTCAGTCGGCGTGTATCTATTAGCATTTGGGATTTTTAGAAAAAGCAAAAGGGAGAGAAGCAGTATAAACTGTATTCAAGTGTATTTTGAAACTGAATTCTAATTAGCCTTCGAGCAGAATTGGGTTTCCCCCCCTCTTTTACCCTTCTCATTCCAAATTTAACGGTTGATTGTCAGTAGTAGTTATTGGTAGATTTTCCAAAAGGCCATTTAAGTTGGACCATGAGGCAGAACAGACCAGGTGCAATGCCTTAGCTCCTTTGGCAACCATATTCCAGTGCCAGGCCTCTGGGTTCACTAGAACACTGCTGTTCACCTGAGCTCAGTGGATTATTATGGTAGTGGAGCGTATCAAAGAAAATAAATTATGCCCTAAACCAATTTGGAAGGCTGTTTTTCTTAAGTGAAAGATGAGAACTTTGCATGATATAGACAGAAGCCCAGCACTAAGTTGTGGGTCAAATTTTAGGTTCCTTAAAAAAAAAAAAAAGTTTTTAAAAAAATAGGCCCTGGCTGGTTTGGCTCAGTGAAGGGTCCCAGGTTCGATTTTGATCAAGGGCATATGCCTGGGTTGTGGGCTCAATCTCCAGTGGGGGGCATGCAGGAGGCAGCGGATTGATGATTCCGTCATCATTGATGTTTCTGACTATCCTTCCCTCTCCCTTCCTCTCTGAAATCAATAAAAATATATTTTTAAAAAAGAATGTATGATAACTAAAACAGTCTATCAAGCCTAACACAGGAGTTGCATAACTTAATACATGTTTAAGATGGATTCTTTGCCAAAAAACTAATTTTATTTAAGCTACCCGGGCCCACCCAAAGCAGCTCATTCTGTTGAGTTCTGTGTGCATGTGTCATGGTCCCCTCCCTCCACCACAGCCACGTGGCCAGAGCTCTGTTCCTGTGTTTTCCAGGTGTCCAACCCCAGGTTGTGATGGTTCGGGGCACGTGACTGGAAACTATGCTTCCCACAGAAGGTAGGAGGGACCCATTTCTGAGAAATGAGCTCAGTGCTCAGTGGCCATGGAGATGACACGGTTTGTTCTCTGTTGGGTGCATATTTTAGTTTGTCCGGCTGCCCTCGTGCCAGGAAAAGTGGCGTCAAAATGACTGCTACGAAGGAAGAGAAAGAAGAACCTGAACTCAAGTAAGTGCGACAGCGGAGGCAGCAAGGAGCTTGTGGGTCCGATGGGCAGGACCTCGGCTGTGGTGCCAGTAGGTGCTGATTGCATCTCACACACAGGGATCCTGGAGGCAGCTCGCAGTGTTTGGATATTTGAGAAACATTTTCCTCTCCTAGCAGTATTTCCACAGATGGTTGATACAGTAAAGTTAGAAGGAGAAGGACCATACTTCTTGCAATTGTTTTAAAGGAAAACAGCATTGTGGAAGCACTACAGAACAGCAAATCGGCAGCATTCCCCCCGCCCCACCTGGAGCTTTAATTTTGCTTAAGGCGAACTTTTATGTAAATTAAATTTTCTCCTCTGAGACATAGGTTACCAAGGCTAGGATGACATATAAAAATATAGATATAGAAATTAAAAAAAATTTAATTGATTTCAGAGAGGAAGGGAGAGGGAGAGAGAGATATAGAGACATCAGTGATGAGAGAAATCATTGATCGGCTGCCTTCTACATGTTGCACATGTGGATCAAGCCCGTAACCCGGGGCATGTGCCCTGACCGGGAATCGAACCATGACCTTCTGGTTCCTAGGTTGATGCTCAACCGCCCAGCCACACCAGCTGGGCTAGATGTAGAATTTTAAATTGTTTGCTAGCGTTTCTAAGAAGAATAGGTATTTGGACGCTGGAATTCCAGTTCTATGAGCAGTGAGCTATGTGATGTAGGACCAGGTAGTTAACATTTTGCAGGCAGGGTAACACAGGGCTTACCGGGTTGGTTAGGGCAAACGAGGGTGCGTCTGGATTTGACTCCACTTCTTGTAAAATGGATGACAAGTTTCTGAAGCTTTATAAGCATCGTTTCCCCCACCTGTAAAATGGGATGATTACTCTCTCTGCCCATTAGATTTTCAGTGAAGTTTACGGGAGGTAATGCGTGAAAACTGCCGAGCCCAGAGCCGGTGGGCCATTAGCCCTGCTAGAACCATGGTGTTTCGCTAGTTGCATCGGCGTCTTTCAAAGTCTATAATCTCCCCATTTGCCTGCTGGGTAGTGAGGAACCACCACTCCCTTCTTGGTCCCTCAGTTACTGCATGTCTTGTGAGTTGTCCGTTCTCTCCCGGCTGGTAACCTCTCTGCTGTGTCCCTCTAGATGTCCTGTGATAGGGTGTGACGGCCAAGGTCACATATCAGGTAAATACACCTCCCACCGCACAGCTTCTGGCTGTCCCCTGGCTGCCAAGAGACAGAAGGAGAACCCTCTCCATGGGGCCCCCCTCTCCTGGAAACTGAACAAACAAGAGCTTCCACACTGCCCCCTGCCGGGCTGCAATGGGCTGGGCCATGTAAATAATGTGTTTGTCACCCACAGAAGGTAACCTTTACTCTCTTTCTGTCTGTTGTTGTGATGATTTGTCACCTGGGGGTGGGGGTGAGGGTGGGGGGGGTGTTGCGGGGGGCGGGGGGGGAAGCCCTCCTCGGGGTTACAGGGCAGAGCGTTTGAGATGTGATGACGATGAGTGTTGCAGAGCGTTGACTGGCTTGAAGAATCAAACCCATTTTCCCTGTTTCTGAACATTGGCTGCACGATGTACAAGTGATTCTAGCAATGGTGCCTTTGTGCTTTGTATGCTGAAATATTGCTTATGCTGCTATTTTTCTTTAATGGTTCAGTCTTTTAATGGTTTATTTTAGTCCCAAGAGGTAATATCTACTGGGTTATGCTGTGTCATTGCAAACTTTCACTCTGCATTTTTCCGCCATTCCCTGCCTCTCATGAACTGGCACAATTTCAGGCCACGTTGTAGTTATTTTTCTCTGCTGGGAAGAGGGGACTCACCCCCAGCAGCCAGAAAGAGGAGAACAGTGACTACTGAGTGTGTGTGACAGGATGAGAGCGATTGGAAAAGCCTTTATGGTTTCACAGTGATGTCCTTCCTTTGTCACCGAGAGTCACACATTAAACAGAGGTCGCTGCGGGCACAGTGACCACACTCTGCCTAAAGGCAGGTTCCCTGCGCGCTCCTCCCATAGCGAGGGCCCTCCCAGCCTCGCAGCCCGGGCATGGGATACAGGTTTCTTACCAAACGGAGCTCCAGTGAGCCCGCTGCTTTGCTTAGGAGCAGAATGTGGATTGAGCAATGCCGGGCCATTTTAACATTTTGTTCCGTTTTAAAGCTGCGTATCCGTGGAATCAGAAAAGTGAAACCTTCCAGGAATCGCTCATTTAAGAGGATATGCAGTGACACCTGCTTATGGAGAAAACCTGAACTTTTAAAGTCATTTATCTTTTGATGGTTTTCAAATGCCTCGTCTCTTCCCTAGTAGTACATACTGTTTTATTCTGAGTTGTTGGAACCACCGTCCCATAGTCAGAAATGGCAGTGGCAAATCAAGTGTGCCTAATATCACTATTAACTTTCTTATCACGGACTGAGCAACAGCCACGTTCACACTGATAATGAAATGTTACTGCTATGCTATGGTGAGCGCACCCTCAGTCAGCAGCAACAGGTAGCTTTAAAAAATATAATTTTTATTGATTTCAGAGAGGAAGAGAGAGGGAGAAGGAGGAGAGAGGGAGGGAGGGAGGGAGGGAGGGAGGGAGGGAGAGAGAGAGAGAGAGAGAGAGAGAGAGAGAGAGAGAGAGAGAGAGAGAGAGACATTAATGATGAGAGAGGATCATTGATCAGCTGCCTCCTGCACACCCCCACCGGGATGGAGCCCATAATCCAGGCATGTGCCCTTGACTGGAATCGAACCTGGGACCTTTCAGTCCACAGGCCAACACTCTAACTACTGAGCCAAATTGGCTAGGGCAACAGAGGTAGCTTTAAAACCACGAAGAAGCTTTAGACGACACCAAGGTGAGCTGAGGACCACGGGATTCTCATACAGCTGCAGGTGGAAGAGTAGTGGGGAAAGCCACGCCAGGAAGTGAGTGGCCTTCAGGAGTCAGGTTGAAAAAGTGCAGGCGAACAGGCCTGCTGCCCAGTCTCTGAGCTGTTGGGCTGGTGCCCCAGAAGGTTCCTGCCCAGTGTAGCTCAGAGACACGTCCGAGAATGTCTGCCATGGCATTGCTCTACCAACTCCAAGCTGGAGGCGCCCTGCCTGCCCACGGGCTGCCGAGGGCATAAGGGATCAGTGTCTGTCCTAGTGCGCAGGGACTGCCACGCAGGGTGGAAATGAAGGCACAGTGCAGGGGACTTTTATAGAGCCCAATGCCGAGTGGGAAACATTTGCTGCTGGAGATCATGTTCGGTAGGATTCCAATTATAGAGCGTTAAAAATGTAGCAACATTACGTTGTAAAAATCGGGGTAATGATTCCCCCTTAATTCCAGTTAGTGGTTTTCTCCGGGGCCAGGAGACAGCAATGGTGCATGGCCTCAAGGAGCTGCCGAGGAGCTGACAAGGCACATGCCCCGTGGGAAGGAAAACCGTGTTCCTTGTAGAATTCCTTACACTGCAGGCCCATCGTGTCTGTCTGTGTGCACACGATGTATTTCATAATATGGACATCAAAATGAAGAGTTCAAAGAAAATACAGGCTGTAAAGTTAATGACCAGATAGTGCTTTTTTAGGAGAAGGAAAGCAATGAAGAATTTAGGCAAACGAGTAACCTGGATCTCACTGCTCTTCACTGGAGATCTCTCTCGTTCCTCACAAGATCCCAGAGACTGCATTTCTTCAATGCTGAATGCTTCTCTTCCTTATATATGTGTATATGTGCATCTTATTTTGCATATTATTTAATGGGATAATATAACAACAACAACAACAAAAGAAAGCCCAGCTTCTCCTGGCACACCCACAGGTGTTCAATACAGACCATCTTCTTTCTCTTTTATAAAAATTATATTAACACACATAGGACACAATATTTTTTTTTTTAAAGTGAGAATGACTTAAACTGGAATAGCACATTCTGACCTGCCATAGGCATGTACATGCAATGTATTCTGAACCTACAGTTCAGGACTCTTTCCAATCACCAAAGGCAGTTGGCAATCACCAGCTCGGGGCTCTCTGTGTTCGGCAGAAGGCACTGTGCTAAGTAACGTTCATGGTTCATTCTCTCAAACCTCCACACATCCCTGCAAGCCACAGGGCACTGTAATGATCGTCCATGGGCGTAAAGGACATGAGCACAGGGATGTCCCGGAGTTGCCCCTGCAGACAGCACTGGGATGCCAGCCCCCTTGGGTGAGCGCTGTTAACAATAGTTAAAAAATATTCCATCTCTATGTTAAATCAGCGTTATATTTACATGCCAATTGCTTTAAAAGCTTGCTTTAAATCTTTACATTATAAGCTTCCATTTGAGAAGTAGCAATCTGGCCCCGGCTGGTTTAGTTCAATGGATAGTGTGTCGGCCTACAAAGGGTCCCGGGTTCGATTTTGGTACAAGGGCACGTACCTTGGTTGACAGGGCTCGTGCAGGAGGCAGCCAATCAATGTGGTTCTCTCACGTCAGTGTTTCTCTCTGTCTTCCCCCCTCTCTCCCACTCTCCCTAAGAATCAATGGGAAAATATCCTTGGGTGAGGATTAACAACAACAAAAGAAACAATATTGAAAATCTTTTTTTTCTTGGAATATTAATGTTTATTGCATGTAATATTGTTATATTTAAAATAGTTTTTCTTGAAATACTAATGTTTATTGCATGTAACATTATTATGTTTAAAATCATTTTTCTCGAATTAAAAAAAAGAAAGAAGAAAAGAAATAGCAACCTGAAGACAACTATGACATTAGAATACAAAGACACAAGCACACAGGCACATGATTGTGGTTGTATGTAGCTGTTAAAACAGAATTTCTGTGACTAATAGAACTCAGTGCTAGGCCATCACTTTGTAATTTTATGAGGTTCATTAATCTATTAGAAACAGTGATGTCCACTACATAAATTTTATCACTTGCCATTTTATTTTAACAAGGCAGATGAAGATAGGATGGTTCAAAATTGCCTTGATATGTCTTAATAGAATTTAAAATTTGATCAAAACCATTTCAGGCGCACTTTCCCAGCCATTTGCATTATGGAGCCCAAACCCTGACAGGGACGTGCCCCAGCCAACCGCCACCTTTTCTCAGCCAGCGACATGGAACCGCCTGGAGGGCATCCTCAAAAGAAGGAGGACTTTTAAAATAAATACTTTTCCACCCAATGTTTAAAATGCAGGATCTGCTTCATATTCTGAAAGGTGAACTGCATTGGGTGATACAAAATGTCAAGCAGCTATTTAGAAATCAGAGCCCTTCTTTCAGATCTTAAATAGACTCTTTGGTTCCCAGTCACACTGCTGGCACTTGCCACACCAGTGAGTTACAGCGGGACGCTCACTGCCGGGCTGTCCGAGCCACGCAGATCCTTTAGGGGAGACAGAGAGAGGAATGAGCTGTGAGTGTCCAGTACTTCACACACGGACTCTGACGGGTCACTTTAAAAACCGAACTTAGCAACAAGGTATTAGTCCTCTTCATGGCCATTTTTCTGAGAACAATATGTACCATGAAACAAGACGGATTTGTGAAAACGTTCCAGAAAAACAAATGAGGAAGCTTAGGTAGGCTGCACTTTACAATGAGAAACTTCTAAAATAAAAAAATCAGGTGCAAATTCAGTTTGTGCTTTTTCATTATTTTACATAATTTATCAATTTTTGGCAAATCACACGATCCTTTTTATGTATAGTATTACATATTTAACTTTCACATTTTATATAATCTTCGCAGAGTTCTTTAAAAATACTCTCATTCAGCAAACTTTTACTTTGCTTCAGACATAGTATTTTTTCCACTTGGCCAACTGTCCTAACCTTTGGATTGAAAAGAATTGTTTCATACATGGATTATAGTCACATTTCTGTGGGAAAATATTTTCGATGACTGTGATCATCTTTAACTTTATTTAAAAATTGTATATCCCAAAACACAACAAAATTACAAAAGGATTAATAGGTGTTTAAAACAACAAAATCATCTGATTATGTATCATGGAATACAAGCTTTGTTCAATGTTATTATCCTCTTGGTGCAATTTAAATATAGCAGATACATTAACGAAAGGACTGCTGCATACTGAAAATAAGGAACAGAGTATAAACATCACTCTAGGTGATGTGTTGCCTGGGCAGTGATTGTGTCTGCATACATTTATAGTGGTTCCCTTTATTTCCCTTTCAAGGTAGAGCTTTTTTTGAATGACTAATAATGGTTTAAAAGTTAAAGAATAAGTTAGAAACTTTCCCATACCCAACTGCCTGGGGAATAAAGCTCACCTACAGCAGGGAATTATTTTGTAATAATTGGAATCATTCTGTACAGGTCAGGCAATATAGTATGTATAAAGATGGAAAGAACTAGACTCTGCTTTATTATTCATGGAAGTTTGACTAATTTGGGACAATTCTTATTAATAATGTATGTACCATTTCATGTATACAGGAAATAAAGTAACCACTACTAAAGAAAGGCACTTACGTGAATGCAGAGTAGAAATAATTTGATAACATTAATTAAATGGTATCAGCAGTAGCTATTTGTATTTCTATTGAAAAAACCCCACACAAAACATTTTACATCTTTTCAGGGCATTTTGCTTTTATTTTTATAGATATTGTTACTTTCTACAAAGGGACTGCATGTTATAATGTCATTAATAGGCAGGCAAACACTTAAATAGTAAATAGTGAATAAACATTTTAATTTTTATATGCAATAATATGTTTCACACATCAGCATATTCATATTTTCACAGCTTATCTGGATGTCCTTTAAATGCACAAGCTATCAAAAAGGGCAAGGTTTCGGAAGAACTAATGACCATCAAGCTCAAAGCAACAGGAGGTAAGAGTTCGTGGCCAGGGTCCACATCTCCATGGAGGTCCAGGTCACAGGGTTCCACATGCCAAATTATACTTCATTCGGGAGTTGTAATTTTAATATACACTAAAGCTTTTCTCGCATTTGAACTAAAAGTAAAATGTTTATTTCAAAACAATAGCGCATTTTCCGGCATATAAGACGACCCCCTAATTTTACAGTTAAAACATAGGTTTAGGCCTATATTCGCTGTATAAGACTACCCCCCAGTTCCGAGGCAACACCAGTTCTTTTTTTAATGGACCCGAAGCTACACTGTGTTCTAGTAAAAAGCCTGCTCGGATTGGCCAGAGTCAGAGAGGCGGTCTATTAAAAAAAGAACTGGTGTTGCCTCGGAAGTGGGGGGTAGTCTTATACAGCGAATATAGGCCTAAACCTATGTTTTAACTGTAAAATTAGGGGGTCGTCTTATACACAGGAAAATACGGTAGCTTGTTTTATTTTCCTTTTTAAAAAATATGTTTTTATTGATTTTAGAGAGAGAGGGGGAGGGATGGAGATATAAAAATCAGTGAGAAAGAGACATCAATCAGCTGCCTCCTGCACATCCCCTACTGGGCATGTGCCCTGACCTCTTGCTTCCGGTGACCTCTTGCTTCCTGGGTTGACACTCAACCACTGAGCTACACCAATCGAAAATGCCATTCCTTGAAAAGGAAGTTGACTCCAAAGAGACATAAAGAAAAAACCACCACAATATACTGTATATATTGTAAAAGAAACATAGCAATAGAAGTTTTCATTTGCTCAAAACACTTGTTTAATTGAAAAATCTATGCTCCATA
The DNA here is from genome assembly GCF_964339955.1 of Pipistrellus hanaki. NCBI lineage: Eukaryota > Metazoa > Chordata > Mammalia > Chiroptera > Vespertilionidae > Pipistrellus > Pipistrellus hanaki. The sequence goes on from NC_140519.1 coordinate 11,145,921, forward strand.
AATTTGTTGAAAACACATATTTCAATCCCTGTGGCCTGGGAAAAGATTCCTCTACCAGCACATCAGCCAATAAGACACGGTGCTGACGGTGCAGCACCTTCTCCAGATGCTGCAGGCCAGTGGGGAACGAGCCCCGTGTCCCAGATAGTGCCGTCAGGGAGGTCATGGGTGATCATTTTATCTTTTCTTAATGACTGCATCATCCTGTCACTAACATGCAAGCTCATTCAGACACTGAAATACCGAGATCTAAGCTGGTGAGTTTGCTTTTATTCTTTACCGAGTCTCAGAGCCCAGTGTTGAGCATTTATCACACTCCCTCCATTGGTCCACAAATGGCCCATTGTGTGTAGGTAGTTAGTTACTTATAATAAAGCGGTAAGTACCTACAAAACAGCCACCTGATGTATCACGCCGCATGTACGTTTTCCAGGCTTATTTTTTCTCTCGTAACATTACATGAATAAGAGTCATCCATGTTGTTTTCGGGGAGCATGTGGCTCCTTTCCAGGTTGGACCTCTGTAACAGTATGCTGCATGCACTTGTGCTGCCTCCCCTCGGACACATGCAGATGCTTGTCTCTGGTGTGTCCCTGGAGCTGAAATGGCTGGATCACAGCGTATGTAAAGCTCACCTATAGCAGATAATGCGCTGTGTTCCACAGCAGTGACCCCGGGAAAGTGGAAGAGCCTGCATCTCCAAACCAATTGTCAAGTCCCCATCCTGCTCTCATGAAATCGGCCTTATTCAATCTAAAGTGAAAGTTGACATGTGTCTCTCTTAATGGCCATCTGTTTGCTTTAGATTCATCACTATGGACTGTTGGGATGACCTTCAATCCTGCTTCCGGCTTCCTTCCTATCCACTACCTACCCCACCTTTTAAAACCTTATACAATACATTGATATTCCTTCTATAAAGTAGTGATGGGAAAGGGATGCCTGCTCACTGACAGTTTACTCTGTGTTCAGCACTCTCTATATGTTATTTTGCATTAATTCTCACAACGTAGATTGTATGCCTCTTTTACAGACAAAGAAATGGAAGCATAAAGAGCTGAGTTTCCCAAGTTCAAAAACAAGAGTCACGGGCAAAGCACATGTTTCTTCTAGGTTGCATTTGCTCCCAACCCAGGCCCATGTTGAGAACCCAAATTCTGTGTCCCTGGACTCGTACCCGCCTGCCAGCACCCTGTGTAATGGGGCATTAATTGACCAGCATAACTGTGTCTTCATAGTCTTTACAGTGCTGTGCACGAGAGGATGCATGACCTCTGGAATTCAGCCCCACCTCTGCCTCTGACTTTGGACTTGGGCAGGTTCTCTTTAAAAATATATATATTTTATTGATTTTTTTACAGAGAGGAAGGGAGAAGGATAGTTGGAAACATCGATCTGCTGCCTCCTGTACACTCCCTACTGGGGATGTGCCCGCAACCAAGGTACCTGCCCTTGACCAAAATTGAACGTGGGACCCTTGAGTCCACAGGCTCACGCTCTATCCACTGAGCCAAACCGGGTAGGGCCTGGGCAGGCTCTCTCTCCTGTCAGTGATGAGGATGGCCTCACTCAGCTTAAGGCTCAACGTCTTCATGTTTGAGAAAGGGACCATGGAACACGACTCCCAGTGGGCAGTGAAGCTGAAATGAGAAAACACGAACACCAACGTGTCTCGCATCTCACCTGCAGCGTAATGGGCAACATTGAACAGTGGTGCTTTTACCCGCCCTTCTTTTTCTTACATGGGATTTAAACCCTCCAACTCCTTTCACCTCTTACTTTAGAATCCTGAACATGGATGTGGAGACAAATTCAACATTTCACACTGAAGTCTGCTTTCCACTTCACACACCACAAACCAAATATAAAGTGACTGAGATTGATCGGTCTCATAATTTCAGTGTACACTAAGGGAGTCTGATTCTCCGCAGGTATAGAGAGTGATGAAGAAATTAGGCATTTGGATGAAGAGATAAAGGAATTGAATGAATCCAACCTTAAGATTGAAGCAGATATGATGAAACTTCAGACGCAGGTAAAGGACCAGAAAGGTATCTTCCTGGTAATCATACTCTTTAGCGGAGGCAAAACATGGAACTGCTAAACTTTGTGATAAAAAAACAGAACAAAAACCTACACACTGATATCTTATAATGAATATGCTGAGCATGTCTAGATTACATAATTATTGTAAATACGAGAGTAGGTGGGTCACTTGGGCCAGCAGTGATTTGGTAGCTGAAGGCAAAGGTATCCATGTTTCTGTTTTGGAGGCATCAAAGGCTTTATGAGCAGGTTCTCATCCTGAGGTTGTAGAGTCCTTTAGAGCAAAGGTCCTCAAACTTTTTAAAGTGGGGGCCAGATCACGGTCCCTCAGAGAGCTGGAGGGCCGGACTATATGAACTACTAATTCCTACTGTAACACCTCGGCTGTGCTCACTGCCCAAAAAACCTGGCGGGCCGGATCAGACTCCTCTGTGGGCCGCATGTGGCCCGCGGGCCGTAGTTTGAAGACCCCTGCTTTAGAGCAATTGTATATGGTGCTTTAGAGGAATTGTATACGAGAAGATCTGAGTACTTAGTTTTATTCAAAAATGTACGTAAAACAGGGCAACTTTTCACATTCAATTTTTCTACGGCACCTCTGAACGTGCCCATTTTTGTTAAAGACAGATCTTTCTGGGGAGTTTCCTGCGTAGCTTCTTTACCAAAAGTCGCGAGCCATGTCTTAACTCTGCATTCTCCTTTGTAAAGTCTGCCCCATCCCTGCCTAGATTTATCCAAATGGAAACTAAAAATGTAGTCCAGAATTATTTTTTTTTTTTTAGCACACTAAATAATAACTCTATTGCAAAAAGCACGTATCTTTCTCCCTTCTCTCCTCTCCTGCAATGTAGGGTTTGTAGACCACTGTGGTGACTGACTCCCGGAAGTCATTGCCAGCAGTGTAAGACAGAAGGTTTCTGTCCACCTGGAAGCAGGTTTGCTTCCCTGACCCAGTGTAATGTGAACCATGCCACCATCTTCCACTGAATAATGATCGGTCTATAAAAGAGCTCGTTTACAACTCCTCTTACAATCATTAGCGAAGACAGCAAAGGCCGCTACCCTCATGGAGCTTCAGGTCTAGAAGGGGGAGGCCGACAATAACATAAACAATCATAAATAAAAAAATTGTTTGACCTGGCTGGCATGGCTCAGTGGTTGAGCATCGACCTATGAGCCAGGAGGTCATGGTTCCATTCTTGGTCAGGGCACATGCCCAGGCTGTGGGCTTGATCCCCAGTGTGGGGTGTGCAGGAGGCAGCCGATCAATGGTTCTCTCTCATCATTGATGTTTCTGTCTCCCTCTCCCTCTCCCTCTCCCTTCCACTCTGAAAGCAATAATAAGAGAAAGATAGAGATAAAGATAGAGATAGAGATAGAGATAGAGAGAGAGAGAGAGAGAGAGAGAGAGAGAAGGGAGGGAAAGAGGGAGGGAGGGAAAAAGGAAAGAAAGAAAGAAAGAAAGAAAGAAAGAAAGAAAGAAAGAAAGAAAGAGAAAGGAAGGAAGAACGAGAAAGAAAGAAAAAAAGAAAGAAAAAGAAAAAAAAGAAAGAAATTGTTGTAAGGGAGAAGAGGCGGGGAGAGGCAACCAGATTTCAATATAAAACAGGAGAGCCAGGCTAGGCATCAAGAAGAAGAAATAATTTTAGCAAAGACTTCAGGAATTGCGGGAGTTTGCTAAACAAGTATGGGGGGGGGGATATTTCAAAGAGTGAAAGCACCGTACCAAAACACTACATCTAGAGAAAGCACAGAGTTTTGAGGACTAGCAGGTGAGTGATGTGGGAGATAAAGGAGACCAGTCCCAGGGCTAGCACGGGAGCGTCCGAGGCCATTCTAAGGACTTGGTTTTTATTCTGAATGAACACAGAATGTTTTAGGGTTTTGAACCAAAAGAAACCTGTGTTGGTAGCTGTGTGGAAGATGGACCAAAAGAATCGATTGCAGGGGGCAAGGCCACACCCAGGGCCACCCGTGAGAAGGCAGCCAGTCACTGTGGCGCTTGGCCCGGGGGACAGCAGTGAAGATGGAGACTATCATCCCATCCTGGATGACCTGAGGAGGAGCCCAGGGGATTTAGAGGGAGAGAGAAAGAGCCATCAGGGATCACGTGAAGGCCTGAGCAACGTTCTAGTTGCTACTCACCGGGAAGGAGAAGACTGAAGTACATGGAGCGGCTGGGGAAACACACAGAGCCTGAGATATCCATCCTACAGCCACGTGGAGGCATGGGGACACGACATACATTTGGGAAGGCCATTTCAAACTTGAGCGCTGTCGATGGGGTTGCTGATTTGGGAAGAGAAGTTACAGGGCAGGCATTCCTGGGCTTTGAGGTTCAGCCAGTGCATTCCCTTCGAAGAGAAACGTGTTGTACTCCTTCCAAACTCCACTTCTTTTATTTTCAAGTCATTTCCATTGCAGATCACATCGATGGAGAGCAATTTGAAGACAATAGAGGCGGAGAACAAGCTGATCGAACAGAGTAACGAAAGCCTCCTGAAGGAGCTGGCAGGCCTAAGCCAGGCTCTCATTTCAAGCCTCGCGGACATCCAGCTCCCGCAGATGGTGAGTCCAAGGCCAGGACGTGGCCGCCCCAGTCCCAGGGTTTGCGGGTCAGTGCCAGTCACCACCAGGGCAGCCAGACAGAAGCACCGGGCTTTGAGGAGACCTGTCAGCAGTCACCCAGGGGTCATGCTTCATCATGGGTGACTTTGCAATGACCTCCTTCATTCGGAGATTCATACACTTAAATTACACGAAGGCCAAGGGTTTTTGATACTGTAAGAAATCATTTAAAGGTGAAGGTCTATTGAAATTTGTTTTATAATGTAATATGAAAGTTGGAGGCCAAAACTCTCAGGCTAAAATTGTTTCTCCAAATAAAAAAAAAGCTTTACAAGCTTACGTGGCTTGCACAATCTGAGAGGCAGCCATTTGTGGCATCCACCCCATTTAAGAATTGTAGGAAAGAATCTAACCTGAAGGTGTGTCTTTGTGCTAAGTATGAAGGCCATGCTTAAGCCATCTTCGTACAGAACGGAAAACACAAAGGTGATATTTCCCAAGTCTAAACACATTATTTGAAGCACGGCAACTATTTAAAATTTATAGGAAACTAGTTTCCTTTACATTTTCATAAATATAATAAACATTGGAAAGGGGGGCTGCATTGTTGAATGCTTTTAACTTCCTCACAGTATCCATTTTTAGAACGAGTTTTCTAATGCTGCAAACTTTATATATAGGATGTTTTAAAGAAACAGCAATTTAATAAGAGAAATATGATATTTTCTGAAAACAAGTCCATCAAGTTACCCAAATTCCAAATCTGTCTCTTGACAAAAAAAAAAAAAAAAAAAAAAAAAAAAAAAAAAAAAAAAAAATCAATAATGTAATACTATAAAACACAAAGGAAACCAAATGATTACTTTGTGGTCAGGGTTGAGGTAATTATTGAACATTATTTAATATTATTTATTAATGTTTGTTTAACTCATACTTCAGACATATTTTTCAACATTTTTTTCCTTATCAGTGCCACTAAAATAATCACCACCCTACAAGGTAACTTGTACTTTGCATAGTTATCCTATAAGGTACTCTAATGGCGAGTTTTAGGGTCAGTCACACTGAATTTTCACACAAGCTGCCGCGGGCATCCTTCCCATCCTTCCCTTCCTTCCCGGACTCAGAGTCCCTGCAGGCTGCCATGCCCTTTGGTCCTCCTTTCGCCTCCGCCTGGACCCCTGTGATTGGTTCCCTGTGTTTTGTCTTCCTTCAGGGGCCTATCAGTGAGCAGAATTTCGAAGCGTATGTAAATACCCTCACAGACATGTACAGCAACCTGGAACGGGACTATTCCCCAGAATGCAAAGCGCTGCTGGAGAGCATCAAACAGGCGGTGAAGGGCATCCACGTGTAGGAGCGCCGCGGGCGGGCACCAGGATCCCCCTGGGCAGCCACACCGGTGCACCGGCGCCGGCGCTGCATTTACAGCTGCAACCTTGCACTACTCTTCTCCCCAGCTGACATAAAAAGGAAAGCAAGAAAAACCTATACTAGACTCTATGGATGAAAAGCAACGCTGTCAAATATTAGATGGTATTTATTTTCATATTTTTTTTCTTTTATTTCCTCATGGCACTCTTTCGAATTTTTTTTTCTTTGTAAAGTATATGTAATGTGTGACCTTTTAATATTTTATTCTTTTCTAATCAAAGAGGTGTTTTTTTAAAATCTTTTAACTGCATTTTGAAGTCTGCCATATTTTTTACAAGTGTGTTTCTTTCTTCCAATAGAATTTAAATAGAAATGCTAGTCTCAAATCACATACCTTGCTGGGCTTACATGAGAAACAAACAAACAAACAAAACAGTCTGAAGGAAATCTTTGTCTAAGGATTGCACCATGTCCCAGTTTGATTTTTACTACCCTCTTCCCCCCTCCCCCGCATCCCCACCCCCCCCACCCCCCTTCCCTGGCTTTTGCATTTGTAAGTGGGCTTGTGGTAAGGTGAGAGGCATGGAAGGAAGAAGATAAATGGCGCCCCCTAGTGGGCAGTGCGTTCTCACAGAAGCACAGGTACTGGAGAAGCCCGTTCAGAATTGGTTAGCAATAATTAAATATAGAAATCAGCAAATTACTCGACTTGGCTGTATGGTTTTGGTAAACATGAATTATTTATCTGAAATGTTTTAAAGAAACATGAGCTTTTTTTTTTAGTGGTGCAGATTTGTCTGTTTGTTTTTCAAGTCATATCAGATAGTTGGCAACTCTTATCCCAAGACGAGAAATAGGACTTGATGTGACCAGCCAGGCTTCCCTGCCATATGTTGGTACAATATACAAGTGACAATATTGATGTAGATTTGTACTTAGCAGATACAAACACATCCGAATGGGAAATTTTGTAGATACCGTATATCCCCTGAAATAGCATTTATCTTACTTGGTTGACAGAAAGGAATGGAAAACTATAGTGACACATGGGAAAAAAAAATGTTACTCCAATCTGAGCAATTACTTTAGGCAACAATAAAACTTTCAATTCGATCACTTATCTTTCTGAAGAACTACAAGTGCTGCAGAGTAAGCACACTCAACACGCAGGCACACACCCACACAGACACACTCGCCTACACTCACGCACACATACAATTGAGCCGGAAATCTTGACTTTCTGCATAGATCAGAGTTTAGTAGTTGCTATAGTAAAGGCAATGTCTATTTCAGGGATTGTAAAGTAGTTAAGCATTGTTTCAAAAGTTTTTTTATATTTATTTTTTTTAAAGAAAAGGTATAGACAACCAGCTAAACTGCCTTTCTGGTGTGCACACACACCTCGTGTGCAATGTGCCTCCGTGTAAATGGACACTTGAACTTAGTGTGGGCTTAAGCTTCTGTTCTATAACAAAAGTGTTTATTTTCTATTAGCCTCATGGGTAGGTAGGTTGAATGTGATGGCACTCACAGGCTTGATATAGTCCACTGTTATTACTGTTACCTGCACAAATTAAGAGTAATATTGACAGTGATTCCACTTCCATGCCACTGTGGTCATTGTTATGTATTAAATGGGGCTTATCTTTGGTTTGGGGTTCATTTGAACTCTTGGATTTAGTTTAGTGACAATGAGATGTCTGTTCTTAGGTAGGAATGGTGTTTATTTAAAAATCAATTTATAAAGAAAAAGAGCTACCATATGTGCTGTCTATTATAAATGGGACACCAAACAAAATTTTCTATTAAAGTTATGTACTGCAAACAGTTTGCTCTAGAGTACTTGATAGATGCATACAAATGAGTTCACTTATTACAAAGACAAATCTTAATTTGCTAAATATTTTAACGACTTTGTTATATATTTTATTTAATTTAAAAGAAATTTCTTACCAGCCTATGTATTTATTACTATAATTTACTATGACTTCTGAGTTAATAATTTATTTGTGTTTGCATAGTTTGAGCAGTATGTTTTATGAAGTATATTTGTATTTATTTGCCTCCTTTGTACTTGACGTGTTTTGTAATTTGCACTGAATTTATTTTCCTTTCAACTATGTTGATCGATACTGTAAATTGGGTCTTTTGTAAACAACAAAAGGACAATGATGTATGCATTTTTTTTTTAATTTTGAGTAGTTTGTATACTGTTTCTTCAAACAATTAATATTTCTTACATCAAAGCAACAAAATTGTGTTCAGTGCTGTACATCTGGTGTATGGTAGGAAATAAAAATTGATAATGAGTCTTGCTGTGATCTTCCTCAAGCTGCCATGTAGAGCAAGCGTGTCAAACTCAAAGGCCAACACAGGCCAAATAAACGAGGTATGCGGCCCACAGGCCACGAGCTGGATATGCTTGATGGAGAGACTGTTGTCACCATCACATGGGAAGCATGGAGCTCGGCTGCGGTCGAGGACCCCTGAGTCCTTCAGTAGTTCTGATGCATTTTGATCCTGTCAACCCATTTGCCTGGTTTGTTTGTGCACCACGAGCAGGAGGGATTTCTGCCCATAGGCAAGGCATCACAGCCTTTGGTTCAGTCCACACTGTAGAACAGTGGGCGCCTTTGACGCAAGAAGCACCTTTGCTAGCACTGGCAGGACACGCACCTGGATCTAGTGAGCAAAAGACTGGAGGCCTCACCCTCTTGATTCCAAAACTGCCGTGGGCATATCGGCATACTCATATAAGTTTATTGAACTCCAATTAAAGAAAACTTTTTAAAAGTAATTTTTTGCTCATTTGATTTTTATTGATTTCGGAGAGAGGAAAGGAGAGGGAGAGAGATAGCAACATGAACGATGAGAGGGAGTCATTGATCCGCTTCCTTTTGCACACTCCCTACTGGGGTTGAGCCTGCAACCCAGGCATGTGACTGGCCTGGAACCCAACTGTGACCTCCTGGTTCATAGGTTGACGCTCAACCATTGAGCAACAGTGTCTGGGCTAGTTATTAATTCTTGACAGCACTCCTTTACTTACGTGTTTTTCTCATGTAATATCAATCAGCTTAACTTAATTTTCCAGGTTCTGAAATAAGCCAGGTAGAAAGGTCAAGAACCATGTAATTTCACTCACATATGGGATATAAAGCAAAAAGCAAAAATGAACAAACAAAAATGAGGTCATGGATACAGATGAAAGAATGGTGGGTACCAGAGGGCAAGTGGATTTGGGGGAGGATAGGGCAGGTAAAGGGGGTCAAATTCATGGTGAAAGAAGGAGACTAGAGTTCAGGGGGAGAGGACACAATAGAATATGCAGATGTCACATCATAAAGTCATACACGTGAAATTTATATATTGTTACCAGCTAATGTAACCCCATTACATTTAATTTAAAAAGTCCCATTTCTGCTCAGATTTACACATCTCTAGGATTGGATGCCATTTATACTCAATGTGGTAAAACCCATGTAATCCATGTATTGAAGCAAAATTGGCTAAAGGGGAGCCTGGGTCTCCAGAGGGAAGCAGGGTACTTGGGTGGACCTTTATGTAACGGGTTGACACATGGCGGTCCATGCAGAATAGAGCTTGCTTTTTGTCACCAAATTTATTTGTCTGAGATGTGCATACAATACATCCTGTGAAGATGCAAATCTGCTTGCCCTGCCTGGGATTTTACATCAATGAGCAGTGTCTGCATTCTTGTCACCCAACCTGTCAGAACAGTACCAGTTCTATTGGAAATAAGAAGACAGTGATGAGTAAGTATCATGCATTCATACAACAGAAGCTTAATTGGAAGATAGTTATGTCAGGTGCACTTCCTGACTACCATGGAAGTTCAGCCCGGGGGTGATGATGAATTGAGTGGTGAGATGATGACTGAGGTACACACAGGCTCCTGTGGAAACAGTGCAGAGGGTTATTTATATAAATAACTGATTTTCTGGGGAAAGCACTGGTTACAGATGGGCTCGGTACGTTTGAGGAAAGGCATTGCAGGTAGCAGGAATGTCATGGTGATGAGACAAATGCAAGTAGCTTAAGGTAGTAAAAATACAAAAAACGAGTGAGAAGCAAAAAGCCCAGGTAAGTGGGAGACAAGTTACATTCTAAACAGCCATGTTAAAGAGTTCTAATTTCCACAGGCAGACTTTGGAATGCCAAAGAATGATTTAAAACCAGAATGATGGGATCCGATTTCCATTAAAGATAATGTATTCTAGCAGTTCAAACAATGAGTATTTCTTTCTTACACTAAAGCAACAAAAGTGTATTCAGGGATGTGCCTTTGCTATATGATAGGAAATAAAAATTGATGAGTTTTGCTGTGATTATTTTCAGCTACTCCATAGAAATGATTGTCAGCCTCCCATGAAAAGTGTTGGAGCCTTTAGACACAAAATTAAAATACTTCTACTTAAACCAATTGTCTGATTGAAAAGAAGAGGTGAATGATTTTTTATTTGTCTTATTACAAAAAGTTTTAAAAATTAATTTGTTATGATTCATAAATATTTTATCAATATGCATAAAGCTAATGTTCTCGGTGTCTCTACACATGATGTCCATTTATTTATTTTATATATATATATATATATATATATTTTTTTACAGAGAGGAAGGGAGGAGTATAAAGAATTAGAAACACCAATCAGCTGCCTCCTGTACACCTCCTATGGGGGATGTGCCCATAAACAAGGTACGTGCCCTTGACCGGAATCGAACCTGGGACCTTTCAGTCCACAGACCGATGCTCTATCTACTGAGCCAAACCAGTTAGGGCTACATGATGTCCATTTTATTGTGGCCTGAGAATGGGACCCTGCTCTTTCCTTACATCATTCAGCAGGTAACTCTATAGTAAGCAGATTTAACTGGCTAGTAACTGTCTATACTAGGGGTGTCGAACTCAATCAGAGAAGGGGCCAAAATCTAAAATTCAGCCTAAATCGCGGGCCGAATGGTTTACTGAACAGTCATAAACTGACAATGTCATAAACTGACAGCGGAGTGCAGTGATGACAGCGCGGTGCGGGCCACATTGCAAGGCCTGGCGGGCTGGATTTGGCCCGCGGGCCTTGTGTTTGACACATGTGGTCTATACTGTTAGACCAGTGTTTCCCAAACTTCTCTCATGATGAGAATCACCTGGTGGAGTTGTTAAACTACAGATTCCTGAATCCCAACTAAGAAGTGCTAAACTAGAATTTTTGGGAACATAGAGGTAAAATTGTATACTTAACTTAGTGCTCTGTCTTAGAGCACTAAGTTAAGTATACAATTTTACCTGTATATAAACTAGTGCTCTGTCTTAGCACTTCTTAGTTGGGATTCAGGAATCTGTATTTTAACAACTCCACCAGGTGATTCTCATCATGAGAGAAGTTTGGGAAACACTGTGTTAGACACAATCAACATTGCCTTGTATTATTTATCTCATGAAATCCTCAAATTTAGGGAGCAGATGCCACCATGCCCAGTTACACTGATGAGGAAACCGATGCTCAGAAAAGTCAGTAACTGGTCCGAGACTGTAAGACCCGGATGCAGATAACAAACTGATGGTTGCCAAAAAGGAGGGAAGAAGGGGGCTGGGTGGAAACAGATAAAGGGATTGAAACGTGCAAACTGGTAGTTTGGAGCAGTCCGGGGGATATAAAGCACAGGATAGGGGACATAGTAATATTGCAATAACTATGTATGGCACCAGGTGGGTGCTTGAAATATCGTGGGGACCACTTTGTAAATATATGATTGTCTAATCACTATGCATACACCTGAAACCAGTACAAAATAATATTGAATGTAAACTATAATTGGAAAATTAAAAAAAAAAAACAAACCTAGGAAAAGGCACAGCCTAGAGTTGACATCTTTTCACCGCTTTTAAGGTGTAACCCATAGGGATCTGTCAGAAAGAAAGAAAAACCTGGAAGGAAGACAGCAGGAATTAATTAAGATTCAGATACAGACGAAGGCCCAGACATAGCCAATATTCTTAAATCCTAACACAGTCATAGTGCTTAACTGCCATTCCTGAGTGCCTGATCGTGCCCTGGGAGCCCCTGAATTCGCTCTCATAAGCTTGACTGACACACCAAAATGTATTATGATCAGCCTGATACTGACAGGAACCAGAGGCTTAGAGAGAAGAAAGAATTTGCTTGAGCCTCAGAATTCAGTGCCAGGGTCAGGGTTCCACCCAGTTCTGACCCGGAGTGGAGCTCCTGTCCCTGCCACAAGCCATTGGTACTGTGTCTGGCCATCCCCTAACCTGCTGACCATCCTGCTAACCTGCCTCAAGCCGTAGTCACTGGGCAAGCGACCCCCAGTTTAATCCCACTCCAGACAAAGCTGTTAAAAGAAGCATTATTTTCACATTTAAACCACATTATTATGATATATTTCTCCTGTAAAAGCATATCATAAAAATGTGACACCTTAATAATTTATGTGACAAATTGGGATTGAAAACCTTAATATGGTTACAATAGCCAAACAGTCAGAAAAATGTAAACAACATATTTTTTTTGTTGTTGCTTCCAGAGCAAAACAACACAATTATTGTGTTCTGTCATGAGCTATGGTTTTGGATTGGCCTTCAATAACAAAAGGGCGCTTTGTACTGACCTTTATCAGTCATTAAAATCTCAAAAACATCAAGAGAACATAAAATTCCCTGCTCTTAAGTAACAGCTGCTGTTTTAGACTTTTCCACTTAAAAATATATATTCTCACCTGTAAATGCAGTCATTTGCATTCTGTGGTGGTTACCTGATGCGCTCTGAAATGAAATCCAGGATTCAGTGGGTGGGCCAGATATTTTGAACTCAGAATGGCTCTTTGAGGACATGACAGCCTGATAATATTTAAAAGGATCAAACTTTTAACCACTGGAAATGCTTGTAAATACTTATCCCCAATGCTAGTGTATTTGAGAGAACTCTCCAGTATTTGCCTCATACAAACCCCGAGGACTGCCCTGCTGGTGTGGCTCAGTGGTTGAGTGTTGATTATGAACCAGGAGGTCTTGGTTTGATTTCTGGTCAGGACATATGCTGGGGGTTGCAGGTTCAATCCCTAGGAGGGGGCATGTAGGAGCCAGTCGACCAATGATTCTCATCAGTGATGTTTCTATCCCTTCCTCTCTGAAATAATAATAATAGAAAATAATAATAAAATTAAAAACCCTGAGAACCAAAACCCTCCATACCCACACAGAGGGCAGCCCAGGCCACAGTGTGCTGTCTCCTCTCACAAGCCTTGACTGTCGATGATCCCCATTAACATGGGCTTACTATTCTAGGACGTTTTTTCCCAGGAAGAAAAAATGAGAAGATCTTCATTATTTGTTCCAGGAACTTTCTAATACCGTGTTTCCCCGAAAATAAGACATCCTCCGAACATAAGACCTAGCGCATGGAAAGATAAGACATCCCCTGAAAATAAGACCTAGTGCAACTTTGGGAGAAAAAATTAATATAAGACACTGTCTTAGTTTTGGGAAAACAGGGTAGTACATTGATTTGGATGGGAGCTGTTCAATGTACTCGCGGAGTCAATACCCCTCCTCAGGACCACGTGCTCTCAAGTGACTGTGTTCTCTCGGAGACTCACGTTAGAGCCTACGCTGCGCTGGGCGCCTCTCTCCTACACCGTGACCTTGTGAACTTGCCTCACACCTGCCTTAAACCCCAGACCTCCCAAACCACAGGAATACCCCACCTTCGCCTGTCCGGAGGTGCGAAGTCAGCCACTGGCAGGAGCTTCCAAGAGGTCTGCGGATGGTTGACACGTGCACTGGGTTTGGAAAATGCTCTGGTGAGGCCCAGCTGCGGAGCAAGGTAGGCCAGTGGTAGTGTAAGGTGACCAGATTTTAACATTGGTAAATAAAGCAGGACACCATTGACCGGGGTGTGTGTGTGTGTGTGTGTGTGTGTGTGTGTTCTTGATTAAAAATTTGGTCTATATGGAGCAACAAAATTTTTCATAGAACGCAAAAATAGTAATATATATTTTTAAATTTCAACATAAGTACAATTTACAAATATAATAAATAAAAATTATGTATAGTCGTGTCACTTTCAAGGCCGGCGCTAGACTTTTTGCCGCCACTATAAAATACAAATAACACGAGTACTGTCTGCTAAATTCAGGAAAATGTATGTATTTATGAAATAAATAAATAAATTACTTACCTAAATTATCTGAATAGCTGATTTGTAAGGACATCACTTGTTTAACCAGCTTACTAGCATGCTGTACGATGTGTATCATCTGAGAGACAGTTACAAAATGTTTTCGTCGTTGCCAATCCCCCAAAAATGCCATTGTTCATTAAGTCCAAACAATGGTGGTCGAATTCTAACAACTGATCAACAATGCAAACTTCGATAAGCAGTTCTCAATAATTAGTTCTCAACAATTATTTGTTATTATTAAAAGTTTAACATTACAAAATCAACAAAAATAATATAAAACTCGTATCCCTGCTAAATAGCCACATGGCCGCCGAAAACCATATATTCCCTTCCCGTTCTCCCGCTGTTCCCTAGCTTGTCGTGCATTCTTTCCAAAAATCAGGACTTTTTTAAAACGCCGCGGGACAAATTGTTAAAAATCGGGACTGTCCCGCCAAAAGCGGGACGTCTGGTCACCTTATGCTAGTGCCAAGTCCTGGGCCTCTTACTGATAGGTTTGGGGAACGCTGACTCCAGCTGCAGCTTATTTGGGAGATCTTACAAAGTCTGCAGCCTGAGCCCGGTCAGGCCCTTCATAGGGAAAAGCTGCTGCGAACAGCTTGGGTGGGGCTACACATTGGATGGGGCGGGACCTCAGGAAATCGCAGGGCGGAGCCAACAGTGTGGGCGGCTGCCAGTCAGCTCTGCACAGGAAGGATGACCCCGGGGGCACCGAGTTCCTGCCCAAAGCTAGACAGGCCAGTTCCTCCCACCACGTCCCTGGCTCCTGAAGTGGGACCAGGTAAGTCCATGCGCCGGCCCTTTAGGAGCAGCTGCCGTGGGTCTCCAGCAGCCTCCGTGTCCCTCAACCACAATCCCCGCTGGTTTTTACAGCCGGAACTTACAGGGACTTGTCTCCCCAGCTCTCCAACCCTGTGCTGAGGGGCCTGGTGTGGGGCTGGGACCCCCTGCTTCTCAGGGGAGGCCTTGGGGATATCTCTCCCGACTAAAAACACAGCACATGTGGGTGTCCGAGCAGCCTGTCCCCTGCCTCTGCCCCTCCTACTGTAACGGGGCAATCAGTGAGTGGGTCCAGGCTGCCTGTCACTGCCTGAGCCAGTTGAGCAGAGACAGGGCTGAATCCTACATGAGCGTTTATTCCAATACTGCCGGCAGCATGGGAGGGCAGCAGGCCATCTACAAAAATCTGCTCTGCACCCCACCATAAGCTAGCAGCTTATATTGGGTACAAGGACAAAGGTGACTTGGGGAAGTAGGCAAACCGGATCGGAATGGGTCTGCAAAATGGGCTGTTGACAGGCAACGCGGGCTGGGGGTTTGCAAAGACCTGGGAGGTTGCAAAGGTCTGGCGCCTCTGGTTTCCGCAACAAGGTTGTCCATCTTCCCATGATATTAGGCAGCTCCCTGATGGAGAGCATGGGCTGCATTTCCAGGTGAGCTCCCAGGTCCCAGGTGCAACTCCCAGCCAGGCTAGAAAGTGCTTTCTTTAATCAGCACAAAACAATCATGGTTAACAGAGCATTACTAATATCTCTGATAATTATTGCTGGTCCCCAATATGTCTTCCCCTAGCACTACCAGTCTCAATGTGCCTTCTTCTTTACTTTGCTAGCTTAGGATTTCCATGCAGGTTTCAGGTGCTTCTGAATTATATATATAAAATTGATTTTTTACAGAGAGGAAGAGGAAGGGATAGACAGTTAGAAACATCGATGAGAGAGAATCATCGATCAGCTGCCTATTGCACTCCCCCTACTGGGGATGTGCCCGCAATCAAGGTACATGCCCTTGACCGGAATTGAACCTGGAACCTTTCAGTCCACAGACCGACACTCTATTCACTGAGCCAAACAGGTTTTGGCTGAATTATATTTTTAGATGTGATTTTGATGTAGGTTGTGGGAGGCGGTGAGTACTGGCATTTACCTACATCTCTATTAGAAATTGGAAAACTAAAAATCTCACATAGATTTCTTTTCCTTCAAGCAGCAGCGCTCTTGGGTTGTTAGGGAAACATAGGTTTGTTGTTGTCAGGGAGGGGTGGCAGGGTGGGTTGGTGATAGTTGGTGAGCTCTGGTTTAAGACAGATCTCCCAATGGCAGTGCCAATTAGAACTGGGTAAGGTGAGTGATCCGACAGCTTACTATCCGTAGGCATGGGTTATGAAGTGATAGATTGGTAGGGAGTCCTGGGAGAGGAAGCAGCAGTTTGAAGCTATCGATTGAAAGCTGACTGCTCTGATATTCATTTACATGGAGTTTGGAGAAGATCCTGAAAGGAACAAGTGAGTGGCCTGCAGTTTGATCTTCCGGGGCAGAATTTTCTGGGATGACCAAGTCCTATGGATGAAGACATTGTAATAGTGAAGTCGTGTTACCTTATATGGCCGGCTGTGTGGGGTAAAGGGTTTCTCCTCTCCCAAGTACATTTGCAGAGATTTTACTGTGGACTCGAGGCATCCTGAGGCCTTGGAGCGGACAGGGATGGTTCCAGGGAAGATGTGGGCACCAAGCAGCCAGGGTCAGCAGGAGCTCCCAGGCATGGGATCAGGACACGTTCTCAAAACATGGAGATAGCAACAGCACCAGTGTGAACACCGCAGTCAAGCTCCCCTGTACTGCGTGTGTCCGGGAGGGGCTAACAAGAAAGAAAGAGTGCACAGTGCCCAGCCCTTAGCAGACAGACGTAGTCCTTGAACACAGCGGAAGTGGGGAGCAGAGGGCTGGGCAGAAACCAAAGGGGAGATGTCCACATAAATCAAAAACTGCCAAGTGCTGGAAGTATGTGCTCTTAGTCTCTCAGCACCACGCTGGTATTTATATTATTTTTTTTAAAAAGTAACTTGTCCAGTATCATCCAGCTGGCTAATGGAATAGCTAGAATTTAGCTTGTTTAACTCCAAATATTATGGTTCTCTCACCACTTTATAATGATCCTGATCCTTGATTGGGAAAATTCCAGACCTGGTGGGAGATGAAGTACCGTGTTTCCCTGAAAATAAGACATCCTCCAAAAATAAGACCTAGTTACAGGTTTCCTTCTGATGAAATATAAGGCATCCCCCCGAAAATAAGCCCCCCCCCCCCACCTAGGCTAAACATGAGAGATTTGGTCCACTGATTCTGAAAGAAATGGAGTCAAAAGAAATTCACCAGGAAATTCAGGAATTGGATTGTTATGATGATGTTCCAGAAGATGATGACATGATTGTCATTGAATAAATGAGTAAATTCTTGATACTGTAGGATTTACAGTTTGTCTGGTTTGTGTTGACAACTACATACTACCGTACCATATACAGGTAATAAATTTCCTTTATTTTCATTTAACAATAAATGTGTACCGTATTCTTCTTCATGGAAAAATAAGACATCCCCTGAAAATAAGACCTAGCACATCTTTGGGAGCAAAAATTAATAGAAGACACTGTCTTATTTTCGGGGAAACAGGGTAGATGGTGGAGACGAAGTTGGGAAGAAAAGGCAGAAGAGATGGTGAGGGATTAACAAAGGCAATTGTATGGGAATTAGGAAGGCCAAGTTCCAGAAAAAATTCCAGTAGTAGAATTATTAAACTTTTGGATTAGCTAAGAAAACTGACACCTTTCTTTTCACTTGTACCCTTAAAGAAAAAAGGTGTTCATGACTTTTTTTACCCCCCAAAACCCTGAAGGTTAGCTGATAATGCACTTTATTTAATCAGAACAAAACAATCATGGTTAACAGAGCATGGTTAATATTTCTTATAATTATTGCTGGTCCCCAATATTCTATTTTCCCCCAATATTCCATTTCTCCTTACTGTCCTATTTCTGTAGTCTGGTGAGCAGGCCACCGTGAGGCCCAGAGGCCAGCTCCATGATCTGCAACACCTGTAAGTGTTTCAGAGGAGCAGGAGGGAAACAAATAGGTCAAGTGCATCTCACAAATTTGAAATGTAATCTCAGTGGTTATTTTCACAGAAATCCCAATTACCATTCACTTCTTAAGAATTGCATCCAGGCAATAGGATGGCCAAGGTTAGTTTGCATAAACTAATATTGCTAATGGGAGGCACTTCGTCTCAGCAAACCTGTTTTCAAGTCCACTGTGCCTTTGGTTTAAGCCAGTGGTCGGCAAACTCATTAGTCCACAGAGCCAAATATCAACAGTACAACGACTGGACATTTCTTTTGGGAGCCACATTTTTTAAACTTAAACTTCTTCTAATGCCACTTCTTCAAAATAGACTTGCCCAGGCCGTGGTATTTTGTGGAAGAGCCACACTCAAGGGGCCAAAGAGCCGCATGTGGCTCGTGAGCCGCAGTTTGCCGGCCACGGGTTTAAGCTGATTGAATTTCCCTTGTCTTGGTTGTTGATAGTCAAATCAGGGGCTCAGACTGGATTCAACTGAAGTGAAAATGAAGAGGTGGCAATTCCAACACAAATATTCCCGTTTAGAAAAACATACTCCCGTGAGGCGGGTACTCATGCTTTCCCCAGTGATCTATGAGGAAACTGAGGCACAAACAGATTTCTTAAACTAGGATTGCAAAGTTCCCATGTGGCAGAGCTTGGATTTGAACCCTGCCATTGTGGGTGGGTCTGGAGCCTGAAGTTGTAAGCGCTGTGATCCATTGCCACACAGTTAATGAGGGAGACTTGTTCTATTAGCACCCACAACCTGCGAGCTTCCCTCCCCCCCCCCGAATTAATGATGAATTTGAAGCCATTATTTATACTTAGTATCAGCACTAATGAAGCACCTGCTAAGTGTGAAAAGAGGAAGGGCACGCCTGATGGGATAAAACCGGTTCCACCTGACTGCCAACCCGCAAACTACTCCATTCACAGGGAGCAGCTGGCATTGCAATATGCCTCTTGATGTTAATGCGGAGTTGAAGGAAATAGTGGAAATTGGAAATTTATCTTTGGCCACTAAATGCACATGTTCTTAGCATCCCTTGTGCTTTTCCACTCTGAAGTGCACTCTCTAATCAAGGGAAGGAGCAAATGCTATTCAAAGTCATTTTAAAATAAAGAATGAGATAAAGATATTTATTATCTTGATATTCCTACGATAGCCATCTCTGAGATTTCATGCATCTTTATTAATTTTGGATGTTAAATGTGCTGGACTTATAACTTTAATGTCAAAGTATCATAATGTTTATTGTTGAGGATAAGATAGCAGAATTTCTGAGTAAAGCAAACTATGGGTCAAACAGTTTGGTCACCTGGAGTCCTTTCACAGAACTCAATTATTTCTTCACTCCCGGGGGAAAGAAATAAGTGGTCCCTATTGGGTAAATTTATCAGCTATACCAAGATCAAAATGTTTTCAGGGACACATACAACCAAAAAATGGATTAGAAGTCCATTCACAGCTGTTGTCCAAGTTAACCTCAGTTTTGTATGAGGTATTTGTCTCCTTAATTCCTTTGAAACACTTAAATTAGTAAGGAGTGAGAAACCCCACCATTACTTTTAAATTCATGTTTAATCCAAATATTCAGAACTTCCTGCCAGAGCCATCAAATAATTTCTATCTTCATAATGATTGATAAATCATGTTGGGATTTTCCAATGGCAATTAGGAGTATGCCTTAGCTCAGTGGTCAGCAAACTGCAACTTGCAAGCCACATGCAGCTCTTTGGCCCCTTGAGTGTGGCTCTTCTACAAAATACCACATGCAGGTGAGCATGTACAGTGTGATTGAAAGTTTGTGGCCCATGCACGGAAGTCGATTTTTGGCTCTCAAAAGAAATTTCAATCGTTGTACTGTTGATATTCGGCTCTGTTGACTAATGAGTTTGCTGACCACTACCCTAGCTGGTTTTGCTCAGTGGATAGAGCGTTGTCCTGCTGACTAACAGATCCCAGCCCAGGTTTGATTCTGGCCAAAGGGACATGCCTAGGTTGTAGGCTCCATTCTCTCCCTCCCCCTCCCCCCCATAGGGGACACGTAGGAGGCAGCCAATCAATGATTCTCCATAGATGTTTCTATCTCTCTCCCTTCCTCCCTGAAATCTATTACATATATACATATATATATATACATACATACATATATATATATATATATATATATATATATATATATATATATATATTTTTTTTTTTTAAATCAGGAATAATACACTTAATTGTTTGGATAGATTTGGTTCATCTGAACATAACAATAAAACCTATTAAGAGTAGCTTTGTGATCTCTCTGTATCTCTGTATCTCTCTGTCTCTCTATCTCTGTCTCTCTCTCCAAGAAGTTGAGTGGTTGGCAGTCCAATGTGGCTCTAGTTTATCTGTCTTTCTAATCCATCGTCCTGTCACTAGGTTGCATCCTCAAGGTTATCACATAAGTCAATAAGGCTGCTAGATCTCCAGCCACCTTATCTGCATCCTAGAAAAGGATGTCAGAACAGACAAAAAGAGCCAAAAAGGGACCCACGTTGCTTGGCCAGGTCCTTTTAACCAGCCATTTCCTAAACTATAACACTGCACTTACCTTCATTGGCCAGAATAAGTCAGTCACCGGGACTTACAGAACTCCAGAGGAACTCTGTTATTCTGGAGAATGAGGGACAGAGTTAATAATTGGAATTCAGAGTCCTGTTACTTAGTAGGAAGAGAACAGGGTTGTAGGCACCTCAGTTCTGTACTGAGCCAACATGATGTGACAATCAGTGTGGCTCATTTATCCAGGGGGAATTGGTGAGAGATCTTCACTGCCATTTTAAAAATTGTTATTTTTAAATACTGTTTATTATTTTTTAAATTCAGATAAATCTCTTCCCTTCCTAAAAATGGCAGTTTGCAATTGTTGGACACTCATTAAACAAACCCATTCCATATGCCCAAAGTTTAATATGCACTCATTAATGTGACTCAGTTTGAGGGGACAAACTAGCCCAGTTTCTCTAAATACTAACCACACAGGGTTCCACTCTCCACTGATCCTAAAATTTTCAACCACGGAGGAGCATGAGCTTGCAATATCAGGCATACCAAACACTTACTAATTCGTGGCTGTTCACCTGACCTGGTGGAAATGTGAGGCAGAGAGGCCCAGACCTCACCATAGTGGTGGTTGTTTTCAAGGCAAAGGAAGAGTCCCCCAAAGAGTGTGACTGCCTGACTAAACGAGTACACGAATAAAGCACTTGGGTAAACAGCCACATCTGAAATGTCACTAGATCTTTGCTATGTCTGTTTTCCAAAATGTGAAATAGTATTTGACCGTTTTCTCAGCGATCTTGGAAGATAACAGATGTGAGAATATCTGGAACTTTTAAAGAGTAAAGTTATATGGTGATATATTAAATTCTCTCTATATATAATCTATCTATATCTATATCAACTATATCTATCTATATCTATATCCATATCCATATCCATATCCATATCCATATCCATATCCATATCCATATCCATATCTATATCTATATCTATATCTATATATCTATATCCATCTATATTTATCTAATATGCAAAGTGTCCCCTGTGGAGTTAGACCAGAAGACTGGGAGTTTAATTGCTTGCTATGACATGCACTGACCACCAGGGGGTGGCATGGAACAAAGGAAATCCCTGGCTGGCAGCTGGAAGGCTCCTTTCGGCCCTGATCACCAGCCAAGCCTAGGGACCCTACCTGTGTATGAATTTCATGCACTGGGCCTCTAGTTACATTATAACTATACTATATAGCAATTGTGATTACCAATAATTTTCAGTACATTAATGCTTTGTAGTTTTATAGAAGTGCTTGAGATGTCCTGAAAAATGTTGTCTAACATTTATGATATATGTTGCCCCAGACTCCAACCCACTCCCGCAGATGTGCAGGCACCATGTCTCACTTGAGGAGGCAGGCTGAGGGCTGGTGGGCCCTGCCGTAACCCCTCCTCACTGATCTGATAATGCAGACAGGGAGCCTGTAAGTCTCCCCATTGGCCAAGATGGCTCAGAAAGAGGTTCTGTACTGACCTCACCAAAGGCTGGAAAGATGAATGGATAGGGCCTGAGCGTGCCGATAGCTGCCAAAATAATTGGATAGAGAAAAAACAAAACAAAAGCCCTTCCCACCCTATCGCTATAAGCACTGGGGCTTGGGCAAGAAGGCAAGATGGTCTTGAGATGCGAGTCCACTATTCTCCCAGGTTGTGGCATCTGCATAAACTGTATAAATATAGTATTATTTTTATTTTTATTTTTTTTAAACTTTCCATTTGGAGTTTTTGGCACTAAGTAAAGAGGCTGAAAAAGATTACTGCCTGACTCATGTTGGCTAATGCTATATAGATTTAGAAAAACACATTGGCCAATACACAATTTTTCAAAACTGCTCTGCAATAATCTAATGCTAATTCCCCGACTGCAATTACATTTGGATCTGGCACTAAACAATGAGTAAATCAACTTTTCAATGGCCTTTTTTAGCCTCTTCCTATGACTGAATTATACACATTTCCCACGATGCTCTTAATTTCAGAACTCATTTCCTATCCCAGTGCATTTCATTTTTCCGAATGATTCTGAGGCGGTTTCTCCATTTGATTCCTCCAACACCCGATCAGTTAGGTACACAGTGTGAGGAAAGCTTATGTCACATATAGACAAATGGTTTACTCTTTTTCATTTATTTTTTTATTTTTAAATTTCTTTATTGATTAAGGTGTTACATATGTGTCCTTATTCGCCCCAAACCTCCAGTCCCTTACCTCCCCTACTAATGCCCTCACCCCCCTGTTGTCTGTGTCCATTGGTTAGGCTTATATGCATGCATACACATCCTTTGGTTGATCTCTCCCCCTTACCCACATCATGGTTCATTCTTGAGCAAACGGGTTAGAATATCCTTGGAGAGGAACTCATTAAAATGGGCTGGGATTTATATAAATTTCATAGACTATGACAACCATGACATAATTTCATCACCTTTCAACAACTCAGTTTAATTTTGTTTTTCTCCCACTTCCTTTGCTCTCATAATTATTTTCCAGCCAAGCCTACATAATAGTCTATTTGAAAATCAGTCTGATTTATACTCTGATATAATTTGGTCAAAAACCCTTTGGTAAATTTATAATCAATTGATGTCCACTCTATTTTGTAGGCCCAAAAGAATTTCTCTTAATAAATGTCCTTTAATGGTTCTTAAAAATGGTTGAAGGCTTTTTCTAAAAATACCCATAATAAAATTTTCTTTTATTAGCTTTGGGTAATCCAAAGAAGTGATGAGACAAAAAAGCATAGCTTATAGCCACAGTGTCTCGTCACTCCCAAGGATCACCAAACAAACATGGCCTCCCTGCTGATCTTCCTGGGGATAATCTCAGGTGTCCTCTCAAGACGGAAGGAAGGGCCATTCCCTCTCTCGGCTCTCTCACGAGAACTGAGGGGAGAACTCATCTCATGCAGCTGGCCCACGAAGCTTTCCAGGGCTGCGGGCACATCCCTAGTGGGGGGTGTGCAAGAGGCAGGTTCATCGGGAATTGTAAACACATTTTGGATTATAACAGTGGATTATACTAGTCTGATTTCCACCTCTCCCAACATCTCATCGCTCCTTGTCCTAGCCCTTCCCTGTAGGGTAGGGGTGCTGGATGCTGCAGAAGAGATGCCCAAGACACATGAGCCCCAGCTTCAAAGTAAATTTTCAAAACCACAGCTAGAGACCACCCAGAAAAAGGTCCAGATTCCAGAGAGAAGTCTGGATTTCCAGAGAGAGTGAGGACCAGGAAAAGCCCACCACACTTTTTTTTTTTTTTAATTCAAAGGAAGTTTGAATTTTAGGTCAGTGGCAAAGTAAGTCCTCAAACGTGAAGTCAAGGTGGAGCTAAACTTGATTTTATTTCATTAAAAAAATGAGCTGAAGAGCACACATGCATAGTTCATGGACACAGTCAACAGTGTTGTGAGGGCCACAAGGGGGGAGGGGAGTGCTGGGTAGAGGTGGGCAAAGGGAGGGGGTTGGGGAATATCTGTAATAGTGTCAACATTAAAAAAAGAAAAAAATTATCTTTTTATAATTCCACTAGAATCAATAATTTCAAGAGGACTGGGTTGTAGGACTCCCTCTGTTACTTACTAGCTGTGTAATCTTGGCTGAAGTTTTTTTAAGCCTCTCTGGGCCTCTTGTACAGTTTCTTCCACTTTACAAGGCACAGGTTTAGTTTAATTCAGTAGTGCATTCCCACCTGGAATAAAAGGCCCGGCCTCCTGCACATAGCCCTTAAACAGCTCAGAGCTAAGCTGTCATAAGAGTGAGGCCTACAGTGGATTCCTTTTCTGGATGTGAGCTCTGGTAGAAATTGTGGTTCTCTCTCTCTCTCTCTCTCTCTCTCTGTGTGAGAGTTCTCTGAAAGTGTTTATATTTAGGGAAAAGTTTAAAATAGTTTTCCCCAGACTTTAAGACCTTGAGCCTTGAAATACACTAAGATTTTGAAATAATATGAATATAGCTTTAAGAAATCAAATTGAATTATTCTGAATTGGTCATAAATACCTGTGTCAGATCATCATGTTGTGCATCTGAAACTTCAACAATGTTATGTATCATTTATTTATCAATAAATCTGTGTGAGAAGAACTAACATAGGCTCTATTATTCTTTTAAAAAATATATTTTTTGATTTATTTCAGGGAGGAAGGGAGAGGGAGAGAAACATCAATGATGAGAATCATTGATCTGCTGTCTCCTGCATGCCCGCTACTGGGGATAGAGCCCACAACGGGGAGTACCCTGAACCAGAATTGAACCTGGGACCCTTCAGGCCTGTGCTCTATCCACTGAGTCAAACCAGCTAGGGATCTATTATCATTAACTTAATTGAGTGTGTAATTAAAACGGTGCCCGCCCCCCCCCAAAACCCCCCCCCCCAAAAAAAAAAACCAACCAACCAACCAATCAACCAAAAACAATGCCTGCTACATTGGCTATTAATATTTTTTATTATTGTCATTGGGAAATAGATCTGAAGTAAAAATATATTGATGAAGTTTTACTTGTGTTAGAGCCAAACAAATATTTATTAATTTATCATTAGCTTATTATCATCCTAATTTTTGTGTGCCTCATTTGGAAGCATTGTTTTTCCTACAGGTAATTTATCCACCAATGTTTTACTGCCACAACTTTGTTTCTTTGGCATGTTAGGTGATTTTGCAATAAAATGTTAAATTTATGGAAAATTAATTGGCTTATAAAGGTGATACAATATGTTAATGTGGTTGATACAATTCCACAACCAATTCAGAATAATTCAGTTTGATTTGTTAATAAGCTATATTCATATTATTTCAAAATCTTAGTGTATTTCAAGGCTTAAGGTCATAAAGTCTGGGGAAAACTATTTTAAACTTTTTCCCAAATATAAATACTTTCAGAGGACAAGATTACACACACACACACACACACACACATAGGAGACAGAGACAGACAGAGAGAGAGAGAGAGAGAGAGAGAGAGAGAGAGAGAGAGAGAGAACACTACATTCTATTTATAGAAATGTAGAAAGAGAGAAAAGAGTTGATATTGACATTAATCAGGTTGGAAATAACATTGAATTAAATTAAATTGATGTATATTTAGTCTTGAATCTGCAACTAACATTGGATAAGCTACTTTCTCTGATTTTCCTTCCCACAAGAAAAAAATAAGAGGTTGAATTTGAAGGTTTCTTGGGTATCTTTTTCTTCTAAAAACATATTAAAATTCTACCGAAAAAATTTTAACCCCTGCAGTCATCTTATTGTTACCTTACTGTTTCTTGTATTTTTCTCCTAAGAGACTCCTTTTTAACGCTAACACTGATAGTAATTTGAAGCTGATAATACCTATAACGGAAGTCATCTAGTCAAGAATACAGTTTATAATGGATAAGTCAGATCAAAATGAAATTAAAGAGGTTGGAGCTTGCTGTAAAAAAATTGAAACAAAAGAGATCTATGTTCATCAAGAAAAGTGTTATGGAACTAGTAAATTTATTTAATATAATAATTCCACATTAATAGAATTTTCTATTTGGGACTGAGCCACATGAGCACTCATTAATGCAGAGCAGATCAAATCAACATCTTCATTCTAGCTTTTGCAGCCACTTCTCTAAGATGACCTGAGGGAAGTCATTCTGGTAATGACAGATTATACTAGATTATCAAATTACCAGTAGAAAAAATTGTAATTGTGTTGAAATTCCTAAAAGGTGGGCATTTTCTAATATTAGAATGGATAAACTTTAACAAATGGAATTTTTTTCTTGATTCTTACCATAAGAAACTTTGTTTTGTGACATTCTTCATGGAGAGAAGAAGCAATATTTGTATTTTAATTCAACTACCACAGGTTTGGTTTTTAAGGTTCTATGGCTTGATACCTTTAGAATTGGTCAAAATTAATGAAATGAAAATTCTCCCAGCTAAGATAAGCATTGCTTCTTTGAAAAACAAACAAGGAGATAGACATTCTGGGACAATAAGAGTCTGGGGTCATCAAGGGTTTTCTATTTCCCATTTATCTTCTACCCCAAATACTATTAAACATTTAGATATTACTTACATTAGTGTCAGCCTTCTGCTGGATTTAATTAAGCCATCTGCTAGAGAGATTTCTTCTTCCTGTTTTTTTTCCTCAAAAGTTCAAACTGGTTCTGAGCCTCTTGCTTTTTTGGAGAGTAAATATGGAGGGTTTAACATGTAACCACGTGATTATTTCGGTGCTCTGAACACCCCACATTACCTTTTCTGGAACAGAGTGATGAGCCACTTACAACTAATAATTCTGTGTTTGATTGGTGTTCAATAGGCAGATCCTTCTTTCTCTGATCTAATATATCTAAAAGACCACAAGCATTACAAATTTTATTTTTGCAATATGCACATTGACTATTTCAGAGAAAGGTGTTAACACATTTTGTGCTTAACTTGAAGACAGCAGGTATCAGTCATATTTCCCCCATTTGCACAGCAATGTTTTCCACAAGAAAGGGGAAACCATGCCTATAAAGGTCTTGGGAATACTTGGTAACATATAGTTTACCTGTGTTTTTCCTGATGAATACAAACAATGAGGAGAATCTGAAGGAATGAGAAGCAATTTCCACTCTTTAGGCCATTTTTTTTTTTTTTTTTTTTTTTTTTTTTGTGTGTGTGTGTGTGTGTGTGTGTGTGTGTGTGTGTGTTTTCACCTGAAAATCTGTGAGTAACCATAATCACATCTTTGTTGTTGTGGCTTTGTTAGTTGTGTTGGCAGTAGCAAGTTTCCCCAAAAGGAAGTTGTGTTTTTCCTGTAGGATGGAGGCTGGCTTCAGGCTTGTGGGAGGCCTGTTATCTGGACTCAACTCCTCCTATGCACACTCTAAACTGCCTGGTAATGAGTGTACATAACAGGTGTTCATTTACCGCCTTTACTTTGTTGTCCTTTGGAATTCTGATGAGAACACACTGCTCTTCATTCTCCTTCATCAGCCTTTTTCCTTTCCTGTCTCAGGAGGTACAGCTACCTTTTCTTAGGTGCATGGTGGTACACGGAAATCTGTATTATTGGCAATCTAAAGACATTTATATATTAGCATTTTTCTAATAAGTAAAAAATAAAGAGGTATCTGAATCCTTCCTTCAAAGATCTTGGTGCTTTAGGTTGATGAAGGAAGTAAGAAGACAACAGTTAGTATGAGAAGACTAAATTTACAGACACCAGCTCACTTTTCTCTTTTAACATCTGAGAGTGTTTATCATAACATTATATTTAATCTTCTATAATAATATCTTATTGGCTATCTGCCTCCACTCATTTTCATTCTCATTCCCCAGGCATCTCTTGACGATTTATACTAGGATTTACCAAAGATTAATTTATTCTCGGAAATTCCTTGCTGCCCTGCCGGCATGGTTCAGCGGGTGAGCGAGGAGGTCACGGTTAGATTCCCTGTCAGGGCTCATGCCAGGGCTGCAGGCTTGATCCTCAGTAGGAAGCAGCTGATCAATGATGCTCTCTCATCATTGATGTTTCTCTCTCTCTCCCTCTCTGAAATCAATAAAAATGTTTATACACACACACACACACACACACACACACACACACACCGTATTTTCCGGCGTATAAGACGACCCCCTAATTTTACAGTTAAAACACAGGTTTAGGCCTATATTCGCTGTATACGACTATACCCCACTTCAAAGAAAAGACTTACTTTGCCGTCAAGATCTGCAGGTAATTTTTGTGCAATTTTGTCTTTTGCCCCCGATTTTCAGTTGATTTCTTTTTTTTCGTTTCAAAAGTCGTCTTATACGCTGGAAAATACGGTGTGTGTGTGTGTGTGTATATATATATATATATATATATATTTTTTTTTTTTTTAACCCTTCTTTTAAATAGGCCCAATGCCAATGATGACCAAGGCTGAAGAGCTCTTCACTTGTCTTTACTCAACCTTGGTAGGCCTAATCTTTAGCATTCTCACGTCATATCCCATATAATAAAATGGTAATATGCAAATCTATCAAATGGCAGAACAACTGATAGCTATGATGTGCACTGACCACCAGGGGGCAGATGCTCAATGCAGGACCTGCCCCCTAGTGGTCAGTGCACTCCCACAGGGGGAGTGCCATTCAGCCAGAAGCTGGGCTCACAGCTGGTGAGCACAGCAGCAGTAGCTGGAGCCTCTCCCGCCTCTATGGCAGTGCTAAGGATGTCTGACTGCTGTCAGTTGGGCATCCCCCAGGAGCTCCTGGACTGTGAGAGGGCACAGGCTAGGCTGAGGGACGCCCCCCCCCCCCCCAGTGCACGAATTTCATGCACCGAGCATCTAGTTTGATATAAAATGAAAGTCAACCTTTTCCCCCCCAAGTCATTAATAAAGCCCATGTATGCTCAGGGCTTACAGTATAAGTTTAAATTTTCTGTCTTGTGGTCATCTGCATTAATTTTTAAAGTCAAAAGATTATACCTTAAAATGTTAATATGCTAGTGTTCAAAATATTTTAAATTAAAAACAGTGATTTTCACTTATTTATTATATTAATAAAGATAGCAAAAGCTAAAAACTAGTATTGATCAGGGTTTTTGGAAATATGCTTTCTATTACACTGCTATTAGAAACCTAAGTTGCTACATATCTGGAGAAAAATTTGTCAAAATATATCCAAAACCTTAAAGATATGAGTATCTTGGATTTGGCTATTTTATTTAAGTCTAAAAATGAGACTTAATAAAATAAAAATGTGCGCAAAGATGACAATAACAGCATTGTTTATAAAAAATACAAATATCTTCATTGTTAAAGCAGAGGGTTGTTTAGTTATGACATAAAATAGGTTGCTATAAGCATTAAAAGGTATTTCAACATTATATGCACTAATGAGGAAAAATTTCTCTTAAAGAAAAAAATTTTGCCCTAGCCAATTTGGTTCAGTGGATGGAGAGTCGGCCTGTGGAATAAAAGGTCCCAGGTTCGATTCCAGTCCAGAGCACATGCCCAGGTTGTGGGCTCGATCCCCATAGGGGGATCGTGCAGGAGGCAGCTGATCAATGATTCTCATCATTGATGTTTCTATCTCTCACTTCCTCTCCCTTCTGCTCTGAAATCAATTATATATCTATATATATAGAGATAGATAGATAGATAATTGTAAGCTTTAAAAGAATGGAAAAATATAACAAAATATTACTATTGGTTATCACTGGTTAATGAAATTACTGTTGAAATATATTTACATGTTTGTTTGTTTTAATATGGACTTTTAATTTTACTACCCTAAACTTTTAATTTTTTTATCTTTCAAGATCAATTTTTAAAATTTTCAAGTCAATTCCATTTTATAAAAGCCATCAGGGCTGTCAATGTATCCAATCCATAAAAAAATATTGAGACAAATTGTTGGAAAAGCATATAAACATGTTCAGAAACAAAAAGAGAAGTCAACAAAGGCATGAAAAGATGAAATATGCAGATAGTTTAAAACTTATATCTTCTCTTTTTAAACAAGCACGCGTATAAGAAAATCAGTCAGTTTAGTCTCAGCAGTTTAGTACCTGACAAAAGTAGGGAATTATGGTGAATCAACTAGAACAGGAGGCATTATATATATCCTCCAAATAACCCGATAATTATGCATTAATTGGCCTGTTGATTTGGTCAGGTGTAGCTATAAGCCCTTGATAGTCAATAGCCATTCACACTAGTGAAAAATGAGAGGGTTCAGGAAGTTTGCTGAATGAAGGACATTGTTAGGGAGTGAAGTGTAGACCCCCATGATATTTCTTGTCATAGTATTTCGTACACTGCGTTTTACCTTCATAATGCTTTCCTCCATTAGGCTGTAAATTCTTAAGATACAGAACACATTTGTCCTCACTCACTATTATATTTGTTTCTCTCCATATGCCTAGTGTTAGGCTACACTGGTGATACCTCTATTTTATTAAATGAATGAATCAATGAATGACAATGCCTTGTGGATGCTTTTCCACCTGGAAAACCTATTACAAACCTTTAGTTTCTGCTCTTTCTGATCCTGTGCTCCCAGGAGTCAAGTTGGGTAGAAACCTGCCCCCCAGACGGTAGGGGGGACTGTGGGCTACTTTCCCCAACCACCTGGGTCCTCTCATCCAGCCTGTGTGTCCTCACCCCGTGAGAACCACTGGGGAGCTGTTGTGAGAGAAAGTAACCATGAGAGCTCCCTGAGGGCAGGGGTAGTGTCTTCACTCCTGAGTCCTCCCTGACTGGCTAAGGTGAGCACCTGTGGCTTTGGTAAATGTCATTTCCCCTTCTCCCCTCCCTTCCAGCTACGAGTCTCAACCAGCATTCTAGATCAACTTCTTTCCGATGGAAAAGAGAGGAAGGGTTGCGTTACCGGTGTTTTAATTCAGTTCCACACATTTCTCAGTCCCAGAATGTCTCCAATGGAAGAATTGGTCTGAAAGTCTTTCAGCGATTCTCCAAACTGCCATTTGGCGCCTGGCTAATTATTAACACCAATCTAATTATAGGCGGACAATCTGTTTGTAGATATTTTCCTGGCAGTGCTAGGATGGTTTTAGTCCACTTTGTATCGTTAAAAAATGTTTCATCCTTTTATGTTATTATCAAGCTGCTAATTTTTTACAATTAAAAAAAAATCCTTCCAATTTCCTAATGGCAAAGACTTCGGGGCATTTTCTTTTTACCTTGATTCATTCTCATAACAAGTCCAAATTTTTCTTGAATGATAAAACATTTACATATTTTTCATGGAATTTTATAGATGTTTTCAGCTCTTTTAGATTTTAGGGTTTTTGTTTTTTTCATCCAATATAATTTTAACTATTTTTTTTTTTTTTTTTTTTTTTAGTTAAATAGCATCAAAATAAAAAACTAAGTTTTGTGGCTTAAACATTTGAATGGTGTTAGTCTAAGGAGCTGAGTCAGCATCCAGGTCTGCCACACTAGCTCTGTGACCCAGTCCCTTCGCTTTAAGCTGCGTGTTGTCAGGGAATAAATAATATTGCCTCGCTGAAACTGGTTTGGCTCAGTGGATGGAGTGTTGGCCTGCAGACTGAAAGGCCCCAGGTTCGATTCCAGTCAAGGGCATGTACATTGGTTGCGGGCACATCCCCGGTAGAGGGTGTGCAGGAAGAGCAGAAACTAAAGGTTTGTAATAGGTTTTCCAGGTGGAAAAGCATCCACAAGAGGGTGTGCAGGAAACAGCTGGTCGATGTTTCTCTCTCATTGATGTTTCTAGCTCTCTATCCCTCTCCCTTTCTCTTCGTAAAAAATCAATAAAATATATTTTAAAAAATATATTGCCTCACTGCCCTGTGATGAAGATTAAGCAAAATAATTGCAGTGAGATATCTTTGAAACAACTAAGCTTATTCTTCAGTTATTCACTCCTCAGCCGAGACTGTTAATATCTAGGTGAGGGCACGTGTCCCCATGTGCCCATTGGAGGATGGTGGACTGGGTGATTGACAGGCTCTGCCAGTTCCTGCGAGATGTCAGGTCTCCAGCCACAGAACAGAAGCCACAGCCTTCCGGAGGATTATTTTAGACTTAGTTATATTTTATAGTGACTATTTTGACTAAAACTAAGACTACAACGTTTTTATGCCATTACTTCTTGAGACATCAATCGGGAGCCGAAAACCAGGATTGCAGGCTTTGTCAAGAGAGAGACCTGCGGGCCGCCTGGCAATGGGAGGACACAGCCCGTGCAGAGGTGACCACGCCTTTTGGGGGGAGGAATGGAAAGCAATGAGGGCCCGTTGTACTCGATGTATGGCCCATACAAGGTGCCTGGTTCGGTACTCAGGTATTTCCGGGCTGCAGGTCACGTCATACTCTGCCCTCCAGTTGGGGGAAGGGAGGATCTGTCACTTTTCCATCGGCATGAGCTTTAACTTTGGAATCAGACAAACGTGGACTGAATTCCTGGCTTGTTGATGATCTCTGTGTGATTTTTGGACATTAACTTCTCAGCAGTTTACTTCCTTATTTTGTGTGTGAAATGGGAATAATAGAACACATATCACTGTTGCGATTATATTTTTGTGGATTAGATCTCATTATCTGTATATTTTGTGCTGTTTATCAATCGCTCATTCAGTTTTTTAGTTTTGTCCACAACTTTCATGAAAACCAAGTATTTATCTTGAAAATTATTGTATTTAATCACTAGCACTAAAATCTCTATTCATCTCTTCATCGTAAAAACTGTTTTTGAAAAAAAAATTACATAATTTTACATGGAATACCTCTATTCCATGATTAGAAAGACATTTTTTTTTAATTATTGTTAGAAGAATTTCTTATTGCATTGATTAGCCAATAGGTGGCAGGACTTCAGAGAAAACAAGTTTTGCTGCCCCTCTGCAAAATATTATCTGCATAATCCCAAAATAACAAAGGTAAAATAGCCCAGTTCACAGTTTTAAACTTTGCCTATTTTAAATGTTATGCTGTCTTCTATCAGTCTGACAAGAACCTGCATTTCTGTGTAATTTCAATGTAAAAACATCTCATGAAACATAAAAATACAATGGCATGATATAGTGTAAGGAAAAACAAATGTTGTTTCAAACACTAGGGCAGACATACAATTCATCTCAGAATAGATGGCTTTTAGTTTGGAAAAATAATAGTTGTTTAGGAAAAACATAAGGCCCCCAGTGTAAAAGCCGGAAGGAGATCGAGAATGAAGAGAGCAATTGAAGAAAAACGATAGTGAGAATAGGAGAGATACTTGAGTAACATAGAGACCGAGAGAAAAGGCCAGGATGTGAGAGCTCCGAGAGAAAGAGCTACGGACTCAGCCTGCTTCCCTTTCCCCTTACGGCCATTTTTGAATTCCTCTGAAGCTTCCTGAAGCAATCTGTCCTCCTGAATATTACTGATGTCTCCCCCTGGGCCATGTGTCCTCAGGTGATTTCACATGCGACAAACCCGGGGCTTCATTCTGAAACATATTTGCATAATTCCATTCCTTTTACAGAGTCCGTCCTCAAGTTTACATCTACAAACAGCAGCTTGAGTACGGTTCGGTAAATTAAAATAATTTTCAGGCACGCTGGGACATTCACATCCTGTATTATCCTGGCACTCTTGGCAAGAGCTCAAAAGTAATTGTATACTACATTAATACTAGACAAACCCGCTTACATTTTTTTTTTTTTTTTTTGGAAGGTGGTGATGCAATTTCAGTAGCTTTGTTCCCCCTGGGCATTGGTAAATATCAAATGGGTTTAGTAAAGAGGCAGTACTAGAAGGCTTCAGCATGACCTGCACCTCTGAAAGCAATCTTTCCATACATCATGTGGAAACCGCCACAGCTCTGGTGCTGAAACAGATGGCACAGTTGTGCTATTAGCACCAATGTCGTCCTTGGACTGTTAATTCCAATTAGGAGGCGGAAGTCCTGGCGGGGTAGGTTATGTTAGTGGTCAGCAGTGTGTGTTCCTCAGGCCACACATTTCTTACGTTACCGAAGGGGAGAGGGCTCTCACGGCCGTGGACCAGACCACTGTCAGGGATACAGAAGCTTCGTTTTAGAACACTCTAGGCTTGCCATGGATGGAATTTAATCCTCTCAGGGTCATTTTCAAGAAATAGGCTGACAGAACCCCAAATTTTCACCAACTTTCTTTTATTGGAGAGGCCTTTCAGAAGCAAGAGGGTAGAATGGAATAATGAAATAAGGATAGGATGAAGCCAGAAGGCAACATTTTGGTGTTTTGTTTTTTTTTCTTTTTTCTTTTTTTCTGAAACTGAACAAAAATAAACAATAACATACCTTAAAAGCAAAGAAAACCATGCAGGAGTCCTACAAAGGAAGGAGCAGAACTTCACATTATTTATTATCTTTGAAAAAGACAATATTAAAGAAATATAAATAAAATATGCTAAGGATTTTGATTATTTTGCATGGCAGCCCTAGGAAACAAATGTAATAACTGTATTTTGACACTAAACCCAGAAAAACAGTGTGTGTGTAGGGGTGGGAGGAGAGGGTGAGTTAATAAATCTTCCAAAATCTTAAAAATACCAAGCAATTTGCAGAAAAGTGAGCTATTGGGATTTGGTTCTTTGGGGAGTTAGTTAAAAAAAATAAATACAACCGTTTAAAAGCAGAACTGCCTCTCATCCTTCAGTAAACTCACCACTTCTATTGTAGGCTGGACAAATGCCAAAATAGGTCCTGTTTTGTTTTTAAAATGTTTGAGTGGTAATAGGAGAGGTGGTAAGGTGTTGGCTCAGGATTTTTTTTTTGAAAAATAATAACGCAAAAAGGAAAACTATCACAGTTATAAACATTTGCTTGCTCGGGCTGCCATACTACATATCAGAGACTGGGCGGCTTACACAACAGGAATTTATGTTCTCACAGTTGTAGAAGCTGGAGGTCCAAGATCAAGGTGTTGGCAGGTTTGGTTTTTCTGAGTCCGCTCTCTCCTTCGTTAGCCAATGGCTGCCTTCTTGCTGTGTTCTCGCACGGCCTTTTCCTCTCTCTGTGTGTATGTGCATCCTGGTGTCTCTTGTTCTTTTGAGGACATCAGTCATCACCTATTTAGCTTCATTGGAACTTAAAATTTACCTCTTTATAGGTCCTCTGTTCAAATAGTCATTTTCTGGGATGCCAGGGGTTAGAACGTCAACATATGAATTTTGGGGAGACACAGTTAAGTCCATGACAGTTGTCTAGAATGAATTATCATCTGTAAATAGAGATTTAGTGAACATTGAAGACAGTGAGTAGAAGTTCCACTTCGGGCATAAAAATATGAGAAGCTCTATGGATCTACTCCATAGTGGCACAGGTAAAAAAAAATATCAAAAGACAACCATTTAAAGCTTCTGAAACTAGTTCTATGGATAAACAGTAAATGAGAAAATATTTATTAAACAGCCAGAACCAGGCTGTTTTTAATTACATGGGCATTGTGGTATAGTTTAAGTATCTCCTGTTAGTCAAGTCTGCTATCAATGAGTTCTCTCAGCATTTGTTTATATGGGAATGTCTATATTCAGTGTTTATTTGTAAAAGATAGCTGCTGGGTATAAAATTATTTGTTGACAATCCTCCCTCCCCTCTCTCCTTCCACTGTGATGGAAAATTTACTCCAGGTGGATGTATTCCGGAATACAGGGATCCCTTTTGCCCCAGCAATCAGTTGGAGAATTAAGGTATCCTCCTGGAAGTGGCAGGATGACAGATTTTCTCATCTAGCCCTTGGCAACCTGTGGCTGAAGCTAAGTTCCAGAATTTTATACCCAGCTGTTATCTTTTACAAATAAAGGAAAAACAAAGACATTCTCATATAAACAGAACACTGAGAGAACTTGGTGAGCCACGCTGCAGGGGCTTTCTTCTACCCAGTCCCCATTTTGGGATGGAGACTCTACCTTGGGTGCAGACACTGAGAATACTGGGTCCCAGAATCCCCGCAGCCCAGCTTGGTTTATAAGGCAAAGGTTCCACACCTGGTTAGGGAAGCTGAGAAAATTAGAGGTGACTTTGCCAATAAGAAGAAAAAAAAATTGTTCTTATAGGGGACCTTAATCAGATTATAGTTGACTTCTCATCAGATACAATGGGAGTAAAAAAGAAGTGGGATGTATATTCAAAGTGCCCCGCCCCCCCAAAAAATTGTCAGCAAAGAATTTTATATCCAGCAGTTATCTTTTACAAACAAAGACAAAATATAGACATTCTCACATAAACAACCACTGAGAGAACGTATTGATAGCAAATTTGACTTACAAGAAATACTTGGGAACTTATACTACAAAGCCATTGTAATCAAAACAACCTGGTTCTGGCATAAGAATAAGCATATAGATCAATGCAATAGACTAGAGAACCCAGAAATCAATCCTCACTTTGATGGTCAATTAATATTGGACAAAGGAGGCAAGAGCATACAATGGAATAAAAACAGTCTTTTCAATATAATTGGTGTGGAAAAATTGGACAGGTGCATGCAAAAAAAAAAAAAATGCATCTAGACCACCAACTTTCACCATACACACAAATAAACTCAAAATGGATAAAAGACTTAAATGTAAGTTGTGAAGCCATAAAAATTCTAGAAGAAAACATAAGACAACAAAATCTCAGACATCTCTCAGAGCAATATTTTTGCTGATATGTCTCCATGAGCAAGGAAAACACCAGAAAAAAAAAATAAACAAATGATACTACTTCAAACTAAAAAACTTTTCCACAGCAAAAGAAATCATCAACAAAATGAAAAGGGGAGGGTGTTGTTCTACACTGTATTTCCGGGCTCTGTGGACATCAGTTTGCTATGGTTAACAGTGAGTTCCTTATGTGTATGTATATTATGTATGTAAGCATTTGTGTGTGTGTATATGTACATATATTTGTGTGTCCATGTGTGTGTCTCTATTTGTGTGTACATATGCATATATGCATGTGTGTGTGTGTATTTATGCATGTGATGGGAATGGAGCTAGTGGTGTGGTTTTGTTCCATTATCTCTGGATTTTCTAAAAAGTAAAACAATGCGAGGCTTGCATTACCTTTACTTGGTTGTACTTCGAAGGTTCTGAAGAAAGTCTGTTGGCAGGGAGGGCTGCGACTAAGGATCACAGTGAAGACTTTCTGGGTGGGATTGAGAGACTAAAAAATGGGGAGGTCTGTTTTTGGTTTCTACTTTTTCCTGGGAACTTTGTTGATATACAGGAATTCACAGTGGCAAAATTTGGACTGCTTTTATTTTGCTTTCGTCGTATAAGGGGAATATTTTCAGATGGTTTTTCAGGTACAGGGTATGTCTGGACATCTATACTTGACCACACAGCTTGGCAAGACCAGGAATGGAGAATAGAATAGGGGAGAATTGTCATTTTCAGAAGGACACTTCCCTGGGAGTAAAGGAGAGTATTGAGTAACTGCTGGTCAGGGCACCCATCTCATGAAAGCTGGGGAGAGGCTGATGAAGAAAAACATAGAACTTGATTTCCTTCATCCATGGATCAACCACAAGCCTGTGGAAGGAAATGAGCCTCCCCCCACAATGTTCTTCATGCCTTGGATGTTAACATGGGGCACTTCTACTGAAACACCCCTGACCCCTGACCTCTGGCCTCTGCCTCTCTCCTATGCCCATTGTCCCCGAAGGAGGCATAGCTTCCTTGACTGGTGGATTCTGAGAAGGGACTGAGCTTGTCTGTCATTCGCCCCTTTCCTCTCCTACAAGTAGCTGCCTATCCTTCTGGCAGGTAGCCCCCGGGCCCTCACTTAGTCCGCCTCCCAGCCTGCAGGGGAAGGCCTGCAGTGTAAGAGAGCAAGTCCATCAGGCAGGTGAGGAGGAGGTGGGATGGATGGGGCATGGGGTGACTGGCCAGACCCCATCGGCATTCTCCATCTAAGACACGCCAGCAGCACAGGAAAGATCATTTTGACTATCGGTCTGATTTTTGCATTTACTTCCCCACTTGAAAAAAGACTGAAGAGTTCATGATGATCCTCAAACCTCAGCTGTGGAAACAACACATTTTACTGGATCTGGCAGGGTTGGGTGTGACTTCTGAAGAGTGGTGGCTACAGCTTTCTCGTTTCTGTGTGAACTCAGCCGCCCTGAGTCTCCCACTGACACGCTCCAGGGCAGTCGTGATGTCTGTCTTTTCACCTGGTTTGTCACTGACACTCAGCTAACCATTATGCCTAGCTGAGGAAGGTGCGGAAAAGTGAAATCTACACCAATGCATCATTCCACATTTCCTCCTCCATGTGCCTTTCCACTGCTACTAACCAAATGAAAGTGAAACGAACGAAACAAAAGATTCAAAAAACAAACAAACTGCTGTACAGAGACCACTTTCTTCGTGAATGTTTTCCTCACCCTGGTCATGAGCGTTTCCCTCCCTCTGTGAACCCCAGAGTCTGAGATGCTTCTGTAATGCCATTTGCCGTATCTTAACATATTGTAGTCTTCATGGCTTGTCTGCTACTCAGCTCTGAGCCACGCGAGGCCAGGAGCATCATGCCAGTCGTCAGGTGTCCTGAGGAGAGTGACGTGCAGAGAGCCCTTGAGGCAAGTTGGTTCGGTGAAAGGAGTTCTACCTCCTGGTGCAAGCATTTAGAGAGCTCCGCCTCGCAGCTTTGTCCATTCAGCCCGTGGGGAATCGCTCTCTCCCACCTAGAAACTGGGAATTGCATTTCAGATGAAAGGCTTTGATTAAAACAGGCCTTGCTGGCAAAAGAACCTCATGCCACTAGCTGTAAGCGGTGCCAGGATACAGCGATGAGCCAGGTCCCTTCCAGCTTTCAGATGGCAGTAAACATCAATACTCGCATGTTGAAAACGGAAGCAAAATCCTTCAAAAGGTCTTAAATGGTGTTGAAGTGAGGATGAAAAATGCTGCTGATCCGAGAGTTGGCACAGAAAACAGAATTTCTCAGCTCTCAGATCAATACTTAAATGGGCTGAGAGTCTTATAATGGGAGCAACCACAGGTTCTGCCATCGGTCACCACCCCTCCTTTTATAGACGGGGAAACGGATACTCGGGGAGGGTCAGTGGTGTGATCAATGAATTCTCAGTGGTCAGAGGTTGAGACGGAACAGCACATCCACCCCTCATATCTCCCACTGAGGCTGAGCGTGAAAACCAGCACAGACATGCAGAGTTCACCCAAACCTGGCTATGAGAATGGGAGTCATGCTCAAGATGAGGCAGAGGCACAGAAGCAGGGGCTGTGTAGACCAGTAGAGAGACCCTAGCCAAGAAAAACATGCAATTAGAACATCTGAGAGTGCGTTTTATAGCAATTATTTGTTTGATAAACTGCTTTCCAAATAATTTAAGGATTATACCTGGTAGGTGTGGCTCAGTGGTTGAGTATCGATCTATGAACCAGGAGGTCACAGTTCGATTCCCGATGAGGGCACACGCCCAGTTGCGGGATCCATCCCCAGTGTGGGGTGTGCAGGAAGTAGCTGATCAGTGATTCTCTCTCCTCATTGATGTTTCTAGCTCTTTCTCCCTCTCCCTTTCTCTCTGAAATCAATGAAAATACATGTTAAAAAATAACTTAAGGATTAGTCATCCTTGTTATGTTTTGTTATAGTTATTCTCTAGGTCTCCTGCCAGATTTTTCCTATGGACAAGACATTAAAAAACGGTGGAGTTAGAGATTTTGTCCAAAATAAGCAGGATGTGAGCCCTCTTATCCACCTCAGAGAGGAAATAAAGACACCTAACTTCGTAAGTAGAGAACATTCACACTTCGGAGGATTGTGTAGCCACGCAAACACCGAGGGAGAGTTTCTGTAGGGTGTGGCTTCCTCCCAAGAACACACATGTTCTATGAATAATGCAAGTCAGAGAACAACATGTGCTACCTCTATGTTCATAGACAACTGACTACTTGGAATCACCTTTGAGAAAAAAGGAGCATGCTCTTGTTTGCCTATAGTCATCCACACTGGTCAAACCTTTGCTAACAATACATTTTTGTAAATTTTGGTTAAAATTAAATTTAAAAGCATGCTAACTATACCATTTTTTTTTTTTTTTGGTATTATAGACAAAAGGTACACCTCTACCAAATTTTGCTTTTAGGGTTTAAAAAAATATTTTTATTGATTACAGAGAGGAAGTGGGGGAGGGAGAGAGAAAGAGAAACATCAATGATGAGAGAGAATCAGTGATTGGCTGCCTCCTGTGGGGATGGAGCCTGCAAACCAGGCATATGGCCTTAACTGGAATTGAACCTGTGACCCTTCAGTCTGAAGGCTGATGCTCTCTTGACTGAGCCAACCTGGGTAGGGCTCTACCAAATTTTCTTGACTTGTGGCAATAAACAACATTAGAGCAAGATAGCTTTGAGAAGACATGCCCTTAGAAACGTGGAGAGGAGCAGATATAGGAGCCGGGAGCTGGTGAGCCCCGTGTGGTGAAGCAGACACCTGTCCTCCAGAGAGCTTTCGGCTGTGGTCAGCACCACCAGCAGCAGGCCCCAGCAGGACTGAGCCAGCGATTTGTAGGGTATGGTTCATAACAGGAATTGTCAACCCCTGAATCATAAGAATTTTTAAAACATGCAGAACCTGACTATTTAGTCAGGGCCACTGACCTCTTTCCCCTTAGATTGTCAAATAAAACGACAACAGCCAACACAACAATAGCCATCCGGTATGGGCAAATCAAAATTATACCTTTTTTCCCCCTGTCAGATTGGCAAAATATATATATTTTTGGTGTGCTACAGAATTTTAGTAAGTAGTTTGTGTGCCATGAGATAAAAAAGGTTGAAAATGGCTGGTTTTTAAGAATTTATTGCACTGTCTGCTGTTCAGTGTGATAGGCAATGTCTGTTGCTGTTTCTCCTTTTGATTTTCTATAATGGAAGTCCTTCTTTTTCATTAATTTGGCCTTAAGAGGTCAATAAGACAAATAGTAAGTAGACTTTTCTAACTGAAGGAGGTGATAAAATGACATTAATTTTTTTCACTCTAGTCTTCCTTCCTTCCTTCCTTCCTTCCTTCCTTCCTTCCTTCCTGTTTTTTTTTCCCCCCACTTTTCAAAATAATCTGGGGTTTTATGGTAATATTTTATTTTTGTTCTGAAAATTACTTAGGCTCCTAAAAAAAGTTATCTAGCAATTAATTGATCATTTTAAAGATTAATTAAGAATTGCTTGGGTACCATCATTTTATTACAAACATAGTACCCATAATCTATAGAAGAATCAGTAACTAACTTGGAGCTGTGGGAATACTGTTATTATAGATCCTCACTAATGCTGAATATGCCCCCTTTTAAAATGAGAAAATAACCTTCAGCTCCTTTA
Source organism: Pipistrellus hanaki (assembly GCF_964339955.1). NCBI lineage: Eukaryota > Metazoa > Chordata > Mammalia > Chiroptera > Vespertilionidae > Pipistrellus > Pipistrellus hanaki. The sequence continues at coordinate 11,187,403 of NC_140519.1, forward strand.
AAAATGTAGAGTTTGGCATTTTACTAAATTTCATAGGGAGAAAATGTAATGAGTCAATAAACCCAATTTGGAGGCTGGTTATTGTCACATAAATTAATTTGCCTGCTAAATGATCAGACTCACATCCACCTTTTTCCCCACCATCTGCCTCGCAACAAAGTTGGCATTGTGCTCCTTTGAGGGCGAACTGTAAAAATGTCATCACTTAAAGGCTTATTATCCACTAAGTCATGCTAAACCCCGATTTCCCTCTCCTTGCTGGCTGATCAGGTAAAGAACAGAGTTTGGAATCACACCCCCCCCCCCCCCCCCCAGTGATATACGCCAGTGGTATGCCTCGAGGCATCTCTTTTTGTTGGGCTGTTATCCAAAGGAGAAATGCCTCCATGTGACCTTGGCCTCCTGCTTGGCAGGCACCCCCATTTAGTGGGGAGATGGCAGGCCACGTCTGCATGGCTCGGTTTTGACTCGTCTCTCCAAACACTTGTGATCTGTGAAATCTCCCCTGACTGTCACACTGAGCGATCCCGGCCCATTTCTCTGTGCAATCAGGCACCTGGCAGGCTCTGCCAAACAGAATGCTGGTCAGGGAGGAGGGGTGTGCGGGAGCCAGATTGTGGCTGGAGCCAAGTTCTAAATATGACCCTGATGGAATCCAAAGGCCAAGATAATCCCGATCAGGATCTTCACACAATCCTTGTTTGAATGGAGAAGGGAACATATGCACAGTGGGGAAAGCATAGTAGCTGTAAAATAACTGTTAAATATTTAAAGGTTTGTAAGTCGCAAACTAAATACAGAGTCACAAGTAACGGCCTCTTACCAATTGCCAGGCTGTCGCACCCAGTGGCAGGTAGTGCTTTTCCTGTGTTTTTATTGTTTGCCTTTTCATTTGTGTTCTTCTCTAGCCATCAAGATTGCAATATATAGTCACCAACCCATTCTGTGCTGTATCACTTCTGTTTATGCTTCACTCTAATGGCATGATGTGGATTTCTTGTTTGATATGTAAATAATGGCAATTACTCAAAGATCAGCTGATAATTATATAACGTGAAAGAACAGTGGGGAATATATTTTGACCTTGGATTTTCACAAATATATTGTTCATCTACTAAAATACGTGAAGATTTATTATGTTAAATATGCTGCCATAAAAAAGAAGGAATTCTCATCATTTGCAGCAACCTGGATAGAACTAGAGAACATCATGCTGAGTGAAATAAGCCAGTCAATGAAAGAGAAATACCACATGACCTCACTCATTTATGGATAATAAAGAACATTATAAACTGATGAACCAAAAGACAGATATAAAGACAGTAAAGCAACAAGCAGACTGTCAAATTACAGCAGGGAGGGTAGAGAGATCTGGGGGAGATAAGAGATCAACCGAAGGACTTGTATACATGCATATAAGTACAACCAATGGACACAAAACTCTGGGGAGAGAGGGTATGTATGGGAGGGGGGGCAATGTTAAAATATGTACACAGATAATAATTTAATAAAAAAAATCCAAAAAAATACGTGAAGATTTATTATGTTAAATATGCAAAACAAACAAACAAACAAAAAACAAATCAGTATAAAGGAAGCTGGTCCATGTCCATAGGGCTTCCTGTCTAACTCTAGCAGAGAATTCAGACAAGTACGAAACAATTGACTGCAGCACGTGATATAAGAAAACATCACGTTGGGCGCATAGAGGAGCAGAGTACGGGCGACATGGAAGACCTCGGGGGATGGCCAGGTCTCCAGCAGGAGGCGCCAGTGAGCTGGGGCGCCACAGAGGACCTGCCCCAAGCCCCCCGTAGCTGCCAGCTGGCCCGTGGGATGTGACTTGCTCATGTGCTGGGATATAGGCAGGTACTCTGTTCTCAAGTTTTTCACATGTTTTGTAGAGGGTTTTATTGTAGAATCTGTCTAGTTGGGAGCCATTGAAGAGTTTGAGACAGAAGAATAGCATGATCTGGTGGTAGTTTCAGAAAGCTCATGCATTCCAACACCTTTGCAGCAAATATATTGGCATGGGATGACATTTGAGGTGCGGAAACTAGACTCAGGGGGCTGTTGTGGATTAAGCCAAACAGGAGAGGGTGAGGCTGGCCTGGGCAGTGACACCCCAGGAATGAAAGGAATGTGGTTTTAAGACAATGAGTAGAGACAACCCGTAGCAACTGGTGAAAATTACATCAAGCGCGAGGAGAGGAAGATGTCCAAGCCGACGCCCCTCGGCCTGTGAATGGTAACTCATGGCCACCGTGTGGAAGGCATTTCCATGTCCAGCTGAAGGTGTAAAAGCAACGAGAGACCTGGATTAGACAACCACCCGAAGGGCAGACAGTTCACTTACAGGGGGAGGGGACATAATGAGGATCTGTTATTACAACAGCCTGGAGATGAAACAGAAGGAAAATGACAGAAATCTTATCAAGTATTATTTATGGAGCAGCCATCTGGAGAAGCCGTTTGGGAAAGAAGAGCAAAAATATTGCTAAAGGATGAGGACAGAAGGCAAGTGGGTTCAAGTTCTCATTTTTTTTTTTTTAAATTGGGTTAAAAAGCAGTGAAATGGCAGAAGAGACACTGAAAGGTGCTAACTATCTCTCCTCTTTGGGACAATGGCAGTGAGAGGGATCTGGAGGTCAGTTAGGAAAGGCCAAGGGCACAGAGGATCAGAGTGACCTGCAGAGAGAGAAGCACCCGTTCTCCAGGGAGCCAGGTGACTCCAGGGCAGAGGAGCGTGTTCCTGCCTCCTCTTCAGGCCCATTTTGTTTATTCTGAGCTTATACCCAGCACCGATCCCCAAATCAGCGAGGACAGTGGTTGGCAAACTCATTAGTACACAGAGCCAAATATCAACAGTACAATGACTAGAATTTCTTTTGAGAGCCACATTTTTTAAACTTCTTCTAATGCCACTTCTTCAAAATAGACTCGCCCACGCCGTGGTATTTTGTGGAAGAGCCACACTCAAGGGGCCAAAGAGCCGCCTGTGGCTCACGAGCCGCAATTTGCCAACCACGGAGCTAGGGAGTCTGGTCTTAATAAAGGATCTGCTGTTACTCTGAGTTTTCTCTGCAAAATTAGGAAACATCTGGCTACTCCGAGTGAAAACGTTTTAAATACTAGGCGAGAGGCTGCCAAGTAAGTTTCCATTCCAGTCAGGTTAATTTGCATTGTGGGAGAGAACCCGTCATGCCCCAGACACTCACCTCGAGACTGATTCTCTGAACCTGCAAGCTTTATTCACTCCAAATTGGATCATTTCTAGGTAAATCCTTTCACTTAATACTGCACAGGCTCAGCTTGAGGGACTCCTTTCTAGAGGAAATTAAAAAAATCCAATCCTGTAGGAGAATTAAAGAGGACCATTCCCCAGGCTAATGCTAAGGAAGGCCCAGGCTCACTCTACGGTGGCTGTAAGGAAATGATCCTGACTGTCCCAATAGCTTGGGGAGAGGAGAGGGGGATTAGAAATCACAAGTATCACAGGAGACATAGTGACTGCATGTACAAATGATCACTTCTCTATGGTAAAGATAGTCTGTGAAATATTTCCATGGTCTGCGCCCATGTTTTTATTTGAACGAATCCATGCTGACTGACTCTAGCGCCCCCTAGCAGTCTAAGAACCTTTCCTCATGTCCTTGGGAAAAACATTTTGGTCATTTTCATATTGTCCATGTTAGTGAGAATAGCAACAATCCATCTAAAACTGTTGCTATCTGATTTTTTATTAGGCCACCAGTTCAACAACATCATCAAACTGTTCCAAAAGGTGGGGCTAAGTTATATAGTGACTTCATTTAAAATTTGATTTGATTTTAAGTGGGTTGAAAAGTAGGTACATTTATTTCCTCTAGAAAAGAGCTCTCTCGGTCAAAATACTTTTTAGTAATATTGACTACTTTTGGAACAAGGTTAATTATAATGGCTATCTCAGTGTATAATCCTAGTAAATAAAATTTATTGTTCAGGTTTTTTTCTAAACAAAATTTTTTGACTCTCTGTAAGTTGCTTTTCTTTTCTTTTAAAAAAATATATTTTTAATTTCAGAGAGGAAGGGAGAAGGAGCAAGATATAGAAACATCAATGATGAAAGAGAATCATTGATCGGCTGCCTCCTGCACTCTCTCTACTGGGGACCAAGCCCACAATCCAGGCATGTACCCTGGACTGTAATTGAACCTGGGACCCTTCAGTTCACAGGCCGACACTCTATCTATCCACTGAGCCAAACTGGCTAGGGCTCTGTAAGTTACATTTCTGATCATTATTTGTGAAGTTCTAGAAAATTTATTCATCTCCACATTTTTATACTCTATTATTATTTCACTTTATTTTTACTTAATTTTAATTTCTTCAATTTTTTTCCTGTAAAATCAAAAACTGCATGGCTAACATGTCTTTAAATACTACACTATTATTTAATAATAATAAAGTAAATGTTTACTAAAAAGATGTTGGTCAACTAAGAGGAGTTTGCCATCAGAATAGAATTTTTTTCAACAGAGATGAAAAAGTAAAAGCTAGGTCAAATGTCATGGATATATTTAATATTGTAGAACACAGACACATAGACACAGACTTAGACATACAGACACCCTTCATCATCATCAATTTACCAGAAGTACATTTGAACGTTTGAAACTAAGGTGTATTTGTCTTAAAGCCAGACACATCAGAAAACCTCCACTGCACATTCATTATTCAGATCTGTACTGGCAATTCTGAACTGGTACTATTTAAATTGAATTCTGTTAACGCACTTTGATAATAGGATTAAGTAGTTGAATATTGTTTGTTCACACCTGATGCAAGTATGACTCGCCACTCATAGTTTATGCAACTTGAAAAATGCATAGTATATACAGCCCAATGACCCTGACTATGTATTTTTAAAGAAATATCTATTCTCTATATGAATATATTTCAAAATCATATTTAATTCAGGGGAAATATGACAACCTAACATCTTATCAAAATCTTAGTATAGGCTTAACCGAGAAAGGAATGTTAAAGGAAGATAGTATTTTTCAGAATCGAGACCTTCTGGTACTGTTTGTGTGCAGAGAAAAAGGACTGAGAACACAGAAAGCAGAAGCCAAGAAAGAAAAGAGAGGATGACAAATAAGAAAAAGATGCATTTTAGAAATTTGTACTTAGGCATCTGTCCTTTCAGAACTGTTTTCACAAAATATGTTTTTCACTTTGCAAACTATGTTTCATAAAGGTATTACTATGCTAGATATTCCAAATCCTGAATCCCGAGTAAGGTCAATATCTGAAATTTAAAATCACATTGATGGATAGAAATGTGATAGAAATATTTAAATATCTTTAATAGCACTTAAATCACATTGACCTATTCTACTTATTTTCCCATCAAATAGAAGCTCTTTCTACTTCCAGTCAACATAATCACAACACCTAAACCAATTAATATCTAAGGAAATTTGTTTTCTCTCTATTCTTCAGAATTTTGTGCTTTTTAAAACAAATATATATGTTAATATTATTTTAGAGAGTGAAAGGGAAAGGGAGAGAAACATTGATGTGAGAGAGTAACATCAATCATCTGCCTCCTGCTCACCCCCTACTGAGGACTGAGCCCTAAATCCAGGCATGTGCCCTGTTGGAAAATCAAACCTGGAACCTCTCAGTGCATGGGACGATGCTCAACCAACTGAACTACACCGGCTATTTTTTCTTATGGAAGTGAGACATCTGTTAAATACAGATAATAGGTTCCTAATATGGTTTTCTATACATTTAAAAAAATATTTTAAACATTTAATAACTACTTAAAATTATAAACATTAAAAGGGAATATTTGTAGGTGCAGAATGATGTAAAATTTTAAATAAAAACGTTGTCAGAAGAGGGTCTGCACATTTTCCTGTCTCCTGTCCTCCCCCTCGATTGGCATGGCAGGCAGAGACGCTCTGGGACGGAGCAGTCTTGCACAAACCGGATTTCTCTAATGTGAATTCAGTTCCAGGAAAGAGAACAAGCCTTCTTGAGCCTTGAGACTCCTAACTTCTGAGGTGCTTTTCTATTTGGTTGCTTGAATGTGTAGCACTGGGGGGTTTAAATTTTTACTAAAATAAGGCAGTGATTGTACATTCTACAAAATTCTGCTTTACTTTTATACTATAAAATTAAGAACCTTTTAGACTAGTTCCCAGTGCATTGGAGATGTCAGAGAGACCCAAGTGACATTGCTAAAAAACGGATATGTTTTATTTTCAAAAGTTTGGTTGATTTTTAAATAGACATAAACATTAAAAAATCATGCTAGTGTACAAACATCAGGGTTAAGTTCCACAAAGTATTCTATCATATTCATTAAGACATAATACAAAGACACCTTGACAAAATCTGACCAACAGGTTTTCTAAAAGGTTAATGCATAGATTTCTGTCTTCGTTAAATATATAAAAGTACTCTAGTGTAAAATCCGTTATCTGTCTACCATCCCAGGTGGTCTTTTTAAAATAAGAGACAAGCGATGGTTTTCCTCTGACCCAGCCATAGATTGGCTTCCTAGTTCCCCAGAAGAATTGCCAAAGTTCCTAAAAACACACCCCTGGTGACTGGTACCCATAGATAAGCCTGGGTGTTCTCCTGTTAACGTAAATAGTTTCACAGAACACTACCGCCCGAGTTCGAAGGCCAGGATCCATCAAGACAAAAACAAGACCACTCCATCAATTCTGAACACCTTCAGAATAACATGTTCAAACCACAAAGTGACCGAACATCACCCTCTCCTGGCGAGGATAAGTAATTGCAGCTTTGTGTGTGTGTGTGAGAATCACAGCTTTAACCTTGCTTCTTGTCATGTCACACAAGTTTATTAAGATAGTCACAGAATTGCCCCTGCTTCCTGACAGAACGGATCCTTAACAAAACCCCACTTGTTTGAGAACTCCTCCAAAGTCATCTGAAACAAACCCCAGTCCCACGTTTGTTTCTTCCCAACACGCTCTTCCTGAGACAGCCGTGGTTTCCTGGGTGCCCATTGTCCCTCGCTGCAGCAACGGACCCAACTCCCTGCAGCACAGGTGTGCTCAGGGCTTCGGTGTTTCCCCAATGTCATGTGGTGCTTTGCTTTTTGCTACTAAATACAAACATTAAAAAATGGCTCTGATCACTTTTCTGTCTAATGTAATGACATTTAAAAATTAATGTTGAAGATAAGACCACTGACATCACATTTAAAATCCACACTGTCAGAGGTGAGTCCAAGGTGGCAATTTGGGACACTATGCTGTACACCTCAAACAAATAGAAAGTGATTTCAAATGTCAGCTGTGATGGAAAAATGTAAAAAGCAAGATAAAAATCTCAACGTCCTGCTCCACCAGCCATAGGAATCGTTCTTATTTGAGCGTCCCTTTCTGGAAGTTTCCATACTTCAGAACCTAGTTAACAATTCCTTATGCGATATTCTCCGCTAAACTAACGTGTGTGGTTCTGTTTCCTGACTTGACTCCGGAGAAAATGCAGAAATACGTGTTACACTTGGATCCAGGAAGGATACTTAAGAAATGGATCATTTTGGTTGTGGCCTTCAGCCTGCGTGCAGTGTGGAGCCCCTTACCAGTAGGAGCTAGTCAGCCAAGGAAGATAGAAACACCCAAATTAACTACAAACCCCCACCTGTTCTGGCCACTGGGCAGCAGTGGTGTCAACGGGACCATGGCCAGGAACAGCTTCTCCTAAGTGCCTTGAGCCCACACAGAAAGACCATGAGCAGCTCCAGGGGGTCCATCCATCCCGTAGCTACACAGCCCCAGTGCTGAGAAGCACACACAAACCTCACAGGGGAGACGGCAGGATTGTAGTGTAAGTTAAAACCACAGCCACCTGAGTCTCTGGAGCAAATGTCAGGGACATCGAGATGGAATCATGCAAAGCTGAAACTCTTTAATGCTCAAGTCTCTCTGATCTTTTCTTGCCAGTTGTAGTCAGGCTTCTCCAGAGAAACAGTCAGATATGGATAGGCAATAGGTGATGGATAGGTGATAGATATAGATGATAAATAGGTGATACATAGATAATAGATAAATGATAGATAATAAATGAGAGATAGAAGATAGATGATATAGATGATAGAAGATAGATATAGATGATAAATAGGTGATAGATAGATAGATAGAGATGATATGAGGAATTGGCTCACATGATTGCAGAGTGAGAAATCCAGAAATCACCCATCTGTAAGCTACAGACTTGGGAAAGCTGGCAGTGTCGTTTGAAGGCCTGACACCTGCAGAGCCAGGGTGTCAAATGCAGTCTAACTTCTGAAGTCACTGCCTCCTTAGAAAAGGAGTGCCTGCCTTTCTGAGTATTCAGTTTCAACGCTAGCGAACAGTGTTACATACATTCTCTCTGTTAAAACCCTGGTGTGGTTTCTATCCCGACTGTCCCTGCACTGTCCTAGGGGGCAAAGTAACTGTGAACTCGGGGATTGGGGCACAAATCCTGCTGCATCACTTACTGGCTGTGTAACTTCAGGTAAATTCATGATTCTAAGTCTTAGTTTCCTCACCTGAAAAAGTGAGATAGTAACATTGCCTAAAGCTTGTAAGAATTAAGTGATAAAATTAAAGTAGAACAATTTATTCATGAAACCACGCCTTACATGTAAAGACATAAAAATGATACTTTTCTACTATAAAAAAACCTTTGAAAGGAACTCAAGACAATGTAGCATTTGTAGAAATAAATAGAAAGTATTTATTTTCACTGAAAAACCACTCTCTACTGTTTGAATTTTCTACCACAGATGTAACACTTTCATTTTATTTTTTAAGATTTTTTTATTGGTAGTTTTGAGAGACAGGAAGGGAGAGGGAGACAGTGAGGGGGAGAGAGAAACATCGATGTGAGAGTGAGACATCAACCAGCTGCCTCCTGCATGCCCCCAACCAGGAACCAAGCCCACAACCTAGGCATGTAACCCAGCCAGGAATTAAACCGGCAACCTTTAGGTGCACCGGACAATGTCCAGCCAAGTGAGCCACACCAGCTAGGGCTCTTTTACTTTTAAAACAGCACAGAGATAGTATGGGCAGTGGATTCCGAGTCATTTTACTTTCTTATAATATTTTTCAGGGAAAAATTTGTAAATGCTTGAGTGATAGGAGAGAGGCACATTAAAACCCTGTAACTCTTTTTGCAGGTCCTAAAGGGTCTGGTGAGATGTTCTGTGTCTAGTTCTGTCCTGTGCCCCAGCTGCTGGCCCACGGAACCCCACAAGCAGCCTCCGCACCAGGCAGGACAGACACCCCCTTTGTGAAGAGCAGGGCAGTTCTCTGCTTCGGTAATTGTGGCTTTCAGTCACACGAGGAATGTTGCAGGTTTGTGCTAGTCGGGGCTCGCTTCCCGTTCATTGTACATTATTTCTATGAAGCGTTATTCATTATCCCACATTTGTGTGAAAGATGATGTCTTCAGGAGGCTAGAAACAGAATGTGGCTAGGGAGCTTACCAAAAAAGAATGGATTCAGAAGCATGCTTACTGATTATGATCCTTACTGGAGCAAGGGCAGGAAAAGAACTGGTTATGTATTAGCAAAAATCAAATTGTGATTTAAAGGCATTAATTTGGTTAACCAAATGTATGCATGTGATTAAAACGCAATATTGCTGTGATTATAATGCAATCAGCAAATTATTAAACTGCAATCAAAATGTAAACAAGTCCTATGCGTCTGCCAGAAGTCTCCTCATCTCATTATTTTAACTCGATCTGTAAACTAGTTTTCAGTAAATAGACTGTCATATTTCTCAGCTGTCACATTTTGTCTTTTTTCTTTTAATTTGTTAACCAAATGAAAATATCACAGGGACATTTTTAAGGGAAGGAGTGTATTTTCCCCAATATAAATTTTGAAAGTCTACAAATCAGGGCTTATCAGTATTATTGTATTATTTATCTGCTAAGAAGAAAAATAAGTATATTTAAACATCTTCTTCACTTGTCTATAACCCAAAGATTAAGCAATCAGTTAATGAATGATAAGCTTAACACTATTTTCATTTTTGGTAAATTAGCTTACAAATTAATTTTTAAAAGATTACAGCATATAAATGTGCTTAACACTAGCATTGTATATAGCTACACTTTTCAAATATTTTAATGAGGTGATTATCATATGTTAAAATTATAAAATCAACAACTTGTAAGCATCAAAACAGTGCATTTTATTTAAATTATACATGCTAACCATATCCCTGGCTCCATTTGCTCTGCCTACATTTTAAAAAATACCTTGCTGATTTTCTGATCCTAAATCATAAGGAAGAAGTGCTCTAACATATTTCACCCATTTTATTCCAGTACATGCCCTTAAAAACAAAAACTTTTACCAATATATCCTATTTTTTATTATTTTTTTAAAATATATTTTATTGATTTTTTACAGAGAGTAAGGGAGAGAGATAGAGAGCTAGAAACGTCGATGAGAGAGAAACACCGACCAGCTGCCTCTTGCACACCCCCTACCAGGGATATGCCCGCAACCAATGTACATGCCCTTGACCGGAATCGAACCCGGGACCTTTCAGTCCGCAGACTGACGCTCTACCACTGAGCTAAACCGGTTTCGGCCTATTTTTTATTTTAATTTATCCTATTTTTTATTTTAATTTAGCATTATAGCTCCTATTGTTTAATATGGATTGTCTTTTCCGGGATTCTTAGGATTCTCATAATCTAAGTTTTGTTCTTCATTGGAAAACTACTAGAAAGAACTATAGTTGTGATGTTGTAATACAGGTAGGTTGAGCTGTCTTCGAAAGTTGAGACACAAAGAGCTACTTCATTTAAGCAAAACAGAATGTTCTAGAACTTTTTTCTTATTCTAGGATGGGTCCCAGGGGCATTTATGGTGTTTGAGAGCAAGCATTGTCTGTCTCCAGGACTGGAGTTTGAAGGCATCTTAAAACTCAACTGGTTTGTAAAGGTATTGCATTTCTTTTCCTTTCCTTTCTCTGTTAAAATAACAATCTATCCAGTTAAAAAAAAAACTGGCTAAAATATAATACTTTGTGATTCTCATCTTTAAACATTTGAAAGTTATATATAAAATGAATGTATAAATATTAGTAGGTATTCTATTTTTTCATACAAAATTTTCATAAATCTGTTTTTCCATGTTTGTCTTTTAATTTACAATAAAATATTTACTTATTCATTCTATAGTTATTAAAATTTGAATTGTTTCTAGTTGTTAATAATACATTATTCAACCATCTGTATATAAACAATTTTCCCCCACTTTTGGAATAGTATATAAAATAAATTGTTGTTGTAACCCATAAACCAAAAGTTAAAAATCATATTAAAGAAAGTTCATTGAATTTTAAGAATATACTATACCACCCTAACTAGTTTGGCTCAGTAGATAGAGCGTTGGCCTGCGGACTCAAGGGTCCCAGGTTCGATTCTCATCAAGGGCATGTACTTTGGTTGTGGGCACATACCCACAACCTCTCATTGATATTCCTAACTCTCTATCCCTCTCCCTTTCTCTCTATAAAAAACTAAATGTATTTTAAAAAAGAATATGCTATATCAAACATTAATAATTTGTGTCAGGCTATGTTTTAAGTGACTTACACATATTAACTTTTAACCCATAAAACAAGCTCATACATGTGGGATAACCAAGTTACAGACAAAGAAATCAGAGAACAAAAGTAAAGTAACCAGCCCCAGGTCACACAGATAATGTATGGAAGACTGACAATCCAGCTTGGGCCTTCTGGGGTCAGAATGCATACTTTAACAGACTGTACTTTCTTTATGAGTATAAAAGGAGAGAATCCTTACAAAAGGATTCTCTCCTTTTATAAGTAAAAAAGATTAAGATAGTGGACTAAAAACCAAATAATAGAAAATGAGAAAAGAAGGAAGAAAGAAAGGGAAAGAGGCAAGAAAGGAGGAAAGAAAAAGAAAAGGGAGAAAGGACAGAAACAGGAATTCTGTAATGGTGCTGGGAGATAGGAAATGAGCATCAGTGGAAGAGAACTTGTGAGGAATTCCTCAACGCTGAGGCGATGATGTGACTCTCATCCTGTGGAGCACATAGAGTGGGAGCCTCTCTCTCTCTCTCTCTCTCTCTCTCTCTCTCTCTCTCTCTCTCTCTCTCTCTCTCTCTCTCCAGTAGCATTTGGCTTAGACCAGAGCCTTAAATCTGAACCATGATTTCTAATGGGAAATGAATATCTGAGAGAGAGGGAAGTGTATCTCAAAATCTCAAGACCCTCTGGATTATCATGACAAGCATAAAAGAGAGGGAAAAAAAGTTTTTACCCAGAATAAGAATAGTGCACTTCCGGGGCTGATCAGCAGACCCTGAGTGACGAATGGATGGATTACCCTGACACACGTTTCTGTAAAAGAGAAGCCTAAGGGGCTGCTTCGCTATAGGAACAAACATCCCAGTTCACCTGCCTCCTTAGGCTTTTATTGTAACAACAGCTTGAACTAAAGTGAATTATTAGATACTAACAGCTGGGTAAGCATCCTTGAGAAAGCACATGCTTCTACAAGGTCAGGTTTAAAGACTAAACATAGAGATTCCAGTAAAATACCTGGGGATTTGGACTTGTTTAGAAAAGTCAAGGCAGGGCTGCCACATTCAGCAGGGTCCCCCTAGAGGCCCCCACCTTTCGGAGAATCCTCCTTACGGACTTTCCAACCAAGTCCCGTGCTTTCCCACAGTGCACAACCAGGAAAGATGGCTTCACTTGGTCCGTTGGGATCCTCAGCTGTCTGACTGTGTCATACCCACAACCCTAAAGTGAAGCTGCCATGCGTTTATCTTACCCAGCTTACCAACCTGCCTAAAGTCAGATTTCTCATTCAAGGGAGGAGTCGTTGGGAAGATGGACAACAAATCACAGGAAAACACACAGCAGCTCCCAGCAAGGCACTGGGAGAAGCATCAGATGGAATCCTGGTAAGTCTACAGTGCTTCAGGAAACAGAATAATTTAGGAAAAACAAAATTAAAAGTTATCAAATGATTTGAGAGAATAATGCATGGAAAAGAACAGTTATCTATGGAAAAGAGCAGAAACAGGAAGTTAAAATGTAACCATTACCTGGGGGTTTCATATCTTAACAATGGCGATGGTTAAATGATGGATGCTTTAGTCAAAATTCACAGATCTATGTTCTAAAAGGACTTATGTAATTTACTCTATGCAAATTAGACTGACTATTCGTGACTTTAATATTTTAAATGCGATTGTAATTTTAAAAATAATTAAAATAACTAAGTGAAAAAATGGCACAGGTATATTAAGTTAGTAATCTAAAAGAATACTAATATAAGACTTTGCCCTTATAAAAGACAAAAAGAAGGACAGTATGAGAAAACATTTTACAAGGAGGAAGGATAAATCTATAAAATCTAATTGCTTTCAGTAGAGCAGTTCCAGAAGAAAGAAAAAAAAATGTAGAGAAGAAAAATAAAATAAGAACAGGATTTCTCCAAGCTAAAGAGAGGCACAAGTCCTTAAGTTCAAATGACTAGTCAAACATCAAATGGGGTAAATAATCAGACCATTACATTCTAGAAGAAAACATACATGGCCAGCTATTTGGCATTGGTCCTGGTTGATGAAGTTTTGGCACTAACTCCGAAAGCAAAGGCAACAAACAGCAAAAACAAATGAGTGGGACTATTGTACCCACTATTATTCATGGTTTTGCTTTCCATGGTTTGAGTTACTTGCAGTCAACTGCAGTCGTCTGAAAATATTAAATGGAAAATTCCAGCAATGAACAACTCATACGTTTCAGGTTGCATTCTGGTCCCACACCCACATGTGGTGGATAAAAATTGGGAGGGATATCTTTACTGCAGAGTGAGGGGCCCCATCCCAGGGTTGCAAGGTCAGAAAGAGAGGTCCCCATAATTCCTGGTGGTAGAAACCAGCGGGGATGGAAGCTGAGGGAGGCAGAGGGGCTATGGGAGGCCCAGGCAGTTTGTCTAAAAGGGTCCATGCATACACATACTCGAACTCACTCTTTCTGTGTTACAGCACGGAGGCAGCAGCTTGAGAGGCACTGAGACATACAGGGAGACACTGAACTGTCCAGATCAGGGCGAGAGCTGGCGGGCAGTTTCTCCCAGACAGAGGTCTTGGCAGAGGCCATTGTGCCTTTGGTGAGCCCTCCCTGCACAGAGAGGGCTGGTGGGTGCCGTGTCTGAGACTCCATCAACCTGGCTCTTCCCCAGGGTCACAGAGCTAATGGGTGGTGGTGCTGGGATGAGGATCTGGGCAAGCTGCCTCCTGAACCTACAGAGTTAATTAGCCTCTATGCCTCGCCCCTTTCACAGAGGACAGAAGTGTACTAGTCTGAATCAATCACTTATTGGGTGGCAGATTAGAAGCTCAAAAACCTCAAGTAGATAAGAGGTAGGAAAAAGATACTGGTTTTAATCATCTTGTATGACTCAGCTTACTTTACCAGCATCTATACACTGCATCTCTCCTTTACAACTTTGACTGTGAAGGCACTGTGGCCAGAGGGGAGGGGGGCTGGGAGGCTGGGTGCAAAAGGAGAAGGGACTGAGATGTACAGATTGGTGGTTACAGAATAGTCACAGGGATATAAAGTATAGCACAGGGGACGTAGTCAATTCTACCTAATAAAAGAGTAATATGCAAATTAACCATCACTCCTACAAGCTATACCCACAAGCCATGCCCGCAAGCCACACCCACCAGCCAGTCAGAGTGAGTGTGTAAATAAACTCAACCAAGATGGCTACAGCTACAGAGAACAGGAGGGAGACTTGGGTTTCCCAGGCAACGGTGGAAGCCAAGCTTTCCACCTGCCCTAGCCAGCCTAGGCCTCCACTCAAGGCTACAAAGTTTCATTTATAGAAGGTAAACAGATCCAAACAGAAATGGCGGCAGCCATGGAGCAAGCAGGAGGCTTGGCTCCACTCCAGACTACAAAGTTTCAGTTGTAGAAGGTAAATAAATTCCAGATACCAGGGCCTCTGCTTGGGTCATCAGGGGGCATGGCCAGCCTTGGAACCACCACAGGCCCCTCACTCAGGCCACCCCCATGCCCCAAGGGAACCTCCACTCTGATCCGGGACATTCTTCAGGGCAAACCAACTGGCCCCCACCCATGCACCAGGCCTCTATCCTATCTAATAAAAGAGTAATATGCACATTTGACCATCACTCCAACACACAAGATGGCTGCCCCCATGTGGTCAAAGATCCTACCCCCATGTGGACACAGATGGCCACCACAAGATGGCCAGCAGGGGAGGGCAGTTAAGGGTGACCAGGCCAGCAGAGGAGGAAAGTTGGGGGTAAACAGGCTGGCAGGGAAGCAGTTAGACATCAATCAGGCTGGCATAGGAATGGTTAGGGGGTGATCAGGCTGGCAGGCAGATGTGGTTAGGGGCAATTAGGAAGGCAGGCAGGTGAGCAGTTGAGAGCCAGCAGTCCTGGATTGCGAGAGGAATGTCCGACTGCCCCTTTAGGCCTGATCCCACCAGGATCAGATCTAAACGGGCAGTTGGACATCCCTCGAGGGGTCCCAGATTGGAGAGAGTGCAGGCTGGGCTGAGGGACACACCCCCCCCCCCCCCCCGTCACGAATTTCCTGCACCGGGCCTCTAGTAATACTATAAGAACATGTATGGTGCCTGGTGGGCACTGATAATATCAGGGGGAGCACTATGTAAAACAGGTGATTGTCTAACCACTGAGCTGTACCCCTGACATTAATAACAAGGTTCATAATCAATGCCAATTGGAATTGAAGAAAATGAAGGGCACTGCAAGCATGTTTACCTGGATGAGCGTCCGTCTTTGACGGGGCCTTGAAGTGTGAAGATAATGTTGTCATTTCCCACCACAGCTACTTATTTTAAAAATCCTGTTAGGATAATGTGGTTTTCATCAAGAAAACATATGCTCTGAACCTAACAGGGTCAGAAAACTCGTAGAGCTCTCATCGGTGACTTTCAGAAGTTTAAAAATTCATCACCCGCTTAGTAAAATGCTGCCAGCCTTTTCATTCTTTGTTGTCTTTTTAATAGAATGAAACTGTGATATAAAAGGAATAAACATTAAAAAAAATAGAGACCTTGCCCTTGCTAGAGCATGGTTCTTAACCTTCGTAATGCTATGGCCCTTTAATACAGTTCCTCATGCTGTGGTGACCCCCAACCATAAAATTATTTTCGTTGCTACTTCATAACTGTAATTTTGCTACTGTTCATGAATCATAATGCAAATATCTGTGTTTTTCAATGATCTTAGGCTCTACAGCAGGGTTCTCAACTGGTGGGTCATGACTGCTAGCAGGGTCGCCTAACAAGGACAAACAAATCAAAGGATTCAGTGAAGATAAAACTCTTGAGCCTCATTTCTTCTTTATCCACGTCTCCCTGCAGGGCCCTTTGAGTCTTCGATCCAAACAGGCTTTCTGCCTCCTGTCTGATACTCACTGTCCTTGGTTCTTGCACGGGGATCTGATGGGCGTGTGTGGTGCCCAGGTTCACTGCACAGGTGTCTGGGTTGTTCAGGCAACTTGGCATTGGCACCAATCTGTAATAATTAAAGGGTAATATATGCTAATTAGACCAGACATCTTCCAGAAGTCATTCTGGATGTCCTTCCTGATGAAGCCAGAGTAGAGGGAAGCCAGCCGGGTCCTGGTGCCTGCTGGTGGTCAGAGGAGGGAAGCCCAGGTCCCAGGTGCCAGAGGGAAGCCAGTGCAGGCAGCCAGGGAAAG
Organism: Pipistrellus hanaki; assembly: GCF_964339955.1. NCBI lineage: Eukaryota > Metazoa > Chordata > Mammalia > Chiroptera > Vespertilionidae > Pipistrellus > Pipistrellus hanaki. Next base: position 11,204,200 of record NC_140519.1, read on the forward strand.
AAAGGCCTAGTCTTGCGTGAATGTTCATGCATCAGGCCTCTAGTAGTTATAAACTACAGTAGAAATTCAGAAATGGAGAAGCTTGGAAGCAATTGAGAAAGGCAGGCATTGTCTTCATTTAAGAGGGGTGAAATAAGGTAAATGAGAACTTGAGTGAGTTTATAAAGATTGGATAATGCTTTCATTATCAAACTCAGCCTTTTCTTTTAATTCCAAATGCTATGCTTTTTCTAGAGTGCATCTAAATCAATATTTAGAACAACATTAATACTATTTTGTAGGTTAATGTAGATTTATTTAAGAAGATAGTGTTACAACCGACCTCCAAAGTTACTCTTTGAGGAGCTTTTGCAATGTTCTGTTTCTGCTGTGTTCTCTTTGTATAACTATACCCCTCTTTGATTTGTTCCTACTCCTGCTTACAGATGTTTAGTTACAGCTGTACTGCATACTATGCATTTTCCTATATGTTACCCAACTTGTCATCTACACTCATACTATCAGATGAAATAAAAATGTTGTTTGAAGCTAGAAAATGATTATAGAAAACATAGGCATGAGTATATTTAGTAGAAAATAACAAACTCATGAAATAGAATGAAAAGCTAAATAACCAAGTCTTAGGAAGGACAGAAACTGGAGTTTTGGGTGTCAGATCCAGGGATTAATGGTCATCTGTTTTTCTTGATAAATGTTTTATTGTTGTATAAGACATGTCCCGTGAAATCTGTCATTGTAATCATTTTAGAGAATATGCCCAGTGGCATCCACCTTATTTTGTAACCATCACCATTGTCTACCGTGTTTCCCCCAAAATAAGACATCCTCCGAAAATAAGACCTACTTACAGGTTTCCTTCTGATGAAATATAAGAGATCCCCCCGAAAATAAGGCCCATCCCCCCCCCCCGACTAAACATGAGAGATTTGGTGCACTGATTCTGAAAGAAATGGAGTCACAAGAAATTCACGAATTGGATTGTTATGATGATGTTCTAGAGATGATGACATGATTGTCATTGAATAAATGAGTAAATTCTTGATACTGTAGGATTCACAGTTTGTCTGGTTTGTGTTGACAACTTCCGTACTACCGTACTGTATACAGGTAATAAATTTCCTTATTTTCATTTAACTATAAATGTGTACTGTATTCTTCTTCATGGAAAAATAAGATATCCCCTGAAAATAAGACCTAGCGCATCTTTGGGAGCAAAAATAATATAAGACACTGTCTTATTTTGGGGGAAACAGGGTAGTTCCAGAACATCACTCCTGAAAGGAAACCCTGCCTACTGAGCATTACTCCCAAATCTCCTCCTCTCCCCACCAGATCCTTAATGGTGTTCTCTCTTTATAAAGCAGCATGTTCTGCATATCCTATATAATAAAAGGCTAACATGCAAATTGTCCCCTCAAGCAGGAGTTTGGCCAGCAGGCAGGCCAGCCAACCGCCCATGTCCCCTTACCCTGGCCAGGTTGGCCAGAGCCCACCCATACACGAATTCATGCCCTGGGCCTCTAACACACACACACACACACACACACACACACACACACACACACACTGAGTGGCCATATTATTATGCATTCAGAGATCATAATAATCTGACCACTAAGTGTATTTGCTATAGATGGAATCATACACTATGCAGCCTTTTGTTTCTGGCTCCTTTCATTGAAGATGTTTTCAAGGCTCATTCATGTTTTAACATGTACCACTATTTCACCCTTTTTTGTTTTTTAGGAACAATCTATTTTATTGGGAGCCTTCTGGGAAGGGTCGAAGTACTGGGAGGACAATGGATCTGATGTCTTCAGCCGGCAGGATCTCACAAGCTTTACAGGCTCCAAAGCCACACCTTTCTAATGGCTGAATCCTATCCCATGAGTGGGTATAACACCATTTTGTTTATTCTTTGACCAGATTTAACTTGTTAGCATAGTTTTTTTTTTTTTTTTTTTTTTTTTTTAGGGTTTTGCTATTGGTCACCCCCATCTAAAAACCACATGCTCACCGGCAGCTTTAATTCTTGGGAGAGTTGGTCTCACTGGCCTAACTTAGGTCATGTGTATATCTGTCTCTGGAGAGTGAGGTCCTGTGAGTGACATGCACATGATGATGGATCTGTTTCATTCCTTAAAAAAGCACAAAGAAAAGTGAATTGAAATCAGTGCTCATGTTGTGCCTCTTGGACATTTTATCTGGCAGAATTTCCCAATTTTCTAGCATGTTGATGGCACTCTAACATCTTATGCTTTTTTTGTTGTTGCTGTTTTATGTTTTGAAAAATATTTTTTATTGATTTCAGAGAGGAAGGGAGAGTGAGAGAGTGGCAGAAACTTCCATGACGAGAGAGAATCATTGATGGGCTGCCTCCTACACACTCTGCTCTGAGGATTGAGCCCCCAACCTGGGCATGTGCCCTGACCTGAAATCCAACCAGGACCTCCTGGTTCATAGGTCAGTGCTCAACTACTATGGCCATCATATGTTTTTTGAGGATGAACATTTACTCACTATATACTCCGTGGTTATCTTCAGTGGGGATTTGGGTGTGGGAGAGAGTGCTGCCAGGGCTCAGAGTATCAGTGTCCAAGAGCTATGTTCTAATTATTTACAGACCACCGTGCTGATGGGAGCTGCCTCGGCCTAGAAAAGTGTCAGCTGCAAATGAGCCTGGAATTCAATGGGACGGGGGTGGGGGGGTGGGGAGATTGAGGGGGGGAGGGGGAGGGCAATAAGGATCCTCTTCTGGAAACGGGCATGCATGCAGCTGACATCAGACTGTGAAGAGTCAGGTGACAAGGTCGCCTCTGTGTGGTTACAGTGGGACAAAACAGCTGTGGGACTCCATGCAGGAAGGCTCTGGCTGTGTATAAGGAAGAAATGTCCTTCATCACTAGGCCTGACGAGCAAAGGAATGAGCTGATGGTGCCATGAGGGCCCAGGAAGCTCTATCAGAAGGATGAAGATGCCTTGCTGGGAGGGAACTGTGTGTCCCTCAGATCCTTCCCAGCCCAGTAATTCAGGTTTCACATGAAGGTTGGATAGGGTTCCCTCACCTATTACTGGTCTTTAAAAATGGCACATGCTTCAAGTTTTGTGTGGGAAAATAGCATAAAAATCTATAGGATCAAAGGTGACCGCTTACGTTTGTTTTAGGTATTTGGTGCCCAATGCCTGAACATTTGTAATTACATTTCCTTTCTGAATGATGGATAAAATAATTTTCTTCTTTTTGTTAATTTTCAAATGGAGATATAGAAAAATCATTATAAAATATATTTAATAGGTGTCCAGTCTTTTAAAATGAAAATGCACAGTGTTTTAGGAGCTTATGATGAAACATCACAGTTACGTCTTCGGCATGTGGAGCCCCTGTCACTTGCAGGCACGTGATAAGCACAACCCATGTTTTCCATTAATATGAGTGGTCATGCTGCTGAATAGTTCAAGGAGGGATGAATGGATTGTGTGGAGAAAATGATTTAAGAGTAAGCTATCCCAAAGACCTAGGACAGATAACATAATTCCAGGGAGAGAAAAAAAAAAATGTTCAAAATTATTACTATGGCATGTTTGGAGGGTTGTATGCAACTTGAAAATGTTGCAGTAAAAACACGAAGGGGGGCCCAGCCAGTGTTGCTCAGTGGTTGAACATTGACCTATGAACCAGGAGGTTATGGTTTGATTCCTGGTCAGGACACATGCCTGGTTTGTGGGCTCAGTCCAGCAGGGGGCGTGCAGGAGGCAGCCAATCAATGACTGTCATCATTGATGTTTCTATTTCTCTATCCCTCTCGCTTCCTCTCTGAAATCAATAAAAATGTATTTTTAGGAAATGTGAAGCGGGAACAGTGGGAAGTGAAGCTGATCAGGGCCTATCTGGAAGAGCTTTGTTTGCTGTATTAACAAGATTAACCTTCCTTTGCTAAAACATTGTGGAGCCAATGGATTATTCAAGAGAATATCACCGCACGGTTATAACAGTCAAGATCAAGGAGGTTGGGAAATTAGGGAACAATAAGAAGCTCTGTGGGAAAGCATGGATACTGTTCAGAACAAGGAAAGGATGGCGCCTTGGCGAAGGGAGAAGGCGGATCTCTACTTGCCATACATTGAGGTCAGAGAATGTATGTTTCCTGTTATAATGTAAAATATTAACCACCCTGGCCGGTGCCCTTAATTATCCTGAGGTTGGGTTAGAGACAATGGAGGCATAGAAAAGGGTGTGTGTGATATGTAGAGCAATATACTGGAGAGTGACTATTATAGAGCACCCAAGTTGTAGACTTCTCATGGGAAAAGGAAGTAGATGCTGCATTCATTACTTTGAAAATGGCAGCAAGCACTTTGGTTATGGTTTCTCTGTAATGCGTTTATAGCATAGACAGTTGGCTTACTATTTTTTTTAAAATATATTTTATTGATTTTTTTTTTTTTTTTTTTTTTTTTTTTTTTTACAAAGAGGAAGGGAGAGAGGTAGAGAGCTAGAAACATTGATGAGAGAGAAACATTGACCAGCTGCCTCTTGCACACCCCCTACTGGGGATGTGCCCGCAACCAATGTACATGCCCTTGACTGGAATCGAACCTGGGACCCTTCAGTCCGCAGACCGACACTCTACCACTGAGCCAAACCGGCTTCAGCATGGCTTACTATTTTTTAATTTACTATATATATATATATATATATATATATATATATATATATATTTTACAGATTACTACCAGATTCATAGAATTTTTAGATTAAGTTTAAACTTTATAAGTATTATGCAAAAGGCCCTGAAAAAAATAAGAATGTGAAATTGAAATTGACTACATTTAGGCTATATGCTTGTATGTCAGTAGATATATTTTATAATGCATTTTGTGCAGTATTAATCCATCAAAAGATAATAGAGAATATATTTGTTGTTGTGAACAAATGCATATCTATCAAAAAGTGAATCTAAAAATCAAATGGATTAAAAATCTGAGGAACAGAATAAACTGGTGAATATAATAGAATCAGGGGCATAGAATGGGAGTGGATTGATAATTCTCAGGAGGAAAGAAGCCTGGGGGTACAGGAAGAACTGGCCAAAAATCGTACACCTATGGATGAGGACAGTGCGGGGAGGTAAGGGCAGATGGTGAGGTGGGAACCAGGTGGAGGGGGGCTGGCGGGGGGAGGAGAAACAATTGTAGTAATCTGAACAATAAAGATTTATTAAGTTAAAAAGGTAATAGAGAATAGAGGATAATAGAGAAGAAGTGGAATCACTGGGTCAAATCGCAGTCCATTATTTAATTTTTTGAGGAAACTCAATACTGTTTTCTATAGTTTTTGTTGTTATATTTTGTTTGTTTGTTTTTGCTGCAAGAAGCTTTATTTAGTCCCAATGCATGGGAGAGGGCCCCAGGGTGGTTAGAGGGATGGCTAGGGGCTTCAGGGAGAGGCTCGGGCAGAGCAGACACCCTGGGATGCAGGGGGCCCTCCAGGCCTCTGGGCTCCAACGGCTCCTGTCGTGCTGGAGAGTGAGCCTTTGAGGAGCTGCTCGCCCAGCCCGGCCTGGGGCCGCAGCCTGCGGAGGGGAGCAGGTGTCGCCCCTCCTCTTGATGAGTTTCACCCCTCACCCGGAAGTGGCTCTGCAGGAAGTCACAGAGCTGAGGGGCTGCGGGGAGAGCCAGGCCTGCAGCTCTATGGGGCCTGGGCCAGGGCCCCCTCCGAGGCCATGGGGTCCCACGGTGCCCTGAGTGCCGCCCCTCCCCGTGGGGAGCCTTGGGGGTCCTGGGGAGAAGGCGCCCCCCGCTGGTTCGGTCTGTGAGAGCCATGGCGCCTCCTCCTGAGCAGCTCCTGGGAGAGGCGCCCTCCAGGCCACATGGTCCCGGTGGAAAGAGAGGCCAGAGAGGTAGGTGCGGGCTGCAGGCCTCGGGGGAATGATTCTGACGAATTTGGGGGCTCATGGTTGTTCGGCAATAAGGACTTCAGGTAAAAAACACATAGTGGCACTGGCTTGCCGAAACCGGTTTGGCTCAGTGGATAGAGCGTCGGCTTGCGGACTGAAAGGACCAGGGTTCGATTCCGGTCAAGGGCATGTACACTGGTTGCGGGCACATCCTCAGTGGGAGGTGTGCGGGAGGCAGCTGATCGATGATTCTCTCTCATCGATGTTTCCAGCTCTCTATCCCTCTCTCTTCCTCTCTGTAAATAATAACATATATTAAAAAAAAAAATGCCGCTGGCTGGTCTGGGCAGTGAGGACGGTGAGGCAGTGCTGAGCAGGAGCTGGGTGAGATGCTGGGGGGCGGTCGGAGGCCAGAGGAAGGGGTGTCACTGGGTCTGTTCCCTCCAAACGCTGTTGAAGATCAGGGTCAATTTGGTTGACAGGTTTAACAAAACATTTATTTTGTGATTTTTTTTAAAGATGTACTTTGTCATGATGATTTCAGGTTACTGAATCATCTGAGACTGGCTAGTACTTCAATTTCATCTGGGGGTGAAGTCATATCTTCATTAGCCATTCCTCCTAGTGCATTGCTTTGCCATATGAGTTCTACTGTCATTTGTCCAATTCCTGAAATAGCACATTCTCACCCTGGCTGGTGTGGCTCAGTGGATAGAGCCTTGGCCTGCAGACTGAAGGGTCCGGGGTGTGATTCCAGGGTCAGGGCACATGCGTGGGTTGCAGGCTCCATCCCCAGGAGGGGTCGTGCAGGAGACAGCCAATCAATGATTCTCTCTCATCACTGATGTTTCTCTCTCTCCCTTTCCCTTCTTCTCTGAAGTCAATCAAAATATATTTTAAAAAATAGCCAAAACCGGTTTGGCTCAGTGGATAGAGCGTCAGCCTGCAGACTGAAAGGACCCGGGTTCGATTCTGGTCAAGGGCATGTACCTTGGTTGCGGGCACATTCCCAGTAGGGGGTGTGCAAGAGGCAGCTGATCGATGATTCTCTCTCATCGATGTTTCTAACTCTCTATCCCTCTCTCTTCCTCTCTGTAAAAAATCAATAAAATATATTAAAAAAAAAACAAAGTATCATATTCTCTTCTTGAGATATAACGTTGTGTGTTGGGACCTCTGAGGGACTTTGTTATAGTTTCTTCCTGCTACTGTATGACACCATAGAGTAAAAAAGTAAATAAATAAAGCTAAGATGCTGCTATGAATGGTTTAAGATACTCTAAAAGCTTTAGGTCATGGCTCTGTAACTTCAAAACTTTGAATATTTTACTGACTTCAAACTCACTGAACTGTAATTTCACAGTTGCTTAAAGATTTAAGGTTCATGTTATTCCACTCAATAAACTACCTATGTAGATAGATGAGCTATGATTTGTTGGTTGGAGGGCTTCAATTATAGTAAAGGTAATTGTATTTCATTCTGAAACAAACTTTCATTCTCTGGATAATTACATTCGGAATGAAAAGAAAATATTAAAACCCTTGGCTACCCTGAAGATCTGCTTTTCCTGGCACTTTGTTATTCTGGCCTCATGATGGCACCAAAGGGCAGGGAATTATATTTTGAATCCCCCTTCACTTGGAATTGTAATAAAAGATAAAAATAAAAACGAGCAAAGGACAGCTGAGATTTTTAAGCCTTTCCTATAAAGAAGGTTGGAGGGGTTGGCACAGTTTGGGGTATGTCCCCTTTGGTATAAATGGTGACAGTTCCCTCCTAAGACACTCTCCTTTTTCTCAAATTATTTTATCCTTTCTCCCAATTCATCTCCTCTGGTGCAGCAAAGAAAAGGTGCTGATGAAAAGAAAAAAGAAAAAAGAGTTGCTGGATCTAATTATAAACTTGTGTCTGAATAACTTTGAAAGATACAGAATTAGCAGTTGGCCAATACGGAGACGGACATGAAAGGAAATGTGCATCAAACAATATAACAAGATGCCCTTTGGGGCCTTAGGTCACTCATTTTCTAATTTCTTAGAGAATCAAAATTCAGAATCTGTGCTGACACCGTAATAAATCTTACTTACGATGAATGGCGGCAATCTCAGCTGTGGTTGTCTCCCTCTCATTGGGGGGTGGGACACAGTTAATATGAATGTGTGCCTCCATACATCAAACCCGAGTTCTGGGCTGCTGTTCCACTCTCTGAGGGAATGAAATAAAGGTACGACCTGCCCCCTTTCCCTTCTCCAGTGAGAAAACCCAGCTCCAGCAAGAAAACGGGGGTATATCTAAAAATAGCTAATAATAACAGTGATAACAATCGGAAGGCCTTGAAGAGTAGAAGATAAAAAAATAGTGCAAACTGGCTTTTGATTAAGAAAAAGACCCATACAATTCTATATAATGGAATGTAAAACAAGAACAAATTTTAATATGAGTAAATGATGTTTGCTTACACAGCTTTTATAACCTGAAATTGATTTCCTCAGTCTAAGGAGCATAAAAAGTTGCACGTTTCCCGTGTTTCCTGATAGTCTTTTGGGGGTGGTACAAAGCATGATAACAATAATGCTTTCTAGTCTTTTCTCCAATCTTTTTTGGGATTCGGGGCCCTCACTGGCTGTTGTGCATAGAGAGTGCTGGTTCCTTCTACCTCTCATCCCAGCACCTTTCTTTTCTCCACAACCACCTTTGGTGAGAAGTACTTTTTGGCTCCTTGGCCCTCCGCTCCCCCAAACTGCTCAGATAGTTTGCTTTGCTTTTATGTAGTGAGTATTGCTCCTTCCAAAAATCACTGCAGGAAACAAACCACACATTGCCGACTTTGGTGCAAGATAAAATAGTTCTCTTCTGCTTTTGATTCAGATCGTGTGTTTGAAAACTTACATTTTCTCTCTGTCCAAGATCCCTGAGATTCTTGAGGTTGGGCATCTGAGAAGCAGGGCTTGAGTCAGTGTCTTGGATCCACTTGGTCTCTTAACTGACTTTTCCTTTTATGAAAAGTTCCTTCTCTGTTGGGCACTGTGCTGGGAATTTCTTTTGAGGGTACACCCAGCCCAGAGGTGTGACCTTGTCTACCTGTCTGCTTCAAAAGATTTCCATCATCTCCAGTGTGCTTATAATCATGCCAATCCAGGATGTAGTTAAACCTATAAAAGGGTAATGTAGTTATAGATATGATTCTTACAATTTTATTTTAATTACTTTCATCTTTATCCGCTTCTGAAAATGGGAAGTTTTTGCCTAGATTACATTAAAATTAAGTGACATCATTGTAGAAACCATCAGACATGGTTCTTAAAATTCATTTGAACAGATTGTCTAGGTGGACAAAATTACACACGGATTTTGAACTTTGAAGCTGAAATAATACTATTTGTTAAATTGGTGTCCCTCATCTTTAGATAATCAAGGAACAGAAAGGCTCATTACTTGGGGCAAGACTAGAATCCAGGTCTTTTAGATAATTGTTAAATATTTTTGTTTTTGTCCTCATTTTCCCCCAGCAGAAAACCCCCCCAACATGTTTCATGTGCTGGATGAGGAGGCCCTAAGTGCAGAGAAATAAAACCTAATGCTGTATTACTCTAAGTATATGGATCTTTTCTTCTAAAATATCCATTTCTTCCTCAAAGATGGAAAATGCTAAGAATGACTGTGTATTTTATTGTTTAGCAGGCAGCACCATGATCTGTTATAGAACTGAAAAAGTAGTATATGTTTAATAATAAATGTATACTTATTAACAATTTGCAAATAGACTGAATGCCAGAACAACCAAACAATCAATCGCTATGATATGCACTGCCCACAAGGGGGTGGATGAGGAACATGGCAGGCATTGGCCAGGGCAGGATGGTGGAGCAGGTGAATGGGAGCGTTAGACCAAGGTGGAGCACCAGTCACTGTCATCTGGGTGAGCCTCTGGTGGTTGTGAAAATTCTTTGCTCCTGCATGCACTTGCACCTACTGCCGGTGCCAGAGCTGCCGCTCACACCCACTGCGGGCAGCTGGCGCTAGTCCTGATCGCTCAGCACTGTCAGCGGGTGCAAGCGGTGACCGCCAGCCCTGATCACCCTTCAGGGCTTCTCCACCGCCCCCTGCTCCAGAGGGGCAATTGGGGCAGCAGCCACCGCTCACAACTGCTGCTGGCTCGGGCTCCAATTGCTCTGCACTATCAGCAGGTACGAGTGGGGCTGGCGCTGTCAGCGGGAGCAGGTCAGCCAGCAGACAGGAGAGCAGTGACCATGACAGGATTGGGGGTGCGGAGGGTTGGTGGAGACCTGCCTCTGTGCCCATTGAAGCCTTGTGGCCAACAGTTCCTTTTAAAGTTCATGAATTTGTGCACTGGGCCCTAGTTTATAATAAGTGCCAGAATAAATACTGTTTTACTTCCATTCTCCAAAAATGATATTTATAGGAGCAAAACAAGTATATATGCACACACATATACATATATGTACACAAATGTCACATACATGTATATATGTATATATGTAAGGTGCACACAAAAATATACACGCGTGTAAAATTTCTATTGTTAGCAGCCTGACATGTGTGTTTAGAACTTTTAATATTTCCAAGGCTCTGAAAGCAATACCTAGCATATTGCAAGTGTTGCATACATACTTTCTCTTTGCAATGCAGTCTGTAATCTAACACAGTAGATTTAAGGTCCACAAAGAATAATAAAAACACATAGGCCTATTTTGCCTTTAAAAACATTCATTTACTTTCTATGCAAAAGGATGAAAAAAGTCTCCATCATGGCTGCAACATTGCATGTCTCCCAGTTAGTAAACAAGTGCTAAGTGAGCGGGATGGAGAATGGGTCTTGGGGAAGTTCCGAAGGAGCGGTTGCTTCCAGATGAAGTGGAGGGAGTCTGCACCGGAGCAGGGTCCGAGTTGCGCTGGGAGAAATGTGCACGGTCGGACAGACTGAGCAAGGAGGGTCGCGCTGGGAGGTGCTATTGCAGGAGGGAAAGGGAAAGGCAGAACCGAGTTTTCAGCTTTCTCTGCCTCAGGTTTGATAAGAGGAGATGAATTCACTTAAGCACGAAGCCAGAGCGAAGTCTCCTTTCTCTCTTTGACCTTTGAACTCTCTCACTATCCCTGTATATGTCAAAACAAGGTTCCCTGGAAAATTCTCCTTTCTGTTATGTTCCCTTGCATAATGATATATACATATCTTTGCTTACAACATAATATATTGATGATACCATTTTGCATTTACAAAATCAAAATGAAAGCAAGCAAGTATGTGTGTGTGTGTGTGTGTGTGTGTGTGTGTGTATTGTTTATAACCTGGCTACTTTAATTCAGAAAGAAGTAAAGAAACTGGAGGACTTTTTATGTCAGAGTAGGGAGAACTATATTGTCCCTACTGAAGCAAAATAACTATCGAGGTACAGTTAGGCATCAGGTGACACAGAGCATACCATGTTTCATAAACTTCATGAAAATCTGGCTACAAGGGGTGGCTATGGAGGCATTTGTCTCCTCAGCAAGCAAAGCTCGGCTCTCCATCCTCAATCAGCTCTGTTACCCAGATGGCCTTAACTGGCAAGAGACACACTCTTGTATATATTGGCTAATGAAAGGTATGGAACAGTTTAATCATTAGTAAGGTGTGTCATTCACAGGACCTTAACCTAAGGAAAATGAAATTAGGAGTGGATGTCTGATGGGGGAAAAAAAAATCTCCTACCTGCACATCCAAGCTGAAAAGAAATGACTTGGGATTTTCTGCTGTTCAGGATTATGTGCACCAGTGAGCGCCTCGATTACTGCTTGTAACCGAGTGTTGACTTAGTTTGTCTGTGAGAAGCCTGGCCCAGCTGCAGGAATATATAGTAATTACAATAGATTTAGGTTATCGGTCAAGGTAAACTCCGAATCAATTATGTATACAAATAAAAGCATTTTATTTCCTGGGTTATGTGGTCAAAATTGCTTTGAAACAAACTCAAGGTGTATTTGGGGTTAATATATATATATGTAAAAAGAATGCTTTAGCAAATACCAGATTGGTGAAAATGAGATAGATTTCATTTTCTCTAAATAATGTAGCTTCATCTGCTAATATGGACCCGTTCAATCTACGATATTTATGACACCTTTTTTTTTTTTTTTTTTTTTTTTTTTGTGAGCGAAGTCCTGTGATTGCATCACCTGAGGATTTATTTAGATGTGATTAAAGGCTAGTTTCAGCTGGACGAGCCCACAGCGTTTGTGGCTCCACTTTGCACCTTAAAACTTGCCTTTGCACCTGCACGAGGCTGAAATGAATCGCAAGTCTGTACATGTGCGTTCCATTATTCATTTTTTATGAGCAGATGTGGCCGATGTGGGCAAAAACTTGATGCATCTTTAATTGAGAAAACCTGTGGAAAAGCTATCCCTACGTCTCTCCTGGGGAACTGATTTAGAACACGACACACCGTGATTTGGAAACTACGAGTCAGACCCAAATGTTGACCAGACAACCTAAACGTGAACACAGGCTGTCAGAAATGAATATTAAGGACATTAATCCTCAAGATTTCCCTTCTTTCAAAATTTCTCTTTGAATAATGCTGTGTCCATTAGCTTTTTTTTTTTTTTTTTAAATGTTCACTCTAAAAATAATATAAACCATCAGGATTAAAGACAGAAAACCCAGTGGCATTTATTGATAGAAAAATAAATTGTATCCCACACTTACTTTTGCAGGCTTCATTCACACAGAAAGAATTTTGGAATTGTGCAATTAAAAGATTCCGTTTCACTAACACCAATTAACATATAGTGAATATGTCTTCAGTCGAAGATACTCCTCTATGAGCAGTGAAAGTAGAAGGGAATGAGATACAGACTTGAACATAGAGAAATACATATTTCAGAAGAGCACAGTTTATAAAGCTTGGCTTTTCTAGAGCTAATGCTATGGCTCCTGCTCACATCTGCTCAAATTGTATATGTGACTGAAAATTAGATTATTTGTTCCCAAAAGCTAATGCTATGCGTATGTAAGCCAGTGGCAGTGGTGGGCACTGGGGAGACAATGAGGAATAAGCCCTTAAGGAGTTACTAATCCAATGAAGGAGAATGGAGTGGTTTGTACGAGGAAAAATTGTGCGAGGGACGGATGGAAACCATAAGAAAACCACCCACCTTAGCGCTGGGGAATCCGAGGCAGAAAATGACATCCACAGTCGGACCTGAAAGGTAAGTTGGTGTTAGGAAGTTTGGAGAAAGCATGGAAAAGGAGAAGTAGGGAGAGGAAGAAGCATGTGAAAGACACGGAGGTGGGACAATATGGTGACTTAGAGGAAGAGGTTCATCATTCACGTGCATTGAGTGGGACATACCAGGAGGAGATGAGGTTGGAGAGAGAATAATTACAGCCGATAGTATGTACTACGATGTGCCAGATGGTATTCTAAAAACATTGGAGAATTCACCTCATTCTGTCTTTATCATAATCTTATGAAGAGATTCCCTGTTTTAAAAATGAGAACTCTGTGGCTTAGAGAAATCCCTTGCCTCAGGCCTCCAGCCATGAGATGACAGAATTCAAACCTAGGCTTTTGGATGCATTTCCTTGGCTTCTAAGGCACAAGTTGAGGCATGTTGAAGGGTTCGTGTTTGGCCTACAGAACAAATGGCAGCCATTGAGGAACTTTGGGTAACTCTTGAATTTTAACACAGGGAAAAAGAAGACTAAATGAAAGATTGGAGGGGAATGATCATGCAACCAGGAGGAATGTCCAGGGGGCTGGTTGTATTCCAAAGAAAGATAGGAGTGCAACTAAGACCGTGGCAGAGGGATGGAGAAAATTAGAAAATTGTAAGTGACACGAAGGAGGCAAGAGGCAGCATTGACAGAAATCGTTGAAGGAAGTGTTTGGGGAATAAGTTACTAGTAGAGTGGCCGAGTTACTGGATATGGAGAAATATTGGCATATCAAGTGTTATGTACTCGAAAAGGACTTTCCAGGGCCTGCTCTTCCACATGAATCTTTCACCATGAAGGTGAGAAGTAGATGCTTACTTGTATTTCCCGAGTTTTTACTGCATTCTCCATGCTGTCCATCGTACTGTGTGGTCTTTCCCACTTGACTCAGGCTCATGGAGGCTCCCTTGTACACTCAGTATCTCCAGAAGCTAACAGATGTTTGTTTAGATATTTATTGAATGGGCATCAGGAGATAATGGAAAGTAAAATCTATGTCATATCTGCTACCTAAGAAAGAAAAAGAAAGAATTGGAATTACTAGAAAATAGGCATTCTTATCTGTTCTTTTTCATAAAGCATCGGTTTAGGAAAAGAAGGACAAGCAATGACTAGCTACAAATATTGTATTGAGGAATAAAATTTTCCTTTTTGGGTCATGGCTTAAAATATTATAAGATGGGGTCTTTTCTTGAGGATAAACTGCATCTTATCTCTCTATATCAAACCCTAATATGCAAATAGACTGAACAGTGGAACAACCAACCAATCAACAAGTGGTCTCTATGACATGCACTGACCACCAGGGGATGTGTGAGGAACATGGTGGGTGTTGGCTGAGGTGGGATGGTGGAGCAGGTGAGCAGGGACACCAGGTCAAGGTGGGGTGCCAGTTGCTGTCATTGGGGCGAGCCTCTGGTGGTTATTGAAAATTCTTTGCTCCCAGGCACCACTGTCCTGCCAGGCATTCAAACTCACTGCTGGCTCCAGCCCTGCTCGCACCCACAGCCAGCACTGGAGCAGTCGTTCACACCAGCTGCTGGTGCCTAGCGCCAGTTCTAATCACTCAGTGCTATTAGTGGGTGCAAGTGATGGCTGCTGACCCTGATCACCCCTGAGGGCTTTTCCACCTCCTCCTGAGGGGTGATCGGGCAGCAGCTGCCACTCACACTCACTGATAGTGCTGGCCCCACACACCCCTGCTGCTGATGCCGGACCCAATTGCTCCGTGCCATCAGCGGGTGTGAGCAGGGCTGTCACCACCAGTGCATGGGAGCTGCAGTGGCAGGGGTGGGGCTGCCAGCCAACAGAGGACTGGTGGCTTCAGCGTGAGGGGGTGGGTGGGAGCACAGAGGATGGGCCAAGACCAGGCCCTGTGCCCACCACAGCCTCGCAGCCCACAGTTCCTTTCAAGGTACATGAATTCGTGCACTGCGCCCCTAGTATGTTTATAAAGAGATTATTCATTTTATCAAAATCCCTTCAACATAAAAATTCACTGGCCAGAGAGAGGAAAACTTTAAAAAATATTATTATGGAAAACACTGGGAATGGCATGATAAGAGGATAAGAATGGAGGAAGTAGCAAGGATGATATATTTAGAAATGGGGTCTGGACAGTGGGACTGGAGAATGTGGGAATGTACATGAGAAGCTAAGTGAGATTGTGTTGAGCCCTATGGCAGAACACAAGCAACACCTTACAGGAATCAGCATTGGTTTGATGATGCCAAGCTCAGCTTTGTCTCCTTCCGTTAGGCATGTTCTCTGAGCTTAAGACTTTAAGAATTATTTCAACCTAGAAGTGGGGCAACATCACTGATCAGATGTTCAATTCCATTGTTGGTTGGAATCTTACTCGACTTCTCTCATCTCCCACCTTTTAACTCCTAATTACCCTTTTGTATCACCTGAATATATTATGCATATCTTCTTACAGCCTCTTCACCTGATTGTATATTTAAAATTAAGTTCCTTTTATGGGTGGAGCAAAATTACTCAGGGACTGTGTATCATTTCTTTCTGTCTTCCTAACACTTCACATGGAGTCATGCACATACAACACATTTGAAAACGATTAAATTATATAGTAGACAAACGAGATATAATAATTCTATAGTCATTTTGTAAGGGGGATGGATTCACATAACAAATGGGAGGGTCTTTTATTTGCTGCCTTTTTGTCAACTTGAAGACAGTATAAATGATGACTGTCGGAATTGATATAATAGAAGAGATACATTAATCCACATTTGAAAAAAAGAAAGCCATAAGTGGGCCACGGTGAAAGTACAGCCTGTTGGGGGAAGGGAAGAGAAACTTTGGGGTGGGGGGAGACTAAGAGAGAGGAGGTGGATGCTGTGGGCCCAACGTGGAAGAAAAACAAGAGATTTTGAAGTAAATTTTCATTCCCTGAGTTATGGAAAGACCTTCTATTTTTTAAATTTATTTTTAATTATTAATATTAATCAATATTTTATTGATTTTTTACAGAGAGGAAGGGAGAGGGACAGAGAGTTAGAAACATCAATGTGAGAGAAACATCCATCAGCTGCCTCCTGCACACCCCCTACTGAGGATGTGCCCGCAACCAAGGTACATGCCCTTGACCGGTATCAAACCTGGGACCCTTCAGTCCGCAGGCCGATGACGCTCTATCCACTGAGCCAAACCGGTCAGGGAAGGCCTTCTATTTTTTAAAATAAATATTGAATAAAATACTCATTCCTTAGAGGTCTCTAGTAGAGATGTGCTGGGTGGGCGGGACTAAGAGGAAGGGCTGACTCCTGGTCATGGTGGCAACAAGAGAAGCTTCCTGAAGCGTGCACCTGCCTTAGCATTGGGAAGGAATGTGAGAAAGGAAGAAAGGTGAAAATCACATTGAAGAAAATTGGGGTTTTGTCACAAGGGCAAAATACCAGTGTAGCCAGATAAAGAGGACAAACCACCTCCTGTGCAGGCCTGAGCAGGGACAGGGCCCAGCAATGCAGTGGAGAACACCACAGGGCTCTGACTCAACATTCAAACTCTATGAGCATCAGTGTACCCAACATGTAAATGTGAGGCACTAAAATGTTAACTATGTTACCAGATGGGAACATACAGAACATGGGTGCCTGGGACATAGCATATGCTCAAATATTATTTCTTTTCCTGAAGCTTTATCTCTTCAGATGGTTGCTGAAATGTCTATTCATGTCTAAAAAGTGGAAAGGTAAAGAGAGTGATGGGACCTAACTTAAAACGGGGAAAATTTTGTTTTAATATGTGAGAAGGTTTGCATCATCTTAAAGTTCCCAGTTGTTAGTGAATGGAAATGCTGGTTATAATCAGACATGTGCCTGAAGTATTGTAAAAGGAAGGTACAGATTCTTCAAAGCAAGGTAGTTCCCAGACAACATAAGCCTGAGGGTATGGTCCTAATACTAGATCATAATCACCGTCACCACCACCATCACCTTCATCATCATTACCATCATCATAATCACATCATCATAATCATCACCACCACCACCCATTGCTCTTCTGACTTGTCTCTTGGCTTCTGGGATGGTAGAAAGTTGTTCCAAGATTTTTTTAAATTACACTGTGTGATACAATGGCTACAATTTAATAATGCACTAAGTACAGTTTTGTTCCCTTCATCTTTGCCACCACCAAAGATCACCTACCTGAGTGTGCGGATCTTTTGCAGAACGTCCTTATATCACTGGTAGCCTCTTTGCTGACCATAAGGAGATAGTCATTGTCAGAGATCGAGGTGCATTCAAAAGGCCAGAACATGTCTGTATTGCTTTAATGGTCCTTTTATCTATCTCCCCGTGGGACTAATAGGATTAGAAACTAGACTGAACACCACAGAGCTCATCCTTTCTATGCAGTTCCTTCCAGGAAACTGCTTTATTCCTATTTCCAGACAGCCAGAGTTGCATGAGATGATTTGACTTAAGTCATATCATTTCTAAGCTTCTAAACTAACAGGTTTGATCCCACTGCTTGACC
Organism: Pipistrellus hanaki; assembly: GCF_964339955.1. Classification (NCBI taxonomy): domain Eukaryota; kingdom Metazoa; phylum Chordata; class Mammalia; order Chiroptera; family Vespertilionidae; genus Pipistrellus; species Pipistrellus hanaki. The sequence goes on from NC_140519.1 coordinate 11,221,817, forward strand.
CACTAAAAGGGAAGATGAGTTAAGAAGGCTGGGAGCCTCCCAAGAAGAATTTCAAACTCTACAATTGCAACTGATCCAAATGAAAACGAAAAAGGGGAAGATAATATATAGAAATAGTTACAGCTGCACAGAGAGCAATTTACTAAGACATCATATTAAAAAGATTGGTAGAAAGATGGGTTGGATGACAGTGACCTAGGGAGGTACATTAGAGTAACATTAGGATGTACATTATAGCAACACAGAACAATATAAGATGCACCATGAGAACTGTAATAAGAAAAATATATAGACAACAAAAATGCATAGAACAACTGTAGAGGCACCAAAAAGGCTGTTTTATTTTTTGTTTTTTGTTACTTTGTTCAAGGCATGACTATAGAGCAAAGCTGTAATGTGGAGTTGAAGAAAGTAGATATGCTCAACCATTTCCATTTGTTTTTTATGTCAAAAGGGGATAAGTTTTAGATGAAGATGTTTAGAACAAGAAATATGAAATCTTGGTTGAGTGAAATGACTATTAAGAGACTGGTACTGCCTGGCTGGTGTGGCTCTGTGGTTGAATGATGACCCATGCAACAGGAAGTCACTGGTTTGATTCTCAGTCAGGGCACATGCCCGGGTTGAAAGCTCAATCCCTGGTGAGGGCCATGCAGGGGGCAGCCAATCAATGCTTCTCTCTCATCGATGTTTCTGTCTTTCTCTATCTCTTCCTTTCTCTCTCTAAGAAAATAAATAAAAACATATATGTTAAGAGACTAGTATGGTACTTAGGTCTTTTGACTAGGAGACTATACTATTATTGAAGCTCAGATGCTGTAAGGACTTGCATATGCACTTGAATTTTTCTCAGTGATCTCATAGGAACTAAAAAGAAATATGCCAAGAGAGCAGACAGGCACCCTGCTGCCCACTTTTTCATTGAGGGGAAGCTGGAGGCGACATATAAATCAGTAAGCATGGCTTCAGTGCTGGGCAAAATTCTAGGATGGCTTGTCATATAGGTATTAAGATTAAGGGTATTAAGATTGGAACAATACTTGTCTGAATTCATCGTGTGCTATATTCCAGGTTAGCCTTAATATTTTGATTAATTAGATAGATGAGATTCAAGAAATGTATAGCATAATATTTGGATGTTAACAAGAAATTTGAATAAGTTTTTCACTACACCCTTTGGAAGAAAGTAGAGAAATAAGGGCTATGTGGTAGGAAAATAACATGATAAATTTGTATGCTTTTGAGAAATGTGCTGGGTGCCAATTCCAGCATTCATAATTACAAGAGTTTTATCAAAAGGTTAATGAAACTTGGGGCTCAACAAGGGCTGAGTCACATATGTAATTACCTGTTGGAGTAGCTAATAGGCACTTCCCCCAAACCTGAATAGGATTATTGTTTGCTGCCAGACAGCTCAGCGCATCTTAATCTACATGTTATTGCCTCCTGTTGGCCAAACACCTGAACAATCTGACAATGCTTCTGTACCCCCCTACCCTTTGAAGTGTATTATCTCCACCTTACCTTTGGACAAATTGTGTTAATAAAAAGCAAGGGTCCTGAGTCAAGGGAGATCTTTAGCTCCTTTAGCTGAAGCTCCTCTGACTCCTAATGCCTTTCAAAACTATCTTTCATCTTTGGACTCCTATTTAATCTACACATAGTCTTTCTCCGGATTGCTCCACCCTTCTTAGTGCTGGGAAAAGAACCCCAGCAGAAATGTATACAGTGGGCTGGGTCACAAGTATCTTCAGGACAGGGAATATCTTTTATTTATCATGATACACCAGCAGGGAGCACATAGTGTATGCTCCAAAAATGGTAATATCTGTCAGAGTGAAGGGATAAATATGGAATAGACCCATTCATTATTAGTTTATTTTCTGAGTATTTTTTAATAGGGATCGTGTGAAGAGAAACCTTGCATGGTGGCTTCCGTTAAGGGTCCATGAATACTTCTGGATTAAATACTTGCTGACAGTGATAAGGTTGGCTCTGAATCTACTTTTTGTTTTGAAACACACTAATGATTATTATCAGTTAGACCGAAACATCTGTGTCAACATTGCAGGTAATTATACCTGTAAGGCACAGAAAGTAGACATTCAATGCTTGCTATATTCTTAAAATATTTTGAGTGTGCAGGTCTTTTGCAGAACTACTTCACAAAAAACTGAAAGTATTAGAGGCATTGTCTTTAGAATTGCAGTTATCTTCTGTATGTGATATGGTGACTAATTTGAGGTTGCATACTTAATGAGCTCAGAATATTTTAACTTAATATATCTAGTTTCATTTTGCAATGAGCAAGGAAACTTTGACCTTACAATGAATGGATCGGAGTTGGCAAGAATTGTGCTTGGTGGTTTTGGGATGCAGATTTCAGCTAATGGACCATGTAATTAAGATGACCAATTGCTAATGCAGTTGGAGAAATGCCAAGAACTCTGATACGAAGCCTACCAATTACAGTGCATTTCCCACTACTATCCAAGGGGATTAATAATTCTTTTCATTGGCTTATTGAAATTCTTCAACAAATTTAAGAATATTTCAATTCATAATGGAAGAAATAGTATTATATCTACTGTACAGTAAAATACAGGAAATGAGAGATGCATAGCTCATCTCTAAGTATCTATAATAGTTCTATCTGGTACTTCTTTATGTAATAGTACTTTCATAATTATATTTTATCTCACTGATATTGAGTATATAGAAATGAATTCACAATATATTGATCTTTTTGTCAAGGATTAATAATATAAATAGAGGTGAAAGGTAGAGGATAACATACACTGATGAGTTCTTTTTTTTTCTTTTTCTTTTTTTTTTTTTTTTTTTAGATATACAGTTTCAGTAAGTAAGAAAGAAGATTTCTCATAATTAGAAAATTTTCTTCCCCTTTATTTTCACTGCTTGATCTTCCCTAGGTGCTCCATAGATGTTTTTGGAACAAGATTGAATCATCAATAACAGAGTCCTAGTAAAATTTTATTTTCAAAGGCATAGTTCCAGCATTGACCTAAAACATAAGTGGTTTAGATCTCTAGTGCTAAGCATTGTTCATAATATTTAATTTTGAATCAATGCATGATAATTAAAAGGATGGATAAATACATCCTCTCCTCCTGGAAGTTATTTGTTTTGATAGCTTTGTATGGCTCCGAAAGAAGATGGAAACACATTTAGAGGAATACCAAGCTTTCTGATATCCGGGTGGTTAGAACTTGATATTTACTATTTTTAAAAAAATATATATATTTTATTGATTTTTCACAGAGAGAAAGGGAGAGAGATAGAGAATTAGAAATATCGATGAGAGAGAAACATTGACCAGCTGCCTCCTGCAACCAATGTGCATGCCCTTGATTGGAATCGAACCCGGGACCCTTCAGTCCGCAGGACGACGCTCTATCCACTGAGCCAAACGGATTTCGGCTTGATATTTACTTTTTACTTTGTTTTATATTATCCTCCTTATGTTTAAATATTTAGAAATTAGAAAATAGTTCTTTATGACTTATTTTTGTGGTGTTGGTTTTTTTAAAAATATGAACAGTCCTGTAACATTTACTAAAGAAATACCTTTGTGTTTGCACAGTACACAAAGTGGTGGGAAGCTAGCCAGTTGTAAAAGTTAACATAAATTTGTTTCCTTTAAGCTTTTCCTCAAAAAAACCAATGATGTCAATCAAACTAAAATAAATATATTTTTAAATTCATAGCTGAGTTATTAAGAGAGTAAAGGACATCTTCAAGTTCTGCCTCTTTCTCTAACAACAGTGAATTAAAAAGTGAAGTCAAAATGGCAAGCCACTAGACACAGACAATAGGGTGGTGAAGGCTTGGTCGGGGGGGGGGGAGGGAGGGGAGTGGGAGGGAGCAATAGAGGGAAAAGGGGACATATAAAATACTTTCAACAATAAAGATTTATCTTAAAAAATGGCAAGCCAGCCGAAACCGGTTTGGCTCAGTGGACAGAGCGTCGGCCTACGGAATGAAGGGTCCCAGGTTCGATTCCGGTCAAGGGCATGCACCTTGGTTGCGGGCACATCCCCAGTAGGGGGTGTACAAGAGGCAGCTAATCGATGATTCTCTCTCATTGATGTTTCTAACTCTCCATCCTTCTCCCTTCCTCTCTGTAAAAAATCAATAGAATATATTTTTTAAAAAATGGCAAGCCACTATGAAATCTGGCGCTTTCCTTTGGGCCCAGGAAGGGAAGACCCAATCATGTCCCAACCAGAGATTTTGTGGAATACCGGTAAAGTATGGCTCAGGATATTAGGTCTTGGGCCTGTACAGTTGGGGGATGTGAAGAGAATTTTTATAAAATCTTGCTTCACCAAAGGGATATACACCCGGTGAAAGCACAGGATGGAAAAATCTGCTCGCCAGATATGGAAACAGACATGACAATCTGTCTGTTTGGCCAGAGCAACAGATGGGGGAATGAAGTGGGTCCTTGAACGTGTGCCATAGGCTTGCCTCACACACCCCTCAGTCTTGGCTTCTACTTTATGTTACCTGGGTAGTCAGGGAATCTGGAAGCTGAGAGGTTAAATCACAGTGGTCCCAGCTTGTTGAGATGTCTTGTCTGCAGCAGTAGCCATGAAATTCCTCTCTAGGGGATTCATCCTTAATCTGGTCCCTCCTATTCATCCACAGACTAAATTCAATCAAATATAAATGTACAACTAAAAAATTCAAATACATTGGGTAGAAAACAACAACAAACAAATGTAAACCCTGAGGACAATCAGGTATTGAGTCATTGCTTATATGATATTAAATAAGAAAATATAAAATATATATTCTTAAAAAAGTGACCAAAGAATAAAGGATAAATTAAGTAACCAAATTGAGTTTAAAAAGAAGTAATTGGACATTTGTGTTAGTCAGGAGACTAATAATTTGTATTAGACTAAGCTGAGCCATAGCAAAATGCAACCCTGACAACAAATGTTCCTTTTACTCCTTTAAATCCAGCCAAGAATCAGTTGGCTCTCTGTGGTAACTGTGTTCACTGCAGCAACTTAGACATCCAGGCTGATTGAATGCCATGCTCTGCTATCTCAACATAAGGCCCTCTTCTTGGCTAAGGCTAAGGGACAGCTGAAGGCTGGCAAACAGGCCCATCTGAGATTCTTCTTGGAAGTGACTCACATCATGTGGGCTGAAAAAATGTATGGGAACACAGAATATTTTTCTTCTCCACATTCCTACGACAGAAAAGTGTAATCATTTAAATCAAAACTTCATTTAATGGGTTAAATACAAGATTTAGCAGAAAAGATAAATCGTAAGCTGAGTTAGATGATAATTTGATGATCATATATTACTATGAATAAACTAAGGCAAATTAAGTAAATTAACTGGGAGTTTGTGTCTTTGACCTTCCTTTATTTTTCTCCTCTCCCATCCCCAACTCCACCCAACCACACAGGCCCTGCACCTCTGGTATATACAATTTTGATATATTTTTCTATGAATTTTTTCTAAAGATTCCACGTATATCATTTAGTATTTGTCTTTCTCTGTCTGACTTGTTTTACTTATCATGTTTTCAAGGGCCATCTACATTGTCACAAATGGTAGAATTTTCTTGGTATTTACTTTTTATTTATTATGGCTAATTAATATTCCATTACCCAAATTCTTTTCCCGCTTATCCACTGATGGATATTTAAGTTGTTTTCATGTCTTGGCTATTATAAATAATGCTGCCATGGACACAGGAATGTAGATAACTTTACAAGTTAGTGTTTTTGTTTCCTCTGGATAAAGTCCCAGAAATGGAATTGTTGGATCATATGTAGTTATATTTTTAATTTTTTTGTGGAGCCTCCATACTAGTTTTCATAGTGGCTGCACTAGGGTTCCCTTTTCTCCATATCTTCACCAGCATTTGTTTTTCTCTTGTCTTTTTTAAGATGGTCATTCTATAGGTAGGGGATGATATCTCATTTTGGTTTAAAGTTATGTTTCCCTAATGATTTGTGATGTTGAGAAAATTCCATCTGCTGCTGTTCTTCTGTATATCTTCTTTGAAGATAAGGCTATTCAGGTCCTTTGCCCATTTTCAATTGGGTTATTTTATTTATTTATTTTTTTTGCTGTCCAGGTGTATGAGTTCTTTATATATGTTGGATTTTAACCCTTTATCAGATATACGGTTTGTATTTTTCCCCAGTCCATAGGTTATCTGTCTACTTCGTTGATGGTTTCTCTTGCTACGAAGCTTTTTAGTTTGATGTAATCCCACTTGTTTATTTTGGGCAGGTTCATTTCTTCCACTGTCATAGTCAGGCAGAAGGTAAGACATTTTGTGCTGTTGAGATGTGGGAGGGAGGTTCTATTGAGAAGTTGAAGAAGTTTTTACCTGATGGTTCCTACCAACTGTATTAAGTAGGTGAGTTTCTTTGCTGCCTCTGAAGGGGAAGGGAGAAGGGCTAGGAGCACGAGGAGAAGGTAAGAGATTGAAATTGCTGCGGTGAGAAATGAATGAAGGACCTTAAAGTAAACATGCACAGCCCAAATTCTCCTTTACTGCAACCCAAGGGACTGCCCATCTTTATACTTTCCTCCAAAGTCAAGTTCCTGAAAAGAATAGACCACACTTCCTATTGTGTTTTCTCTCTTCTCACTCCTTCCTCTTCCATTTCACCAAACCTTCCTTCCTTACTGAGCCCCCACTGGCCTCTTTATCCATCACAGGACTGGGCTCACTTCAGTTTTTTACAGTAAAAGTCGCTGTTGCTGTATTTGAAACGGTTCTCCATTGCCCTTCACACTCCACTTTTGTTTCCAAGGCTGTGCTCTTCTCTGTTTATCTTATTTCTTTAGCCAAAGAGTCCCACCTATGGTCTTTATCTGGCTTTTAAAATACTGATGGATGGCTGTGTTCTGTGCTTGAACTTCTCTCCTCTCTTCTGTCCTTGCTTCTCATCGCCGATCCCTCCTCTCTCCTTGCTAGCTATTTCTAATACTGAAGTTACTTATAAAAAGTTGGAGAAGAGAATTCCTTTTTTACTTTTCTTGATTCCTTAAAGTCTTAAGGATAAATATGTTGATAACAACTTTATGATTTAAAATTTCTTCTCATAAAATGGGTTCCTGCTGAAAATGAATCTCTTGTTGTCTAGAGCTCTTAAATTGTTGGGCACTTTCAATTTCTTTTTTGTGCTCTCCTTTTCCTTGCTTTATTACCATGTAAATTAATTAAAATTATTAGAGCGAGTTACTTATCACCTCCATTTAGCTGAGTACATTTTGACTGTTCCCGTCTCCGCTCCCCTGACTGGAATTACTACCACTACTTACCTCTCTCGCCCTAGAAAAAAGGTTTCCCAGGAATGCCTTGCTTGAAGTCAAAACGTCCAGCGGTCCTTATGAGAAGCCTTGCTCTGCCTCACAAATGCCCTCTTTAGACTCTTAACATTTTTTTCTTCTTCTTCTTTTTTTTTTTTATTGATTATGGTCTCACATAATTGTCCTTATTCCCCCATTCCCATCCCAAATCCCTCCCTAGATATGCTACCCCCCACCCCCGTTGTCCATGGCCACTGGCTAGGCCCATATGTATGCACACAAGTCCTTTGGTTGATCTCTTCCCCTTACCCCATATACTCTTACTTTCCCTCTGAGGTTTGAGAGTCTGATCGCTGGTTCTCTTTCTCTGGGTCTGTTTATGTTGTTCATTATTTCCTCTAGATGTGTCATTTTCTTCTTTTTGTTAGCTTGTATCTTTACTAATGTTTTAACTACTCACTGAGGTAATTGAATTTCAAATTGTTTTTATTAGGTTTCTGTAATACTATGGGGAGATACTCTAAATACTATGATAATTATTGCTATTAACATCTGGTGCTGCTTCCCAGGTCGGTTAATGACTTAAGCTCAGTATTGTGTTCATAAATGTATAATAAAATGATCAAAGCTTGCACAGCGGGCGGGCCTGGCTTCCTTTCTCTGGCCCTGGTTGAGTAAGTTGACTGATCCTCATATTGTTTCTTTCTAATCGTGAAATGGATGCTTTGCATTTTTTTTTTCTCCAGATCTCAGCTACATCTAAAGAAAGTGGCGTTCTTGATAAGAGCCATTAAAATTAGAAAGTTGTAGAATTCCTTAGTAATATGTGTCTTAATAATTCAAACTATCATGGCAACAAACAATTAAAACTTTCCTTTGGGACTAAAGATAAAAATCCCAGTTGCTTCTAAAGAAGTTGAACCAGTATATAATGAGAAGAATAATTCAAGTAAATGGGACTGAGTTTCATAGAAAAAAAAAGAAAAAAAGAAAAAGAAGGGCAAAAATGTTTTTAACAAGGAACTTAGTTGTTATTGTATTTGATGATTTCACAGCTTTTATAGTCTCATTTATTAGACCATCTTTTCATTATTCTGAATCAAAACATTCTTATTTTATTTAGTAGGGAAAGGGGTATTAACTTTCTTTCATGACCCCCTTCACCAATTATTCTTCTTTTGTAGAATAAACATAACTGACATCAGATATTATTTTGACTTAAAGGGAATATATGATACCACTGATACTACATGTCACTACTATGATGGAAGCATTTTGGACAAGGTTAATCAAAGAAGAGGTTTATTCATATATATATATATATATATATATATATATATATATAGACATTTTTATATCCCTTGTATCTGATTATGACATGTATAATTTTTCTAGTGAGATAGCCATTTTGTTTTATATAAGCTGGAATGTAAATTTTTTTTATAGTTCATGTAAACTATTTTTTTCTGTGCTTACTGTTAAAATTCCATTGTCTATAGACCATTGGTTCTATATCATTGATTCTAAGATGCCCATTTCTCTTTTTATACATTTAACATCTTTAAAATAAGAATGCACCTTATAGTAGGTGATCTATCATAATTAAATTGTTAGCATGTTTTGGTTTTTTTTCATTCTATGTGGTTCAAAATATAATGTGCTGTGAGGATCAAAATAACTTTCTTCCCACCTTCTAAATTCTTCTAGTTGGGCTAATAATCAGATTCACCGGAGGTGGAGTATCAGGAGGAAATGTCTAGAATTGATCATGGATGTCTATGAAGGGCGCCATAAGAATATGGGGCCCAGAGATGCGAGCACGGGGCCATCGAGGCTTCTATGCCATTTTGGACAAAGGAGAAGTGGGCAAGGGTCTGCGAGTTCTCAGGAAAACTAGGCAATTCACAAATAGACAAGAAAGAAGCAATGGGAACCCAGAAGGAAGTTCCACCAACAGGCTCTGTTAGATTTCTCTCCTTCTGCCACATTCAGTTCATATGATGATGTGAAGGTGATGCTTCCTTCCTTTAAGCAGGTTTTTCCACCTGAATTTCTTTAGTCAGGTGGGGGTGGGAGGGACGGTAAATGGTTCTTTCAGAGTCTTTTGTTTCTTCATAACCAGCTGACAGTCAATATCCCAAAAGGTATATTTTGGGGTGGCAAAACTTCGGTCCTCCTCAGTGCTAGCACACCTCTCACCATTAATAGTGACAGATTCAGCCAAAATCGGTTTGGCTCAGTGGATAGAGCATCGGCCTGTGGACTGAAAGGTCCCAGGTTCGATTCCGGTCAAGGGCATGTACCTTGGTTGGGGGCACATCCCCAGTAGGGGGTGTGCAAGAGGCAGCTCATCAATGATTCTCTTTCATTGATGTTTCTAACTCTCTGTCCCTCTCTCTTCCTCTCTGTAAAAAAAAAAAAAAAAAAAAAAAAAAAAATCAGTAAAATATATTTTAAAATAGTGACAGAGTCAACATAATATGAAGTATTGAGACCACCGCTCAGAGGGTAGCCTGCTTTGGCAGAGACTGCCTCTGGTCCTGCAATAATCATTTTCCATCTTTTCCAAAATTGTGGCTAGACATAGAGACAAAAAGCTAATGTTTGCCAGACCACCCTTTCCAGATTAGAATAAACATTTATTGGTTTGCCAGGATTGCCTTAAGGAAATACTACAAACGGAGCAGGTTGGACAATGGAGCTTTATTGTTCCATAGTTCTAGCAGCTGGAGGTCCGAGATGAAAGCATCAGGTGGGCCAGGCTTCCCCTGAAAGTGCCGGAGAAACATGTGCTCCAGGCCTCTCTCCTGGCATCCGGGCATTCCTGGGCTCACCTGGCCTGGTCTCCCAGTGTTCACACCTGTTTCTGCATGCCATTCATTAGGACTTCCCCATATTGAATCGGGGGCCCACCTACTCCAGTGTGACTTCAACTTAACTAATTACAGCTTCAAGGGCACCATTTCCTTCAAGATATGCAGGATTAGAATGCCAACATAGGAATTTTGAGGGACACAATTGAACCCATAATTTTGAGGCATAGGGTTCATGGGCCTGGGGCAAAAAAAAAAAAAAAAAAAGGAACGAAAAAGGCAAATATTCAATATAGAGTAAGGAAAGATTTATTGGTTGGGAAGACCAGGTTTGAAAAGATGGAGTACCTTATGACCTCTGCAAATCCCTCTTAAGAGAAGCCAGAATTCAGGCATCTTTTGTGGCCAAGGGAAGGGAGGAGGGGAGAGGCAAGAGGTGGGTGTGGTTTTTCCACCTGAATTTCTTTAGTCAGGTAGGGGTGGGGGGACGGTAAACGGTTCTTTCAGAGTCTTTTGTTTCTTAATAACCAGCTGAAAGTCAATATCCCAACAGGTAGACAGCTGGGCATGAAAGTGACCCAAGGAAGCGCTGGAAAATTCTAAATCCCTTTTCCTGGTTCAGTCTGTTGACTCCCCGCTGATCTGAATACAGTTCTGCAGACGTTTGTGATCTCTGACGAACTGTCATTACTTTGTGCATATTTCCTCACCTCTTTGGGCAAGATTCCCTCTGACCAGGGGTTGCTCAACCCTCAAGCAGAATTCCTCCAGTTATCTGGTATTTCTGAGGTAGCAGCGGTTAACCTGAAGGCCCTGGGAGAAATGCAGGTTAGAATCCAGAGGGAGCAAGCATTTCACCCCTTTGCACATTCTGGTCAATGAGAAGTCAGCAAATCTGTCAGCTCACAGAGCTTTCCTTAAGACAGAGTTTCATGTATTCCTCACTGCTTACTCTTCTTAGATTATTGCTCCTTGGAAGAGAGAGATTGCCTTAGAGTCAGAGGATGAAGGCCACCGTCCAGGAATGTGTGAGCAGGGACCTATACAGATCATGGGCTCCTAAAAACTATAGAGAGCACAGCTGCCATGCCAGCCTGTGGTTCAAGCCACTGTCCTTGGGAAGTTTTCTGTTACTCTTAACCAAACTTTCCCAAGACCAGTTAGAGTCTCGGCTTTATCACTTGCTGGCTTTGGGCCATTCACATGTGTCCTGAACTTTATAGACTTAATTTTCCCATCTGTAAAAAACAAAACAAAAAACCATATATACTCAGTATTGGCATTACAAGTTCCACTGTAGGCATAGCATTTAGCATAGTACCGACACATATGGGGTTGTTATTATTAAGAAGATTTTCATTTAAGTGGAAGAGGAGAATAAATATTCACCAAGGGCCTTTTGATTCTCTATTTTTATTTTATTGAAGCAAGATTGTAAGTACTGGGAGGAATAGATGCTGTAAGAGTATTTGTATATTTATGTGTCCTTTCAACAAGCCTTTATGCCACATCTCCCCTGCACCAGGCACTGTACTGGGCAATGGACACTGGGCAGTGAACATAAACAAATAGTTCCCGTTTCTGACCTCAGGAGGCTCGCACTGAGTATACAAGCGGCAGAAGAAAAGTAATATTGGTGATGGCGGTGATGTTACACACCTGACACGTGGCCTCGTGTATCATGGACTGTGTGAAATTGTGCACCTGTGGAGCTGTGAGAGAAAGGGCACCTGCTCGACAGAATCACCCTGGGCCACAGACGTGGTGACATGGACAGGCCGTTGTCACTCAGTGAAAGTGGCTCGCCAGCACAGCTCCCGTCTGACCTGCTGCTTTTCAATTAGTATTTGTTCTGATTTTCTTGTCCACATTAATGACACTTATAACAATAAAAAAATGAGTGAAGCACATAACATTTATACCCTTAAATACATGTTTCAATTTTTTAAAACTTAAAAAATAAAGCTATATTATTATTATTGAAACCAACAATTACAACTTTTCATCAGTGTTTTATTCTGAATTATATTCCATCAATGCTTGTCTTTGAATAAATAGCTGTCTGTCTCTAACTTTAGAGCTCATTATTTTTGCTATTTGCCTTTTCCTTCCATTAGAGACTTTTTTTTTTTCTTGTCGTCTTGTGTTTTCTCAGCAGGAATACTATTTTAATGGATTCCTCTGTGTTTATGTTCTGCCTCTGGAATTGACATAATTATGCTTGTGTTTTTAATGGGAGAATTATTCAATGTAAGGAAGGTTTCATCTTGATAAAACTAGACCTTGTCTTTGACCATTTCACAATGAGTAATAAAGGTTTAGGTTATCATTTATCAGACCCTGAAACTCTAGGAATGGATTTGTCATAAGATTTATAATTTCAGAAATTTATTTAAATTGTCTATATTAAAATACTTCTTAGTTAGTAAAAATGAAATTGGTTGATCTTTCCAAGAGTGTTATAGAATCTGAAAACTCCAAAAAGATAAACCCCCTTAGTGACAGACAGACTAGTGGAAGACTGAACACCTGTGGCTTTGTTGATACATAGTGTCTAATCCTATATAATAAAAGCATAATATGCTAAGTGTCTGACAAATTGGTCAACTGTTCGGTTGACCACTCAACCAGTCACTATGACATGCACTGATTACCAGGGGTCAGACGCGCCAACCAGTAGGTTAGCTTGCTGCTGGGATTTGGCTGGTTGGGCCTGGGTGAGAGGGCAGGCATGCCCCAGAGCCCTCTTGCAGTCCCTCCCCAGCCAGCCAACCTCCTGTGGTCCCTCCCCAGCTGGCTGGCCCCATGGGTCCTGATCAGTCCGATCGCCAGCCAGGCTGAGCGACCCCACCCATGCACAGATTCATGCACTGGGCCTCTAGTAGTAAATAACATATCATGCAATAGAAGAACTGCCATGTTTACCTTTATGTCTTCTTTAGTGTATTTGGGGCCAGTGTTGATCATCTGGATTGGGCTCTTCTCAGCTACACCTTTTTTCAGAGCCTAAATATTTATAGAATGTGTTCTATGCACCACACCAGTTACAATAGCTAACCTTGTTCTCCCAATATAGAGGATATTTAGATAAGATCGAAATTTGTGCCAAGATTTTTATGATTTGTAACTACTTCTAGTAAATGTACTGTCAAAATCAAGTGATTATTATGTAATCCTCATGTATTACACAAGCCTCTTAGTAACCACAAAGCCAAAGCTTATAGTAAATACATCAAAGATAAAGAAAAAGAAGTTTAAGCATGTCACTCGAGAAAGTCATCAAACCACAAGGTAAGAGAGAGAGAGAAGAAGAAACAGACAAGAACTACAAAAACAGCCAGGAAACAATGTGCAAAAAGGCAATAAGGCCATACTTATCAGTAGTTACTTTAAATGTAAATGGACCAAATCCTCCAGTCAACAGACATAGAATGGCTGACTGGATTACAAAAACAGGTCCCATCTATATGTTGCCTACGATGGACTCATTTTACATGTCATTACACACAGCCTGAAAGTGAAGGAATAGAAAAAGTTGCCACATGCAAATGAAAACAAACAAACAAACAAAAAAAGGTGGAATAGCTAAATTTACACAGACTATAATAAAACATACTGTAATAAGAGCAAAAGAAGGGCATTACATAATGATAAAAATTTAACAAGAAGTTATAATGCTTATAAATATTTATGTGCCACAAATAGGAACACTTAAATATATACAGCAAATATTAACAAACCTAAAAGTAGAAATAGACAAAAAGTTGGAATAACCAGTAAAGAAGTGTTCTTAACTTGATACTCAAGAAAAACCTGATCTGAAGAAATATGAAAACACTGGTTGTTAGAGGAGACAAGGACAGTTTATGGATGGGAGATTTTATTTTATTATTTTTTAAAATGAGAGTCACTAATTGTATATATTAAAAAAAATAAGAGTACTAAGTTATACTTATGCATTTTGGAGTATAAAGGAAGAACTTGATGATGCAGTCTGAGAGGATAATCTCAAGGTCATTCTTGTGCAGTGGGCTGGGAGGGAATCCTGAGCACTTGGGTGGGAAGTGGGCATTCCTTTCAGTCCAGAGGGTGGGAGCCGAGTCCACCAGTACAGATGCAGGTAAATTAATAGTTTTGTTCATAAGCAAAATAAAGACCTCTTCCTCGTTTTCCTCCTGTTTCCTGTTTTATTCCTTCCCAGATAGCGAGAGGAACATTTGAATTGTTTACCACGATGCCCTGGCGATTTCCAAACTTCTAAATGCACTAATTAAAGCTTTTCCCAGAGTAGGAATTTCATTTTAATGTAAATGCTGACACACTGAGTAGAGTTTATATTTTGGTTTCAAAGGTTTGAAGAAAAATGTCTTGCATGAACTATGAGTTCTGTGAGAGGGAACACACCCAGCACTGAGCAATTTCATGACTCATTGGTCTCTGCTGTCACACGTGAGGAAGTTTCTTAGATTATATCTGAAGCACTGCTCTGTAGCATTCTGGTCATGTTTGCATGCCCACAGGGAAGCATTACATTTTTATAACATACGAAAAGAAAACAGAAATTGCTTTAAAAAGAGCACAAATGTATTTTTTTTTTTATTCTGAGAGAATAAGATTCTCAAAAAATGTCAATCTCACTGTTACCTTGGTACAAAATTCTGATATGCCAGAAAAAGCAAACTTGAATTTTAGTGCCATTCTTCATTTGATTAACATGGTACTGAGAGATCTGAATTTCATCTATTCTAAGAGATCTGAATTTCATTTGCCATTTGAATGAATTATAATGCTAATTAGTGTAGAAATAATAAAATTCAGTACACTATTGAATTTTTAAATCCCATTTCTTAAATAATTAAGTACAGAATATCACTTTTATTTTACTTTATTTAATTTTAATTTAAAATCTCCACCCATAAATACAGAGAACATTTTATTTTAGACTCAGGTCACCTGAATCCTCCTTCTTGACTACCTAGGCTATCATTGTTTACTATTGCTAACTTCATTTCCTATAACATTTTGCATACCAAATTTTAAACAAACTACAGCAAGGTAACATTTTTTGGAAATTGCAGGGTCAACTCAAACTTGTCAGCTTCTGTTCCCTAAATTCAGTTATCAGAGTGATACGTCAGGTGTTCTCTCCTTTATTCAGTTCACCCAGACAGCAAATATTGGCCCCTAGAATGGCAATAGTAAGCACACACACGGGAATATCATGGCTGACACCCCTGACCTAATGAACCCATTGTTTATTGGAGGAGATAGATGTTGGACTAACAAGCTCAAGGATGCTGAGTGAGGATGAACGGAGAACGTTTTGTGGAAGAACAAGCCTCGCCTAGCTCCCTGGACCCAGAGGAAAGATGGAAGCAATCAGATGCTAGAAGCATGAGCATTGTCCAACCAATCCTTGATCTGAATTTTCAAACATCACTTTGTACATTCTTGGCTGGGGAAACATACCACTTGCATAATTTTATACAATGAGGGTATCCTGGAGGCTGGGCCTGAGTAGATTAATAACAAGTTCACGGAGCAAAAATCACCCTGATTTATAAATGATTACAGCCTATTTAGTTCAAGCTGATAATGAAACTTTATCTACAGTTGGCCAAATCGCTTGGGTCTAGAAATAGCTGTAGGTCTCCAAACAAATCATTTCTAATTTTTATGTGGTAAATGTAATGACAGGCTGAGAAGTCGCTTCTAAATGAACAATGTCAGAAGATGTATCAGTGTTTCTAATTTGGATTCTTTTTTTTCATTTGGCCGATAAACATTTTCAATGGAGATGATGAAATCAGTGCAGACAAGGCTGCGTTTATTTAAAAAGAGGAATGGAAAGCATGCTTTTTAAACCAGTGATTGGCAAATGAAGTCAAGGTTTAAAAGCTCTGGCTGTGGCCTGACTGACTTAGAGGTAGAGATATCTAAAACTTGGGAGACTGACTGTTAAACTAAAAAAAAAAGAAAAAAATTTAAAATTGATTGTAGGATAAAGCTTGATAGCTTCCCTTTAATCAGTATCAAAATACAGAAACCTCAGAGGGGAGGGACAGGGGATAGATTAACCAAAGAACTTAGATGAATATGTGCATAACCCATGGTCACAGATACAGGTAATTTTTTAAAAAAGATACAAAAACCCTTTGCACTGTTCCACAAGAAAATTCTTTTTTTAAAAAAATATATTTTATTGATTTTTCAGAGAGGAAGAGAGAGGGATAGAGAGTTAGAAACATCGATGAAAGAGAAACATCAATCAGCTGCCTCCTGCACACCCCCTACTGGGGATGTGCCCGCAACCAAGGTACATGCCCTTGACTGGAATCGAACCTGGGACCTTTTAGTCCACAGGCCGAAGCTCTATCCACTGAGCCAAACTGGTTTCGGCCACAAGAAAATTCTTGATGTGGCCCCTGCATAAAGAGAAAATTGTACAAAACTTCACATTTTAGTGAAGCAATGTAGATAGTTATATCTTATACATGACAGAAGAAATCACTTTGAAATTTATTCAAAAAATTCAATTTGCCAAATGGCTGTACTGATAATTTTTTTTCATTAAATCTTTATTGTTAAGATTGCTACAGTTGTTCGTCTTTTTTTACCCCCATAGCTCCCCTCCACCTGGTTCCCACCCCATCCCATACCCTTAACATCCCCCCTCCCCCCACTGTCCTCATCCATAGGAGTATGATTTTAGTCCAGTCTCTTCCTGCACCCCACACCCCTTTCCCCCCGAGGATTGTCAGTCCACTCCCTTTCTATGCCTCTGATTCTATTATATTCACCAGATTATTCTGTTCATCAGATTTTTTTATTCACTTGATTTTTAGATTCACTTGATAGATATGTTGATAGATATGCATTTGTTGTTCATAATTTTTATCTTTACCTTTTTCTTCTTCCTCTTAAAGAATACCTTTCAAGCATTTCATATAATACTGGTTTGGTGGTGATGAACTCCTTTAGCTTTTTCTTATCTGAAGCTCTTTATCTGACCTTCAATTCTGAATGATAGCTTTTCTGGGTAGAGTAATCTTGGTTGTAGGTTTTTTGCTATTCATCACTTTGAATATTTCTTGCCACTCCCATCTGGCCTGCATAGTTTCTGTTGAGAAATCAGCTGACAATTGTATGGGTGCTCCCTTGTAGGTAACTAACTTTTTCTATTGTGGCTTTTATAGTCTCTCTTTGTCTTTTGCTCTTGGCATTTTAATTATGATGTGTCTTGGTGTGGTCCTCTTTGGATTCCTTTTGTTTGGGGTTGTCTGCACTTCCTGGACTTGTAAGTCTATTTCTTTCACCAGGTGGGGGAAGTTTTCTGTCATTATTTCTTCAAATAGGTTTTCAGTGTCTTGCTCTCTCTCTTCTTCTGGCACCCACATAATTCAGATGTTGGTACACTTGAAGTTGTCCCAGAGGCTCCTTACACTATCCTGATATTTTTGGATTCTTTTTTCTTTTTTCTTTTCTGGTTGGGTGTTTTTTGCTTCTTTGTATTTCAAATATTTGACTTGATTCTTGCAATCCTTTAGTCTGCTGTTGGATCTCTGTATATTATTCTTTATTTCAATCAGTGTATGCTTAATTTCTAGTTGGTCCTGTTTCATATCCTTGAGGGTCTCACTAAATTTATCAGCCTTTTCTAGAAAATTCTGGAAAAACCTTTTAACTGTGGTTTTGAATTCTATATCCAGTAGTTTGCTTTCCTCCATTTCTTTCATCTGTGACCTGTTTCTTTGTCTCTGCATTTTGGCTGCTTCCCTGAGTTGATAGAATGGCTCTGTGTGCTAGGTGTCCTATAAGGCCCAGTGGCTCAGCCTCTCCAGGTACTTGAGGTAGACACTCTTGGTGCACTCATTTGTGGGCTGTGCGCACAGTTTTGTTGTAGTTAAGCCTTGATTGTTGTTGGTATCACTGGATGAATTGACCCTCTAGGCTAATTGGCTGTGAGGATCAGCTGTGTCTACGCTGGGAGAACTTCTGTGCTGGAGACACTTTTATTTATTTATTTATTTATTTATTTATTTATTTATTAACTAGTTAATATAGTGAAGAGAGTGGTATTTATGCACTTGGAGCAGGCGGTTGGAAATTAGGTCTATAAGTATGGTGAGAGTTTTAGCAGGGAGCATTCTGAAAGAATAGGGAAAAACTAAAGCTGGAAAGGGCTAAGATAAACAGGAGACAAAAAGGGTAAAAGTTAGTAAGAGTGATGGTGTAAAGGTCAAGTGAGATCGGGTTGAACGATGCTATAGTAGAGATTAAAATAGAATGAAGACTAATAAAATGGTACTGAAAAAATAGGAAAAAAAAAGAAAAGAAAAAGGAAATAAAAAATGCAAAATAGCAGCAGTAATAATAATGATTGAAATTGAAAAATGTAATAATTGAAAAGGTAAAACCAAGTAAGGAAAAAAGAAAAAAATTCGCTTCTTAAGTAAAAGATGTAAAAAATGAAAATAAAATATAGAAAAATTAGCATAAAAATGTGCAGTAGAGGTCATTTACTTCCTCTGTTATTCTATTTGGCATGCCTGTTTCTTGGTCCAGATAGTATTGCAGTTCCCAGCGTTCCACTGCACCTCAGTTTTGTAAGCTAGTCCTTAATTTTAAGTAGGCTATTTCTTAGTTATTTGTGTCTGTTTATTTTTAATTATTTAAAAGTAATAAAATTAAAAAAAAGGAAAGGAAAAAAGGGGCACAAAAAACAAAAACAAAAACAAGTCAGTTTGTAATTCAGCCCCAGGTGGCAGTGGTTCTGGTTTGACTTCCCAGTCTTTTTGGCTGCTCTAGCCTTCTTTCTCTATGGCTCTATGTTTTGTCCCGGTAGGCTGCCTGGGTGCCGGCTCCCAGACTGTCTCTTCTCGCTCTGATCCCCCTTTCCAGGAAGGCAATTTTCCTCTGCAGTCTCCCAGGATATGCCAAACTGGGCGGTCCTTCCTAGTACTCAGAAGCAAGGGGGTGAAAGGGATCAGGCACAGGATGGGTCTGCGCCAAGGTATCCAGACGTTCTGCTTTTGGTGGGATAATCCCAATTCTTAACAATTTGTCCTGTGTCCCTTGGCATTTTAAAAAAGTCCCAATTTTTGGGAAGATCACGCCAAACCCAGCACTGGCTCTTGCAGCGCTCGATTCTCTCTGCAACCCCTGCCTCTTTTTGCACAGCTCTGGGCGCGGGGTCGCTCTGGCTGCGTAACCGCTTGGGCAGGCAGTGGCTACAGTCACTGCCGGTGCAACAGTGACCCAGATCCCTCAGGCTATCCCCGCAAACTCTGACCTTTCCGTGGGTGATTGAAGAACTCCCTTGAATCCACATGTTTGCGCCGATTGGGGTGTCACAGCTGTTCGATGGTCTCCTCTGCTGTGGGTTTTCCAGGCCTCAGAGAAAGTCCTCCTTTCCTGGTAAGATGGCGCAGCCTTCCCTCTGAGCCCGTAGCTCCGGGAGAGGTCTCTGCTGCCGCAGTGCTGGCTGCTTGGTCAGGAAATCCTGTCCAGTGGACCCTTACCTTCCTTTAGAGTTCTGCTACCCCTTAGCTTGCCAATCAATACTCCCTGAGCGACTGTCAGATGCTGCTTCTATCTGTTCTGGGACCAGGCTCAGAACAAGTCCATCTTTTCGGCCACCATCTTGTCCCTCTCTCTCTGGAGACATTTTTATGAGGCAAGACTTGCCTCAGTGGGGCTCTGGTGCTCACTGAATCTGCCCCCTGAGTGTGCCCCTTATGGATCTGAGGAGTTGTAATCTGGATGGTCCTACTTTGACCCCTGGTTAATTAGAATTGATTGTGTGTGTGTGTGTGTGTGTGTGTGTGTGTGTGTGTGTGTGTGTTCAAAATTATATTTGTGATTAGGGGGCAGTCACAGTACTGAAAGAGTGAGCATTACAAAAAATACAGATTAATTATCTTGCTAGAATCAAGATACGTTCGAGTTGTTTGTGAAAGAGAGAAAATGTCTGAAATTGCAGGTTACAAGTTAGAAACTGGGACCAAGAGAAGGGCATACCATGTCAATGATCATTTTTGAAAGAAATGTAAGTTGAACCCAAACCTAGGCTTTATTATTTATTTATCTATTTATTCCACAACCATTCGCTTATTGAGCCTCTGCTATGCCTAAGCAGTTCTCATGGAATCTAAGAATGTCTGCTTTAGGGCTCCCTCCTTGCCCAGTATACTATAGCTTCTGGGCATCCCTGTGTCAACCCTCCACCTTCTTCATTAAAACATTATAAATACACTAGAGAAGAATTAGAAAAGAAAGTAAGACCTGTGAGATTAATTTGGAAAATCTATAAAGAAATAGAATAGTCTGGCCGGTATGGCTCAGAGCATCAACCTATGAACCAGGAGGTCAGAGTTTGGTTCCCAGGTCAGGCACATACCCGGATTACGGGCTTCATCCCCAGTGTGGGGCATGCAAGAAGCAGCCAATCAACAATTCTCTTTCATCATTGATGTTTCTTTGTCTCTCTCTCTCTCCCTTCCTCTCTGAAATCAATATATAGATATAGATATAGATATAGATATAGATATAGATATAGATATTTAAGTAGAACCAAAATAGGCATATAGATGAATAAGGCAGGAAGAAAATGGGAAAGCCCACTCAAGAGATGTTAATATCTGAATACTATGAGTTCCAGAAGGACAGCACAGAAAATATAGAAGGAGGAATCAGCGAAGTGGTTTTCTGAATCCTCAGGTTACTTCTTACACTGGGATACTGGGTCTGAAAGCTACTATTTCCTTATATTGCAAATAAAACAAACAAGTGAAAGTATGTTTAAGAACCAACTCTCTTCTCCCTCATCCATGTTAATTCTCTTCTACCTACAGTTAGTTCCTAGAGGTGATTTTTATGTTTCTTAGAGTCTTTTCTGTTTATAGCCACACTAGTATAGGGTGAACTGTTCCTTCTTGATGTCGTACATTTTCTCTTTGAACAATTATTTATTTTCATGTCACTCAGAGATTATCCGTTCTCCAAGATATGCATTTTTCCTGTGCATTCGAGCATCATTGGAAGGTAAATTCTACTCTTGATAATGGTAGCCTAGTCTTTGAGTCACAGAAAGCTATTATTCCTACAATTTTTCAATAGCGTGTAGATTCTGCAGGGGTGAAAATTTAAGATGTAAGTATACTGTTTTCTACGCTCAAACTCCACTGCTCTTGCCATAGAAATTGATCAGTGATGTGTGTTGATGACTTTTCGAAGTCCATGTAAATATAAGCCATTGTTATTGTATATAATATTGTTCCTTATATTGAAACTCCCACTGATTTCACTATACTTACAGGTTCATGATTTAGCATCTTTATTGCCCTCTGCTGGTGGATTTTTTGAACTGTATATTTAGAGGTCTAGGCATATTTTCTAGGAGCTGAGTAGATATTCAACTTCTTAGGTTCAACCTAAAAAGTAGATGATGGAAAACACTGATATTTCTTGAAATGAGTAGGGAGGTCAATAATTTGACTCAGAGTTTTCAAGGATGTAAAATATTTGTAGGTTTTTTTGTTTTTTCCAAACAATCATATTTCATGAAAGAGGATATAAATCCTTATTTGCTTTGAAATAAAAGTACCATAATTGAAAATTTTCTTCACTGGGACCAAATACATCCTGTGAAAATATAAGTTAGTGGTTGGACTTCCCAACGATCCCATTAAAAGTAAAACTCCACAAATAATTTCAAATTTGACTTAACGTTGCCTTAAATTGAAGTAGCTGCATCTCTAAGGACTTAAATGTTGTATATAGTACACTGTAGTTCAGGTGCTTCCCTAGTTCCTGTGCTCTTCCTCCCTTCACCACAGAGTACACACGGAGGGTCTAGTACCGTTAGGGAACTCTGTGTGGAACTGGGGCGCTGGTGAAACTTGATCACAACTAAGCATAAGGTATTGCTCCCAGAGTTGATGGATGTT
Organism: Pipistrellus hanaki; assembly: GCF_964339955.1. Classification (NCBI taxonomy): domain Eukaryota; kingdom Metazoa; phylum Chordata; class Mammalia; order Chiroptera; family Vespertilionidae; genus Pipistrellus; species Pipistrellus hanaki. The sequence continues at coordinate 11,243,892 of NC_140519.1, forward strand.
CCTAAGGAGTGTGGAAGATGGTGGGCGGAGAAGGGTCAGGCTTGTCTCTGTTCTCCCTGATTTTCTCTGTCAGCTGTTAGCCTCCAGTGTTAGGAATAGTGTCCTTTGTCTGAAAGGGGTTTAAGACATTAAAAGTCTTCTATTCAAATGCCAGCATTTTCAAAGCCTGTAAAAGATGGGGCATATAGCTCTTCCTTAGCTAGTATAACCTGAATATCAACAGAGCAGACTGGGGACTCTATGTTCATGGGTATGCATGCATGTGTGTGTACATGTGTGTGCATGCATGTGTGTGCAGGCCCACTGAGGATACACAAGAGACCCTGGGCAGGAAAGAGGAGAGGTATATTAGAGGGGAAAGAGCATAAAAGACAAAGCCCACCTACTTAATTTATCCCTTAGCCTGGGGTTGTCTTCTTTACTACCTTCCTGTGCTCATCTTTTACTAAGTGTCCAGTGTCCCCCAGGTCCCTCTGTCTTACAAGCCCATCACTATCCTATGTTTAGGGGATACAACCTTGCAATTTTGCCCATGTTGTTTCTTTTCCCTGAGAGTTTTCCTCTGAGCCACATGGTGGGGAAGATGCTTCGGTTATAATTCACATTCATTTGTTAAATGTAGAGTGGGGTAAAAGCAGGTTTACAGTTGTTCATATGGAAAATCTTATATAATAAAAGGCTAATATGCAAATTGTGCCCACAGGCAGGAGTTTGACCAATCGGGAATTAGACTGTGCTGACCATCAGGGGGTGGCGTGGAACATGGCAGGTGTTGGCAACGTGGCATCGGCAGCAGGCGGCAGTGGAGGCACTGACGGTTCTGATGGGCCCTGATGAGATTGGGACCCTGGTGGGATGGTGGAGCCTGTGAGCAGGTGGTGCCAGGCCAAGGCAGGTGCAAGCAGGGGCCCTGATCACCCTTCTGGTAACCCATAGATTGGCCAGGCCTAGGGACCCTACCTGTGCACAAATTTTGTGCACTGGGCCTCTATTAATACAATAATCAATAAATAATAGAAGAATAAACTATGTTTCCTATACTCACAATTGTAAATCTACCTTTGGCCCATCCTGTAGAAATCACTCTGTTTAAACAAACACAATTTTTTGAGTCAGTTGTAGGACACCTCAAGCCCCCCACAGGACAGAGATGCCTTGGGACTGTCAGAGCTTTTAATTTCCCTCCAAATCAAAATATAGGCTTTTAGGCAACTCTAGGATAAACCTTATTGATATAAAACGTGGGAAGAGTACCCTGAGTTCTGCATGGTCTGCCTATCCCTTTACAGACCTCGATGAGCCCTTACACTGAAGTCAAAAGGAAGAATCCCACTGGAACAAAGTCTGTGCTTGAAGTCTGTGCCTTATTTTCATCCTTCCCTGGCATGCAGGCCAGCACTAGCTGCTCATTGTCCTCTTGATGAATATTCAGGCTCCGAGATGCTTCATTTAGAAATCTCCACTTTTCTTTGGTGTAGGGGTTGATGAGGAAAAGTCCAGACACTCCCGGTCCAGGTTGGTTTTTCTGCTTGGAGGACTGCTGCGAGTGGCACGTAGATGGGAAATGTTGCCAAGAGAAGCTGAATAAAGGCAACTTGTGCTGTTCTTTCTTACGTTGTATTGGTTTTTATAGTCTAACTTGGAAGAGCTGCCTGAGGCTGCCCAGAATCTGCCACAAGACTCCCAGCTGTGCCACCCTGCCCCACCCCATCCTGTCCCCATGGGGGAGGAGGGGGGAGGGTACAGAGCGGGCCAGCAGTGTTGGCACAGCCCATGTCCTCCGCCCACCTGCACCTGGGTTCCCCTTAGGGCATGGCTTTCCTCCACCAGCCTTCCTTGCTCCGTTTGACTGCTTTGTCCAGCTTTGCAGACACATGACTGATGTACGACATCGTGTCATTTTAGGTGTACACTGTGATGACTAGATGCATCTGTATACTGCCAAATGATTACCCAAATGTAGTCAACACATCTACCGCCTCGCATCATTACCTTTTCAGTGTGCGTGGTGAGAACATTTAACACCCACTCTCTGAGCACTCACACAATTACACAATGTGTAGGTGTTGTTAACGAAGGGCACCATGCTGTGCAGTAGCTCCCAGAACTCACTCTACTTATAATTAGAAGTTTGTACATTTTGACCAACTTCTCCTCATTTCCTCCACCCTCCAGCCTCTGGTATCCACCATTCTACTCTCTGTTCCTTTGAGTCTAGCTTACAGGAGATTCCACATATAGAAGTGAAATTATACAGCAATTTTTTCTTTCTCTGTCTGGCTTATTTCACTGAGAATAATGCCCTCAAGTTGTCACAAATAGCAGGATTTTCTTTTCTTATGGCTTAATAATATTCTGTTCTGTATATTTTACATTTCTTTATCCATCCATCCATCCATCCATCCACCCACCCACCCATCCACCCATCCATCCATCCATCCATCGATTGATGGAACTGTAACAGAAACTTGGTCAGGTCGTACATGTGTCTAAGAAAGTACAGACCAGATCTGGCTGTTATTACCATGGGGAAAAATATCTGGTGGTAGAGTCGATGCTGGCTGTAGATTAAGTTTCTCCCCACAGTCAGAATGGCCATATTTTGGGAGTAGCTGCTTTGAATATCTACCAGATAAATCAGTGAATTGATTTATATGTGGGTAGGACAAGTGTACCCATCTGTTTTAGGCATCACACTATGGACATAAAGCGGGAGTGAGTGGGAAAGGAAGCCTCTGAAGGCAAACCCAGTTTTATTTTTCTGTGGAAGGGAGGATATACAACCTCACCTTCAGAACCTCAAATCAAACCGTGACATCTAGCAGCCTCCGTAGGATGTAATTGTAGCAGAAAAATACAAGCAGAAGCAGAGGAAAAAGAAGTTCCATTTAGTTTGGGAATAAATAGCTCAAAATATCTCAAAAACCTCCTAAAAACTAGCCTGGATTTCAATATTGTGTAATAATTAATTTTCAAAGACCTTGAGCCTTAAGGAAAAAAAAAAAATTACCTTTTGCTTTCTTTCAGAAAGTGATAGAAAGGTAACTGTATTTGAGGAACTTAATAAATGTAAATATTTTGTACATTTGCATATTTGGTTTAATACTCTAATAAATCTTTCTTACGGAATAGATCATTTTTTAATGAAATGGGGAGGGATAAGGTGCTAAGGGGGTGAAGAGGGCAAGAATGATACAAATTTTATCTTTTTATTATTTTACCTGAAGGCATTTCTCCAAGCCTAAAAAAGCAGTAAGCTTGTGCTCCTAAGTTTGAATAGAAGGTTCTGTAGACACATTTCACCTCATTTCACTGCAATTCGATGTCCACAAAGTCACTCAAACTGCTGACAGTGCTGCTTGCTTTAGTGGAGGCCCCTCTGAACAGAGCCCTCGGAGGAACTCACCACAGTGCACCTCAGTGTGTTCGTCTCTGTGTAATCAAGAGGAAGGCTCTAACTCGGGTCTCCTTGCAGAATCTCAAAGGCCAGGTGGTAGGCTCAGTTTCCATGGCTTCGATGAGAGAAGAGAGGCTGTGACGTGGTCCACTCTGGAGGTGAAATCCCAGCACTGGTGCAGGCTGAAGCCCATCAGCCTGCGGTGAACCACGGAAGCCTCAAAAGTCAGGTGAAGCCAGTGTTTTTCTAATGTGAACCTGACTTTGTCCTGGGGAAGTAACATTGATGAGGGATTTTGAAATTGGTAAAGTGTGCAAAAGCACTTGACTTTGTAATGATAAACCCTGGGAAATAAAAGAAGGAGAAATTGGTGAATTCTTGACAGGTTATAGTAATCCAAGTTGGCTGTTTCATAAGGAAAAGTAGGGAGTGGGTCATTTAGGAATCCGAATGAATGCTTTGTATCTCAGCTGTTCCTATGTAAACTAGAGGTTAGGTGAACTAAAAGTTTAGTTATAAGATACTCTTTTTTTTTTTTTTTTTTATAAAAATGTTTTTAACCCTTTCCTCAGTTGTGAATTTAAATAGTGATCAGTTTCCAAGGACCTGCTTACAACCAATGGATTGGCCAATGGCTTTGGGGAGAACTCATTTTATAATTTGGGATTTCTAGTTCTGTCTCCATTCTCTTATTTATTTTTACTTCACATATTTTATTGTTCGGAATAGTAATCATAGCACCATTATTATTTTTTTAGTTAGAATAGAGTTGTTTCTATAATTTCTTATGGTCAAGCACATACTAAGCAACACACATATTTTGTTTATTTGTTTGTTAGTTTATTTATTGTCTAAAGTTTTACATGTGTCTCCCTTTTCCCCAATTGACCCCTCCCTCCCCCCCAGCCATTCCCATCCTGGGTAAGTCCCCACTGCCCCAGTGTCTATGTCCATTGGTTATGTTAATATGCATGCATACAAGTCCTTTGGTTACTCTCTATCACCCCTCCTTCCTTATTATTTGTCTCTGGGTCTATTCTTGTTCATCAAATTATGTTGATCACTATATCTCACATATGAGTGAGATCAGGTGATATTTATCTTTCCTCGACAGGCTTATTTCACTTAGCATAATGCTCTCCAGTTCCATCCATGTAAGCAACACAAATTTTGAAAGCACTTTTGTTGGGGATGGAAAGACCAAAAGTAAATTCAATGCTGGCAACTGTGTTCACTGCTCTAAATGGAGCTTGTGGAATAGTTGGGAAGGAGTGACACATGGAAAAATCAGAGGGGTTAAATAAATAGATGGGGCTGAGAGCACAGGTGACTGAGAGTGGGTGGAGTAGGGAGGAAACAAGCTGCAAAGAACCCATCTCCACTCCTGGCATCAACAATTCTCAGGTCTGCTCACACCTTTTCATGACCTCACAGACATAGCAGACAAGGCTGGAGAATGAATACACTTCCATGGCCAAGAGGTATTAAGAATCACAAATCATCAACATTCAAATAATATCTCTCCTCTTTTAAAACTTAAAGTAGGATTACAGCTGATTCCTAAAAGCTTATTCTCTTCCATAACAAGAGTGATTTAGGCCATTTCTTGCCCAGGTATTCTGAGCATAGAGGTTTGTGTCTGCTTGCCCTTTGACCTTCACTCACCTTGCCCTGGGAGAATGGGACGGGTGGGAGCTCCCATGGCTCAGCCACCAACATTGCTCCTGATGAAGGTTAGTGGCCACTTTTAATCCGACACAGCAAACTGCTGACATCTGGGGGTTCCGATCAAGTTTTCCAGATATTCCACAGTAATTTCAGTGTTTACACAATATAAAAACACTGACATGGAGCTGAGAAAAGCATTTTATTTAAAGACAGATGGCGAATACTACAAAACTGCTTAGAATTTGTGAAGGATTGCATTCAATAAGGTCTGTTGAAGGTTACATTAATATAAAATTGTCTACTATAAGTAAACGAATAGTCACCAAACTTGTGGTTGCCTGAGAAGCAGTGGCCACTGATAACTTCAGAGTTGTTTCTTGACTTCATTAACAGGAGCAACTGTGCTGCCAGCTTACTCTTGGGAAAGCTTATTCCTTTGTTTGATGCTGAGTCACTTTTATGGACATATAGAAACTATTCCTGGTTCTTCCTTTTCATATTCCAATGACTCTTAAGGTCCGGTTATCTGTTGCTGCTACTACTTTTGGCTGGAACCTAAGACAAGGAAGGTTATAAACATATGTTAAAGATTTTCAGCATACAACTGAGACTTTTTCTCTACTATAATCTTTTTCCAAAAGAAGTTTTTGTTGATTTTTGAGAGAGAGAGAGAGAGGAAGGGAGAGGAATAGAAAGATAGAAACATCAATGAGAGAGAAACATCATTGATCAGCAGCATCCTCATGCACCGCACTGGGGATCGGGCCCAAAACCTGGTATGTGTCCTGACTGGGAATCGAGCTGTGACCTCTTGGTTCCTGGGTCAATGCTCAACTATTGAGCCGGGCTCTACTACAGTCTTAAAGAATAATAAAACTTCTTCTAGCCAGGTCAGTCAGAACTTGAGCAAATTTTGGAAGCATCTGTTTCATACAGGTATTTCAGGAGTTGGATATTCCCTGGTGATCTTACCATGTTTCCCCAAAAATAAGACATCCTCCGAAAATAATACCTAATGCATGGAAAGATAAGACATCCCCTGAAAATAAGACCTAGCGCAACTTTGGGAGACAAAATTAATATAAGACACTATCTTATTTTTGGGGAAACAGGGTAGGTCCCTGTCACCTGGAACAGAGAAACCTTCTGTTACCTTTTTCCTCAACATTTTCACTTTTCTCTTATTATAGGCTGGGAACACTTACATTCAGCATTGTAAGACAAGGAAGGGAAGGTCCTCTTTTGTAAAGCCAACAACACAGAGATAACATTCTCTAATAGCATTTGCCTGGCCACTCACCTCCTTGGTGGAACACTTCAGCACTGTGACCTGTCTCTGCACCCCACTAATTGGACAGGGCACCTCATTGACATTCTTAGGGAGCATCACTGGTCACCCCAAAAACTGGTGAGAGCTTGTGCAGTCCAAGTATGCAGAAAAGAAACATACCATATTATGCTTCCTCTGTTTTTCTCAGTTAGCATTTATCCCCTGTAAGAGGTTGATTTCTGCTTTGACAAAGATTAACTATCTGCCCAAACCATAAAAAGAAGGCTAACGTATCTTTCTGGAAGAAATGTATAAAATTTCAAGTTCGTTTTTAATTGCTGCAGTTTTGAATGCCCGAAGCCCATTAGCTGAGCTGATTAAAGTACAGAGTTAATGAGAATTCCCCTCCCCCCTCTCATCCCCCTCAGCATGTGCCCCTTTCCTCACGATAGAGGCAGGTGAAAAAGTGTCATTCTGACACCACTCAGCCGTAAGACCACCACAGATATTTCTCTCACAGAGGATAGTGACTTTTGGGATAGGGAGGGGATAGGTGGAAAGGAAGAGCCAGGAAAGCATGCATTAGGAAGGCCTGAGTGCCAATTCCGTGGAGGTGACTGCTCGAGATGAAACTCCCTGGACATGGCCAGCAGCATGAGATGGGAGGCTGACAAGTGAACTGGCCACTAAGTGTGTCTTTCTTCAGAAGTGTGGACTTGACAAGAAAGCCTCATTGCAGCCAAATGCATTTGTTTTCCTGAAGGAAGATATTTGTAAAGGAGCACTGGAGACCTACTTTTTCCCATTGATTTTTAGAGAGAGTAGATGGAAAGGGAGAGACAGAGGGAAACATCGACGTGAGTTAGGCACATTGATTGGTTGCTTCCTGTATACAACACTTCAACCAGGGCCAGCGAACCTGTAACCAAGCTATGTGTTCTTGACTGGAATTGAACCCGGGACCATTCAGTCTGTGGGCCGATGCTCTATTCCACTGAGCCAAACTGGCTAGGGCGAACGCCTACTTTTTAAGCATCTGCAATCTCGAGTACCTGCTGTGTCTGCCAGATTCTATCTTTGTCTTGTTTATGAACACCACATACAGGAGGAAACCGGAGCTCGAAGATCATGCAAAGAGACAAGTTCCCCAGCCTTCACAGGCCCACTGTACCCAGGACCTCCCCTTGCCTGAGCTGCTCATCCAGAGCTCCTGAGATTCCAGAGTGAACCTCTCTCTCTCTCAAGTGGCTTTTAACACACATTAGATAACAGCCAAGTCCAGCACCTGAAAACTAGAACAAAGTGCTTTATTTAAAACAGAAACAGAAACAATGCTCATCTAGTATCATTTAAATCACCCTTAAACAATCTTTTATGAACCAACAGGCTTCTATTTTCGGGGTATTTTCTTCTGTTTTTTTTTTTTTTTTCTAGTTCCTTTCACGTGTGCCTCCTTCCTTTTCCTCCTTTTCCATCAGAAATGTTTATGGTCTCAAAAGTAATTACTCCTTGAAGACCATTTTCATGGATGTAAATGCTACCTAATGGAAGCCATAAGCGTAGAGTCTGCTAGCGTTTAGGGCGGCAGAGTACACGTGCCAGGTTGAATCACGTCGAGGAAGGTTCCTCCCTCTTTGAAACAGGCAGTGTCGCTGGAGGTGGATTCACATGCTTTTTGAATCCCGTATGTGCTGCAAAGCATCTTGATTACAAACACTCTGTTCATGGTTTAGATTTTGAATTAAGGGTGGTCAGCTGGGCCAACTCCTCCAATCTCTCTGGCCAGATTAGGTGATGGCTTTCTCATTTCAATACGCGATGCATGTCAGAGGGAGTGTTGACGCTACCAAAGTCTCGTGGGCACCCAGAGAACGGAAGGATCCCTCTACTGATCAGGAGTCATAATTTCCCCCCTGGTGAATCTAGTCCCCCCTCCATGCCATGCGGGAACTATGTGGAAAGTGGAGCGTGTGTGTACGTGTGTGAGCCTGTGGGACCTGGCATGCACTCAACCTGTCAGCTCACGGGCACAGCAGGCTTTGTGCCAACACCAGAACACAATGTGAAGTTGGCACCGCCAGTCTCTGCACTGCACAGGAGATCCCTGTTTAACTCTGACAACCAGAACATTGGGCGACTTGAAATTCTTGTCATCTGGTTTTCTTTAGTTCCTTCTTGGGGAATGAACGCCTTTGAGGAGCTTGTTAAAAAAAATCTGGACTTCTGATGCTGAGACTTTACCAGGTCTTTGGAGCCATCCATCAGCAAACGTTGACCCAAGCTCACTACGCCCCCAGGTGTGGTGCTAGGGACTCAGACCCAGGCCAGGGAGTAGCCCTGCTCATTCACTGAATTTATATCCTCTATTTTATTTTTTTCTAAATGTAACCAGAGCTCAGGTAAAAACAAGACACAAATTTGAGTCTGCGGTAAGTAAAGCTGATGGAGCTGATCCCTTTACATCTCAGAATTATTTTGTCCCAAGTAGTAATTGTCCCAACCCCATGGGGCCACGTCCTGTCATGTTTCCATTACTTTAATATTGATACTCCCGTGACTGTCCTTGCTCTGTGACACCTAGTGAGGAAAGTAACGTAAGATACGGGACTATGCCTGGGTTTGATGGGTAAGTGCAGACAATGATATGAATACAATTGAAGATGAAGCCCCACCAAAAAAGTGGAAAAAGCAGTTCTGAAGAGATACAGTAAGGTAGAGGATATTTGAAAAAATCAGATGGAAAAGATTAAACTTAGTACAATAGGAGTGGAGAGCTTTGGGGAATTTTCCAATAGGTGGGAGTTTGATTTTTTTTTTTTTTTTTTTTTAAAGAACATACCCAGCAGTTGTATAACTATAAGGGAGAGCCTATACACATGAGGCCCACTGAGAACACTAACTTTGTGGACCACACATTATGTTTGAGTTCACCCTCTAGCAAACTAGAAATTAAGTTAGGAAAGAAAAAGTAATCTGAAGCCATTTTAAATGATTCACAAAATATTGGTTTTGGAAGGTATCTGTAGTCATGTAGCTTACATGTGTTGAGCACCTATTATGTAGCAAACAAGTTTATGGGCTAGAAATAAAAGAAAGATAGAAGCCCAGAGGAATTCAAAAGGTAGTGGAAGATACGTATGGGATGCGTTATAATCGAGCAGGGATATGCCACTAAAAAATCATAAAAATGCAACTTTGCACAACAGAACTAGGAGTGACTTAGGAATATTGAAAAGGTATGGCTCAGTGGATAGAGCATCAGCCTGCGGATTCAAGTGTCCCAGGTTTCATTCTGGTCAAGGGCATGTACCTTGGCTGCGGGCACATACCCAGTAGGGAGTGTGCAGGAGGCAGCTGATCGATGTTTCTCTCTCATCAATGTTTCCAACTCTCTATCTCTCTCCCTTCCTCTCTGTAAAAAAACAAATAAAATATATTAAAAAACAAACCAAAAAACCAAAAAACAAAAACAATGAGCGGTCTCTGGATTGAGCTTTGAAATGTTAGGAATTTTCCAGGTGGGGAAAGGTCAAGGGCACTCCAGGCAGAAGGAGCAAACACCCTGGATGTGCGCGAGGCAAAGAGATCATGTTTAAGGGATCGTAAAATATATATACATTTTGACTGGAGCATCGGGTATAAATGGTGGAAAATAAAGTGTAAAAGATAGGTTGAAATAAAAATATGAAGTGTCTTATAGTTCCTATGAAGAAATATGGGTGTTTTCTTACAAAATGTCTTACCAGTAAATGTTTTAAAATAGAGACCGTTGTGTAAGGCTGGAGAAACACAAAATCTGAGTTGCATTGAGCACATGGCTGACTGTGAAATTTTCTGTATTTTTTTTTTTTTCTGGTTTAGACACTTTACAATTCTTTATCCCCACCCCCTTCCCCCACCCCGCCCCTAAGTAAAGCCATCTGGTGCAAATGTGTGATCCATTTTATACTCAACATTTTTGCCTTAACTCCTTTTCTATTTAAAATGCAAAATCTAATCATTATGAACTTGGGATGCTTGAAGTACCTGCTCATGTTCTTTCTCTGACATAATGGAGTTAACCAGAAAGTCCTGTCTAATTCTGAGAGATAGAATGATTGCTCTCTCAGGTTGGTCATTCCCACCAAGGGGGCAACTTTAGGTTCATTGCATAAGGATCTCCTAAGTGATTTTTAAAACTCAATCCTCATGGATGCAGATTCAGCAGGAGTGAGGAGATATCCAGGAATATGTATATTATATAGGGCATTCCAGTGATTCTGGTAAGCAGCCAGAGGCAGAAGGCATAGTTCTGTCCTCTGCCAGGAATGCAGAGGGACCAGGGATCCCGTGGATGGGGAATGGGAAAAGATTCCTGGTAATTCAGATCCTATAAGTGGATAAAACTTTTTGGAGTATGAAAAGATTTCAGAGTTCCAATTAAGGTTATTTTCATTTATCCATTCATTCACTCAATGAATTATTCACTCAGCTATTTAATATTTCTGGAAAGTCTAATATGTTTCAGACATAATACTCAATTGTGATGGCACACAGAAATGAATAAGGCATTATCCCTGCCATTAGAGCTGACATCATATATAAGTGAGAGGAAAGAAGAGAATAATAATTGAGTGAGCTAAGTGCTATATAGAGATAAGCAGTAGAAATTTGTAGTAAGCACAAAAACAGATAAGGTTCATTTACAATCTTTCAGATCTTATTTTCTTTCAAAGCCTGAATTATTAGCTACATATGATTACCAAATCTCTATCCAACTTTTTTCTTCTGCAGTCTAGATCCAAATACATAGTTGCCTAATGAATACTTCCTCTTGGATTCTCCCAGGTACTTCAAAAACAACATAAAGCATAAATCAAACTCATCATACTTCTGCTCAAACTAGTTATTTTCCCTGTATTTCTATTTTAGTAAATGGCATCACTTTAACCCCAATTGACCAAATAAGAACCTGAGAATTATTCTTCACCCTTCTCTCCTCCCTTAATACCCAGGACCTGTCAGAATTACAATATATATAAATTATAAGTAGCTTGCATATATATATATATATATATATATATATATATATATATATATATATATATAGTTTTTATGTCTATTGTCATACCCTCTACATTTTTTTTTCCAGATGTAACAGCCCAATTTACTTTCTCCCTGACTCCAGAATTATTTCTATCTTATTCATTCTCTGCATTGTAACCTGAATCTTACTCTTCTACTTCTACAAGTACTGTGTTCTTGTCTACTACTTCATCTTCATTTGGTATCTCTATCTTTTTTTTTTTCTTTCTCTTCCATAAATTTTCAGAAATACTTGATAGTCTTCAGTTTTTTATTGGGTCGGCAACTAAGTAATTGCGGGTTTCACACATATATGGCTTCAGTTGAATTTTTAGGTTTGCAGACGTAGTACAAATGTAAAACACATTTTGTATTTGATAGTTGGCTATTCAGCTGTTAATCAGTAAAAAAAGTTTTTTGATCTGTTTTGTAGTTTTTGTTTGGCGTTCGTTGAAAAATGGAAAATCAAAAGGAACATTTTCGTCATATTTTGCTTTTTTATTTCCGCAAGGGAAAAACGCATCACAAGCTCATAAAAAGTTATGTGCTGTTTATGGTGACGAAGCCTTAAAAGAACGGCAGTGTCAAAATTGGTTTGCCAAATTTCGTTCTGGTGATTTTTCACTCAAAGATGAAAGACGCTCTGGTTGTCCAGTTGAAGTTGATGACGCCCTAATCAAAGCAATAATCAATTCGGACTGTCACAGTACAACACGTGAGATTGCAGAGAAGCTTCATGTATCACATACATGCATTGAAAATCACTTAAAACAACTTGGCTATGTTCAAAAACTCGATACATGGGTTCCTCACGAACTGAAAGAATCACAGTTAACGCAACGCATTAGCAGCTGCGATTTGCTAAAGAAACGTAATGAAAATGATCCATTTTTAAAACGACTGATAACTGGCGATGAAAAATGGGTTGTTTACAACAATATCAAGCGGAAAAGATCGTGGAGCAGGCCAGGTGAACCAACTCAAACAACATCAAAAGCTGAGATTCATCAAAAGAAGGTTTTGTTATCAGTTTGGTGGGATTACAAAGGAATTGTCTACTTTGAACTCTTACCACCCAACCGAACGATCAATTCTGATGTCTACATTGAACAACTAATGAAATTAAACAATGCAGTTGAAGAAAAGTGGCCCGAATTGACAAATAGAAAAGGTGTTGTATTCCATCATGACAATGCAAGGCCACACACATCTTTGGTCACTCGGCAAAAATTAATGGAGCTTGGTTGGGATGTTTTGCCACATCCACCATATAGTCCTGACCTTGCACCATCTGATTACTTTTTGTTTCGATCTTTACAAAACTCCTTGAATGGTAAAAATTTCAATAATGATGATGATGTCAAATCGTACCTGATTCAGTTTTTTGCTAATAAAAAACAGAAGTTTTTTGAACGTGGGATTATGATGCTGCCTGAAAGATGGCAAAAGGTCATTGATCAAAATGGGCAATACATTAAAGAATAAAGTTATTTAGTTCCATGAAAAAATTGTCTTTGATTTTCTTTAAAAAATCCGCAATTACTTAGCTGCCGACCCAATAAATGTCTTCCCCTACCCCTGAACTTTCTCCACACCACGCCATCAATTTGGATCATTTTTTAAGCATTCAACTCTTGGCTAGTGCATTCTCATCATTTAAGTTTCAAAATATAGTAGTTCTCCTTATCCCTGGAGGATACATTCTAAGGTTCCCAGTGGATGCCTGGAACTGCAGATATTACAACATTCTATATATATTTAGATTTTTCCTATACATACATACATACCTATGATAAAGTTTGATTTACAATTAGGCACAGTGAGAAATTAACAACCGCATATAATAAAAGCCTAATATGCTAAGTGCCCGACTGTTCGACCACTCATCTAGTCACTATGATGTGCACTGACAGATGCTCCAACCTGTAGGTTAGCTTGCTGCTAGGGTCTGGCTGATGGGGACTGGACAAGATGGGCTGGACACGCTCTGGAGCTCTCACCTGCTCCCTTTCCGGCCTTGATTGTGCACCAGTGGGGTCCCTCAGCTTGGTCTGTGCTCTCTCACAATCTGGGACCTCTCGGGGGATGTTGGAGAGCCAGTTTTGGCCTGATTCCCACAGGCCAGGCTGAGGGACTCCAGTAGTGCACAAATCCATGCAGTGGGTCTCTAGTGATAAATAATAAAATAGAACAGTTTTAATTATACTTTAATAAAAGTTAGTGAATGTGGCCTCTCTCTCAAAATATTTTGTAGATATGCTGGAAAAAATGTTGATTCGTATAGTATAGATATGCTGGAAAAAATGTTGATTCATACTTTGAGCAAAGTTTTGAATGAAAAATCTGCTGTTGCCTTATGTGGTTTCTCTTATTTATAATAATAAAAGTGTAATATGCTAATTAGACCTGACAGCTAATCAACCTTTGGACATCCTCCCAGATGTGCTTCTGGGTAAAGCCATGGGGGGTGAGGCAGAGGTGGTTAGGGGCAATCAGGCAGGCAGGCTGGTGGTTAGAGGTGATCAGACAGGCAGGCAGGCAGGCAATTGGATAGGAATCAACAGTCCTGGATTTCTAGAGGGTGCAGGCTGGGCTAAGGGACCTACGTCTCCAGCCCCCGGTGCACAAATTTTGTGCACTGGGCCTCTAGTATGTAATACATTGCTTCTCTCTGTCTTTTACCACTGTAATTATAATGTGTCTTGGGGTGGATCTCTTAGGATTCATCTTATTTGGAACTTTCAGGATTTTCTAGACCTCTTTCTCTCCTTCTAAGACCCCTATAATGCAAATTTTATTCTACTTGATATTTTCCCATAGTTCCCTTAAATCATCTTCATTAAAAAAAAAAAAAAAAAAAAATCTCTTTTCTTGTTGCTGCTCTGTTTGTGTGAGTTCAGTGCTTTGTTTTCCAGCTTGCTGATTCATTATTCTGTTTCATTGAGTCTGCTGCTGAACCCCGTTGGTTTATTTTTAAATTCAGTTACTGTATTACTGAGCTCTATGACTTGTTTGATAGTGTGTGTGTGTTTTCTATCTACTTGTTGAAGTTATCATTGTGTTCATCCATTTTTTCCCCAAGTTTGGTGAACATATTTATGACCATTATTTTGAATTCTTTATCAGTAGATTAGATATCTCCAAATCATTAAAATCTTTTTCTGCCATGTTGCTTTATTCTTTCATTTGGAACATATTTTCTTGTTTCCTGTTTTGATTGACTCGCTGTGTTTGTTTCTATGCATCAGTCATGAAGGAGTGGTTTTATGTAGGAGATTCATTCAAACTTGCCCTAGCTCTTGGTTGTCTCTGTAATTTTGTGATTGTTTCAACAACCTAATTTAGTCTTTGATTTCAATTCTTTATTGTTGAAAGTATAACATATGTCTCCTTTGCCCCCCATTGACCTCTCCACAGCTGCTCCCATCCCCCAGCACATGCCCTCACCCCCCTACTGTCTGTGTCCATTGGTTATGCTTATATGCATGCATACAAGTCCTTTTAGCTGTAGTTTGGGTGGGTGCATGGGAGGCAGAAATGCAGGTTCTGCCTAAGCTGTGTCCTGGACCCTTCCCTCTACTCCTATGACTTTGTAAAAACCATGTTTCTATTTCACTTCAATTTGTTTCACCAGAAAAAGAGTCTCAGGGTTACAGACAGACTTTGGTTTCTCACCTTTCTAGTCTTATTCACAAAGTGACTGAATAGCAAGCACCCATTTTTCCACATTAGATTCACCTTGGATGATCATCAGAATCAACTGGACATTTTTGGGAAACTTTACACCACACTTGGCAGCCTAATCGGATCATCACATTTTCAATCATATTTTATTCTGGGGAAAGTGCATTTTCTTAAAGAAGCCTTCTTTTCTCAGAAGAAAAGGGTTTTCCTTTTTTCTTTGAGAATTTTTCCTACCGGAGGGTTTGGTGCCTGAGGGCTGAGCCACAGAAGGTCCTCATTGTTAACATCTGTGTTCTGTCTACTGGGCTTGGGGTGTCTTTTCATACTTGACAGGGATGTCATACTGCTTTCAAGCTGTTTCTTCCTTTTCTTCTCCATTTAAGACCATCCTGCTCTGCTCCTTGGCTCTCCCCAGTAGCCTCCCCTCACCACGGAGTGGGGCCCGGTAGGTCTCCACAGCGGAGCTGGAGGCGTAGTAAAAAGTAGCAGACTTGAGGTAGCTTTGTCCTTTAGAGACTTTCTCTTTCCAAGTAAATACTATTCTCCTTTGGAAAATATTCCTTCTTTCCCTCTTTAGATCTTAAGAAAATAATCCCTGAAGCCTGTCATTTAAACCTGCTCCTGGGACAGATTACAAACTATAAAAATGCCAGGAAGAAAATTTGAAATACAATGAAATGTGTAGAGAGACACAAAGCAAGTGACAGAAAGACTGCAAGAGTTTGAATGCTCAGTAAAACACCCCGGAGGTGGCCTCTCTTTTTAGCATGCCTTTTGATCTGAAAGTCACACTAGAGGTCTCACCTAATAACACATTTTGAAAAGAAATGACTGGTTTAAGCGGAGGTGGGAGGAGTCATGGGAATGGGCCCCACCACAATGTCCTTGTGAATTGGCCTCTGGATGAAATGCAAAAGAATGCGAGGCAAGGGAAAGGCACAATAAGGAGGCATGATACTTGCTGCCAACACACTTCATTGCAAGCTGCAAGTAATGCTTTTCTTTGAGGAAACTTTAAAAATAATATCCCCTTTGTTTTCCACCTCTGATGTTTTTAGTAACTTTTAAAAGTGAAAAATACACCTGAAGTTGAGCAGAATAGAAGAATTACATATTTTGAAAAGCAAAACAAGTCTTCAGCATCAAAAACAATTGTTCAAGTTCCCTTTTGACTTTGGTCCAGATTGAGACGCATAGAAGTCTGTGGTGTGGTATCATGAAAGAGTTCTAGACATGGAAAGACTTGGGCTTAATTTCAGATTTAGCTATCGCAGTGTTATATTCTGAATCTCAATTTTTTCATCTGAAAAATGGAGATAAATCTATTATAATAAAAACATAATATGCTAATTAGAGCGAACGACCTTCCAGGTGACCTTTCAGATGACCTTCTGGTTGACCATGCTATGACACCCACTGGTGCCAGGCCAGCCAAGGCAGATGCAATGTGATTGGTCAGGGGCCTGGCTATCGCCCTGCAGAGGGAGGCCCAGGCCACTACCAAGGGGCCGCAGTGGGTGGGCGGGGCCTTTTTCTGTGAGGGAAGCCTGGGTGTCATGGCCCCGGAGGGAAGCCCAGGTCTCTGGTGCCAGAAGGAAGGCGGTGCTGGCAGCTGGGTAAGGAAGGCCAACTCTTGCATGAATTTCATATAGCAGGCCTCTAGTATAATACAGAACTCATGAAAATTATAGAAAATGATATACAGTACCTGCACACACTATCTGGTCTGGCTAATAAAGCAATAGTGGTTTTTTATTTGTTTTGTTTTGTTTTTTTTTTAGAGAGAGAGAGAGAAAAGGAGAAAGAAACCAATTTGTTGTTCCACTTACTATGCACTCATTAATTGCTTCTTATATGTGCCCAACCTTAGTGTATCAATTGGGTTGACACTTCAACTAATTGAGCTACCCGGCGAGGGCAAGCAATAGTTTCCTTAATATTTTTGAGGGTTATTATTATCTGTGGAAGGTGATGCTGAGTTACTAAAATAAAAAATTAAAGTTGAGATTACTGAGCAGTATTCCTCCATGCTTGCAAAAAAGTAGAGGCAAGTAAGCACTTGTTAGAATATTTTGATTTTTCTCTGAAAGAATAGAGCAAAAATTACTATAAAATAAGAGTAAAAGAAGAATCTCTTTTTCTATTTTTAATTAGTTATCAATACATTATTATAGTTCAAGATTTGGTTAAGGAGCTTGATCGAAGAAAAGTCAAAGGGAAGAGGAATAAAATTGAAATATAATATTGTGATATACTACAATGATTATGTTAATGTTTTGAGCACTGAAATAAATCATTATATCTTTTAAGGCAAGAAGCAGCTAATTTAAATAGGCCTGGGGCAGGGCCAGGCGTGGGCTGACGGGGGTCAATGGGGGAAATAGGGGACATATGTAATACTTTCAACAATAAAGATGAAAATAAATAAAAAACTTGCATAAAATAAAATTAGTTGTAAACATGTGACTTAATAATTGGTTTGTGTGAAATATGAAAACTGTGTTCAATTTTAAAGAAATTATGTTTACTTTCAGTTTTCCTGAGGTTAGAATTGGCCCAGAGAATGTTACTGAACTGGAAAATTATTCCCAAAGGAAAATAAGAAGTCCCAATAAGAATTTAAATAATTTAAACACTTATGATAGAAAAACCCCACTAAATGAGTCAAACTTTAAATGTTAGAGTAGCTAGCTATTCTGGAATCATATACATGACATTACAAATTAAGTGTATTTTCTGAGAATAACATAATAGATCAGTTTCAATGACAAAAAAAACAACAAAACAAAATAAACTGAAATTATATGAATTTTAAACATAACAAGGAAAGGCACTGTGTATAGAGCAATTTGTAACTGAAAATGGCATAATATTTTTGAAGATAAAGCTATGTAGATATAAAAAAGGACAGTGTTATGTTTGGTGTGCAACTAGATTATGCAAATAACTTGCCTAACATTTTCTATTTGCTTAAAAGTTCATGAGGTAGAATACAAAATGACTGACTACAGATTGAATTGCTTCTATGTTTGTTCTCCTCTAAAAAATACATTATATGGTGGGTTTTGCACAGTATTGGGGATCCTGAAAACCAGGTTTTGTGCTTAACTGTCCACCCCTTTCAAAGCACAAAGCGAGGCAAAGGGAGATTTTACATTTATGAGGAAGTATGGCTCTGAAGGCAGTGTAATCCTCCAGCATATGCCTCTTTTGTTTTTTTTTATACTGGTTAGTATTTTTTAAAAATATGTTTTTATTGATTTTTAGAGAGAGGAAGGGAGAGGGAGAGAGAGAGAGAAACATTGATATGAGAGAAACATCTCTTCGCCTCCCGTACACAGTTTGATGGGAAATTGAACCCCCAACCTGGGTACATGCCCTGACTGGGAACCAAAACAGCAACCTTTCAGTGGACAATGCTCCTTTGAGGGGGATGCCCCAAACCTGCCACACCGGCCAGGGCTAAGCTGGTTATTTCTAAGAAACAGCAGACACAGGTGAAGCGCTGAAAATGGAGTGGAAGTTACCCTTTTATTAGAACTATTTACATGTGTAAGGCAAGTGTCAATTTGTAAGAGTGTTTTCCTCTCTGTGCCAGAGAGGAGGTTGTCTCTGAGTCTCTAGAAACTCATATCAATGCAGAGACAACGACTTAAACCTTTGTAACCACCTTACTCCGTTTACTGTGGTTTTCCTGGTAACAGCCCATAACGGGATTCCTCCTCCAAACTCCATCATCTTTTGTCTTTAGCTGGGGGTGTTATTTAAAGTGGTAGTTTGGGCCATTTGGGGGAGTTTCTCGTTTTTCCTGGGTGTCCGTCCTGTACGTAGGAGGTATACATGTTATTAAACTTCTGTTTATCTCCTGTCAATTTGGTCTTTTATTACAGGGGCATCTCAGCCTAGAACCCAGAAGGGTAGAGGGAAAATCACTTCCCTTCCCCCACTGCTCAAAATCCTAGGGAAGAATGACATTGACCATGATTGGCCTGGGATAGGGGCCTTTTTTGTCTAGAGAATCTATAATAATAAAAGCATAATATGCAAATTGACTGAAGAGCTGAACAGCCAAACGACTGTCCAGATGACCTTCTGGACGAAGCCGGGGCTTGTGAGGGCCGAGGCAGCTGGGGCTGTGAAGGCCTACTCTTGCATGAGTTTCGTGCATCAGGCCTCTATTTTTGGCCTAGAAAAAGGCTAGCCCAAAGGTTTCACTCTGCTTGCTTCTAACTCAAAGGATAAAACTTAATTTCAAATATTACTATTTTAAAAGTTGGGAGACTGTCAGCATGTTCTTAGATATAAGAAAAGCTCAATGGAAAATGGTGTGTTTGTATATATTTATGTGTGTGTTCAGGTATGTGTGTGGGGGGTAGAGATAAGAGAGAGTGTGAGAGAGAAAGAGAACATGTAAGCCAGATAATTACCTATTTGCCCACAAAGAAATATACTACAGGCCTCCTTGTTTCTCTGCTTTTCTAGAAGTTGGGGATTGCAAAAGACAGGGATACTAAAACCTTAGTTATGTGGTTTAAGTAACCACATATGCCTTGATCAAACACATTACTTCTTTTTTAAGAATGAGACAAGAAAGGAATAGGAGAGAGAACTAAGTTTCTTTAAGAGGTCAAGAGGTAGATTTATCATTTCTATTTACAAATGAGAAAGCCAGTAGAGTTTGATGATTTCCATTTACCACTCTACACAAATCATTAGACAGATTTTTGCTCTTTGGTTCTTGTTATGGTTTGAATGTTTGTCCCCCCCCCCCCCCCCCCCCCCTCCACCCGACCAACACATTTTTATGTTGAAATTTAATCCCCAATGTTTTTGGAGGTGGGGACTTTGGAAGATAATTAGGTCATGGGGAGGGAACCCTAACAAATAGAGTTAGTGCCCTTACAAGAGGAGGCCAGAGAGATAGCTAGACCTTCTCTTACACAGAGAAGTCCACAGTCTGTATCCCAGAAGAGGAATGATTAGGAATATACCCCACCACCACTGTGACCCTGGATTTCCAGCCTCCAGAACTGTAATACATTTTTGTTGCTAAAACCACCCAGTGTATGATACTGTTCTGTAGCAGCCCAAACTAAGACATTATTAAAAAATTCCCTCATATCAATATTTTAAAAAATATTTTATTTCTGGAAATAGACTATATTAAATTCTTGGAGGTGTTATTCAACAAAGATTTATTGCACGGTTACGGTGTGTCAGATACAGTTTTAGGCCTGCGATAATGTTGGGCGATAATTTTTCCAGGATTTCCTGGGTTTCTGGATATCTTGCAAGCAGAGGCACTGACAGATTTTGTTTCAAATTATCTTTTCATCAATGTTTGCATTGATGTGGCCTGGGAAGAGAGATAGCACCTCCCTCCAGAACAAAGGGAAGGTCTGTTGTATAATGAAAGTATTGCTTCCCTTCAGGGCGAAGGGCAGCTTTCTTGCAGCCCAAAGTAAAGCTTTAAGTGCTTAATCTTGAGGTTCCTCATCTTGAGAATTTTGAACTGCAAACCTCCCCTGTTCTCAGCACTACCTGGGCCGCATTGCATCGTTCCCATGCCATTTAGTCAAGGGGGTTGATGTGAACACGAGTTTCTTCCTTCTGTGCAGTGTGTAAGAGAGTCCAGTGTCTTTGAACCAGGAATCCTGTGTCTTCTGCCAACTCCCATGAAACTATAGCAGGCCAGCTTGTTCAATAGCAGATAGGGTTAAATCTCAGATCCTCCACAATTCTTGACAAATGGGAGAGTAAACGAGATGTGTCCCTCTTCCTGTAGCTATAGCAAAAGCCATAGACGAAACCAACAAACAAAGGAAAGGAATGTAATTTTATGGAGAAAAAATTAAAAAAAAAAAAAGAGAAGTTGTTTTGAGTGAAAGTTCATTGGAGAAAAGTGACAATTCATGGAAATGGTTTGTCATTGACTGAGTTGCTGGGGTAGCTGATTTCTTTAGAAGATACAATGTATACCTTTTCCTATTGGGGTCTGGGATTGGTGATTCTGTCGTTGACTATTCTTGTGTTGGGGGTCTATAACTGACAATTCTAAAAACTGCTACTTCAATCAATATGATCCCAAGATTTTCACTTCCCCAAAGTAGGAGCTTGGTCCCCGTGAAGGTGGCATGTGCCTCTGCCTTTGGTAGGTCATAATCTGCATATTCTTAATTTATTTATTTTTTATTTTTATTTAAAAAAATATTTTATTGATTTTGTACAGAGAGGAAGGGAGAGAGATAGTCAGAAACATCGATGAGAGAGAGTCATCATCGATCAGCTGCCTCTTGCACACCCCTGGGGTTATGCCCGCAACCAAGGTACATGCCCTTGATCGGAATCGAACCTGGGACCTTTCAGTCCCCAAGCCGACGCTCTATCCATTGAGCCAAACCGGTTTCGGCTGCATATTCTTAATTTAATATATCACCTGAGAACCCTCCAACACACAGCCAGACCAGCTGCTGAATGATTTCAATGTGTTTTACTTCCCTGCCAGTCAGCAAAAATTACTAAAATGAACCCATCATATCCTCAAGATGTGAACCAGGGGGCACACTTCTCTCTTGTTGCTATAAAGCCTGCCTCCGACAGCCTCTGCTGGTTCACCCTGGTTCCAATGCAACCCTTGTGTGGCCCTGCCTGGTGTGTGGCTTCCTCTTCTCCTGGGCTGTGTGTATGTGAGACTAATAACTAATGTCACTCTCATTTATCCAGTGTCGTGTGTTAGCCATCTCATACTATTGATGGAGAAGATCTCCATCCTTCAACAGTCGGAACAATCACCATCTCTGTATGTTTTCTCAGTGACAACCTTCCTCCCGCTCACCCTAATCTGATTTTTACACTACCACCAGTGCCTTCCAACGATACATTGAAAGTCCTATGCTATCATCCACGCAATGGCTTCCCATCACATGCAAATTCAAAGCCCAGGTCCAGGAAGAGCTTACAAAGCCCTAATGTCTTAGCCATGCTATTGTTCACTGACGCATCACCTACTAGTAGTATTCTTGTTCTGATTGAACCTGGTCCAGACCCACGTGCCCCTGCTGTATCCTCCTGGTATGCTCCCACAGAGTGGCCTACTGAAGGTGGGCTGGGGGCAGCCGTCCATCTGTCTCAATGGAAACTATAGAGATTGTTTAGAACTTAGATCAATAGATAATTTTTCAGTGAGGAATATTTTATCACTGGTTTTGTTTATACTTGTCACCACAGGGTGATAAAAATTATAATAGGTTTTATGATTGTTTTGACATTTTCTGTAGACAGTGCATGTCTTATTGCCTGCATCCATGGTGAGCTACTCCCACTGGCCACCCCTCCCTTGCTGTGTCTCCATCCTGGGGAGTGTGCACTCTTCCCTGACTGTTCTGTGATCCAAACGGTGCTTTCCTCTGGGTCTCAGGTGGCTTGAACCTTCACTTCTTTCAGGGGTTTACTCAGGTGTCCCTTTGTCCTCAAGGTCTCTGTGCCTACTGTATATAAAACTCCGACCTCACTTCTGCTCTCTGTGTGATCGAATAGAAAGGATTTGAAAATTGGAATAAGATGTTTTGTAAATATTTGTTTTCCCTCTTAAAATTCATAATTTTATACTATAGCCCAATTTTATACCCACTTCTGAGAGATAATAAAAGACAATATTTTTCATACTTTGTGCTAAATATAAATGACTACCAGTTTTTGTTTTTTTAAAAATATATTTTATTGATTTTACACAGAGAGGAATTGAGAGGGACAGAGAGTTAGAAACGTCGATGAGAGAGAAACACCGACCAGATGCCTCCTGCACACCCCCCATTGGGGATGTGCCCTCAACCAAGGTACATGCCCTTGACCAGAATCGAACCTGGGACCTTTCAGTCCACAGGCCGACACTCTATCCACTGAGCCAAACCAGTCCTGGCAAATGACTACCAGTTTAACTGCATCCATCAATAGATACAAGGAAATTGTCAGACCCTTAATTTTTAAAAAAATCTTTGTTGTTGAAAGTATTACATATGTCCCCCTTTAACTCCCATCAACCCCCTCTAGCCCCCATCCCCCCAGCCCCTCACTACCCTATTGTCTGTGTCCATGGGTTATGCATATATATACATATGCATATATACATATTTAGTTGATTACCTCCCACCACCCACCCTCCCCTGCCTTCCCTCCAATATTCTGCACTCTGCTCCATGCTCCCATGTCTCTGGATCCACTCTGTTCATCAGTTTCTTTTGTTAATTAGATTCCACATATGAGTGCAATCATGTGATATTTCAGACCTTTAACTTTAGAAATAAAGATGAAATGAGAATATCTGAGGACTATCTGAGATATCCATATGAATGTACCCAGAATGTATTGATAATGATAATGGCAGGCATTGATTTGGTTACTATAGACTGGAAACATATACTTTAACTGTTGTAACAACCCTATGCAGTTGGTATTACTATGTCTGTCTTATAGAGGTAAAAAATGAGACCAGAGTAGTTAAGTCATTTTCCAAGGTCATCCAGCTGGTAATTGGCTGTCAGGATTTTTGTTTAGGTTTCTGCCAGCAAGAGCCCTACTTGTAATTAGAGCACTATGCATTCCCTCTGTGGGAGCAAACATGCAATGAGACTATTAATTATGGTGCATAATATTATTATGGAACAAACGGAATATATGTGTATATGTATATATATGTATATGTATATATATACATATGTACATACATATGTAGATACATATATAGACACACACACACACACACACACACACACACACACACACATATATATATATATATATATATATTCAGTTTAAGTTAAAAAATGCAAAATCTTTTGTTTGTAGATTTGGGACTAGCAGTGCAGGGTATAAACCACAGTCTACTTATTGATGGCATGACCTACAAACATTAGCCCTTTGACAGGTAGAAATACAGCTCGCGATCCAATGTTAATGTCATAAATTTCAGTGCCATTAAAGATTACTTCGGTAACTGCAAACCAATGGTGCCGTCATTTGCATGAAATGTATAAAGAAGGCTTTTGACTTGCATGTGGTCGCAGGCATAAATTCGGTTTACTTTTTCTAAAAGGCAGAGCTCGGCTATGAACATTAAAGATGACTCGTATGACCATGTTAATCTTTCCACCTCGTATTTCAATTTTTATGGGAACTTTATTACTAAATAATATATCTCCACGCTCTCCTTTTGGAGCTCCGCTGCCCATTACTTGCCTAAACTACACTCTGTCATTACTTATAGCAGTTTTATGCCTCATATACTGCACAGTCCATGATGGCTGTCTTCCTAATAAATTCTTCATCACTTTCAATGTAATCATTTGCATTGCAGCTTCATTAATATCCTTTCATTCAAAGATCCAGGTAGGCAGCATCCTGCTGAGTAAAAGGCTTTAGAAAAATTAATTAGGCCACAGGAACCTGCTTCTGGGCTTTAGTCAATGTCACGAAATAATGCAGTTGCTAATATAACACTGGTGGCTTTTGAATAACAGATTAATTAGGGACATCCTTATATGGAGGAATAAATGAGTATTCATGACATGATTTTCACTGCAACAGTAAAATGCAGAAGCTCAATACTCAATCAAGTTTAAACTTCAATGTGTGCAGGTTTCTGAGACTCAGAAATATTCACTGAAGGGTGTCTCATCACACTCACGCCAGGACCTCTCCATTTCAAACGGACTCGCCGCCCCTTTGCTCTGTCCACTATAATAATTTAAGGCGATGCTCTCAAGAGTTTTTGCCTTACCAGGCTGGCGTGGCTCAGTAGTTGAGTGTCGACCTGTGAACCATGAGGTCAAATGTTCAATTCCATGTCAGGCAGAGTATGCAGGAGGCAGCCAGCTGATGATTCTCTCTCATGTCTCATCCTTGATGTTTCTATCTCTCCTTCTCCCTTCCTTTCTGAAATCAACAAAAACATATTTTAGAAAACACACCACAAACAAAATGTACGATTAAAAAAAAGTTTTGCCTTATGTGCTAGACACCTTGCTTTACTGTGGTCTTTGTTTGGGGTAGAATCTTTTATATTCTAAATTATGTTGGAGCTGATCGTCAACAGTGCCTCTCCCTTTCTTTCAGAGGGTGTCTTTGGTATCTTTATGTTGTTTGGAGAGGATCCCAAGGCTATTATAATCTAGGAGGTGAATATTCTGAACCCTTGGACTGTCATAGATGAGAAGGGTGAAAGTATCTCCAGTTCTAAATTAGAAAAATGCACTGAGAAAAAGAAAATCTCATAGGAAAAAAGGGGTGTGACACCTTGGTGTGAGAATGGTTGGGGGTGACCAAATGATAAAGGAAATTTTTTATTAAAAGAAAAATTTTATAGTCACATGCTCAATTTTAGTGTCTAAGTGGTGATTAGATATGAAAAATTCTATTTAGATTTTGTAAGCCTGGACTAAATTTTAAATAAGAATTATATAAAGATTTTACTCAATTTGACTATTATGTTGTAATTTTAAAATGTGTGACATGACAGTCATTTTTGTAAGCAAATGGGGACATAGTTATTCAATGGGATACTATACAGCAATGAGAATGATTAAACTCTTTCTCTACACAAAAATACAAAGATCACAAATGTCGTGCTGACCAAAAGGAGCCAGACTTAAAAAGAAATATGCCATATCACTCCATCTGTATAAATATAAAGTTCAAAAACAGGCAAAGCTGATCGACTCCCCCAAATCTAGCACCTAGGAATCACTTATCCGATTTTAGCCCCCATAGTGCTCATAAAGCAGAATTACATAGTATGTAGATTTTTGACCCTTGCTTATACTGCTTTGTTCTCTTAATGTTTTGTCAATTTGGATTATAAACTCATTGCAGAGGGGGCATGACCTGGGACACATGAGGGGATCCACACTAGTCTGTGTCCCTCCAGTAAGGACACATGAGTTGCATTGGCCATGCGTTATGTGGCCTCCTTGTAAAGCAAAAGCAGTTGTCCTAGTCCAAAGCCCTGTTTCTTGGAGGGTTCGGGCTGTGTGGGAGTCCACACCTGATTGCACACACTGAACAGGCCCAAGACCGTCTTCTGGGTGTCCAGTCTCTTTGGTTCTAGGAATCAACAATTCTATTCCCAGGAGACACGTGGTTAGAATTTCAATTCCAAAATCTGGTTTCCACTCCTTCATTTTTTTTTAATCCCTAAGTAATTGCCCTTATTTTCATAGCCACTTAACAATGCCCATATTTATTTATTTATTTGTTTATTTATTTATTTTCAGTTTTCACTCAAATACTTTTATTATACATGGAAGGTTATTATCTTTTTTATTTGTGACATATGAAAAATAATCAGTTTAAAGGTCATTTGTTCCATTTCATTAAAATAGTTATAAAGAGGTCTCTGGACACATTCACTTTGCTATATTGAAAAACACAATTATCTTGAAAATCAAAAAAGAAGAAACTTCACTTAAAATGGAGTGGGGACTGACCCAATAGGAAGTGAGGGAGCTGCGTCTTTGACAGCAGGGGTGCTCCTTTGCATTTCAGCTGGAGGAAGGAAAGCTTCCTCTCCAGTAACAGCTCAGCCAATGGGAAGTCACTATACTCTGTTTACATCAAAGAGCTCCTGGGAAGCCCATGGAAGAGCCTTCTTCTCTCTTTTCTCTGGACTGGCAGTGTTTTGCCATTAGACTGCATGTCCCAAATGGCAATTCTTTGTTTTTCCCATAAAAACCCATCTTGCTGGAGAACTATGTGGCTGTCTGCTTTTTACAGTTTGACAACTTACAAAGCAGTTTAGGTGTTAAAGAGATAAAAAATATATCCAACACAATTTAAATATAAAAAAAATCAAAGTAGAAAATAAAACCCAAATGCTTGACATATAAATGGGTGAAATAAAAAGTGAAGACTAAAGATATAATTTTACTTGTGAAATCCAAAGGAATAAAATATTTATATAAATTCAACAAAATAAAATGTCAGGAGGATCAGAATAAGTATATAATAACACAAATGGAATTGAATTGTATGTATTAGGACTTTGAAAAATACTCTATCTTTCTAGTATGAGAAAAGCAATATTGTTACAAGATAAAAGTTATATATTTTAGGTACATTATAATTTTATCTATAATGTACCTCACAGTTCCTTCTAAATGTGTAGTTTAAAGGGAGAATACTGGAGTTAGACTGCCTGGGTTTTAAATATCTGCTCTATCATATTTCTACCTGTGCCAACTTCTAAATATACTTAATTATTTTGTGGCTCAGTCTCCTCATAGGAAAAATAATAATTGTAATATCAACCTCCTGATTTGTTTAGGATCACGAATGAGGAAATATAAGAAAGGAAGGGCCTAATTGTGGCACATAGTAAAAGTTATCTATTGGGTTTGTTAATTAACTTAGAAAATGAGGAAGCAGTTAGTACTGACAGCAGAATCGTGGTTTCACACTTCCATGTGGAGTTACATACACTTGTGGCTGGTCTGAGACAGGAGCAGGTGACCAGCTGGCTTTCTGTTCTAATCTCCCAGTTGCATGGTCCTGCTGGCCATTCCCAAGGTTTAGCAATGAGGACAGGCCACCCAATAGGAAGCTTAAGTCATATGATCTGATTTTATCTTTACACTAGAGGCCCAGTGCACAAAAATCATGCACTGGGCAGGGGGTGGGGAGTCCCTTGGCCAAGCCTGCACCCTCTCACAGTCCGGGAGCCCTAGGGAGATGTCCAACTGATGTTCCCTGCAGGGAGTGGGTCTAAGCCAGCAGTTGGACATCCTTAGTACTGCCATGGAGGCGGGAGAGGCTCCTGCCACCACCGCTGTGCTTGCCAACCATGAGCCCGGCTTCTGGCTCAGCAGTGCTCCCCCCGGGGGAGCATACTGACCACCAGGGGGCAGCTCCTGTGTTAAGCATCTGCCCCCTGGTGGTCAGTGCATGTAACAGCAACCAGTTGTTCTGTTTGGTTAATTTGCATCTTAGCCTTTTATTATGTAGGACTAGAGGCCTGATGCACGAATTTCATGCAAGAGTAGGCCTTCTTTCCATTGGCTGCCGGCATCAGCTTCCCTCTGGCACTTGGGACCCGGGCTTCCCTCTGGCAATTGGCAGACACCCGGGACCCGGGCTTCCTTCTCAGCTCCAGCTTTGTTCAGAAGGGTCATCCAGAAGGATGTCCGGTCCGATTAGCGTATTGCACTGCTATTATTATAGATTCTGACAGGTCTGAAAGGCTTGAGAATGTTACAAAATCCTATGTTCCTATGTTTCCAGCCCTCTGTTGATCTTGTTTACTTCTCTGGGACAAAGCCAGTGGGTAAGGGGCATTTGCAGTTCTTTCTTGTGTTGGAATATTTGTTTACTCGAAGGAGAACTTCAGATAACTCCTTGGCAAAGTATTCACAAGGCACACATGTTGCCATGACCTCTGGTTGAACTAATGCGACTCCTTGGTGGGTCAGCTGCGTTTGCTGGTGCCTCCATCCATTACCTAGAGCCATGGCAGGCAAACTGCGGCTCATGAGCCACATGCGTCTCTTTGGCCCCTTGAGTGTGGCTCTTCCACAAAATACCACGGCCTGGGCGAGTCTATTTTTGAAGAAGTGGCATTAGAAGAAGTTTAATTAAAAAAAAAAAAAGGGTTCTCAAAAGAAATTTCAATCGTTATGCTGTTGATTAATCAGTTTGGCTCTCTTGACTAATGAGTTTGCTGACCACTGATCTAGGATAAGCACTAAGCATTTCTGTGATCATGCAAATGTGATGACACACCCTTTCCCGTGCCTACAATTTTAGTGGCCCTTTCTTCCTGGTTAGCTATGTAAGTGGACATCGTGTCTTTGTTTTTTGTTCAGGTCTTAATTTAGTACAGTCATCCATTCTCCTATTAATATCTATTACCTTCTAGATTTTTAGCGTTATTTGAAGGTAGCCTTTGACCTGTGGTGCAGTTATATTTTGCCTCAAAAGCAATTATTTATTCTAACTTACATTTCCACAATAGCAATTGGACCAAGAGAAGCACAATGGTACCTCTGTCTCTTTTAAAAAATCACTTTACAATTTTCTTTCCGGTACCCCATGCTAATCTCTGTGTTTAAATGCAGTTGCCACCCGCTGTGGAAACCTCTTCTCAATAGGACTGTTAATGGAATAACAGCTAAGAAATAAAATGGTATAACAGTTAATAAGGAGTAAAAGCAAAATTTTGTTAAAAAATATAGCATCATTATGAACTCAAAGTCAACAATCCAGGCTGGCAAAACTTTAAAATACACTAAGATGGAAACACTAAAATTGGCTAACCTGATTATAATACTAATTATACATGAACTGCTTCAGTTTAAAATGGAATCTATAAAGTATATATTTAAAAATAACATTCCTAGGAGGATTTACTACAATGTAATTGTTAATAGAGTTTACTTAAAATGCAAATTGGATGCTTTTTATACACTGGGAGTTTCTCATTCAAAACATCATCCCCTCCCTCTCTTCCCAAGCCCTCCTCTCTTTCTCCTTAGCTGTCTCCCTAGACAGACCCTGTTCTTCCCAATGCAATGTGTTAACCACATTGGCTACATGGTGGTTTTTCATTTCTGTTTCCTCAGCTTTCACTCCTTACTTTAACTCCTATCTGGTTTCTTTCCTTTTTACTCCAGCAAAATGGCTCTGCTGAGGTCCCCAGTGACCTCTGGACCACTCATTCTTTGGGCCATTTTTGCAGGGTTTATCTTTTATGACCACCGGGCAGTATTCAGCGCTGCTGACCATCCCCTTTTCCTTGAGGGACTGTTTGGCTTCCAAACTCTCTAGTTTTTTGTCCTCCTATCTGACGATTCCCTTTGTATCTCTTCTCTATCTCCTTCACAGATGCACCTTCTTCTAAGCCACAAATCCATGGGATTCCATTGCTAGCGACTTCTGCTTTTGTCTTCTCAGCTCTTTTCTCTGAGCTCCAGATCACGCACTCCACAGTCGCTCTTTGAAAGTGTCTATACCTATTTCAAAAGCATTGGGAAGTCATTACATTCAGAATACAATCATGATTCCCCTTCTCCCCCCACTTTCAAACTGATGTTTTTTTCTACTGACCCCAATCTTGACAAATGTCCCTCACTCTACGTAGCAGCAAAAGTGAAAAAAACCCCAGATAATTCATCTATAACACGTCCCACTCCCTTGCTTCCTTTCATTAATCTATTTGCAAGTTCTTTTGATTTTACATGGAACAAACTCTCCAACATGATCATTTTTCTCCATCACAACTGGTACCTCACTGATCTCAGCTGCCTGCCATCATTCTCTCAGAAATGGACACTGATGCATCTCTGGAAGGGCCTCCACTAAATTAGAGCAAGTTACTTATAATTATGGCAAGTTACTTTGTGGTTTTTAAAATTCTCAAAGAAAATCTTTCTAGATATACTCACATTCATTAGGCAAGCTAAATCTAGCTAGAAGAATGTTTATTGTTTTTTTAAGTAAGCCAGAAATAGAAATATCTAAGGAACCTGAATGAACGCCATCTCTTTGACTCCAAGTTGAGTACAAGAGCAGAAGGGTAGTCTACTTCCTGTGATCATTGAGGGGCTTACATTTTGTAAGGAAAGTTCCACCAGGGTGATTGTCTTAATTATTTTTATTTGAATAGCAGTACCCAATAAAGCACTTGGGATCATTACCTAGCTCAGTAGGAGAGGAAATAATAGGGTATCTTCGCATCTTCTGCCTACAAATCATGGCCCCCGTCGCTGTTCCTCCCTCTTTTATTGTGGTGTGAAGAGTGGAAAGGAAGTCTCACACAGAGGCAGCCTGGTTTCACCCTGCCTCTCGGGATGCTTTGCAAGCTGGAAAAGCACATTTCTCAGTTTTTAAAAGATATATGAACTCAGTGTGGATTTGGATTCCCTTTGATCTGCAGACTTTGGGGAAGGAGAGTCTGATGGTGACTGAGCTCAGGTGGCCCACGCAGGTGGCCAGGACGGCATCCTTCTGGTGTGATGCTTCAGAGCATCTCCCTCACGCAGTCGGCAGGGAAAGAGGTCCTTTTTATGCTAAGCAACAGCAATACAGTCTTCCTTATGAACAGCATATTATGAAATGGCAAGCTCATTAGGAAAAAATGCAACAGAATAGTGAAGTCTGTTCCCCCACCCCCCTTTCATCCATACCAGCTTTTGATTATTAGGAAATGGATGGGAGCCCATGTGCTTTTGAACCTCAGTGAGGGGAATGGCAGGTGAGGATATTATGAGAACTTGCGTTACTCTGTTCTATTAGAAAGGGTTAGTGTGCTGGGGTAAATCCTCCATTTTCAAACTTGAAAGATTTATTTTCCTAAATAACTCATTTCTGGAGAGGAACTTGCAAGTAGAGGTCATTGGGAAAGTTCTCAGATTTCAAAAGAAACGTGTGTGAATTTTTCTGAGTTACAAATATGGCATTCCCCAAGATACATGATTTCTAAAAGCTTCTCTTCATTATTTTTCCATGTCCATTATAGCACTTTCTTTACTGAGTCAGTGTAATAACCAGGGATTCAGTCCATCTGTCTGAATTAGGGATTTTAGCATTTTCTTTTTGTTCTTAAAATGGCTTATTTTAGAACTTTATACATGCGTTTTCTGCTACTTGGTGCACAGTTTTCATTGCCCAGCTACTGTTTCCTCTTTGTTTTTCCTTTTGCAGGGCTAGCAAATTTCCTTTGAAAGGGAGATGCTAAGTTATGTCATGGCTCATTCTGGGATGCCCATTATTGGGTCCATGGTTATAGTAGATCAGGTCAAAGATCTACTATAACTAAGGTCTGACTCATTCACTAGGAATGTGTACTGACGTGGCCATTCTCATTTGATTATTCACTGAGTTGAAATATTTAATTGGGCTTTACAAAAATTCTCCATTTCTAAAAAAAAATTCTTCATGTCTGTTCTTTGTTATTTTAGAGGCCAAAGAGATTTTTTATGACAAGTTATTTTTTATATCAAGTTATATAAATTTTTAGACTAGTTTGCCCTTTTTCACAGCCTTCTTCCATTTTGGGAAAGCAGCTACTTTAATAGTAGAATAGTTTCAGTTTCTATCACCATGGATTTCCACATTTTTATAGGTAGATTTAAACATTTTTTAATAAGGGTGGCAATGACATTTTATTTTCCTCTGTTATTTACAACCTTATGACTCTTTTGCTTTTAGGAATGAAATGATTACAATGATTCCCCCCCCCCCCCCCCCCCCCCCCCAGAAATCAGCTCTGTTCTAAAATGAGGGGAGTGTTCTTAAATCAATAATGAATATGGTAATGTGCAGTGGTTAACCGTCTGACTAGTATTTGAAACCCATCTCTGACTCTCACCAAATATTGGATAAGTCATTTAACCTCTATGTAACTGAAGTTGTTCAACTATTCTAAAGTGGTGATAACAAAAATCTCAAGAGGTAATTATCTGATTAGTTGGATAAATTATCTAATTAGTTGAATGAATTAGCTATATAATTTAACATACTAAGTGTACTTAGAATGCAGTTTGACATGAATATTTGGGATTGTCTGACAAATGTTCAATGATATTGGTGAGGATAATGGGGAAATTATAATGAAGGTGATTTTGATTGAAATAGAAAGGAATGCATTGGAGACGTTGATAAGCTAGGTGGGCTTCAGTTTAGACTAAAATTAATCTTCCTTCATATTAGGAGACCAGGAGGCTTGCCCATTTATTGAGGTTTTGTAGCCCATGGGATGAAAATGTTTCTTCCCTGTGGCTCTAGATACATGGCCAATCCGGAGTAGAGATCAAATATAAAAGCTGAATTAGAAATAGAGATACTGGAATGAAAACTGAATCAAATGATGAGGAGAGGGTGTGTGGGGCAGGCAGATTGGAAATAGGTATCAAAGCCACCAAGCTAAGCCAAGAATATGGGTGTAACAGAGACAAAGGGTGAGTGTTAGAATGCTATCCTAAATCTGAGTGAGCTTTCAACTATTTTAAAGTTGTGATGACAAAAATCTCAAAGTTTTTTTTTGAACAAAATTTTTCAAATATTAAAATTTGAAGCTTCTGCCCCGGTCAGTGTGGCTCAGTTGATTGGGCATCATCCCATGCACTGAGAGGTCACTGGTTGGATCCTTGTTGAGGCACGTGTCCAAGTTGCAGCCTCGGTCCCCAGTAGCGGGTGCACAGGAGGCTGTTGATCAATGTTTCTCTCTCATTGATGTTTCTTTCTTGATTTCCTTTCTATTATTCTCTTTCTAATATCAATAAAAACATATTTTTAAAAATGAGGTTCCAGCTCAATAGAGATATTGAACTTTTATTTTATTTTATTTTTTTTGGATTTTATTTTATTTTTATTTTTTGAGATATTGAACTTTTAATACTTTACCATGAAGACATGCCTAGTGCAGTGCACATTACATAGTGATTTGTAGCAAATATTTATGTATATTTGTTGATTAAGTATTATTTAAGCAATAAAAAATCAAAAGTAGAAAATATAGTGCAAAGAAGAATAGAAATTCTGCTTATAACAAGAATGACAGGATAAACATCACTACCCATATGTTCAGAGACAAATTATGTGTGACATGTAATTTTGTTTTTAATTCCCCAATGTATTTTTATTTTTTCAGTTTTATTTTATTTCTAAATTAATTTTAATTTTGAATTCTTGATTTATTTATACTTATGGTTATTTACATGTCATTTCTCTTATGAAGAAACTGTGAATTATCAAGACAAAGTTAAAAGGAATTTTTTACTTTAATTCAGATTGTTACTGGTTGAATCTCTCAGACCACTCGGCTTTTGTGACCCTACCCCTAGGACCCCTGCCTTCTGATAGTCATGCTCATATATGATTCTATCTCCTTGAGTGTGGATGGGGCCTATGACTTTCTTCTAACCAACTGAATGTTGCAAACTTGATGACACATCACTCTCATGATTTTGCTATGGTATATAAGGCTTCATCTTACTAGCAGACTTCTCATTCTCCTGCTGGGTTCAAAGAAACAAATCGCCATGTTACGAAATGCCTATGGCAATAGCATGTGGCGGGAGCTGTGAATGGTCTATGAAACCCAGAGTGACCAGCTGTCAAGCTGATAGCAATGAGGACTCTGGGACCCTGTCATAACTGCAAGGAACACAGCTCAGCTTCTGTTACAGCCTTGGGAGCCTCTGCCCCAGGCCTCACTAAGGCCATGCTTGGAATCTTGATCCACAGAAATTGAGATAATAACTGGGTGTTGTTTTGCGCTGCTAAATTTGTGATGATTTATTACCTAGTATAGAAGCTAATTTGACCCTTTCATTAATTAGACATATTTCTCATTTTATTTACAGAAGATCTTCTTGAATCATAGTATAAAAATATTACTTCTTTTCCATGGTTTCGTTTTTCTTCTTCAATGTTTTGTGCAAACATTGGATCTTTTTTGGTTACTCTTTATTTCTACCATCTTCTCTTTGACTACTTTATTTTATTTTTATTCTCTTGATTGATTGTTTAATCATTTTTATTCTATGCACTTTAGTAATTTATTGGTTTTGGGGTACTTTAGAATTTAATCTTTATTTCTGCCATCTTTTTCTTTCCCAACTTCAATGATATCCCATTTCATTACTTCTTTTTATCTTATCGATTTATGTTATTCTTCAATTTCTGATTTGGTGTTTTGTGTGTTCCCAAATATTTCTTTGATGATATGTAACTCAATTTACATAAAATTTTGGAAGAGTTTGAATTTGAAACTTATAGCAGAATTATTTACGTATAATTTGGTTTCTTGTTGCTCTTGAAGACATTTATTTCTCATGGCTGGAGCAATGTTATTTGTTTGGTGTGAAATAAAGATGACTGATAAAAGTCTCAGGTACTATTTCTATCAATGTGAAGACTTGTTCTAATGCACATGTTTGGGTAAAAAAACAAAACAAAACCACAGAATTTGTTGGGAAAAGTTAATGATTGTCAAGGAGACCAGTGGGTTAACGAGTAACAATGAGAACTAGAATATCCTTTGAATCAGGAAATTCCACTTATTGAGCATTTATTTGAATTTAGAAAAATGTGTAGGGGAAAAGGGCTCAATGGAAACTTTCACAGTATGCAAGGGTATGTGTGTCCTCACCATCTTGGTGTTGCCTAAAATTACTTCTAATTAAAGACTTAACACTACAATTCTTTTACCTTATTTAAGCATAAAATAGCATTGAAGTGAATTACAGAGAAGTTAAAGACTTTATTGTTTTCCTATTAAAACTTTACACAACTTTTATAGAGGAGAAAATTGACAACTTTTTGTACCTATAATCATTATATTGATTATAGCTACATCTTTTCTAAACAACATAAACTCACTTCATAGAATTTATTGTTTTTTTAAAAAAATATTTTTATTGATTTTTCACAGAGAGGAAGGGAGAAGGATAGAGAGCTAGAAACATCGATGAGAGAGATACATCGACCAGCTGCCTCCTGCACACCCACCACAGGGGATATGCCTGCAACCAATGTACATGCCTTTGACTGGAATCGAACCCGGGACCTCTCAGTCCGCAGACTGATGCTCTATCCACTGAGCCAAACTGGTTTCGGCGAATTTATTGTTTTTATTATTTTCAGTGTTGCAGGAGAATGTTAGTACAAGATAAATTTTTACTGCTTTATCTTTTGACAGGCTTAATTCCTAGATTTCTGCATAATTTTGACTCACTTTAGAGAACAGGTAAAAGCTTTTCAATCTCACTTCTCTCCGTTAAAGCTTTTCCTTTTTGTGGCCTTTCTTACTCTTTCAACTCCAGCTCCTATGCATGGCGGTTAGTTTTCGGAAATGACTCTGAAATATTGAAGAAATTTAGCATTTTTATAAATTATGACATGTAAAATTCAAACTTGCATAACGGGTTTGGTACAAACACATATGTATAATTTTCAGGATTCATAGACAGTGTGAGAACTTTTCCATGAAATTATGCTTAATGGCTTTACTTTCTGAGTGATTCCCATCTTGGTTGAATTTTTCAAATTTCCCACTGCTCGGAATATTGGAGAAGATGAGTTTTAACAGTTCAACGTGAAAGTAAGTTTGATTGCTTCCTCCCTGAACTTTTATTTCCTGGAAGAACTGAATTGAGGAGGTTTTTCTTTTCCTTTTGCCGGAAGTAAAGCTTATCCTTATAACTAGAGTCCATTTTCATGGAATATTCATTTTATTTTCTGGAATGGATTATAAAGGAATATGCATCCTAGGAACTGCTGAAAGGAAAAAGAGGGGAAGGGGCCTTTTAATTTATTAGTAAACTACTTTACACAATAATAAATGCATAACTCTATTTTTGTCGGAGCAGTTATGACCATTGTGGAAACTCCACTGAATCACAACCATCGACTTCAAATAACATATCCAAACAGCATGCAGCTCGAGCTTGTCATTTCCAATTTCTCTTCTTGGGCATCTCCAGCTTACAAAGTCTCAGCTCACTGGCACACTAAGCTATGTAGTGCATAGAATGTGAATCAAAGCGCAATTGCAAAAATGTCAGACATGATGAGAAAGAGAAAATCACTACAAAGGGGAGCTCACCACAGTAACTCTTTTGCAGTTCCCAACGCAGAGGCCTGGTAGCCTCATCAAAGATACAAGAGATGGAAAAGGCCCGTTAGGTCGTCAAACCTATCCCCTTCCCAAAGGCAGGAGATGAATTCAGGCAACCCTATCTGCTGGCTTCAAACCACGTTCAGGATAGAAAGGCCCTGCGGCTGCTCTTGATGCATTATTTTATGACACTGGATGCCATTTATACAAAAAAACCTGAAATGAATTGTCTGCCCCCGGTATCCTGGAATCACAGAAGAGGCTTTAAGGTCTGGCAGGTTTGTGAGCCCAGCCTCCTCATTTTAGAGAAGAGTACTCTGAGGGCCTGAGAGGTTAAATGACTAGCTCGCATCCACAAAGCCACTCACAGCTGGACTGGTATTAAACCCCACATTTCCAGAGCTTCCTAAATGGCTCTTTCTAGCAGATCAATTCTGTTTCTTAAAAAGAAAAAAAAGAAAAAAAAGCACAAGTTTTGATAAAAATCTATTCTGTACATTATACACAACACATTTAGATTTAACTTATTTCTTTCAGTAACTTCATTTTTAAAATTTGAACCTTGAAGTGTCAAATGTAGGTCTTCACTGAGAAAACACGAATTCCCACATTGACTTTAACTCCAGTAAGAGCCTTTCTTTTGAGCACCAAATCCCTCTTTGCGAGGCTCAAAGCCATCTAAAGAGAGATAATAGCTTCACCGGTTGACCGTATATGTAAAGGGAATGAAAGCACAGAGGTTTAAAAATTTCTCTGCATCTATTTCTCCTTCCCCCAAATACCCATTGGAATTCACTTAGGCAGTTTCCAAATCTTAGCTATGGTAAAATGTGCTGCTATGAACATAGGGGTGCACATATCCTTTCTGATTGGTGTTTCTAGTTTCTTGGAATATATTCCTAGAAGTGGGATTACTGGGTCAAATGGGAGTTCCATTTTTAGTTTTTTTGAGGAAACTCCATATTGTTCTCCACAGAGGCTGCACCAGTCTGCATTCCTACCAGAAATGCATCCTTTTTCTCTGCATCCTCACCAGCACTTGTCCTTTGTTGATTTGTTGATGACAGCCATTCTGACAGGTGTGAGATGGTATCAGATTGTCGTTTTGATTTGCATCTCTCAGATGATTAGTGTCTTTGAGCATGTTTTCATATGCCTCTTGGCCTTCCTTCTGTCTTCTTTCTAAAAATATCTATTTTTAGATATTTCAAATACCCATTGTCCATTTTTTTTACTGGGTTGTTTATCTTCCTTTTGAAAGCTGTATGAATTCTCTGTAAATGTTGGAGATTAAACCCGTACCGGTGATAGGTGATAATATTGGCAAATATGTTCTCCCATGCTGTGGCCTTTCTTATTGTTTTGTTGATGGTTTCTTTTGCTGTGCAAAAGTTTTTATTTTTTATTTTGATAAAGCCCTATTTGTTTATTTTCTATTTAGTTTCCATTGCCATAGGAGCTGCATCGGTGAAAAAAT
Source organism: Pipistrellus hanaki (assembly GCF_964339955.1). Classification (NCBI taxonomy): domain Eukaryota; kingdom Metazoa; phylum Chordata; class Mammalia; order Chiroptera; family Vespertilionidae; genus Pipistrellus; species Pipistrellus hanaki. Next base: position 11,282,056 of record NC_140519.1, read on the forward strand.
TGCTTTGACGTATGTCTGAGATTTTGCAGCCTGTGGATTACTTCTAATATTTTTATAGTTTCTCATCTGATGTTTAAGTCCTTTATCCATTTTGAGTTAATTTTTGTGTAAGGTGTAAGTTGGTTGTCTACTTTCATTTTTTTTTTTTTGGCATGTATCTGTCCAATTTTCCCAACACCATTTATTGAAGAGACTGTCTTGACTCCATTGTATGTTCTTGCCTCCTATGTCAAATATTAATTGAGCATAGTGGTTTGGGTTGATTTCTGGGTTTGCTCTTCTATTCCATTGATCTATATGTCTGTAGCATTTCTAGTTTTTCTGACAAAATTTTTTATTTCAAAACATTGTTCAGGTTAAATAAAGCATTTGAAGATATGGTCAACAGATATGATATTGTCATGGGTATATGTACATTATGTCATCCCATTCTAAGAGCCATGTTAAATATTTTCATAAAAGCTGAGAACACTCAGATTATGAATTTAATAAATAATTAAATAAAATATGAGGAAAATCTTGGGACTAAGCATTATTTAAAGTTAAACCAATGTATAAAGCACATCATATTCCATTTAAGCTCTCAAAGTAGAAATAGTATTTGATTCCGACCTTCAATGTCTTATTTTTTCATAATTTAATTCTTCAATTTTCCTATTTTTTTTTCCCCCTGCATGATTTTGTTAATGTTTTCAAACTACAGCTAAGGGTTTAACTTAGTAACTTTGGATTTTTTTTTTTGAATTTTATAAACATGACATTAATGTGGATTCATAGATCTGAGTTATTTTGAACAATACCATGTTATTTGTTTGATAAGAAACCTTTATTTTCAGTGGTTTCGAATTCACCAATCTCTGTAGGGAAGAGCACATCTGGAGTTTGGGAGTTTATTAGCTCAGTAGTTCTAGAACCTCTATGCACATCCCAATCACATGGAAGGCTTTTTAAAGGAGACTGCTGGCCTCCATCCTTACAGTTTCTGATTCAGTAGGATCTGGGTGGGGCTTAATAGTTTCCATATGTAAAAAGCTCCCAAGTAATGCTGATACCTCTGGTGTGGGGATAGCATGTTGAAAGCCACAGTTTTAAAGAATTGGCATATTTAAAGGTACAATGTACTTAGCGCCAATTAGACCCTTCTTGCGTGCTGATAATCTGCAGAAAGAGAGCATGATGGGAGTTATTGACTCAGAAAACACTTTGGTCTGTGTCTGTGTTCAACTAATAATCAAGATAAACTAATAATAGCTATACTTTCTATAATGCTTTTACTCTGCCAGATTGTGCTCTCAGTTCCTGAGTTATATATCTAACCTTCGTAAATATCCTATTTCTAATCACCTCCATTTTACAGATAAGAAAATGAGACACAGAAGTAAAGTAACTTGCCCAAGTTGTGCAAGCTAGCAGGAAGTCGCGGTGTTGGTAACCTGAGTCCTGAGCCCATATCCTTTCCTACCCACTGCACACACTTCCTCTTAGGATAATGACTGCTCTCCATCATTTATTTCATTCCATGAGCCCAACCTGCATCAGTGTAGGAAGCACATTGTGAATTAATATTTGCAGATGTCTTTATTAGTCAGTCTACTCTTTGGTACATTTACTCAAAGTTATATACATCCAATAATAGATGCTAAAAGCAAATTGAATACAGATAAATACCACCAGTACTTATTTCTTCACTGAGTTGTATTTTGTGAGTGGAAAATGAACACAGTTTAGGTTACAATCAGCACAGCCACGGGATGGCTTACTTTATTTACAAAAAGCAGTTTTGGAAAACAGGGTCCATCCTCATATCAACATTTCCCATGGTAACACTCATTACGTGCCCATTAATAAAATTTCTGCCTTCTCTTGCAAGTTTTCACAGTGTGTGTTTTACCTGTGTATGGTCTTTGTTTGTCTTTAAGTCTCCCTTTATTACTGTCTTTCTCAATTTTTCCCTTTTTAATTTTTCCCTAAGTGTTCCTGGAACACTGTATGTACAAGAACTAGACAAAAAAAAAAAAAAAAAGTACTGCTTGGGACCATTAGTCTACTTACTCTGTCACGTGATTGTTTTAGTGTTGTTTGAAGCGCTATTTTGGAGACAGACATAATCACATTCTACAGTTCCTCACCTTATTAACTGACAGAGCACTGTTCCTATTAGACAATTGATCCTGGGCAGATGAAGCCATTAAAAACAGGACTAATTGGCTGAAGAGGGGAGCCAGTAATGCAGGCTGCCTCACTTCCTTTCATGCTTAGGGAGGTTGAAGTTCCAGACAATAATTGATATGCAGTCTGCCTTAATTGTGGTTATTAACAGCCAGTATTATAATGACAGGCTGACAATTTCTGTCTGGCCTATTGTGTGTTTGTTTCAGAATCCAAGATCCACTGGGTATTTTTTTTTTTTTTTTTTTTTTTTTTTGGTTAACCTGAATCTCATAGAATGCTTTTTATAATGCCTTAGAAATCAAACTTTGACAGCTAACCCCAGCTTGTGAGTTATTTGGTACATGTCTCTAGTGTCAGATGTTTAGCTGGGATGAACATGGTGCTCCAAACGAAGTGGGTTTACAGAATGGTGTGTTTGGATGAGGAACAGCTGGGTCAGAGAAGCATAACTTTCTCATTTACAAGTAACAACTTAGGGACATATGCTAATTTGACTTCTTCTCTTGCTGCACAATGCTGTGGGAAGCCATCTAAAGTAGCCAAAGCTCTTTGATTTCTTTCACTCATGATCATAACAAATATACCTATTTATAAACTGAAGGTTGTCTTGCTTTTGGGATACGTTTAGTGAAAATACTATAAAATCTCCATATCACTGTCAGTTTTAACATTGTATGTCCCAAATAATACTTGGGTCTTCTATTAACTGATAAAATATTGATTTAATTGTCTCAAGAGTAGATGTGGACAATTGTTCCTCAGAATGAAGCACCAACGGGATCATCCTAGGGCTAAACACCAACTGTCTTCTTCCAAAAACCGTTCTTCCTTGAAGGCCACCTTTTTTATCCTTTGTACAACAGACATATATGGGAAATGATGGTATTTGTGTTACTATGGGGACAAAGAAGAGGATGTATGAGACTGGCTTGGGAGTTTTGGTCCTGTTTTGGATCCCCAAGAATTGAGCGGACTGGCATTTTGGCATCTGAGACTCTCTGAAGCCTTTTCTGCCAACACTATTGGCTGGGAAGCTGTGAGGCAGCGGGTACTTTGGAATCAGTGGAGTGGAGAGGATCACAAAACAAATGACCAAACACACTTTTCCTCTAAGCCAGTGTTTCCCAAAGTGTGGTACGTGTACCCCCAGGGGTACGGGAAGAGTTTGGTGGGGTACACGTTGCACCGGAGTTCGGTGGGGATATGCACTGCACCGTGCTTAGCTGCACCTAATTCTACATTCTCATGAGTACGAGGGGTCCTCAGCGTTACAAAAATTATAAAAGGGGTACACATATGTCAAAAGTTTGGGAAACACTGCTCTAAACCCATATCAAACAACTAAAAAACTACAGCAAACTAAAAAGCTTTGGCACAGCAAAGGAAATAATCAACAGGATGAAAAGACAACCTACAGAACAGAAGAAAATATTTGCAAAGCATATGTCTGACACAAGGTCAGTCATCAAAATAGAGAAGAAAGATAGAATTCAATAAAAAATTAATAACCATATTAAAATGGACTAAGGACTTGGAATAGACATTTTTTTTTCAAAGACAATTTACAAATGGCAATAGGCATATAGAAAAATGCTCACCATCACTAATCATGAGGAAAATGCAAACCAAAACCACAAAGAAATATCATCTCATACCTATTAGAACACTGCTAAAATACCTTGGGTTTATTTTAATAAGCATCCCTGTATTAAAAATGTACCATTTTTTAAACCATAGACAGAAATGATCACTCTCTTCTCTCTGTTCATAGTGTTTTGGCATTTTCTCACTAAGTGTTTTGTTTTTTTAATTCATTTCTTCACCAATTTTTTGTGCCAACTATGTGTCAGGTACTGTGGTAGGCACTGGATGCACAGTAGTGAGGATTATACACACAGTCCCTGCCCTCTTCCAGCTGATACTCTTTTTTAAAAAATGTGTTTTTATTTATTTCAGAGAGGAAAGTAGAGGGACCGATAGAACATCAATGGTGAGAGAAATCATTGATTAGCTGCCTCCTGCACGCCCCCCACCCTCGCGATTGAGACTACAACCTAAGCTTGTGCCCTTGACTGGGAATCAAACCGCGATTTCCTGGTTCAAAGATCAATGCTCAGCCACTGGCTGGGCCCAGCTTATACTCTTATTGCCTGTTTGCCTGTCCTGCCTTTAAAGTAGCCACAGAGTTGAACTCTTCCTATTCCCGGTCTAACAGTGATGGGTGCATCATATATGCTAAATACATACATTACTTATTCAATGAGTAAAAGCATAAATGAAATTATATAAGTAAAAGAAATCTACAGAGCATTTTAACTAGCTGAGCCTATTTTATGATCACATTAGAAACAAAACGAATTCGATTATTTTTCCATATACCTTTTCTGAATTCAGATTTTCCTTTGGAAATTGATAATTATTATTAAAGAACAGGCAAATCTTTATGTAAGGTCTAATCTTTGTAAGATTAATCTTTTAACCTTTCTTTGAATCTTTCCCTGTAGGTTTATTAAAAATGCTCAGCTATAGTTTTGCATTGTTTCTTTTTGTTCCAATGGGAGTGCCCATACATTACTGTTTGTTTCATCAACAACAAAAAATAGGGTTATCAGTACATTAATTAAATCTACTGTTTTTAGCACTACTGGAAATTTTTTGGAGTAAGAAATACTGTAATATAGGCAATGCTAACGTAAGCAAAGGAGAATATTAACATAAATTGTGTAGAAATATGCAGGGTTTCTCTACAGTTTGGCAGAAAAAGTGAAGAAAGGAAAGTAGCAAGGAAGAAGTTGAGAGAAAACAGAAGTTCATTTAAACATTCAGAAGAAAGTAAAAAATCAAATAAGATTGCATGCAAAATGTTTTGTGCTAAAATGATTATTTCATACAATCCTACTTGAAAGAGAACATACACCCTGAAGAAAATTGTAAGGAATTATCTTAGATCCCTATTCTTTGAAAAAATCTTCAGGCTAGGTCAGATTGCTATGCATGTATGTGCTTGTGCATGTGTGCGCATGCATGTGTGTGTGTGTGTTTAGCCAACCTGGAACATCTCTTTTCTAAGATTAGCTCTTGCTCCTGCTCTGGTTCATTTTGGAAAACCTTTCTTCTTTTGGTAAGTTTTCATGATTAACCATGAGCGTGACCCCTCCTCTCAATTACACCAATGAATATATAGTAAAATGTAATAATGAGTAAGTATTTTTGAACTAAATGAAGTAACTAGCTGATCCTGGTGGTAAAATACTATTTTCTTTTATTCTTTTCAGAGGAAAACCTAAATTATTCACTGAAGAATTAAAAACCCTTTTATTATAACAGCCTCTGATTTATTTCCCTTCGATTGCGCGTGGATATTCAGTTAAGGTCGGAACACTCATGTATGACGCGAGGAGTGACTTTGTAAGAATCAGAAACTTACAAAGTATGATACAGAGTTTAATGAATAAATAAAAACCCTTTAGTTTTTCTTTTAAAATAAAAAGCAAGTGGAGCAAAAGCACAGGAATTCTGGGATACACAATTATTTTCCTTTCAATATTGTAAGTAACATTTTAATAATTAAGAATATTTATTTGGTTGTTTCCTATACTTAGAATAAATAAGCAAGGCCCTTTGTAGGTGTTTCTGTGAATTATTTACAGACGCCTGCACTGAAAATTTAAAATGCCAGAGTGCCCAGTAAAACATTCACTCATTCATTCATCAAACTTTTATTGCATCCTTGTTATGAATCAAACACTGTGTTCATAGCTAAGGGATAAAATTTAGAAAAGAAATTGCTTGTGTTGTCAAGGGATTATATTTAGTAGCAGAGTCAAAATATGTACATGTATAACTATGAAATAAAGCAACAATATTTCTGACAGGCATATCAAAATAATGCTCTGCCTTGAACCCATTAACAAGATTTTTGGAATTATGAAATATTTAAAACATAGAGAGAATATTTCAATGAATAATAAACATTTGTGTTTCCATCATCTAGATTTAACAAATGTTGACATTTTGACTTATTTACCACCGGTCCTTTTATTTTTATTATCTGAGAAATGCAATGCTACATACACTATGGAATTTTATTCCCTAACCCATTCACCTCCACGCTCTCTCAGTGCTCAGTGCTTTCCTGAAGTTGGTATGTTTCCTCCACCAACACACCTTGACATATTTATTATATATGAATGATCCAACACAGCATAGAGCGTTACATACTTACCAATTTTAAAGGAATGCTTACTTGTATTTATTTCAATTTTCCTCCTGGAATATTGTTCCTTCAAGCTAGTTTTCCATTCCCTCCACCCCAATTTTTTTTTTTATTCTACTCAGCATTCTTTTGGCTAACTGCACACTTTATATTTGTCAAGACTTCATTCCTGTTGTTTCTTCCTAATGTCCTCCCTGATAGGGAAATAGTTGGCTCCATTTACTGAACTGTCCCCCTATGCCAAGTGCTGTTCTTTTAGTCTTTTGCATGTACTAAACCATTTAGTTCTCCCATTAAATATGTAAGTCTGATTGAATAGTTGTTCTTGTTTTGTGGAAATAACTTGCTCAATGATACATAGGTAGTAAATAGTTGAACATTTCTGGAACTTAGGAAGTCTGCTTTCCGCATCCAGGCTCCTTCCTCAGCTGATCCCAAATATTGTCAGGAGGTTTTATGTTTAGCCAGCTTCAACTTCACTCTCGTGTGATCTGCCAAGTCCCACCTTTGCTCTTTTATTTTATTGGTATATTTGTATTTTCCCTCATTTATTTATGAGAGTTTCTTCCTATGGGGACTAATTGCATGCCAATTATTGTTATTAAAATACATTTTTCCCCAAAGAGAATAATCTTTTAAGTTTGTTTTAGTGGTGTGATAAATGTTAATAGGATGTTCATGAAAAGAAACAAATGTGGGCATCAGAGCTTGATGAGAGTGGGGAGAGCAGCCCCACAGGAGATACCCTGGGCTGGCCTCTCGGGGGTGGCAGGGGTGAGACAGATGTCATAAGGGAGAGCTGACCTAGCCACGGCTCTCAAAGTCTGAGCTGTGTCTTCCAAGTATTTAAGTAGGTGCTAGGCCTGGTGTGGCTGTCAGAGCTAGAGCACAAGGTGTTGGTGTCTCCTGGGAGTGTGGTGGTCCAGCAAGTGCTCAGTCACTACGGGTGTGTGTGTGTGTGTGTGTGTGTGTGTGTGTGTGTGTGAAGGCGGGAATGGTGGTGGCAATGGGAGATTGGTTCAATACAGCCAGTCAGTCAAAATATGTCAAAGATAACATAAAAATAAATTAGAATTAGCCTTGTAATTGGGTTGAATGTGAAGGTGGTGGTGTCCGTGTTTCAATAAATGCAAATAAATGAAGAAATAGTCCCTGACCATGTGCACTGAGAGAGCCTTCCAACTATGATACTCACACAGCAATAAAGCACTCAACTCAGTCAGGGTTGAATCAGAAAAATATAAGATTATCCTGGACTATTTTATTGTGTTGGAAAGCATGGCATAATGAAGACATAATAGAAGTGCACAGGAGCCAGCTTGAAGGGAGTCCAGCAGGTCAAAACTGTCAATCTGAGCACCAAATTAAGTAATGGTAGTAGGAATTGTAGGCCATTGAATGCAAGAGGTATGAACCTTGACTCTCTTTTGGTAAAAATGAAGAATAAAATAAAATAAAATCTCGAAGAGGAATGGATATTTCCATAACTCCATCTCCTTGGAAAATGTATACAGATTACAAAGAGAAGACAAAAGTCACCTAACTGTTGAAAAGCCTCACAAATATCATCTTAATCAAGTCAATGACATGAAGTCATCAGCAATGAGAGAACTATAAATTGTGTGCCACTTGTGAGGATTCAAGAAGAGGAACAAACACCTCATCACTTCCGTGATGTCCTGATGCTGTTAACCTTGCTCTGAGCATGAGGCACATCAGATAAACCTGAAGTGGGAGACACCCTTCACAGTAGAATTGCTGGAATATTCAAGAGGCTGAAGGTCACTGAAGATCAGCAAAGACTGAGGAACGGTTCCAGACTGAAGGAGACAAAAGAGACTTGGCACCTAAAGACAATGTCCGTTTCTGAACACTTTGGGGACAGTTAGTGCAACTTGAGTGGAGCCTGAGGATGAGCTGGTAGTAAGGTATCAATGTTCATTTTCTGCTCTTATAGAGGACATGTATGACAATGTCCCTGTTTTTAGAAAATAGACACTAAAGCATTAGGGATTGATGCTGTGTCCAGCTTGCCACTTATTCGCAGAATGGTGTAGGGAAAACATTTTAAGTAGTATTGCAATTATTCTGTAAAGCACAGAAATGCATTAAATGAGGACTAACTTGAACACACAGAGCTCATTTGATCAATTCTCACCCAAGGGTAGACGCAGTATCCCTCCCATGGTGGAGCCTAGCAGAGGTTGTGATGAGTGGCAGCCCCTAAGAGCCCTACCTGCTCCTATCCTTTTGTGCAGTTTATGGGTACATAAGCCATGTACCCATACATGTTGGCTCTGCAAAAAAATAATATTTTCTGTGGAACATTATACGCAGAAACAGAGATCTATGGTAACTTAAAAAAAGAGAATCTAATGTTAAAACCAGTTGAAATTTTCTCATCAATCAGGAATTAACATTTGAGAAAATCATTTACCTATACGTCTTTGGTTTACTTAAATAAGATTTTGAATTGTTATAGAAGAGAATGCAAGTGATGTTACAGTCATTTATCTTCAAAGGTTATGTGTAGGAAAGAAAAGAGCCTATGAGAAGTATTAATAATATTGTCTTTGCTGATGCATTTGATTTGTTCAAATATGTTTAGTTATAAATATAAATTATATGTACAGTTTAGAAACAAAGTGTTTAATAATTTAAGGATTAACTATGAGTCAAAATAATTTGTTTACTCTAATAATAATAATTTAATTGCAACTTTTTTGAAGTGAACACACACACAATAAATATGTGTTGATTGAGACAAAGAATATCAAAGAATTTGACAGTTTGGCAAACATTTGTGCATTAAAAGCTTTTTCTTCCTTGCTTAGGCATGGGATTAATTTGAGATGAAATAATTAAAACCTAACACAAACTCTATTTCTGAGTTTGTGGGTTTTTAGATGTTAGATATGAGGTGATTTTTTTTTATCATGAAATTAAGTGTGTATTCTCCCTCACACATTTAATAGACAAATTATTCTTAGAAGGAAAATCTCATGCTTTAAGGACTAATCAAACTTTGTAAGTCCTATAAAGTTAAATCTATTGGCCAGTCATTGTTTAAACTTTCTGTGTAATGCATTGTCGTTTGACCTCATTGACCTTTCATTGTGATTAGATTTCAAAATCCTAAGATAGTCCCCCAAAGGGGAAATTGTCAGCATTCATTCTGAGAAGCTTCCTTTTCCAGATTTTTCCACGATGTCCTTATATCTTTAAGTTGTGTCTTCTTCAGGGTACTTTTACCCTGAACATTTTTGAGTCCAACTCAGCCATGGTCTCTGTGAGGTTCATCCATTAAGGTGGATTTGTCCACCATTATTTATATCAAAACGATAACTAGGGGTCTTCATATATCCAGAGAAAATATGTAAACCACAAGTTTACCACAGTACATCTCTGCTTTTGCTCCACTAGATAATTTTTGAATATACCTTTATTTGAAGGGTTAAATTACTGGAAGAGTAAGTGCTGTATCAAGGCATGGAGACTTTGGATTAAGACCATTCCAAAATTGCCATCTGGAAAATTCTATCAGTGAAGAATCAGAGAGATTATTATTCCATAAACTTGCCAACATATGATATCATTTTTAAACATTTCCATTTTCATAGGTGAAGAAAGTATCTGCTAACTGATTAATTTCAATGTCTTTTTTGCTAATGTAATGGACCTTATTTATTTATATTTTAAATATGGTTGGGTTATCAGAGATTTAAAGTTCTTTTCATTAATTTCTGTTTATACTGTTGTCTTTTTCCTATCAAAATGTTTGACTTCTTATATATTTATAAAAATCATTTATATAAAGAAATATTATATACAGATAAATATAACAAATCCATTTTCTCATTGTGATATTTACCTTTTAATTCTATTACTATCAGTTTTTTTTTTATGTACATTTTGAATGTTTTTTTTTATGATCAAAAGTAGCTGCTCTCATTCAATTCCATTGTTTCTCAGATTCACTCATATTACACTTATTCTATTTTCTTTCTAACCTTTCCAAAGGATAGGTAATGGTAATCTCTAAAAAGTATGTGACCCCGACATTAATAGGTTGAAATACTAACTCCCAATGTAGTGGAATGAGAAGGCGGAGCCTTTGGCAAGAATCAGATCATGAGAGTGGGGCCCTCAAAAATGGGATTAGTGCCCTTATAAAGAGACTATAGGGAGCTCTCTCACCCTTTCTCTGCCACGGAGGACTTTGAGAAGTCACCAGTCCACAATACCAAAGACAGACTTCACTAGAACCTGACCATGAGGGCACCCCGACCTCCAACTTTTAGCTGAGAAACTAGAACTCTGAGAAAGAAAGTTCTTTGTTTATAAGCATCCTGGTCTCTGGTACTTTGTTAGGGCAGCCTGAAGTGACCAGGAAAATCATGCAGTACACACAAGTACATATTCAAACACACTTACTAAAATACTGTAGCAGAGAAAAATTGGATTCAGTCTAAATGTCTGCTAGTAATGAGCTTCTTACATAATTTTGTTGCATATCTTCATAAAGTGGAACATTATAATAAAAATGCTGTAAATATGGGTGTATTTGCATATCAATGCCCTATACTACTATTAACATTGTGGAGAGATTAGCCATGATTATTGGAATTTATTCCAAATATCTTATAGTGATTTATGGCATTTTTGTATGATATATGTGTTAATTTCATAGTTATAAAAATAACTGTCTTGAGAATAAACAAATTAGTGTGCTATAGATGGGTCTCAGAGTATAGAGAATACAGCCCAAAGGAGAAAAAATGCATTCTTTTCACCATATATGTGATTTTGGCTGCCCCATTGGCCTGGTGGAACCCTGACTAAGGTGTAGGCAGAAACAGAAAAATAGTGGACATGAGAAAAATCTCAGTGTGGGTGAAGGCACAAAGAGGCAGGATCCAGAGGTATAGGAAATGTGAAGAAATATTGGCTATGATGATTTAGGAAATGATAAATTTATTTCTAATATGTAAGAGGATTTATAGGAAATGCAAATAGAGGACTATAATATAGTCAAAGGATTCACAAAATAGTCAAGACACGCAAGAAATCCTTGTAATCCAGAATGGGGAAACTAACAATTGTAACCATCAAGTATTTCATACCTAAGTTTTATAGATGTTTATATCATTTTTTATTAGTAGTGCTAATTCATAATCCCAATGTATCCATACTTTGTAAATGTTTGACTTCACTTTGCTTTTTCTAAACCTTCAATTGTTGGATATTTATACATTTATCAATCACTTAGAAATGAATGCAAATATGTTTATTTTGTATTCATTCAAGTGGAAATAAATTCAAGTCAATTTTCCAAAGTTGCTCATCGAGTAGTTAATGGCTGTGGCTCAAAAGGTAGGAAGACCTGTGTTTGAATCCACTAACTATAACTGTGGGAAAATTCAATCTGATCCTTCACTTTCTCATGTTTTTAAAAGGGATAATAAAAAGGTGATTATTATTTTTGATATTATTTTGAGGATCACATCAAATATGATGTATGCTATTGTAAGTATAGTGCATTGCACAGAATACATCCTGAGTTGAACTGTCACTATTATTATCTCTTTTGAACTCTCACAGTGCTTTGACTCTCTCTGTAACACTACTAGGATATGTGGTTGTAATTAAATTTGACATCTTTCTCTCTTGTTATAAGTCACATTACTGTTTAAGACTGACCTAGTTCTCTGACTTTATCCCCCATGACTTTATACAGATATGCTCCAGCCATACTAGAAATGCATGATATTTACCAAATCTTATTTTTTTTTCCTCACACATTTATTTCCCTACTTGAAATCTTCCCCCCCCCCTTTTTATTCCCCCTCACTTAACACCCTCCCTTACAACTCATTCTGTCCTTCAAGTCTCCCTGGATTATGTTCTGCTCATGAGCTCCTATAATCTCTCAGCTTCTCTACATATCTTTACCATTTACCACTCAGTGTTTCTTTTTGTCTCTAACAGCATGAAATTCAGCACTTAGTGGGGCCGTTACAAAGAAGATATTCAATTAGTAAAATCTGATATAAATAAAGATATTCAATTAATTGACTTTGAAAAAAAAGAATGGAAGGAAAATAAGAAAGAAGGAAGGAGGGAGGGAGGGAAGGAGGGAGAGAGAGGGAGGAAAGAAGAAACAAGAGTTGAAAGAGAAAGAAAAAGAAAAAGAAAGAAAAACAACAGAAAACAAGAAAGAGAAAGAAAAAAAGCTGTTCTTAGGTCCCAACCTCTTATAATTCACGTTATTATCAGGAGATGGGGCTGCTAGAGGGAGTCTGAGGCTGTTCTTGTGGAAGACTTTAGTCTGAGGTCAAAAGTTAATGATGGCAATGTTCAACCAAGTCTCCTCCAGGGCATCACCTTCCTTTCGTCCCAACCCACCTTATCTCTAATTCCTGACCATCCTCCTACTCTTTCCTCAAAGACACTCAAGACGAACGCTGTGCACTTGGCCCTGATCAGTGTAATGGTCCCGCCTGCCCTGCCCTCTGCTGCGTCTTGGTGGCGTGGTACCATCCCCGTGAGCAGCCCCTGTCTGTGCCCAGTCCCCGTGCTGGGGCAGAGGGACATGCAGTGCCAGGCTCATCCAATTCAGTGAGGACATCCAGACTGTTTAGTTTGACAGTGACATCTGCTCACAAGGTACAACTTCTGTCTGTCATAGGATGAAAAAAGCAAGAATTTCCTTTGTCTGTGAATGTCTGTTTTAGCTGTAAGATGTCTCACTTTTGAACTGCATTTTATGGATAGGCTTTTAGACAGGAATGTTACTAATTTTTAAAATTTTTTATCTTTATTGTTGAAAGTATTACAGTTGTCTCCTCCCCTCTTCCCCCCGCCCCCCTTAATCCCCTCCACCCCACAACTGCCTCTCCTCCTCAATGCCTTCCCTCCTCATGTAATTGAGGTTGAGTTTAAAGCCAGTAATCACTTTTCCTATCCCCTTTTGTAGTTTTAACAATAAGTTAATAAGCAATGCAAACACATTTTATGCATGTACATAAATAAAACATTTAAACATTTCTGCAGGAGTCCCCCAGTCCCCTCAGCCCAGCCTCATGCAGCCTCAGTCTCCCAGTCCCCTCAACCTTGCAGGGGAAGGCAGTTAGGGGCGATTGGGCTGGCAGGGGAGGACAGTTGGAGGCAATTGGGCTAGTAGGGGGTCAGTTGGGGACCATCATGTTGGCAGGGGAGCAGTTAGGCATCAATCAGGCTGGCAGGGGAGCGGTAGGGGGATATCAGGCTGGCAGGCAGGTGAGTGGTTAGGAGCCAGCGGTTCTGGATTGTGAGAGGGATTTCTGACTGCCGGTTGTGGGCTTGGGCCTAAACTGGCAGTTGGACATCCCCCAAGAGGCCCCAGATTGGAGAGGGTGCAGGCTGGGCTGAGGGAACCCCCCCCACCCCACCCCTGTGCATGAATTTCGTGCTCTGGGCCTTTAGTAGATATATATTTGATTCTTGCAAAAATCAGTGAATTTGGCATCATAGTTATTGTTATTTCCACTTTATTGATATAAACTTGAGGATCAAAGACATTCAAACATAACTGTCTATAAACATCCCCTATTGTAAATGGTAGACTTTATTGAATGCCATGTTAATTTCCAAGCTTACAGTACAATGAGCATTTAACAAATGAGAGTGCCAAATAACTTTTTCCTTTTTTCAAAAAATAGTGGACTTGACTTTTTAGAGCAATTGTAGGTTTATGGGAAAATTGAGCAGAAAGTACAGAGAATTTTTAATTACCCCTTTCCCCACAAGGTTCATCTATTATTAACTTCTTGTATTGGTGTGGCACATATAATTGATGGGCCAGTATTAATGCATCATCACTATTATATTGTTGTTGAAGGTTACATTTCACATTATGGCTCACGATTTGTGTTGTACAATTGTTGTACATTTGCCAAATGCAAATGTCATACAGAATTTCGTTTACCTAAAAATTCCCTGTGCTCTACCCATTCATTTTTCCCCTGCTTTGCCCTAAACTCTTGGTAACTCTTTTTCCTGTCTCCATCATTCTGTCTTTCCCAGAATGTCATATAGTTGGAATCATACAGTATATAGACTTTTCTGATTGTCTTCCTTCACTTAGCAATATGCCTTTAAGGTTCTTCATATCTCTCTGTGACTTAATAGCTTATTTCTTTTTATTATTAATTGCGATATAATATATTATTGAATGGATACACCACAGTGTGTCTATTCATCTGTTATTGGAAGTCATCATGGTTGCTTCCATGTTTTATCAATTATGGATAAAGCTGCTGTTAATGTCCATGTGCAGTTTTTGAGTGCACCTACGTTTTCAACTCATTTGGGTAAATGCCAAGGTCTATGATTGCTCGACTACATGGTCAGATATGTTTAGCTTTGTAAAATATTGCCAAGTTGTTTCAAAGTGGCTGCACCAGGCTGTGTTCCCACCAGAAATGAATGAGGGTGTCTATGGCTCTACATCCCCTTCAGCATTTGGTGTCCCCAGTGTTTTAAATATAGAGGTGATTGCATCTTTACCAGTTTGTGATGGGGTTGTTTATTTCCTTATTGTTGAGTTTTAACAGTACTTTGTACAGTGTTCTTTATCAGATAACAGTTTTGCAAAGATTTTCTTCCAGCCTGTGCCTTTTTAAAAATATGTTTATTGATTTCAGAGAAGAAGGGAGAGGGAGAGAGAGAGACAGAAACATCAATGCTGAGAGAGAATCATTGATTAACTGTCTTCTGGATGCCCCCCACTAAGGATAGAGCCTGCAAGTCACGCATAGGCCCTGATGGGGAATTGAATCATGACCAACACCTTATGCTTCATTCTTGTAAGAATGTCTTTTGTAGATCAGAAATACAATATTTAACTTAACGAAGTCCCTTGAATTCTTTCTTTCTTTATTATGCTTTTGGTGTTGCATCTAAAAGTCATTGCCAAATCCAGGACCAAGACTTTTTTTTGTATATTATTTTCTAGAAATACTACCGTGTTTTCCCGAAAATAAGACATCCTCCGAAAATAAGACCTAGCGCATGGAAAGATAAGACATCCCCTGAAAATAAGACCTAGCGCAACTTTGGGAGAAAAAATTAATATAATAAGACACTGTCTTATTTTCAGAGAAACAGGGTAGTTGTCTGACTCCCCAGCTCTGCCCAGCTCAGTCCTCAGCCCTGGAGAGTCCTCCTGAACGGCTCCTATTGATTACAATGCTGTGGAGGGCTTCTTTTTATTATGTTTTCACTAATTGTAAATTTTGAGAATGCTAAGCCTGGAGTTCATCTAGACCAGTAATACACTTGATTATGCGTCAGAATTTCTTGTGTTATTTTTTAACCGTAGAAACATTCAGTTCCTACCCCAGTAATCCCGATTGGATAGGTCTAGGAGAGGGTCCGGAAAATGGTATTGTTATGATGCTGGAGAGCTAATTTGAATATGAAGGTTGAGAAGTACTGTTTTAAACCAAATACCTTCATTCCTAAAACTTCTTTTAATCTTGAAATCTCACAGTGACCAAACCCTAGGTGTTTAACTTTCCTGTTCATTAAATCTCACCCACTGTTTTTAAAAAAGAATGAAACATATTTCCATAGTAATATTTTAATTGTCTCAAGCCATTTTCCTAGTTCCAATTTCATTTCTGTCCTTAGTTTGGAATTACAATTTGTAATTTTGCTGCTAAATAAAGTACATACAATTCACTGTCTTAACTGAAAATTGCCATCCATTCTTTGGACCTTTCTTCAACATCTAGAACTGGTAATTTCTGACTGTCCCGTGCATTGCTTTGACTTGAGCTTTGATGATGAAGGCTGTGAAACTTTATTGACTGGGACCAAAATCACATTACTTAATTGATGCTGACCCCTCAGTGTTTCTTGGCAATTTTTGATGCCTCATTTCCCTCCTTATTGCAATCGCTACCACCACCATCTCAAACCTTCTTCACTCCCTCAATATCCCAAGTGACCCCAGCAGATGACTTCAACACCTTCTTTCCTGAGATAAAAATCAACTGGATATGAGATTCTTATTTTGCTTTCTCTCTTCCTCAAAATCTCTCTTTATCTTTAGTTTATATTGCCTTTTTAGTTCTTATCTCTTAGAAAGACCTGCTCCTTTTCTTTCCTGAGACTAATCCCTAGACTTGTGCTCTTTATTTTATCTTACCTGGCTCAGACTCTGATTGTATCAGTTATTCTCCTTGCTAGCATCCTTAATCTTTTGTTCTCTTCTGGATTCCTCTCTGCCTTCAAACATGTTTTAGTCTCCCCATCCTTGCACAAAAGAGGTTGCTCCATAAATATTTAATGAAGATATATTGAATTGAATTGAACTTAATTCTTCAAGCTCAAGAGTTACTGGTGACAGAGTAAAAAAATTAAAACCCAGGATTCCTGATTTTAGTTTAATATTCTTTCCAAAGATACAAACATTTCCTGGAGATATATTTTAGAAGTAAATGTTTTACAAAATCCAAAACTGGAGATTATATTTATTGAAGTGTAAATGTTTAATCCACTAAGATATTATATTGTTTATCTACTCATCAGTAAATAGTATTGATTGTAAGACAATATGATATTTGGTCATTAAAATCTCATATTATGCATTATACATGTAAAAATTAGTTACAGAATTGGAAACATATTAGTCATGTATGATAGATAAACTAATTTGAAGGGCTTATTTTATTATGTTATATAAATGCTGTTATAGGTTAATTTAATACCAAAGACTTTTTATTTATTACCAAATTGATTATTACTTAATTGCTTATCATGTTTATCTCTTAAAGATGCTTGAGAAACAGTCACTATTAATTTAAAATCAATCATAGTAGTTGAATAAAGAAACATTATATTTTTTTTCTATCTTGAAAATAGATTCTAAGACCAAAACAATGCATCACTTTTTAGAATTAAAATCTATTCTGAGAAAATGATGCCAGTCACAAACATGCAGAAGAAACCTCTGACCAGACATAATTCTATTATATTAATTTATTGGTTAACTCCTCTTGGGCTGCTGTAAATGTAACAGGAGCCAGACTATGAATTGCAAAATATATTCACAAGACATAGCCAGATGCCCAGAATTTCAATGCTATATAAAAGGGCATGCTTTTTGACCATGAATCTCAATTCTAGTTGAGCATGATGCTTTCTTTTCTGAAATAATTTAGTATAATTACATGATAACAAATTTTTAGTTAAATGATTTATATGTAGCAGATATGTGACCATTTCCTCTCAAGATAAATCTATGGATTCTAAATTTCGGTGGCTGTTTAGATCATCAGATGTCTAGAAATAATAAGTACTCTTTAGAACTTCTCAATGCCCTTTATTAATTTGACTACCTTTTAGTTTTGCACATTCAAAATTGGATAAGGAAATAACTGTAGGTCAAATTTCCTAAAAATTTGTGTACATGATTTCCTCAACATCTGACAACTTTCTATCTAGTTGACTATCTAGTTACAGTTTTTACATTTATATAAACAAACGTTATGTCATTTCTAATTCTAAGCTTTTGTCAAACAATTTAGAGTAACTTTTTAAGAATTTTAAAAAGTAAATTTCAAGATTGATAAGAACTGAACATGTGTATGTTTTAATATTGCACCTGATACCTGTCCATCTGGATGTAGCATTGGTATTGATGCTTTTACCATTGCACCAGTATACAGACAGCTATTCATGCATGTTGCATATGACTTTGATATTAGAAGTGGATTATGAACCAATGGCTTGTACAAGATCACAATGGGTGTTAAGTAGACTTAGCTAGAATTGTTATGTGTTCTAGCAAGTCAATTCTAATATTTCCATTTTTTCATGAGGAAAAGAAACGTTCGTACAGAAAATCCATTAATGACAGTATTTCAGTCTTTGCAAAATGCATTAATAGAATGTGTATTAACTTTATTCTACTTCTGTCATTAAAATCACGATCCTGGATAATATAACCAAACACATAATAAAATAGGATACATGCTTTAGTTTTATGGGAACATTCATTTCCTCCATCATCAGTGTCACCCTGCTAATGTTTGCATCCTGTTTAGAAGGGGGGAAAAGGAGAAAAATGCCACTTTGCCTTTGTGTGGTAGTGTTGAATCAGTTGCTTACAGGACTAGTATATTTCAGTATCCCCTAATCAGCACCTTCCAATCACACGAAGACAGAGAATGGCAGTTAATGGGGAGGAAACAATAGATCCTCAGTAAATCTGGGAGGCTTACCTATAGGAAATATTACTGTTGCAATTCTTTAGCTTCAAAAATTCTTTAAAAATACATCGGGAATACTCATTCCTTCCTCTGTAGTCTGTTATAGTCTCTTAATATCACAAAGTCTTAACAGCTTCATTATTCTAGTATAATTTTTACATTATACACTTTATCTGAGAATAAAAATATTTTCAATTTTTATTGTGGCCTTGGGTATTTTTGCTGTATCAACACAACATTGTATGTGGACTCTTTGATTGTTCAGATTGCACTATTTTATGGATTACAAATGAAAGAGAGAAGAAGCAGTCTCATCTCCCTACACTTCGTGTCTCGTGTTTAGTACTAATGCTGTCCCTCACTCTCCCATCCCCCAAACTCGCCGTTTTCCTTGAATTGTCAAGCAGGTTTCTCTCTCACGGCTTTCCTACTTATTTCCTTTGCAGAACCATGGTTCTCCAACTGACCCTTTCTGGTTATGTAGTGTTTGCTCAAATTTCTCCTCCTCAACAAGTAATGATCTGATTAGTTTTTCTAATGTTGCCTTCCCCACATACTCTGTCTTTCTGACACTTATCAATATCTGACATTATTTTTAATTATTTTCCCATTGTCTTTCATTTACACTATAATGTGAGATCCCTGAGATAAATACATTGCCTGTTGTTTACTGCTCTATTTTCACTGCCTAGAATATCTGTGGCTGGTACATCTTTGATATTAAATTTTTGTTTGACTTAATAAATAAATGGGTGGATGAATGAATCAATAAATGAATTAATACATAGTGTCATGTCTCAAGTAACTCACTGTCTAATGAGCCTGTCAATTACTATTATCTAAATATATTGTCAATACCACGTGTATTTATTAAAGCCACCATCTCAATCTGCCGAAAATGATTACTGGCTCCAATTGCTTCCACTGAAACTGGAATAAGGCAATAACATTATCTGTCTAAATGAACATCAGAGTTTTCCCATCTTACAAACACTAATAAATATTAAGAGAAAAATATGTTAGAAGGAAAGGCAGTTTATTGAATTTTTATTGGTTGATATTTCTTAATCAGATTCTTTTATTTCTATTCAGCTTTTATCTATGAATAAGCACTTATCTGTATGGTTGCATGGAGAAGGCAAGCAGATGACAAAGAAGGAAGCCAGTTTGGAGTTGAAAAATTCATTTAAAATTTCCTTTTTAGCATCATTGATCGTGAATATCAAAAGGAGATAGAATATTGCTATCAGTGCCATTGCCTTACATAGCCCAAAATTCAAATTTAAAAATAAGTTGTCAAGTTTTGTGTTTGTAGGTTAGTTGTTTTTCCATAGTAGGAACTTAATATATGATTTAAAAGAGAATACAATAGTTTCTTAAGACAGTGGACTCACTTATGGGAATGTAAGGGAATTGTCATTGGCTAAGTTAATTCACGAGAACAACTTGCCCAATAGAACTTTCTGTGATGTTGGAAATGTTCAATAATCACGTACTAAATAGCCACTAACCATATGTAGCTCTTGAGTACTTGAAATGTGGCTATAGTAAGTGAGGAAATGATTTTTAAATTTCATTTTATTTTTATTAGCTTTAAATATAAATCTTGGTAGGTAGCCAGCCGCTGCCATTTTGAACATTGTCATGCTGACTGTAAACAATAATGATTTCTAAAAAATTAAGTATTATCTGCTTACAAAGCTCCCAGTTCTCACAATGTTCTGAATGTCAACCACCTTGACTTTAGTCTAAATCTTTCAGCTTTTTATGCTGCCAACACCCGCAGAATACCTGGGTGCATATTTCTCATGAAGGTTGGATGTGATACCGAACAAAGTTCCTTCATGTTTTAAATAGTAACCTGAAATGTCAACCACTTAATAGGTAATTCCTATTAGTTGTTTTGTGTTGATTTGGGAGATATTGATAGGAAGAAAGCTAGTTTATAAATCTAAAAGGTATATAACTGTTATATAGAAGCCTAAGTAACTCTTTGCTGGTTTCATCAGTGGTTTTCTTGTAGAAAAACTATTACCCAAGTCTCTGAAAAAGTTTGAATAGCAAAGGATAAATAAAGCAAAAGCATGTCACAAGAAAATAATGTCATTCTACAGTGTTATAAAGTATTAGAAGCCTGGTGCATGGATTTTTGCACTGGTAGGGTCCCTCGGCCTGGCCTGTGCCCTCTCGCAATCCAGGACCCCTTGGGGGATGTTGGAGAACTGGTTTTGGCCTGATCCCTGCAGGCCAGGCTGAGGGACCCCACTGGTGCATGAATCTGTACACTGGGCCTTTAATATGCATGTAAGATCTTTGGTTACTCTCTTTCTGCCCTTCCTCTCCCCTCCTTCCTTCTGAGATTCATCAGTCTGTACCAGGTTTCCATGCCTATGTTTTCCGCTCCTGTGTTGAATATCTGCCCCTGGTGGTCAGTGTGCATCATAGCTACTGGCCAGTTGGCTAGTAGCTTAGGCTTTTATATACATATAGATGTGTATAAAAGTAATATTCCCTCTTACATAAAAATGCAGTAACATAACTAATAACCAGCGGGGCTGAAATAAACATCATATCCTTGGCTTGTTTCACTGGAGCTTGGGCTACAGAGGCAAACACAATGTCAGTATTTTTTTCAAGTTGCTTATTTGAATCCCCAAATGTTGACAACAATTATATCCACCTTTCAGATCTGTCTTGGAAAACATATAAAAATGTGGAGCATGGTGCCTGGCACATAGTTGGGATGCAATAAGTGTTGTTTTCCATTTTTCTTATCTTCCCAGAAGCCACTACAGCTATAAATAACAGATCAAAGCATGAGAGAGGGTTTCCCCCTTTTAAATTGAGGTAACTTCCTTGCAAAATCAATGTACATAGATATGAACTTGCCAAAAACTAGAGAAAAAAGGATCTGCCATTTAACAAGGATACCACTTACTAACTCTACTGAGACGTCAGTATTTTTAATAGACACATTTGTAGTGTAAACTATGGTTTTGAAGGAAAAAGTCGCATTTTAAATGCAAACTATGTTTAACATTACAAAAATACACAAAAGAAGATAATTTTATTTCCAGATTTCCATAAGTAAAAGATTCTAGAAGGTGGTGTAAGCTCCAAAAGTCTCCCCTCCCCCCCCCACCAAATGTTATGGGGAAAATGGTAAAGCAGCAGACCGAGTAGGGAGCGAAAGGATGCTTGAATTTTCTGGTCCGTGTCACTGTTACCTTAACATATTTTTCTGCATGTTCATTTCCTTTGTGTGCTTTTCTTTCTTAAAGAATAAAAGAAAAAATCTGTCTCATGAAAATGCAGGAGAGTCATCCCACATAAAGACCGTCTTTAAAATGCGCATTATTTATTTGACAGACTGTAATGGCTGTTTCAAGGATATTATGGGCTGTCACGTGAATATGTATTTTAGAATGAATACTACAGTACAAATACTGTGCTTACACAATGCCCATCAAAAAATATATCCTAATGAAATCTCTTTTGAAGATTAGGCCATATATAACAATATCCTGGAAATGGAAAACTCAGTTGAGTTAAAATAGAAAAAGACCTTATAACCCTAACTGATGCACAGGTCAACTTCTAGGGACTAGAAAAGAGAAACAAAACAAAATGTAACTTAACCTTGAATGATAATTATACTTCCAGCTCTTGATTCTGACATCAAGTGAAATACAGCCTTTTTAAATTTTATATTGGTTGATACTGATAAATCATGAGTGTTTTAGAATTATATTGTATCTGTAAGGTTACAGACCCAGGTATCACACTCAAAATTATTATTAAGATTTATTGACAGAAAGATTATTTTAGGTTAGGATAAAATGATTCGTGCCCTCGTCTAACCTGTTTTTGGGAATATCTCTAATTTCCATGGTTCTATATGAAGTTCAGTAGCAGATACAGGTTGCAGTGAATATCAATCCTTACATGAAAGAGCTTAAAGTCAAAAGGGAAGCTGTAAAATTATAAAAGTTAGTATACATCAGGCTAAAACCAGTAAGAGATATTGAAGGCATATAGATAAGGTGCTCCAGCAGCCTCATAGGAAATAAAAAAATAGAAAAGAATAACGTGGCATATCTACAGTAAAGGTAGATGACTTTGAGTAGCATTCCACTAGTAGTTGTGGCTTGAATTTAGAGTCATTTTTATCACTGTATACCCATTTTTTACCCAATGTTACTTACTCTATTTAATGTTTAAGAACCTATGTTTCGATTGTTAACTTTTCTTTAGGACAT
This sequence comes from Pipistrellus hanaki, assembly GCF_964339955.1. Lineage (NCBI taxonomy): Eukaryota > Metazoa > Chordata > Mammalia > Chiroptera > Vespertilionidae > Pipistrellus > Pipistrellus hanaki. The sequence goes on from NC_140519.1 coordinate 11,304,960, forward strand.
ATAAGGATATATTTTATTAGTGTTGTTATATTTGAAATTACTTTAATAATTACCAGGGTTTTAAAATCCAGATTATTCTAATAAATCTATAAAGTAAATATAATACATGAACTTCATATAAGTCATTGACTTTAACTTTTAGTAGATATCCTTCTTTCTTTCTTCCCTTCTTCATTCCTTCCTTCTTTTCTTTCTCTTTCTTCCTTCTTTTCTTTCTCTTCCTTCCTTCCTTTCTTTCCTCCTTTCTTCTTTCCTTCCTTCCTTCCTTCCTTCCTTCCTTCCTTCCTTCCTTCCTTCCTTCCTTCCTTCCTTCCTTCTTTCCTTCCTTCCTTTCTTTCTCTCTCTTTTTCTTTCTTTTGGTCTTTTTTTCTCAATTAAAAAAAAAAAGTCAAATTTAGAGTTTTTTTTGCTGAAAGACAGATTATTCTGCCAATCAAAGCTCCTTTGTTTTTAAATTTTTTCAAAAGAACAAAATCTCTCATTAGTATGTCTTCATTGGTCTTCAGAGGAATTTGCAGAACTCTAGAAAAAAAAATCAGACATCAATGCCAAAAGTATTAATGTTAAAATATTTTTAAGCACTTAATATGTGTTATGCATTTATTTAGATTGATTGGCATTGTTGATTACAACTATAATGTGATCCATGTATATACTTTACTTTTATTTTTTATTAAGACACAATTGGTATATAATTTTTTTTAGCTTCAGGTATACAACACAATAATTCAATATATTTATATAATACAAATTGATTACAATAAGTCTAGTTACCATCTATCACCAAACAATTGACTCTCTTTACCCATTTTTTTTCACTTTTCACCTCCTTCCCTTCTGATAATCACCAATCTATTCTCTGTATCTATGAATTTTGTTTTTGTATTTGTTTCTTTTTAGATTTCATATATGAGTCAAATCAAATATTATCTGTTTGACTTATTTCACTAAGCATACTGCCCTCAAGTTCCATACATGTTTTACAAATGGTAAGATTTCTTACTTTTTTATGATCGAGTAGTGTTCCATAGAGAATACTACTAGACACTAAGGTTGTTTTTATCTAATGACTATTATAAGTGATATTGCAATGAATGAATATAGGGGGTATATATATCTTTTTTAAATTAATGTTTTAATTTTCTTTAAATAAATACAACTAGACTAGCTGAATCCTATGGTAGTTCTATGTTTGATTATTTGAGGTAGTTTCATACTGTTTCCATAGTGGCTGCGCCAATTTACATTTCCAACCAAAGTGTATGAAGGTTCCCTTTTCTCCACATCTTTTTCAACATTTGCTATTTCTTATCTTTTTAATAATAGCCATTCTAACCAGTGTGAGGTGATATCTCCTTGTGGTTTTGATTTGCATTTTCCTGATAATTAATTACATTGAACATCTTTTCATGTGGCTGCTAACCATCTGTATATCTTCTTTGGAAAAGTGTTTATTTAGATACTCTGCCCACTTTTTAATTGATTTAATTGTTTTGCTATTGAGTTGTTTGAGTTCTTTATATATTATGCATATTTATCCCATTGGAGACATATGGTTTGAAATTATTTTCTCTAATTCAGTAGGTTGCCTTTTCTTTTTCTTTTTTGATGGTTTTCTTTGCTTTGCAGAAGGTTTTTAGTTTGATATAGTCCTATTTATTTTTTCCTTTGTTGCCTTTGGAGACAAATCCAAAAATTAACACCAAGATGACGTCATGAAGCTTTCTGTCTCTGTTTTCTTCTAGAACTTTTATGATTTCAGATCTTACATTAAATTTGGGCTAATTTTTATGTGTGGTAGAGGGGTCTAGTTTTCCTTTGCAAGTGGCTAGTTTATCCAATACCATTGATTAAGGAGATGGATCTTTTCCAATGAATAGCCTTGGCTATTTGTCATACATTAATCGACCTTATATATGTGGGTTTCTGAGGTCCCTCTGTTCTGAGCTCTCTATTCTGTTCCATTGATCTATATGTCTAACACATTTATATACTTCTTATAAGTTAAATTAGAAAAGAAAATAAGTAAATTTAATTTAATAATATATTCATAATATATTATCATTTCAACATCCATTTATTTATGAGATACTTTAGATTCCTTTTTTATATGAGTTGTTTGAAATCCAATGCATATTTCCTCCTTGCAGCACACCTCAGTGATGACTTAACCAATATTTTACCATTATTAGGGTTTTAATGGTTTATTTTGTTTGGTTGATTTTGTAGGCTGCTTCTTACATATGTATTTTATTTCAGAAAAACTAGTATATCCTTAGAAGAGGCTTTTGTAAAAAACTAACTCTTTGAGGACTTCGATCATATGCATACACCCTGTCTTCTAAAAAATAAGACCTTGTTTTGTAGTCTAGATAACTGAACTATGCCTCAAGCATTTTTGTTAAGAGGAAATGAATCTATAATCTCTGATCAACTGGACTTAATTGTTTATAAATTATTCAACAGAGCTTGAGCTTGTTAAATTTTAGAATTTATACGTGATTGAGAAGATTCACTTTCCAGGTTGAATATCACATGGGCCTTTGCCATGCCCTGCTAAAGGAGGTAATGTTATCTGAGATCATATTGTTCATGTCCATGATAATGGTGGGAAAACTTATCTTTCCTTAACTATGTTTCCAAAAACTTGTTATCAGCTTGGTTAGAAAATTTAGCTGAAGCTAGCATTAAAAAATGCTTAGTTTTAGTCAAAATAACAGAGAAACAGCAATAATCAATCAATGCTGTTAGATCAATTGCTCTTGAAGCATTTGTTTGCAAACTCAGATTATATTTAAAGGAAACTATGGGCATACCAAAACAAACAAACAAACAAACCACGAGTTACAAAGTGCATAAACTTGAAGGAAAGAACAACATTCACAATTTATATTTGCCATTCATACTATACAGTGTCAATTACTAGATTCCACCAAACCCGAGGCACATGGATGGCTTATTTCTTTTGTGTATGTGTCTAGCTTAGCCTGTAATACAGTAGAGCATGATTCTTAGCACTAGCTGCTGTTATGGTCTGAAAATTATACAGTTTTTCTACTATTCAGTAGAAAATAATACAGAGCATTCAAACAGCAACATTTTAAGTAATAAGGATTTTAACAAAAACCCTGAAAAGTGTGCACTAATCAAGTTTTCCATAAAGGAATATATTTTGGAGAAAAACTAGAAATATCAGAGGAATGTTATATATTGCAATCTGTAGGGAGAGATTATAAATATCTGGACTTTTTAAAAAATCAAGAAGAAAATAAAACAAAAATGGCTTTGATATACTGTATATAATGATTTACTTTAGCAATCAAAACACACACACATACACGCACATGAACACACTCATAGCAACTTAAATATTTATATATGTGATTAAAATATTTTTTTTACAAACTATGTTTTGCTCAAAAATAAATGTGTGATTAATGCATTGTTTAACTTCCCTATGTAAACTGCTGCTAGGAGGATTCTGATATTATTTATTTTTATTAGTTTATAGTCTGTCAATTTTTCTTGCTTATCTGTCAACTCCCACAAAAATACATAAATCAAAAATGTAGCAATGTGGACACTAACAAGGCATAATTATTGTAGGGTCTGTCCTCCTTTAAAGAAAAAATACAATTACCAACCAGATTGCTGCTGGGATTAGGTCAGAATTTGCATAATACTGACTCATATTTTCTTAACAATTTTAACATCAGACAATAGCTTTAGCAAATCTATAATCCCTTATTATTTTCTAGCTTTAGTTTTTGGACTCTATTAAGGAGTTCGGTCAAAACAAGATAATTATTAGAATGTAACCCATGGAAAACTTTAATTACTCAGTGGCATGTTTTTAGGATTAGGTCAGGTTTTTAAAATGTTCTATAAGGTAACACAAGGCAATTATGCTTGCCTAAATGTATTTTTTTTACAGTTAAATTTATTCATTTTTCTGCAGATAAATATTTAATAGAAAATACTTCTGTCATTGCATGAGCTTAAGCTAAAAATGTCTTATCCAGCATCATCACTGAGCAGTTAGACATTATTAAGCAGTTAAAGGGCTAAGAGTCAAGAGATGATGAAAATTTAGAAAATGTTAACTGCTATAAAATAATAGCTGCTAATGTGGGGGATTATGAAACACCCAGTAGCGGAGTCAGGAACAAATAGGCCCTTTCTGAAGTCCTGGAGGCTGGGGGTAGGATCCGGGGTTAAGTAACCATGATATATTTATAGAGGGCAAGGGATCACCATAAAATAAAGCAGCAAATAGTAAAGAAGTCAATGTAAAAGAGAGGCCGGGGATTTAGGGTATAGAGATCATAAATTTTCATCGAAATAAACAGCCTGTGTACCTCAGGAGTTGAGGCTGAGCTATAATTTCAGGTCTGACCTATGGGCCTTTTATGTTCACAGTGCACGCATGATCAAGATGCCATCTATGGGGGTGTAAAAAAAAAAAAGAAAGAAAGGAGAAAAAAAAGTTTCAGATCTATGTGATTTACTCATTTAATCATCCTCAAATCCATCCCCAACACAACAGCACAGTAGTTGAGAAGATTTTATTGTCTCCCTAAATTACATTTAATTCTTACCCTAGCGCATCCTATAAACAAGAACACTGAAGGATGTCTCCTCCACCATGCTCTTCCAAAAGGAAAATAGTTGCATTTTTTATGCACGACTTCTCAGAAGGTCATTTCCCTTTCTCTCTATTGCCCAGGTTTTCTCATTTACATGTTTTAATTCCAAATATGTATTTTAAAAGCCACTTAAAACTTGGTGGGTTAAAAAACAACAACTTAGCAATAAAATGAGCTTGTTTAATGGTTTAACAAAAGCAATAAAAACAAGCAAATGAACACAAAAGAACTATTAAGTATTTAGCTTTTAGAAATTATCCTGAAATGGAATAGTCAGTCGCTTAAAAAAAATAAAGTAAGCTGCATGAAAACTCATCTTTTTATTTAGAGACATTGATTTTAATATATGTAGGCACTTATCTAAGCTTTCTATTCTAAATTGACACTTAATGAGCAAAATGTATTATTGTTTGTATGTGTGTGATATATATGCCTATGTATGTAATACCTATTTCTCTTGTCTCTCCATATACAGAACACACATACACTATCACACACACACACACACACACACACACACTCTCACAAGCTCACGTGCGCGTGGTTATTAGACTAGAACAGGCAGTGGTTGACAGAAAGGTGGTTGAGTAAATGACAATATGAATTGTGCTTATTTTTTTTATTGTGAAGAGTTTATTCGAGATATTTAAAATAAGCTGTCAGAAAGAATACCTCCCAAATCAGCCATTTTAGTATTCAGTTATTAATCTTAAAATTTTTTAAAAAAAGTTTGTAGGCTCAGCGTATTTCCATTTTAACACCAAATATATGGGGATTTGTCTTTTCTCTTTTACCGCTGTGAGAAACGAAATGCACCAGGCTAGTTTGGAATGGTCTTGCATAGAACAAAGTCTGTTAAGCTCTCATTGCCCGCCTCAGTCAGGCCTGAGGGACAGGGCTCTTTCCTTCCTCCACTAGGGTGCACTGTTGTACAGAAAAACAAAATGTTTGCGTGCCCTGCGGAAGAATAGCAGGATGCCTTGAGCTACCTCATAAATACGCTTACACTGTTTTCACTAACTACACAGAGAAGATCAAGATAGAGAGACGAGCATTTAAACGGTTTTTTTCCCCTCAAAAAGAGGGCCACTGTCCTAGATTTGTGTAGATTTCCCTTGAAGACAGACAAAAGGCACAGCATTTTTAACTTTTGTAGTGAGAGAAAGGGTGTAAATAGAGGTCACAGGGAAGAATGTTAGTCAACAATTTTCAAATTAGCATATAAATATTTCAGTTATTGACACATCTTAAAGCGACAAACTGTTTCTCACATCGTCCTCTTGCAACCAGGCATTGTTTAAATGTAAAATCCCATGAAGTTAAACTATAGGGTTTCCTATTAGGGTCACTAGCTAACTTAGTAACTGTGACCATGTCACATATTCTTTCTTCTCCCATGGCATCACCCAAAATATTGACCTCTTTATGTGAGTAAATGAATCAACAACAACAAATACATAAATAGAAGCAAAGTGGTTTTTTTTTTTAAAAAACTTATTTGATATTATCCAAAACATACTAAGAAAATATCTGTAGGCTTGCCCTTGTATCTGCTAGCATATTTCCCTGTCTACATATGGGCTGTCCTTTATCAAGCAAATTACTTACAGAGAATCCAGTAGGAGGGAAGGGGGGAAAGCTATTCCTTTAGTTCTGGTGTAAATCATGGGGAATTTTTTGCTGCATGGATTAGCACCTCTTGTACCCCTCATCTCTTCAGGGCAGTAAGCTGAGACAATCGTAATGAAGACCAGAGCCAGTGGCTACCATGACCACAAAACGTTGGAGGGAATAGGTCATCAAAAAGACCCGAGTCTGGAACTGCTTATTCCAGGGGGTTTAATATAAGTCTCACATTTGATAAGTGCCCTACTTCAAGGTTGTTAATATTTCACTAAGAACTTTGAGCCTACCGAATTAATTTCTCACTGGTTTATGAATATGGCACAGAGAGACTTTTGGTCCAAAGGACAAGAGGGGAAAACAAATCCAGCGAGTTATGCAAATATGAATTACAAGTGTATTAACCCATATGTGACACACTTCATAGAGAAGGAGCGATGTTTATGAAAAACCAGCAAACCCACTTATTGGAAAAAAGGCCTTATGGGATTTTTGTGTCTAAAATTTTTTCTAAGAGGCCACTTTCTCTAGTATACTCCCCTCAGATTAGATTTTGCTTTATATCCGTTGCAGATCCATAGATCATATTCAGTATTTAACAGCTTCCAGGACATGAAACTTTACAACTTTATTTCACTGTTAGCATTTCTCCTCATAGTCAAACTATGGTCTACCTACTAGAATTGGTCTCTGCTTTCTTTACAACTGTGATATCCTTTTCAATATGACAATTTCTTCAGCTTCCCTTTGGAGATGATGGTGTTCCACACTTAATAAATTTGAAACATGACCAGCAGAGTGCCTGAAACATAGATGGCATTTAATAAATATTGAATGGAAAATGCATGCATTTACTAACGAGGTAGCTACTATTTATTGAGCCCTTGTTATCTATTAGTTGCCTTGGTAATTATCTCACATTTATATGCCTTATATCATATGATGCACATTATCAATGGAATGAAGCGATATTATCCCCAGTGTTACATATAAAAAAGGGAGGCTTACAAAGGTTTAGACATTTTCCAAATGAATGAAAAATAGATTATTTAGGATTTGGACTCAAATCTATTGTGTTTGCTTTTACTAGTCTAGAACATTATTACTTTTCAATTAAACTTTTTAGTGAATCCAAGTTCAATAAACCAATACACATGTATTTAGTGTTCACTAACTCTGTACCCAGATCTAATGATTTTACAAAAACTAGAAAGCAAACATAGTAATCTTAAAACATAAATGATGAATTTTGGGAGGGAGACAAATGTAGACAGAAGATCTTAGAGCAATCAGAAATTAGATACTGTATCATAGGTACATGTGCAATTCATTGACATTCATAGAAGAGTCAACCATTATTGACATTCATAGAAGAGTCAACCATAATTTATGAACAATAATTTCAGGATATAAACCATTAATTCAGTAAGTATCTAGAATCTATCTGCCAAGTCCTGGTGAGGTGTTAACGTAAAAAGCATGGCATTCATACACAAAGCATTCAAAGCAGTTAGAATAAAGAAGGGAAACACTGCACTGAGGCACAACGTCTAAGGAAGTGCTGATTCCAACCAACCTGAGGCATAAAAAGCATAGGTTTGTTTTGTTGTTGTTGTTGAAGTCTTTGACAATTTATCTGATCAGTAATAATGTCTTTCTGGAAATTCATAGGAAGGAAATTTTAAGGGGTGCTTTTAGATATACCCATTGGAATGGATTCCTGATGTTGAACATGGAAGAAGTAAGGTCAAATGATTTAATTTTTTTAAAGAGTAGAATGCTTCCTAGGTATTCATAAATTGGTAACAATACATTTTTTTTTTTTTATTTCAGAGAGGAAGGGAGAGGGAGAGAGAGATAGATTGGTTGCTTTCTGCATGCCCCCTACTGGGGATGGAGCCTGCAACTCCAGCATATGTCCTTGACCCGAATCAAACCTGGGACCCTTTAGTTTGTTGACCTACCACCCTCTATCCACTGAGCCAAACTAGCTAGGGCACACTGGTGAATCTAATCTGGTTATATAGGATCATCCTTTTGTAAGAGAGAAGGATACTGTTGACCATTATATCATTAGGACCTACCACAGTGTCTGGAACATAATTCATGCTCACTAAACACTTATCTAATTGAAATTTATTTCGCCCTGGCTTGTGTGGCTCAGTTGGTTGGGCACCATCCTGGCCACCAAGGGTTGCCAGTACGATTCCCTGTCAGGGTATATACCTGGGTTATAGGCCTGATCCCTGGTGGGGGCCATGCAGGAGGCAGCCAATCAATGTGTTGCTATCACATAGATGTTTCTTTCTTCCTTCCTCTCTGTAAAAATCAATAGAAAATATTTTTTTTAAAAAGAAATTAACTTGGATTCTCATAGATCTGCAAAAAATCAATAGAAACTATTAAAAAATAAATTAACTTAAATTCTCATAGACCTATCCATACTTTAAATTTGTTAAATGAGTCCAAATATATCAATGTAAAATAAATGTTTCCTGTCCATTATATATTTTTCTATTTCAGGTATTGATTGTTTTGTGTTACTAATTCGGTTCATGTCTCTCAATTGAGTGCATTAAATATATATATTTAAATGCATATTGATTTCAGAGAGAAAAGGAGAGGGAGAGAGATAGAAACATCAATGATGAGAGAGAGTAATTGATCTGCTACCTCTTGCACGCCCCCTACTGGGGATTGAGCCCGCAACCTGGGCATGTGCCCTTGGCTGGAATCCAGCCTGGGACCCTTCAGTTCAGTTCACAGGCAGACGTTCTACCCATTGAGCAAAATGAGCTAGGGCGAGTGAAATTTTTATTAAAACATATATTTGCAGAAATATATATGATATTCAAAATGGATACTTATGTGCAGAGATTTGTGAGTTTTCTTTTCAAATAGAAGGACTGCTAATTTTTCTGGAATCTGACATAGTAATCTAATTTAAACATTTCCTAAATACACAATGAATATAAATATCAGCTGTTGAAAAGATGGTAGAAATATTAGATTTGGGAATTTGGGTACAAGAGGATGGCATTTGAAAATATGAATATGCAGTCCTGCACCAATCTCATAAGATAGTGCGTGTAAATGGAAAGCCAATCATTTACATATGTACATGTAGGTGTGTTGAAAAGTATAAAATTTAAATTCATTAGAGTCAGTGCAAATTTCTGAAAATTGTTTATTATTTAGCAGCCATTTGAAATTATATCTATTTTTTTCCAACATAAAGTGGGAAAATAACTCATATTAAGTAACACACTCAATCAAAGGAAGGGCTGGGTCAGGTGGTCCAGTTTATCTAAAAGCAGAGTGGACATATCTAATCAACAAAATTTAGAGAAATATACAATCTATACTGTTTCCTTCTCTTCTTAAAGGTGGCTAGTGAATTGGACTGTTGTTATTGATGTGATTGCTTTTGCAATTGCACTATACAAAATAAGAAAAAATATTGATTTTAAAGAAATGTGCAAGGGAAAGATGGTGGTCAGGTAAGTTGACTTAGGCTTTACATAAGTCATTATTTTTCATGTTATTTACTTTAGGTAGGGACATTTTTTTCATGCTTATCCTCATGGGAGATAGTTGCTCTTTTTGAATCTCTACGTATTTTGTCTTCCCCAGCCAATATCACTAATCTTGTCCTTATTCATAAAATATTTTATGCAATTTTTAATTTACTAACTTAAGGGCAGATTCTGTCGGTGTATTTTTGTTGCTAAGACCTGGTTTTAAACATTTGATGAACAAGACGAGTACACCAATAGAAGGGCCTTGGTCTTCTGCTCAAAAAATGTATATTCTGTAGACAATCAATATCATGTATAAAAACAATGACTTTGGCAAATGCAATTCATGTGTATGTTCCTGCCCAATAGACACATCATATAATTGTGGCAGGTAGAGATACACGGTGAACTTGACAGGACCAATGATCCTCTGCTCTTTCATATACATTCAGAACATATACAAATAAAACATTTTTTATTAAATGTATTGGTGTTACATTGGTTAATAAGACTATGTGGGTTTCAAGTGTACAATTCTGTAACACATGGTCTATACATTGATTGCATTATGTGTTTACCACCCAAAGTCCAATCTTCTGTCACCATATATTTGATCACTTTTGCCCTTTTCCACCTCACACCATCTTCCCTCTGGTAACCATCATTCTGTTGTTGGCATCTATGAGTTTTTGTTAATTTGTTTTTCTTGTTGGTTCATATGTTGCTTTCAGTTTTATATCCCACGTATGAGTGAAATCACATGGTTTTTGAATTTCTCTGTCTGGATTATTTAAAAGGAAAAGCACATAGTTACTGTTAATCTATTGATACTAAATCTGGGCATACACACACAGCCTCAGGAACATGCACACGTGCAGACACACACACACACACACCTGCACACACACACACACACACACTTTAACACATATCTATTTGGCATATAAAGTCAAAATTAAGATAACAATCAAATTATCCTTTAGAGAAAGGCACAGTTTGCTGTACCATGAAACACGTTTATTGCAGCTATTGACATGGGTGGTGTTCCTTCTTCCTTCAGAATCCTGACTCTGCATCGTTCTACTCCCCCTCCCCCTCATCATTCGTTTCCCTTATTCTTACCCATGACCTTCCCTGTGGAATTTCCCGTGACTAATGCTACTTTATATTTATTTTAATAACACTCACTTTCACTCTCTCTCAGATTCTCTTAGTAGGGACAGTAAGCTGACTGATGGCTAGAAAATTAGCTCAGGGAACTCCCTTTTCTCTCTTTACACACACTCATTTCCCTCCCTGTCCTTGTTAGACTAGTGAGCAAATTGAACCTGTGACTCTGTCACATACTCATCCTTAGGCCAAGTGCATTCCTGTCCCATTTCTGCTCTAACATGTTTATAGCATGAGTCCAAGGTTTCTCATTAGAATTCCAGGGAAAGAGTGCGTATAAAGGCTTGTGGATATTATGCATATAAACTTACTAGTGCGAATATTTCTGTTATCTCCTTCTCTGTAACCCCTCCGTGCCATAAACATAAAACACATGTAAGAGTACTTTTCCTGGGATTCTGAGAAAATTAAATCATTTAACCTCTTCATTCTTGTGCTTTCTGAGGGAGGAAAGAGCTGCATCAACTAAATATGGCCCTTTTAATTAAGGAAATCACAACTATACAATGATGAATATTAACAATATTTACCAATAGGAGATGGGCAACAATGGAATATAGAAATAGAATTATAATATTAAGCATAGAATGCTCTATTGGTATACTCAAAAATTACAAAAAAGTAAATCATGGCTAAAATGTTAAATAGCATGTTAAATATAGCATGCTCCTAATTATAAGTTAAATGCTGCAATATTCCAGATGATAAGCAAGCTGGAAAATTCCATGATATTACTTAGTGCCATTTTGAAGTTTAAAACATGAACTGTTTTCACATTTCAATCTGATTTTTTAAATTAAATGTATTGGGGTGGCCCTAACCATTTGGCTCAGTGGATAGAACACCGGCCTGCAGACTGAAAGGTCTCAGGTTCGATTCCAGTCAAAGGCATGTACCTTGGTTGTGGGTACATCCCAGGTAGGAGGTGTGCAGGAGGCAGTTGATCGATGTTCCTCTCTCATTGATGTTTCTAACTCCATCCCTCTCCCTTCCTCTCTGTAAAAAATCAATAAAAAATATATTTTTAAAAATCCACTCCTTTTCAAAAAAAATGTATTGGGGTGACATTGGTTAACAAGATCATATAAGTGTCAGATTTTTTTTAAAACAGAGATTCTTTACATTTCTTGAAGGATTGGACATATTTTTTAAATAACAACTTAATACAATTCATGTACTTACCAAACATCTTACACTAATGTAAAAATTAAATATCCCTTAAAGAGGAAAGAATGAAGTCTGTCTAAGAACTATTTGTACACAATATAACTTATTCTGTAGGCTATTTACAGCAGAGTAAATAATATTGGCATTAATGAAGAATGAACCTCTGGTGATGAACTGAAAACTAATTATTTTTATTTAGAACTTGAAATTGGGAAGGTTTCATAAAAACTTACATTTAAATTACTCTTGCTGTTGATTTGTTTTTAGCAAAAATTAATCCCAACCCTGGATACACTACCCTGGTAAAGAATAACCTGATGCCCCAGATATGATCTTGCAAATGGAAAGGCTGAGGCCTCAATCTCAACTCAGAAGCAGGTTTTTATTGGTCTTCACAGTGTTGTCTTGGGAAGATTATTTAAAATATTGAAATAGTCACCGACATAAAAGATTAGAAAATTTACTTGGAAAATCAAATTTCTGGCTTCTTAAAAAAAATGAAAGCAGCTCTCAGAACATGGAACCCGCTTTCCCACAAAGCAGCAGTCAGCTAGAAGTTAAAGATGTCTGTTCTTCCCAAAGTGCACTCTGTCTGCTGGTGGCCACTGATCACGCCCATGCCCACGGCCCCCAGCCTCAGGTTCAGGGTCAGCTGCTACTTAATCATTCTCGCTTCTGCTTCTCTTGTCCTGGCCACGCTTCATTCTGTTGTGACCTGCTTCACTAGTGGAGGAATCTGAGCTGATGTGATCAAGGCAACGGGGGCAGGATGGACTATCCGGACTTGTTAGGTAAGACAAATGAAAATACACGCAATCAATGGCCAGACTTACATGGAAATCCAGGCCTTGTCAGTTCCAGTGCCCAAACTCGAACTACCTCCAAACTACCTTTTCTAGATTCTCATCCAGTCCCTCTTATTTCTTCACTTTATTTCCACATCAAATCAATCAAATACTATCATGATTTCAAGGTCACAAGATCCTGTTTCCATGCACCTTGTACTCATCTCAAAGTGGTTTAAATATAATGGAGGACACTGTCCTCTCCTCTCTCAGTTTCTGGGATGACCAAAAGGTTGTAGAAGTAGCTAGGAGCCACGCTAACTTATAATAAAATGGCATGACGTTACGCTCCATTGGGATATAGGACTCTCTTGTTCAGCACAGCCCAGGCGGTTTTGGTCAGACTGTGCAGTGGAATGTCTGGGAGCTGCATTATCTCCCCTAACACTTGGAACATATCTCTAACGAGGTTTATCCCGGTAAATGTTTATTATCTACTTGCATGGCTGTTTTCTTCTCTAAACCAGGGCTGTCCAAGAAAACTTTCTGCAATGATGAAAGAGTTCTATAATCTAAATGACTAAAGTACTCATGGCCAGTGAGCACTCAAAATGTGACTCCATGATTGAGGAAGTGAATTTTTAATGTTCAATTTTCAATAGTAATTTAAATTTAAATTTAAATACCTACCTGTGGCTAGTGCCTTCTGTTAAACAACTCCAGGCAGTGCGCTCTGCTAGGCTGGGACTCTGGGTTGCACATTTTTCTATCTCTGGAATCTTGTGACTTAGCCAATAAACATATGTCGCATGAATGAGTACAAGCAACATATACAGAAGTTGGACCTGTAGAAATAAGAAAACTAATCCGTTGGAGAAGGATCAGCAGTTCCTCGGTAAGAGAAGGGAAATATGGGAATGTTTCCCATAGAAGAATATACAGAGGGACAGTTAGTGATGGAGAGTGGTAGCCGATGCGTTGTGTTTAGCAGGACTTCTAAAACCAGGGAAAAACACTAAGACCAGGGTACAATTGATCAGAGGTGAGAAAGCTTCATTGATGACCTCCTTGGTTTCTGATCTGTCTAATGTGAGAATTATGAAGATAGAGGGAGCTTTTCCTGCATCTCAAACAATTTCTAAACACAGATTGTTCTTATGAAACCTTTTCTTTACTACAAAAAACTACATATTGAATTATTTTGGGGCATAAATAGTGAATCATTAAATTGTAAAATGTTTCTTTGTCGCTTGCCCTTCATGCAGTTCAGCTTGAAAAGCAGAATTCCAGGTGCTGAAAATCTTTTCCAACTTTAAAATTGAATTAGTTCAGTCTAATATTCTAGGCAATTTTTTTAAAGGTTATAAACATGAGCCCTTCTAAAACAGAGAAACTGCCCAGGATGTTTTAATATGCAGAAAGTTTAATTATTCAACTCCATGCAAACCCCAGTTTCTCATTCATGGGCCTGAACTTCCCAATGAACAGTGAATGGGGATATTTTGGTTCTAATAGAGCAGAGGGCAGTGTCTTGTCAAAGACCTAAAAAAGGGATAATTACTCCATAGATGTACTCTGTAATTAGTCTCAGAAATGATTTCTTGTTTCTCATTTGTAGTAATGTTAGGCCCTATTTTTCAGAGCCCTTTGAAGACAGTTTTTATCTTCTATGAATATCGAAAAACCTTCTAATTTCATGGCCTTGCATAATGTTGGATTTCTCCTGTTGTAAACCTGCTTGTGTTCGCATAGGACAGATAATTAATCAGGCTATTTCAAAGTAGCATACCTTATAAGTAAATGGACAAAAAGCTCACTTCCAACTAGTCTCACCATTTTTAATAAATATTTTTGATTCAAACAAAGAGGTAAGAAAACTGAAGGTGTATTGGATTTTAATGTAATGCAGATCCAGCCTGGAGGGACAATTTTAGAGGACACATGAAATTTCAATACTTATCTTTGAGGTGCCATTTTAAATTCCTTTCCACTTTAAAGCATTTGAAGTCTGTTTCTGCTTAAACATTTTTAGGTCAAAATAATTGAGCAAAAAGAAAGAGAAAGAGAAAGAACTCATGGACATAGACAACAGTGTGGTGATTGTGGGGAGGATGGGGTTGAGTGGAGGTGGAAGAGGTATGGGGGGTGGTAAATGGTGATGGAAAAAAAAAATTCCACATGGAATTAATTTTATTTACCCACAGGAGACTCCCATGAGCTCCAACACAGTTAGAAATGAACAGACACTCGATTTTCTAGTTTTCTATTCACTACTGATAGAAGTAGTTTTGGCAAACGTGATACAAAGGTCTGCAGATTAACGTTTTGTTCTGTTTTTTAAGACTTTTCTTGTTATGGTAAAAATGTAACTATAGTGAAAGTTTTAGGGGAATGTGACTATAATTTCAGAAATCAAAGCTGTTTCCTGCCCAATTATAATGGTCAATTAACTCTTGTTCCCTCCAGTGGACTATATCTGTTCTTTTATAATAACTCGGTGATGATACTAATGTTCGATTGTTCTAACCTGACAGGGGAAATGGCTCCAGGCTGTGATTCAAACTGTGGCAAACTTACTTAGCTCCAAAATGAATCTGGAATTATGCTATTCTTGTAGAATGTTTTTTGTCTTTGTTTATATGCAATGTGAATCAGGAACCTCTGTGCCTGAACACATTTGGAAGTTAATTTCAATGCACTTAAACTACAGAAACGAGAAAGAATAGGTTTCTGCAGAGTACAAGGAATCAGAAGCTGATGACGGTAGTGACTTTTTCCACCATAAACTTATGTAACCTCCGTTTGCATTCCTATTCGCGAGTCTCTGGTTGGGAAGTCTATGCAGTGGAAATATTGCACATACACTATTATTTCTAATGACCTAGTACAGTGGTTGGCAAACAGCGGCTCGCGAGCCACATGCAGCTCGTGAGCCGCAGTTTGGTTTACCACTCTGTTGACTAATGAGTTTCTTTTGATATCTTCCTATCCTCCACCTTTTTTTTTTTTTTAATGTATATCCTGAAATAAGGGTATGGAGGAGTATTGGTCCATTAGTAAGTTAGGATTTTATTATGAGTGTTGTTTTAAAATTGAGTCTGTAACAAATCTTTCAAATTTATTTTTTATATCTGAAGCGATAATATCAAGTTGGTAGCCAAAAATTGTCATGGTTTTATGATTGTGATTATGATTGCCATGCTTTTTTCCACATAGTATTGATTTATGGAAAAGAAGGTGTTTAAAAGAAGGAACTGTGGGTATACACATATATATTTCATCGAAGTTGTTTTCTTTGATATTTCCATGCTTTGAGAGTGACAAATGGAAAAAAAAAAAACAAAACACTTCACAAATCTCAAAGCATTTCCACTGCACTTGTCTGCCTTTTAATTTTAAATTGATTTTAGAGAGAGATAGCAATTGATTGAGAGAGAGACACTGAACAGGTGCCTCATGCAAAGGCCCAGAATGGGGATCCAACTCACAACCTGGGTACGTGTTCTGATCAGGAATCGAACCTGATACCCTCTGGTGTACAGGACAATGCTCAGATTGGCCAGGCTGTCTTCCTTTGTCTTCGATGCTGTGGGGACCATGGAAAGTACAATAGACAACACAATGCGCTCTAAATCAGCACGGCTCCGGAACCAAATAGTTAAACTCACATATGCTACCTGAAAATGAGCACCTTTGTTCTCCCCTGCCCCGTGTTTGTGAAATGGTCCCAGAAAAGCGTGGTGCCCTTTGGAAATGTATTCCATTATTTCTTCTGCAGCTTTGTTTTGACGGAGTGTCTCATAGCCAGCTTGAAATATATGCACATGCACACTCCCTAATGTTGCCATTTTTTTGTTCTGTTTTAAGGTTTAATCCTTTACCATATTTAATAAATTCTCTTTTAAAGGAAAGGTTTTGAACATCTGAAGAATTTTAGGACCGTACAGTGAATTTTTCAGTTTTTCCAATGTTCCAAGCAATGCTTGATTTTCCTTTTTTATGCCTTTAACAAGTAGTTATCCAGTCTCTTTTTTTGATATCCATTTGACAAATGCTGATTGCATTTCTGCAATGCATGAGAACCTCATACATTCTGGGTGCACAGCAGTGAGCAAACAGATCTCTCTCCGCTCCTAGAGTCCGCTTATCTCTCCTCTCTCTCAGATTTCTGTTCATTAGCATCTAGCTTTCACCATTTGTGTGAGGCTACCATATATTTTAAATTCCATGTTTGGTTTTAGTGATTTGTGTACTCATTGTTGCCAATTTTTAAATTTTTATTTAATAAATATCAAACATGACAGCCATAGTTGTTGAATAATCCTACTTACATTAGCAACTTTTTTTTTTTTATAAGGAACAGATCTTTTTCTGTCCTATTTACTGTAGCCTTTTAGGTTTCTCTGATAGATCCTCATTGCTTCTAACTTCACAACCAAATGAATACTCCCTTTTAAAATAATCTCATCAAACCATATTTTTCTCAGAAAAAGATAATTTGCTCTCAGGCCAGGTTAGAGATTGAGTGATATCCAGGAGGTGAAAATTCCTGGCCAATCCCTGAATGAAAATTCTCTTTGCCTCTTTACCTTTCACCACTATTCATTTATCCTAGTCCTGCTCCCTGGAGTCATTCAGAGAAAAGATATTCTTTTATCCATATGTAAATTATTCACATATTTTAAGTTTCCTCTTCTTCAGACTAAACTTTCCTAAGTCCTTCTGGACTTTCTTAAATGCTGTGGCAAAGTGTGTCCTCAGCAGTCACAGAGACAACTTGCTTCTGATGGGACTTCAGTTTGTCCCTGCCAGTGTGAGGTGTCAGTTACTAAAGACAGCATCCTGGAAGTGCCCTGTGTAAACTTATCGTATTCAGACCATTGCATATCTATGGGGGTCACCTCAGCAGAAAGCATGGCAGGGTAAGGGTCGGAGCAGCTCCTTCAGAGCTGGGCAAAGGTGTGAAGTTTAGGGTGTGTATGTTTTAGGGTCCATTGTGCGAAAATGTAATTGGAAGAAAGATGGGTCCAGAGGGTGAAGGGGTTTCAATGACTAAATAAATAAGAAATAAATAGATTATATTTACTTGTAGGATATAGTGAAAAAAGGATTTAGGATATGAGAAAATTAGTTGGGCTCAGAATGTGTTATACAGCGTGGAGTGCAGAATAAAGTGGGCGGGGATTAGTGATTAGAAAATTATTTAAAAGGCTATAGTAACAGTTTAGATAAGAGATGACAATGGCCTGAAATATGGCATTGGTTGTGTCGAATTATGCCTCTTCTAAATATTATATATACAAAATTATTGATCAGAAGTTTCCATTCCTTCCTCCCCTATAACACCCGCATAAGGGAAACATACACCATTCCAGGCTGACTAACACCTGTCTATCTACCAATACCTTTAGGTCATTGCAGCTAGAAATTGGATTGACTCAAGTTGTTATTCTTTTCATATTTCTGCATTTTATCTATAAAGATGAAGTATAATAGTATTATTGTTCCTGGTTCACATATTGAGTTCTTTATAATTTCATAAAATGAAACTTTAGTTTCCATTGGAAAAAGTAGGTTGGATTATGTAGATAAGTAACCTTTAAATATTTTAAAATAAAAACATTATTTATAATATCTATATCTATATATATATAACTTCGATACAAATAAAATGATTCAACTTTTACATAAACTTTGAAAGGAAAATTGTTTTCTACAGAATACTTTTGGTTTGCTTAATCCTTAGAGAGGCTTGTGAAAACCAAAAGATAAGATGTGCTAATTTATTGATGCTTCATTAAAATTCATAGTTCTGAATTTATTTTAGCATGTAAATGGATGAATTCCATATAGATGATAGACTTAAATAAAACCGCAACCAAAATATCATCTGCAATTACCTCCAAATTATGTTTCATAAATTGTTTAATGGCATTTGGCAATTTTAGATAGCATTACAAAGTCTACTGTTTGAATAAGAATAACACTTTCCAGCGGACCTCAATAAAACCATGTAGTAAAACCTGAGAAGGCTTATAATGTTATATTCCAAATCTGAACTCAGAACAGACTTTCAAATAATTTCAGAGAAATCAGAACTTTTCCTTCCATGGCACAGAAAAACACACAAACATTCAAATGAGTTCCCTATCATAAGCCCATATAAATGCAGTGGGTGCTTTTTTTTTTTTCTTTTTTTTTTTTCTTCTGCTTAACCTTTCTTTGTTTCTGCCTCTCATTTATTCTTCACCCTCTCCTTGTCTCCTGTTCTCTGCCTGTGTTCTTTGTGTTCTCTCTCCGTGTTTTCTCCCTGTCATTAGACTTTCTTGTTTCTTTTTCTCTCTAGGCCTCCCCCAGGCCCATGGCACGCTGGGCTTGCCTCTGTCTCTCTCTTCCCCTCACTGCCGGCTTAAAGTGCCCACTCTGCTTGGCTTTAACTATTTGCTCCTCAGTGCTTGTCTTTCTTCACTTGGCTCTTTTCTTACTTGAGTTAAATTTTCATTTCTCTTCTTATTCCTCTGCCACGTCTCTGTCTCTTCTGATCTAGATCCCCTCTTATGTGTGTTTTCTCTTATGGACATATACCGATATCTATTTTTTCCTGACTCTATTTGGTTCTTACTCAGCTCCATCTTTGAAAAAACTTTTTAGTTCCCTTTCTGACTCCACTGATGTGCTTCCCATTTACCATCCCTATTCTTCAATTTTTCCCCTCATTTTTCTCCTATATGTCTTATCATCCAGTTAGTAAGTCATAGCGACAGTGCAACAATAAAATAATTTCAAGTATCATTTCACTGAAGATAGCATGAGAGTATTCATTTCCCATTTTATTGTTTTTATCTGATGAGCTTCAGAGGGTGCATTAGAAGTATTCCTTTTCTGCCCTTTTTAAAGAAACACACAGTTTATTCAATTGTTTTAAAATTATAATCTGTGCTGAAGATCCTGTTCATGTCTCTCTGACTACCTCCAGACGCTTAACTCTTTAAGAGGAAAGCGATGATGTTAGTGACACGGTTTCAGAAACTGAGCTCAGGTTGTCCTTTGATGGAGTTGATTTATGTGTCTTTTTCTCTCTGCTTCTGTACATGTGATTCAGGGAGATCGTAACCCAACCCCCATGTCTTGTGCATGCTTCCCTGAGCCACACGCGCTTTATGCTCTATTGGGGGGATTGCTGCGTTTCTCAGGGCTTGGGGTGGGAATGCGGGTGATGACTGGTCCCCCTCCTTGAGGAACATTTACATTGATTCCAGCAGGTGACGCCACACCACGCCCGTCAGAGAGTCTTCCCGCAGGAACCTGTCACTCAGGACAAAGGGCAGCACCAGGGCGAGCTTTGCTCCTGTGATGAGAGCCCTGCGTGCGTCTGCCTGCACCGCCAGGCCAGGTTTCTATGCGGCTTGTCCCAGGCACATAGCAGCCTGTTTACTGTTCTACAGGCGAGGCCACCAGGACGGAAAGTACCATCTGCCTGATCTCTGCAAAGGTGGGGAAGGAGGGGCACTGCGTTTGTGGACTTGGGGCAGAAACACGGACTCACAGGCTCTGGATTGTTATCAGTGCGTTGGGGAGGCAGATGTTTCACCTTCTTAGGCGCCCCGGTGCCAGGAAGCGCCACCCCCACACCCTGTGCTGATGATCTTGCTTTTCTGCTCCTCGCTGTCCTGTTAACACATCTTATCAAAGCAATAAACAAACAGATGGATCGATGAATGGACACACGCATGTTGGCGTACACACCTAGGAAGGGTTTCCTCATTCTGCCTAAAAGTAAGGAACGTTATGAAGATAGGTGGAAATGGATAAATAAAGGAAAATATTAGTGGCAAATGAAAAAAAAAATCTTTATTGTTGAGAGTATTACAGATGTTCTCCTTCCCCACACTGTCCCCTCCGCCGGTTCCCACCCTGCCCCAGGCCTTCCCAGCCCTGTGTCTGTGCATACAAGGTCCTTGGGCCCCTCCCTCCTGCCCCCTGAGGTTTCTCCGTCTGATTTGTGTTTCCACGCCTCTGGTTCTATTTTCTTCATCAGCTTATCATTGAGTCCTTGTTCATTCATTTTGATTTTTAGATTCAATTGTTGATTGCTATGTATATATTGTCATTTATTGTTCATATTTTTTAAATCTTTTTTTTAAAATTCAACTTCTTCCTTTTTGTTTTTAAGTTTCAATTGTGAAAAATTGAAATAAATGATTAGACTTTTTAATGAGAATTTAAAACATATGGATATTCTTAAAAGGTTATATCTGTATCTATATCCATCTACCTATCTGTCTGTCCATTCTTTTGTGGGACTGAAGCAGCCTGCCTTGTCTGACATCAGGAAACACACAGACACACACACACACACACACACACACACACACACTGGGTGAAGATTGTGAAGAAGGAATGCAAGTTATGCCTAAAATAAAGCAAGTATTCTAGACAACAGAGTTTTAAACCTTACAAATAGACTGCCTTCTCTATCGGAATGTAGCCTAGGCAAATGGATGTTACTTCCAGAGAAAGTTTGTTGAAATTATAGCTTTATAACTTCTGGAAAAAAAAATGAGAACTTTTAGTTTTCAAAGTAAAATCTACAGTTATACACACTGCTGGCTTCTGTCCATTCACCCAGAAAATAGAGAATAATGCAATTCCCTTTATAGATGATACAAAAACAAAGTGAAAGAAGTTTCTTTGTTGAGAAAACAGAGTAGGATACTTACTCGAATTTTTTTCATCTCTCTAAAAATACCAAAGTCTCTTAAACATTACTCGTTTCACACATGCTTTACATTGGGCTGACTGAATAATTTTCAACAGTTATTCAGTAGAGTAGCTATTGAAGAGCAATTATTTCATCACCATCTTTTGGACAGGGAAGGACTGGAGAGTCATCGAAATTCAACATTAGAAATAGGAATGTTTCATTTGGGATGCTATGACAATTTCCTCCTTGATGTGTGTACTGGAAAAAGCCACAAAATTGCCTGCTAAATGTTATGTTTTCCCGGGCCAAAAGAAACTGCAAGTTAAGCTCAAATTAAATTGAGATGGAGATATACAACTTTATGGGGATGTACAGGCAGGAATTCTCTGTGATCAAAGCTCACGCTGAGTAGAAACACTAAAAATCCAGCAAAGCCCATCTGTTTAATTTTGTTTTTAATTTTGACGTATATTCTAACCTAGTTTATTGTTATAATAGTTAGCATTATTGCATTCAATCTAGTTTTTTCACCTCAATACCATAGTTCAATCTCTGAGAACAAAGGAAAAAACTTAACTTTTATAATTAAATGAAGTACTCTCTCTCACTGTTCATGTACTGATTGAAGTTGGAAAACTCAGCTACAAATAGTATTAATCACGTGACTACAAAATGTAGAGCCCATTTTTTCCTGGAATGTTATACAAAAGATATTTTGATTCTTAAATATAGCCTCTTCTGTACACGAATAGTTGTTGATAAGAGAAATATTGAGTATGAGGTTTATGACTTGCAAAGGTCTGCACCTCTGTTCTCCCTTGGAAATGAATTCTCACATATCTATTACCTTAGATATTTATTTTCTTAAATAGCAGTCCTATAGTTAGATTTTCTACTTTTAAGAAAGATGTCTAAATTTGTCTTGCATATGAATTCATTTAGTATTTCTCTGTGTTCAAAGCGAAATTTAGAAAAAATTTAGAAGAAGTTAAAATATATTATTTCAAACCTTAGTCACATGACAATAATGGGGGTACCAATGACAATACATTCCTAAAATAAGACATTTTAAAATTTTTATTAAAATGTTACACTTGAAAGAAAAAGTACCTATTTACAATACACCTACATTGGCAAATGCCACATATGTGATGCAAATGCAGCATGTATTTTATCAGTTAGATTTAATTTTATTGAACAATTGCATCCTTTTAAAACACGGTTTCCAAAACTTTTCTAGTTTACCCTCTCCCATCCCCCAACTTACTAGAACTACAAGAATGCTTTGGAAGGAGAGAGAGAGAGAGAGAGAAAAAAAAAGACAGTATAATTGAACATCTGGAGCTTTCAATGATTTGAAATATTGTCTTATATGTTGAGGAATATTGAGGAAATAGAAATGTGGGGTGGGAGATGGTTAAATAGGAGGCATCCTGGCTTTCCCATCATGTTGGATGCAAGCTACGCGGTATTATTCAGTAATACATTCTGCAGGGCTGCCCCTTCCGTGCTACATCACGCCATAACTTTAACAAAGCACTGCTCTGGCTGCAGGCTTGTGCGGGAGAAAGACTGGCTCACCTTCTGGGCTTTGATGTCTCCAGTAACATTTTTTCCTGGCGTGTTAAATGTGAAGGTAAACCATTCCAAGACCTGCACACCAGAGGTTTGCTTTCATAAACTCGTTATTTTTCCCTTTCCTTCTTTCCCTCATTCTGTGTCTTTTTTTTTTTAAAGAGGAAAACTAGTTTTTACCCCGAGATTTTGAAAGAAGCACAAAATGAGAATTGAAAGTGATAAAGCCCGAATAGAATTTGTACCATTTCCTTTTCTTGCTTCTGCCTTTGTCACTGTAATTCAGATGTCATGGAAGTGAGAATAAAACATCTCAGGCATTAGGGTTGAATGATGGCTCATTCATATGACAATGACTGCTCGGAGGACAGAACATTTCTCAGAATGTAGCCATTCTTATGGCAAAGATTATAATGACAAGGAGAAAGAGAGCAAAATTAACCAATTCCGGGGTCTTTATAAAGAAACCTTATGACTCTCCCCTGATGTGGTACCAGGAGTTACATTAGCTAAGGAGCAAAGAAGGCGGGGGTCGGGGTGGGGGTGGGGGGGTAGCCTTCCTGATGTCCAGGCAAACTTGCTCTGTTTGGTTCTTGCAAGAGAAGCCTGTTTGGGGAAGTCCGTGTTTCTACCAGTAGATGTCACTGCAATCAACAGAAATGCCCCAGGGGCAAGGAGAAATGACAGGAATGATGGCACACCAGAAAGAACACAATGAAGGTGAAACAGAGACCAGAGCATGGTAAATGCTTCACGAAACAGCAAGCGTTGTAGACGCGGTGGGGCTTAATTTGTCTGAGATGTTTCTGCCTTCATGACGGAGTGTCTAATGAGGACCCGGGAGCTTGGCTGTTAGCACGTGATGCTGGCTGACCTGTAGCCTCTGCACTCGAGGACCCCACAGAGGCCCCCTGGTGGTTTCTGTGGGTCTGAAGCTCTCTCCTGAGGACCTGGGGTTGCTGTTTAACTCTTTCCTGGGCTTTGACTCACGCTGTGACTTGGGGTTAAACTGGATATGAAAGGGATTTCATAGGAGGAGGAGTGAGCACGATTCCTAGTGAGCTGGGGAAGGGGGTGCTGGGTTGGGTGCCGGTTTTTGGATATTTCCTCTCCCCTCTGGCTCTCTTTCACAGGAATTGGTGAAAGGAATTGGTGGTTTTTACACTTTTGGGGGCCCCTCTCAAATGCATGTTTGAGCACTATGTGTGTGTGTGTGTGTGTGTGTGTGTGTGTGTGTGTGTGAGAGAGAGAGAGAGAGAGAGAGAGAGAGAGAGAGAAAGTTTGTACACACACACATGTTCTGACATTTTGCTCCATTTGGTGAGGTTTGGAGACCATATACAGCACACCTGCTCCTGGTGAGCAGCTCTAGTTTAAAGTTCCGGTGCCACACACATACAAAAAAGCGCATTTCTTCTCATCCAGAGACCTCACTCATGTATTCTGGTGCTGCCTCAGTTTGCCCTAGGTTCAGTGACCAGTGGCAGAGAAATCCCAAATCAGAAGGGTTTGCCAAATCACATTACTGTCCTCCGGCCAACACCAGACCCTCCCCTGCCTCGTGTTGTGCGGTCTCTCCCAAGTGTCTTCTTTGGGATGAAATCTAGTTGATCAAGGCAGGAGGAGCTTCCAGCTACCTGTGTGTTTTCATCTCCTTCCCGACAGATTGTCGGTACGTGCCAGACCATGGATGTGCCCATCCCGATAGCGTGGGCTACTTCGTCAGAGCCAGGTGTGCCCTGTCCCGGTGGCTAGCACTCTCTCCACTCCCACACAGATGGCGATGCCACGTCCCACCTTAAAGGGCACTTGCAGCATTGCCTGAAATTCAGATCAGTGAAGGGGGCATGTTCAGCTGGTCCTGAATCTTGTCCTAAGAGTGTTCTGGCTTTTCCCATGCCCCTTGAAGTGCTGGGAAAGGTGACCGCCTTGCAGATTCCCTCTGCTTCCGTCGAAGAAAACCAGTCAGATTCCCATCGGTCCTCATGGCTCTTGTGAACATCAGGCTTTTGTTTCACACTTAAAAGAAAATCTGTCAAATGTTTTGGTCACCAAATATAACCTCCCCACAAATGACAGAGTGATGATTAGATGCTATATACTAGACATCCTTTCTAAAACAAAACAAAACAAAACAAAACAAAAAAATCCCGTTTTCTGTCACTAATAATTCTATGCCTTTAAAATAATGACCACTATGTGCAATACTTAGGACATTTTGGGGTCTTCTTGGACCGAGCTGTGACAAATGTTTGGATGGTAGAGCTCTGTAATGTCAGACATCCTCCATAGAAGGAATAAGAACAAACAAAAGGTAAACAAAGCTATTGTGTTTCCTCATAAAAGGTATAGATAAAAAAAATGCGGAACAGGAGATAAACTGTTTTATTTCATATGCAAAAGGAGAGAGCCCACTGAGAACCATTTTCATCTGTATATAAAATTTACTAGAAATGGTAAAAGATGCATGTTGCTAAGCTCAATGTGACGGTGTCCCTTTAAATGTTGCATTCTTTGCAGCTTTGCTTGCCTCCCTGGCTCCTAAGATTGCCTGATCCTCTTTTCTGGAATTCTTTCATTAGTTTGGATCGGTGACCTTCAAATCTTTGAAATTGCTTATTCTTAGAGATTTCAATATTTGCTCTGATGACATTCTTTGATTGCCAACACATAGGCGTCCTTAAGAGTTTTGAATTTACTTTGTATCCCTTAGTCCCTATAAATCTGGCAATCAAGATTTCTCTGAGTTTAATTTGCTTTCTGTTGAGGATTTAAATGACATTATCCTGAAGCTTTCGCCATCTCCTTCCAGGCCCTAATCCGTGGCTTCCTCCCCGGTGAAAGGCTGTTAGTCTCTCAGGTTCAGTTTAACCTCCTCGTTAATCTCTGACTTCTGGGAAATTGCCATCATGTCTAAAACCTGCAATTTTTTTTTTCTTAAATAAAAAATTCCCGCTCACACACACACAAAAAAATATGACTAACTTATATCACCTTATTATTATTTTTTTTAAATTTAACTAAGCTCAGGAGAAGGAAGTCACCGCCGATCAGCTCTAGCAGTATCTTAACTGTCATCAGATCTAGAATAAATTTCAGTCAGGATTCTGCTCTTTTCATAGCTCATCAACTGCACTTCCTCACTGACACTCTTCGCAGAGTTTCCGCTCCTACCCGGGTCTTTGGGTTGGGCAGCTGCTGCCTTCTGACAGGAAATACAATACAAAAAAAAAAAAAAAAAAAAAAAGGCCTTTTGAATCCTGCAAAAGTGTATCTGGCATTGTTTGTGGATTTCATTTTTTATTTACTTCCTGTTTCCCTCAGCCAGAGCTCACCGAGAGATGATGGCCCTCGTCTAACAGGCTGCCCAAGGGTTAGAGGTTTACTCGTTAACACGCGCCCAGCCCTGGGAGACACACTGCTCAGCTCTCCACACGCAGATCACATGCAGAGTGTTCACTCCGCTTCGGGAAATTTTATACAAGCTCTTCGCAGTAGATCTGTTTATTTGGCTGGCTGGCTCGCTGTGGGGAAATGGCCAAAAGTTTGCTAAAATTGAATCCAGATAAGACAGAATTCCTTTTGATTGGATCTTATCCCTCGGTCGATCAACACTCTTCCGTCACGCTGAAAGTTGGCAATTCACTCATAGCACTGGTCCCAACGGGGAAAACCTTGGTTTTATGCTTGACTCTCTTCTGTCATTTATGAATTGTGTAAATATAAATATTAAATGGTCATATTTTCCTTTGAGACCTAGAGCAGAGATAAAGTAAACAGTTATCTACTCGATATTTGGAAGTGTCGCTTTCTGATGACCCATTTTCACTTGGACTACAGAGATTTCTTTTGAATTTGATGGATTGAGCAAGCACTTTTTGAATTTTTTAATACTAACTTGAGGGATGCTGAGCAGCACTCTCCCTCCAGAGAAATGGCATCGGGAACTTGACCTGCTCTCTGAACATCCTTCAGGCAGGAAGGGACTGAGAGATTCCTGGGAGACAGAGCCCTTACTCCACCCTATTATCTAGGCAGATAGATAATAGCATGCACCTGAGAACCTACCGCAGTGGAAACTCCAGTTCTGATTGAATTGTGATAAAAGAATTTCAATAATTTCAAAAAGAATACCCGCTGTCAGTGGATAAGAAGATAGTTTATTTATTAAGTTCAAATCACACCCTTAGATGAATGCACCTGGAGTCATTGATGAGTGCCAGTGGAGCTGGCGGTGTCCAAAAGGTTACCCATGGTGGACAAGTGGGTCTTCTAAGCAGTTCACTCTGCTGTAAGGAAAAAGGGAAGGATTTCTGTCGAGGCGGAATTTAGTGATGGTATTTGGTCAGGGCACAGGGTTACACATATTCTACTCCGACTCTGGATCTTCCCACTGAGGACCAGACACACAGGTGTTAGACAAGGTAAAATGGCCCTTGGTTACCACCGGAGCCATCGTGCATGAGATCCGAAAGCGTTCTTCACAGGAGCTTGTTTTATAAGATTAGTGAAAGTCAAAAGTCTAGAACAAAGGTAGACAGAAGAAGTATCTTGTATAGACTACACTCACTTTCATATCCATTCCACAGATAATTGATCTTAGTCATCTTCTTGTAATGCAGCATCTGTGACTCTGTTTCCCAGATTTCCTTGTATGCAAAGTGAAATGATATATATGCAGGATGATTTGTGATTGTAAAAGATTGTAAACAAGCCCAAAGTGGCAGGCTAATTTACAACATACATATTCAATTGAACACTGTGTATGCATATATATATATATATATATATATATATATATATATATATATATATAATTTTCAAAAAACATGGGAAAACTTCTTATGTATTGATATGAAAAATTTCTCATGATACCTTAAGTAAAAAAGAGCCAGGCATGGGAGAGTGGGATTATATGTGCTTTCCTGGTGACAAGATTTGTATGTGTTTGTATTTGTATAAGAAAGTAGTGGAAACACAAAATAGAATGAAATCTTGCCATTTGTGACAGCATGGATGGACCTAGAGGCTATTATGCTCAGTGAAATAAGTCAGTGAGAGAAAGACAAATACCATATAATTTGTCTTACATATGGAACCTAATGAACAAAAATAAATGAACAAAGGAAATTGAAGCAGAGAATAGACTGATGGTTGCCAGCGGGGAAGCAGGTTGAGGGACTGGGTGAAAGAAGCGCAGGGATTTGGAAGGACAAATTGGTAGTTACAAAATGACTGTGCGTATGTAAAATAAAACATAGGGGCTATAATCAATAACGTTGTGATAACTATGTATGGCCAGGTGGGTACTGGAAATGTTACAGAAAACCTACTACATGGGGAAGGAACACCATGTAAAGTACATGGTTGCCTAACCATTAGGCTGTACCCTGAAACCAATACAAGGTACTCTTGAGAGTAAACTGCAATTGAAAATTAAAAAAGAGAAAATAATAGAAGAACATAAGAAATGTCTAAAAGCGTGATTATTTTGGAGGAATTGGAAATAGGAAAAGAGAATGGAGCGAGTAAAATTTTCACTGTGCTTTTTTAAGAAAAAACTTTGTTGTTGAAAGTATTACATATGTACCCTTTTTTCATCCATTGACCCCTTCTAGCCCACCCCACCCCCTGTCCCAGGCCTTCACCACCCTATTGTCTGTGTCTATGGGTTATGCATACATGCATGCAAGATCTCTTCCTACCTACCACCCACCCACCCCCACCTTCCCTGTGAGATTTGATGTTCATGACTTTTTATATACAATTAAAAAAATAAGTAAAATAAATTTTGTTTGTATTTAATACTTACTGTACTCACTAATATTATATTGTTAAATATTTCCACAACTTTCATAAACTATTTTGTGATTCTCAATATAAACAAAGGAAGCGATTTGTGGAGCAATATGGCTCCTTTGAAAGACAGGGCTTGGAATTAAACCCGGGGTGTACCTTATCGAGTTGTTGACCTTCTAAAAATGATGTATTTGCCTAAACCTCAGTTTGAAAAAATGAAATTAGAAGTGCTTTACAGAATTGTTTTGAAGCTCAAATTACATCATATGTGTTAAAATGAATGCAGTTTACTTTTGCTGTTACTATGGTTACTATAAGAATCAATCTAAGAAACATTTATCTGGAGTTTTCCTATAAAGAAAAAACAAACACAGTTTAGAAATGTTTCCATTATTTTATGTATCCATTTCATTGGAAGTCATGGGCCTCTTCTTTCCACTTATTGAATGACATACAGTTATCTACCCGGTCATACTGTCTTAAAAGCAATATGAAAACACTCCACAAATGATAGCAGGGATGCAATAAATACAGAGGCAGATAGGGACGTAGTGCCTCTTAATTTCCTCATTGCTATTTGCTTCATCTTTAAGGGAACACAGTGCATTGTAGACACAGACCAGACCCATCTTTTAAAACTCTTACTAGTAGCAACACTTGTGCTTGTAGTCTAGGGCAGCATTTTGTCTGACTTGAGGGTGGACTGAGCTAGATAAATCCAGCATCAGAACTGCAATGACTAAAAGTGAACCTCAATGCATTGTCCATGTGGACCACCACTGTACTCCTGAAACATATACAATTTTATTAACCAGTGTCATCCCAATAAATTCAATGAAAAAAAAACCTGAAAAAAAGAGAGAATAGAAGCTACAGTAGGTGATCATGTCTTCATAGCCCCGAAGAAGGCACCGCTGTGTGGGTAGCTGCAGAACTGAGGAGCTGGGCTGCTGAAACGCCTATCTTTTCTCCATTGTGATTCTTCTCTTACCCATGTTTTAAACCACTCTTCTCCAGGAAGCTACCTTCAGTCCTCAGAAGGAGTGTAGAGGGCCCTATAGGGCTCTCTGTCCAAATACCCTCTCCAAGGCCATCTCAGCCCTCCACCTGATGCCGGGTAAATCACGGGCTGGGCTCACAGCTGCATCCTTCGCTGGGCATCGCCCTGGGAAGCAGAGGACTGAACTGATCATGGCCATGCCCCTTGACTGGCTGATGGTGGACTAAAGACCCATGGTCTGCATTTGGGATAATCCTGAAGAGCCATTTCAGGTTTTCATAGAATTAGCCGAGTCCATCGCACTGAGGGTCAACTTCCTCCTTCCTTCCTTCCTTCCTTCCTTCCTTCCTTCCTTCCTTCCTTCCTTCCTTCCTTCCTTCCTTCCTTCCTTCCCTTCCTTCCTTCCTTTCCTTCCTTCCTTCCTTCCTTCCTTCCTTCCTTCCTTCCTTCCTTCCTTCCTTCCTTCCTTCCTTCCTTCCTTCCTTCCTTCCTTCCTTCCCTTCCTTCCTTCCCTCCCTCCCTCCCTCCCTCCCTCCCTCCCTCCCTCCCTCCCTCCCTCCCTCCCTCCCTCCCTCCCTTCCTTCCTTCCTTCCTTCCTTCCTTCCTTCCTCATTTTCTAATCAGTGTAGCTGCCAATCATACTCCCTGATAAACCTTCCAAATACAATTCCTTCTGAGTCTGTTTCCCAGGAACTCAATCTAAGGTAGGGGTGCTGATAGCTTCAGTGATGATAGAGAAGGCTTCTTCTCAAGTCATGAGCAAGTATGTCCTTCTGAACGCAAGGGTCCTGACATCAGGATCAATTAGGTTTATTTTCTGCCCTCAGTCCAATGAGTCATCCCAAGGGTTTCTTCTTGGTTTGGACTACAGGCTTCGAGCTCAGAGGATATTACTGGAAACTTGCTGAGTAATTCTTACAAAAGAACATTGTTCTTCAGAGGGCTCTTCAGAGTTTCTAGGCTAGGCCTAATTAGAAAAAAAATCTTTACATGCTTGCCTTAAATTTTGTTTTACATTTGTCCCAGAACATTGATCCCATGATTGGTCTCAAACTTTCTCTTTTTTCTGTAGATTTTTGGTCAATATCTGTTTATGTCACTTATAAAAATCTGCCTTTGATGCCTGATTTATATTATTAGATGGATGGAAGCTATGATTATATCATTAGATGGATGATATAAATTTGATGCCTGATTTTTATCATTAGATAGATGGAAGTCTCTGGGTGGCCTCTACTAAGGAACTGAAAATAATATTAAGTGATATTTATTTTTTTTTTCTGAATCATAACAGACTTACAATCATTATTAAATGCTAGCTCAAATTCTACAACATACAAAATGCCTTCACTGATTGGACTATTCTCTTCATTAGTGCCCTCAGTTTTGAAATTCTGGTGGTGGATTAAGTCATTGTGATTCAGCAACTGCAAATACAAGGGCTTAATTCCCCTTACCATTCCCAGGCCTCCCAAAATAGACCGAAGAATTTTCAAGACATGTTTATGTTACTCTTGCATTCACTAGAGTATGTAGCATAGGAGTTATTCAACTCACAATGATCAATCAATTGTAGCAGTGACATGCAGTTAATCTGTATGTCACTAAGGCTGACTTCTAAGTGGTACTAATTATAAGTTTCTACTCTATAGAAAAGAACTCTGAGTTTGTGGTCATGGCATATCACTTTAACAACAAACAAGTTCAGGTCCCAGGACCACCAGATTCTAGCTGTTGATGCTCACAAATCAATGAATATTTTGGAAACTTCAATTTCCCCTTTTCAAATGTAGGATGGTAAGCACATTTGTCTTCCAGAATTATTAGAAGTATTTATGGCTCACTTAATGAATAAAAAATACTTAATGCACTGAAAAGGAATGCTTATTATTATTATACTAAAATATTAGAATCTAATTCTGGGTTCACTACTACAAAGAAAAGAATATGGCATTGTATTAAAATGATATTAAAATAGAATGCCTTTCTAGTTAACATCTTTCTAATTTTAATTTGTTTCTAATTTTAAATGATGGGTTAATAAATAGGATAAAGTATTTTTAGAAATAGAATTGATGTCATAATACACCCACAGGGACCTTCCTTTCAGAGCTGCCTGTCTCAGCTGTTATGGCCAATAGAAGTAGTCTGATGCATTTGTATCCCCATTCACCCTTGCTGGGGCTTACTTGTCTGACTTTGTGCATTGGACTCCATTGTGTCATTATTTCCAATAGACTATGGGCTCCCCTAGACACATGTGTTTTATCTTCTATGTTCCAAGGTGTCTCATCTCTTTATCCTCTAGACCCGTGGTTGGCAAACTGTGGCTCTCGAGCCACATGTGGCTCTTTGGCCTCTTGAGCGTGGCTCTTCCACAAAATACCATGGCCTGGGCGAGTCTATATTGAGGAAGTGGTGTTAGAAGAAGTTTAAGTTTAAAAAATTTGGCTCTCAAAAGAAATTTCAATTGTTGTGCTGTTGATATTTGGCTCTGTGGACTAAGGAGTTTGCCGATCACTGCTTCAGTTAGACTAACCTTCCTTCCCTAAGTGAGACTGGGGAAGATCCATCGTGGCAGTGACCTGTGGCTGTGTTACAAAGGAGCACAAATTGAGCAGCTTAAAGCAGCAAATTTCCACTGTCTCATGGTTTCCTGGGTCAGGTGTCTGGCATGATGGCTGGGTTCCTCAGTCCAAGGTCTCTTAGGAGCTGTCCCCAGGTTATCAGTACCATCAGAGGTCTCATCCAAAAGTATTCCTGAGGCAAGCCCACTTCCAAGCTGACCAGTCATGTAGTTGTAAGGATTCAATTCCTCTTGAGCTGTCACACTCAGGATCTCCAACGCTTTCTGAATGTTGGCAGAAGGCCTCCCCTTGTCATGTGGGTGTCTCCACAGAGATATGACAGAAAGGACATTCCGTCACCTCTCCCACCTCTGTTCACTAGAAGCAAATCACGAAGTCTGACTTTCACTGGAGGTGAGGAGATTCCAGAAAGGCCTGAATTCCAGGAGGCCAGGATGGTTGGGCTCATCCAAAAAAATGGCCCCCATATCATGATTAAGAACTGCCTTATTAATTATGCCAGAATTTTAAAGACTCTTTCTGTAATGTCTACTGCAATTATTTCCTAATGCTTCCTCTTTTCTATAAATTTAGGCAAAATTGTAACATTTTAAAGATTGTCCTGAGCATTGTGATGCATGAAGCCGAATGAAAATTACAAGACTTGTCTTTCATCTGGGAGGTATCTCATACTTACTCTTGACTCTCCCTTGCCTAGCTGCTAAATAGTTTTGTTTTTTTTTCATTTATAAAAAGGGAGCAACAGTTTCAATTTACAAGTAGTGGGATTATGAATACCACTTATTATTATTATTATTTTATAAAAAGAGCACTTTACAGCAATGCTTTGAAATTGTCTAAGTGATCTTAATACCAGTAATTTATAAACAAGAGCCATTCTTGCACTTGAAGTTCATAGTACATTTTAGGTTGCATAATAATTTACTGGCAGTAAATTCTTGATTTCCCTTTTGTGAGTTTCATGTCATTTTTATGGTATCTTTGGGGATTCTGATTAGTACATGGCCTTCATTTATAACAGGAAGACTGTGAATAGAACAAGTGATCAACACAATAAAATTAACCCGAGCAGAGAGCTGGCTTTTTGAGCCAGTTACTTTGTACCCTGCCCTTCCATTTTCTTGTCTTAAGTAGGAGTTAGTGGATATTTGATCACAGCTATCTCCACTTGGAAATGCAATGCCAATATTTCCCGAAATAAAAGCAGACTCCTCAAGCCATATTTTGGCATTACAAAGTTAAAATTAGATCCCACTTCAAACAGGCTTCTTTAATTAGGAAATATCCCAAACAAAAGACCTCACTTTACAAGGAACATCGAACTATTATGCTAATTGGAGTGGCCACTGTGTAAGTCTTGGGTGGATCTGAAGAAAATACCAGCTATTCTGGCTGGAGTTTCCAACCACACTCATTTCGCTAAATTGCACTTCTTTAGGACAGCATCCTGATAGACTACAAGTGTTACTAATTCTATTAAAAAAAAAAAAAAAAAACAACCAAAAAACAAAACAACCCTTTTCATTTTTTCATGCTTAATGATAAAAAACCTTAGCCACTATTTTTAAATGATATAGTTCCATAAACAGATTGAATACCTACTTCATGCTAATTAGGTTTTTCTAAATGACCACCCTGTTCCTTTTAATTTTCCAAAGCTGCAATTCTAAATTATGCAAATCATAAAATTATGTTTTGAAAAATATGTAACATTATAGTTGTTATCTAAAAAATGACAGGGATGAAATCTAGGCTATTAGGACAATGGGTTCAAGCCTAAACAGCCTATAGGAGTCGCTAAGCTGTCACTACAGAGCTCTCCTCCCTCTCCTCCCTCATCCTCTGCTTCCAACACTCTCATCCTGAGGGACCTGTCCATACTCCCTGGAGGGAGCATTTCAAGGAAAGCAAAGGCATGGCAGATAATAGAGACAGGAAACATTTTTAAAAGCTCAATGACTGTGATTTTTATCTACTGATGGAGCTGTTTCCAGTATGTGTGTGCTATGTATGTCTCAAAAAATCTGCCAATATTGTAAGAGAGGAACATCAACGTGAGAGAGATACATTGGTTGCCTCCCTGGGGAGTGACAATCGGGCATGAGCCCTGACCAGGAACTGAACCTGTGATTTTCTGGTACACGGGATGACACTGCAACCAACTGGGCCACAGGGGCCAGGACCAGAGGGAAATTTTAACTGTAAATTTTGCATTACCATCAGGAATGTCTAGTGTTTTCTTTTCCTTTCATAAGTATGCTTTCCCCCCCACAGTTTCCACATCTTTTCAAAATTCCTCCTGTCTTTTTTTCCCCCCTTGATTTAATTTCCAATCTACATTTTAACACATTTTTTGCTCAAAGATTTTTTTCCATTTCTTCAACAAGACACATCAGTCACAGAGATTTATAATCTCTGCGTACGAAATTTTAACAGAAACACACAGCATATAAAATTTAAATGTCATCATTTTTTAAACTTGCTTTTTTTCTGATTCTTCCGTATCTTTTCCCACATGTAACTTCATTTCGCCTTCACTATATCATAATTTCTCATTTCCAGTGAATCCATATTTGGCCATAAGCAACTAGAAGTTTTGAAATTTTTCCCCCATAAATTTTGTTTTGTTTTGAATTTTTCTTGAGTTACTTTCTTTAGTACTTTTCTTAATATAAAATAAAAAATAATTGAGAAGAGGACCAAGTATTTTTTTGATTGTAGTTTTCATAGCATCAAAATACAAAACACCCTATATTCAAGATACTTAAGAAGATGCTATTTTATACAGCCATAAATAAAAAGGCAGTGGTTAATGGCTAATGAAAATATATGTATATCTATAACTCTCCCTTTCAAAATATTTTAAATATTCTTAAGTATATTTATATGCATAAATATTTTTTTTCAGGAATGACACCATAAGAATTTGTTTTGCATCATTTAAATATATGGACATATAATTCTTGAGCTATCTATGCATATATTTAAATGTGTACATTCAGGATTATAATAAAAATTGGCCTTTTATCTTAAAAATATTTTCCATATTACTTTCTTAGGAAGTTATTTTTATACCTATATTTTTATTGATTTTAGAGAGGAAAGGGGAGAGGGAGAGAGAGAAAGAAACATCAGTTGCCTCCTGCATGTCCCTATTGGGAATGGAGTCTGCAATGCAGGTATGGACCCTGACCAGGAATTGAACCAAACACCTCTTTGGGTGTATGGAAGGACACTCCAACTGAGCCACCCCAGCCAGGGCTATGCCTATGCTTTTAATATATTTCCATTAAAAACAATCTTGCAGCAGCAGCATAGCTTCAAAAGTCTTTATTTTGCCATCAGTGATTTTTTTTTCTGCATGATAAATTCTTGTTTAAAAAAAATATATTTTATTGATTTTACACAGAGAGGAATTGAGAGGGAGAGAGAGTTAGAAACGTCGATGAGAGAGAAACATCGACCAGCTGCCTCTTGCACACCCCCAACTGGGGATGTGCCCACAACCAAGGTGCATGCCCTTGACCGGAATCGAACCTGGGACCTTTCAGTCCACAGGCCGACCCTCTATCCACTGAGCCAAACTGGTCCCAGCCATGATAAATTCTTAAACTAAATGCATTGAATCAAATAGTTGTGTTAATTTTTATTCCAAAATATTGTTCTTATTTCTATCTCTATCACTATCTATGAATATCAATAAAAGGGTAATATGCTAATTAGATCGGATGTCTTCTGGACATCCTTCTGGACAAAGCCATGGTGGCGGGGATGAGGTAGAGGCACTTAGGGGTGATCAGGTCAGCAGGGGAGAACAGTTAGGGCGATCAGGTCAGCAGCAGACAGCAGTTAGGGGTGATCAGGCCAGCAGGGGAGAGCAGTTAGGGTGATCAGGCTGGCAGGGGAGCATTTAGTAGTGTTAGACTGGCAGGCAAAGGAGGTCAGGGGCAAGCAGGGGAGCAGTTAGGGGCATTAGGCAGGCAGGTGAGTGATTAGAAGCCAGCAGTCCCAGATTACAGGAGAAATGTCCCAGACTGGAGAGGGTGCAGGCTGGACTGAGGGAACACCCTCCCCCATGCACAAATTTGTGCAATGGGCCTCTAATAATGTATAAGGTCTCCATCATCCTAATTTTATAGACTTAATTCAAAAAGGAACATTTGGGCTTTAATTTCTGATTTTTTTTTATTTGGGCAAAAATGAATCTATTTCTGCACATTTATATTTTTGTACATTTTCTCTGAAATTCCCATCTTTTCTATTTTTTTTGTTGGTATTTCTGGTTCTTCCTTATTACTTTATATTACACGACTATTTCAATTTTATTTTTGGGATATTGCAGACACTTTCAGGATCTTGCTGTTTTTTTTTCAGTTGGTTTAACATTGCTTCCAGGGGACATTGCTATTTAAAAATGGAGGTATTGTCAAGCCCTTCCAAACTGATAGGTCTTAGGTTAATTTTTGACTTACTCCTGAGATTTATACCTAACACTTAGTTACCTGACTTAGAGCACAGCCTCATGGGAAAGAGAGAAAGAGGCAGAAAGAGACATCAACACAGACAGAGAAAACATGATAGATTTCAAAGCAAGATCACTCACATAACCTTGACTAAAATGTGTTTGATCTCGTGCATGCATTCTAGAAGGTGTGCTGCATATTGTGGGGATGGAGAATAGCTTTGAAGCCTCTGTAAGGAACAACCCAGATGAATAAGACCAACATACTGACCTATAAGCACAAAATAAATAAAAGGAAGTCTATTTAAAGGAAAGTAAGTCAATAATCACTAAGCAGTATGCAAAAGAAAAAGTCACCCAAAACTCTCAGGTCCAACAATGATTATTTTCTAATGACAATTGCGAACAATGGGGATTAATTAAAATAATTGCAATCACTCCATCAAACCCAAGGGACTGCCCTCTGCAGATAACAATGTGCTCTGTCTGGCAAAGGTGTATGTGATGTAGGAGTTTCCTTCTCCAATTTGTTGAGCATGCTCTGGAAGTCATAGTGCTCCCATCTGGTGTATCTGAGTCACTATTCCCATTGGTTTTCTTTTTATTGAATTTATTGGGGTGACATTGATTAATAAAATTATATAAGTCCCAGGTGTGTAATTCTATAATACATCATCTGTATATTGTATTGTGTGTTCACCACCCCAATTCTTCCCATTTTTTAAGATACATTTTTATTTCAGAGAGAGGAAGGGAGAGGAAAAGAGGGGTAGAAACATCAATGATGAGAGAGAAACTCCAATTGGCTGCCTCCTGCATGCCCCACCCTGGGGATACCCTGAAACCCAGGTATATGCCCTGCCTGGGAATGGAACTGTGACCTCCTGGGCTCAACCACCCAGCCACACTGGATGGGCATTTTCCCATTTTTTTAAAATAACTTGGGACATTTTGGCTTTCTTAGCTCCTCTTCCTTGCTCCTGCTTTCCCTCCTCCCCTCCCTCCCCTCCTCCTCTAGCTATTTCAACTCAGGTAGTTATGCCAGAGTAATATACAAGTTATAAAGGTGTCGCCTCAGTAAAATGTTAGTACGTTTACTGTTCTCTGTCTCACCTTGTAACTTTGTTCATGTTGGAAACTCGCAGGGAGATTGAGCTCTTTTCTGGTCCTTTTACTGCTTCCCAAATAAACATAGCACACATCTTACAAGACGGCTGCAGGACTTTGGCTCATCTGACAACATCTTCCTTTTCTTTGTTCTTCTAAAGGACTGGGAAAATGGGGACGTTGAGGCTTCACACCATGGCAACTGCCTACTCTACAATTCAGCGTGTTCAAAAACCAGAGGAGCCTGTGCTCATGACAATAAGCATTTCTCTGTCTGACAGTACTCATAGGTTCTGCGTCTGTGAGGGAGTCAGCTGCTAGAAAGAGGCCTCCTTGTAGGTGACTGAGACACGGGCTTGCAAGAAGCTAGCCTAGAATTCTCCTGGCTTGCTTACCACTTTAGAACTGGGAATCCCTTTTCTGTCTACTTACTTGAGGGTTCCTGTTCACCACGTCAGACACAAGTGCACAAGAACACTTTCCCTAAATACGTACTGTGGAAGTTGGTACAACTGCTTCTAGGCAAAAATTAAGCATTCCTTGGAACACTCATTACTTAATACCTAAGATATTTTGGTCCATCCAAGTAAGGGTTACTCTTCAACGGGGATGCCTCAAAACTTTCTGAACATTCAACTAGGTATGATCCTTATGGCCAACCAGAACTCTTGATGCTTGGATTCTTTTATTAAGCAGCTCAATAGTAACTAAAGCAAAATAATATATTAACAGTAAATAGCTCACCCTGTAGAATGGGCCACACCCCATATTGCTGTGATGGTACCCTACATGTCATGGTTCATCACCTTAGAAACGAAAACCTGGAAAACATTTCACAATAAACTATAGTGATAGTTGAGACTATATTTTAAGGGGCACATTTGAGGAAAAACAATTTAAAGGTAATTCTGATCATCTTGCCATCTTCAAGGCCAGTAGGCTACAGGAGATGTATGTGTGTGCACGTATGTATGTGAGTGCACATGTGTGCCGTGTCTCTCTCTAATGTAGTAGTTGCTCATTTAACTTCTGTCTCCAATAGAAGAGTAGGATATATTGAATAGAGAGCTTTATTCATCTCCCTGTCTGTGTGCTCCTCAGTAGTACTTTTTTGTTTCTGTCTTTCTCCGAATGCCTTATTTTGTTGTCCCTAAATTTTAGGAAAACCTTGATATATCACTTAAATTTATTTTATCACATGCCTTCTCTTATTAGTTTTACAAAGATTCTGCCATGCCCCACCCTCTGGGAAAGTGTTGCTCATGCCTATGAAGAGTCCTCAGTATCTCTGAGCAGCTCCTGGAGAGTCACCTCTCACCACCACCCGCTGGCCTCTGCTTCTGTCGCATGTGGTGAATTTCACATGAGGCTTTTGCGGACTGTCTGTGGCTCCTTCGGCTGCGGCGAAAATGTTTGTTTCTTTTGCAATTTGCACTGATTGCTTAAGAAAAGAATGGTTTGTTTTGCAAGGGCTGCTTTTAGTTTAGTGGGTTCTGTGCATAGTTAGCTACACTGCTTTTATTTTGTGGTGATGGTCCGGATTGTGTGTTTTGGAGGCATTTATTGCATTCTTACAAATTACACATGTTGCTGAAGGGCTGTTTTTATCCATACATGGAGAAGAGACACACAGAACTGATTGAGTAAAAAAACCAATGAAATAGGATCATGTCTCGCTGTCATGTAAAGAAAAATGATGTAGTTAAGAAGGAACAAAAAAAATACTTTTCTGGAATGCTTATTCCAAGTATTAGAATGCTTCCATATTTTAAATTAGTTTAAGTACATTTAATATTATTCTGATAACCTTAGCACCTTCACTGAGAATATCTGCTTGGATTATCTCTCCTGTGAGAATTAAGAATGCTGTTAATGTTATATTGTTAATGTATGTTACATATTATAGCTAGGTAGTGTTTGCCAGGTGGTATGTATAAACATGGTCTTGTTCAGGTCTTGACATAGCTTGTTGAAAATTACTTTCTCTTTTATTAAGAAGGAAACTGAGACTCTAGAAGTTCAGTAACTTGAAAACATTCATGTGCCTAGGAATAGGACCAACATTTAAATTTAGGTCTGAATGATTTCAAATTCTTTGCTCACTTTTCTCTATACCAGTGGCCAGCAAACTCATTAGTCAATAGAACCAAATATCAACAATACAACAATTGAAATTTATTTTAAGAGCCAAATTTTTTAAAGTTAAACTTCTTCTAATGCCACTTCTTCAAAATAGACTCACCCAGGCCGTGGTATTTTGTGGAAGAGCGAAATTCAAGGGGCCAAGGAGCCGCACGTGGCTCGAGAGCCTCAGTTTGCTGACAATGGCTCTATATCTCCATAGCGGCATACACAAACATATTTATGTTGTCAATTTGGGAACTCCTTGTGGCTCCTTATTTTTACAAGTAGCTATATGATTTTTTTTTTACTTAATTCACAAAATGAAATAAATTTAGCTCACAAAAATATAGTTAACTATTTCATATTTCATCACCAATGAAAATGTCAAATGTAAATACAAAATCTACCAGCTTATTGTCCAATGAGTTGGTGATTGGGTCTTTCAAAGAGGAGGAAGGAAAGAAGGAAGGAAGAGAGGGAGGGAGGGAGGGAAGGAAGGAAGGAAGGAAGGAAGGAAGGAAGGAAGGAAGGAAGGAAGGAAGGAAAGGAAGGAAGGAAGGAAGGAAGGAAGGAAGGAAGAAAGAAAGAAAGGAAGGAAAGAAAGAAAGAAAGAAAGAAAGAAAGAAAGAAAGAAAGAAAGAAAGAAAGAAAGAAAGAAAGAAAGAAAAAGAGAAAGAAAGAACTGCCACCTTCCACACTTGGACAATATTTGTGTATTAACTTCAACGTATCTCATCTGTGAAAAAAAGACATTGTCACTCAGATAAATATTGATCGAGCTGATAACAGAAAATAGTCTTTACTCATCTTCTCTGACAGTAAGGACCATGATCCTCTATAATTTCCTAGAAAACTTTTTCACATTTTTATGTGATTTTTTCAGTTGCCTCTTAATTACTTTCATATCTTTTCCCCTCTTTCTGTAAGTATCTGGAGGTTTTCAGAATTATAATTATTTCTTTACTGAGAGGCACATAACATTACTTCAGCACATCAACATTGTAATGTTTAAAATTTGCACAACAGTTATTGCTTAAATGAATGTTTTCAAAATCAACGATCTCATGATAATATTTGGAGCTGCTTTGGTTCCTTATTATCTACATACAATTTAATATTTCTGTTATTTGGAACATTAATACATTTTTTTTTATCATGGGTATCAGAACCCCAAAATTGCTAGTTACTTAAAATAAGCTTTTTTTGATGATTTTTTTTGGCAATGGTGGTTAAGATGATGTTGATGCAATTGGTTTTCATTATCAACAATTTCTTCTACACCACCACCATCTAATAAGATGATTACTATTGTTTTAAACTAAAGACTAAAAATGAACATGAACAATAGTGAATCAAAATTACAGGGACGAATGAAAAATTGTACCTACATTGAGGTGATTTACTTTCTGAAGATGAGAATGCTTATTTCTGCTACTGAGTAGGTGAGTGAATTTGGTTCTGTCTCTTAGCCTCGTTTAAGCTTCCATCTCTTTATCTTTAAAAAGA
The DNA here is from genome assembly GCF_964339955.1 of Pipistrellus hanaki. Classification (NCBI taxonomy): domain Eukaryota; kingdom Metazoa; phylum Chordata; class Mammalia; order Chiroptera; family Vespertilionidae; genus Pipistrellus; species Pipistrellus hanaki. The sequence goes on from NC_140519.1 coordinate 11,346,734, forward strand.
GGAAAGTAATAATTCCTACTCTTTTTTTTTTTTTAAAGAGTTTTATAAACTGTACATTAGTCAACATACAAGTGGTAGCTAATGTTATTCCTGTAATTCCTGGCCCAAATGCATCAGTGAATAGAATTTATTTGATGGTTCATAGAAGTCTCATATCTTCCACTGATCTAAGGTCAATTTCCCTTCAATATCTCATTAAACAGATGGAGGTTAATTCCCACCACAATGTGGACCGCTTAGATTCACATAGTCTCCAAGAGATTATGTTTATCCAGCATTGCTCACAGTGACTCCCTGCTTCTGATGATTCAGAGTCTTTTCTTATTCACTTGCTTTTTATCTCTGGGCATCTCTGTAAATTCTTTATCCATAAAGTGTCCGTGTCCCCCCTCTCCTTCCCCGCCCCATTGCTTTCTTCATGTTATAGAGCAGTGGTAGCACAGGCTCTTCTGCTAAATAGATCTCTGATGATTGGGAGTGGAATATTACAACACACTGCAGGTAGAGACTTCAAATTGATGCCCTATCATTATTTTTCGTAATAAAATTGTTTCTTCTTTACCTGGATGGGTGTTTTGCTATTTCTTTTTTAGGTACTGGCTGGCCCTCCTGTCCAGTCTCTCTTTCCACAGAGATCCCTTTCCTCCATCTCTCTACTTCTCTGTAGTCCTCTTTCTTGGGGAAGAAGCATTATTCTTGTCAAACTGCTCTGAAAAATCAGCAAACTAGCTAGCTGTTTTTTTTTTGTTTGTTTGTTTTGTTTTGTCTAAATGTATTCAGCTAGATCTACACAGAAAACATTTGCTCCTCAAAACTGTGCAGGCCAATTAATGTTTTGCTTTCAGTATTTGACTAAAAGGGCAAAGTTATGTCTTGAACTTGTGTGAACTTGGACATGATGAAGACACCTGCCAAACTAATATTTCCTTATTTTCCCTCTGTTTATATCTTAACTATGTAAAACAAAAAAATACAAATGACACATCTCCTGTTCCACAGAGCTTAATTTGCCGTACTTTTGAAAAAATACAAGTCAAAATTTATAGCTTATGTTTTTATTTACTCACTACTTATTAAGTATGTCTATGTTTCATGTTGACACTGTCAAACTGAATTATAATTGAGAAATAATCTAATTTTAAACTGTGTATGTCTGTTAAAAAAGAAAAAAGTCAGATGCAATTAGTTTTAAATATCCAAAATATTATAATTTTAACATATAATCACGATAAAATAGTAATGAGGTATTTGATGTCCTTTTTGGTAATACGTTTTTGAAATCTGTTGTGCGTTTAACCCTGTGTATCTCTGATTCACACCAGCCATATTTACAGTGAGTTATAGCTATGTGGGACTAGTGCCTGTAGCCCATCCATCACAATTCTAAGCACGTGTATGTTGCATGTCTTATCTCATATAATTCTCACATGGTCTGATTATCAATTCCATGTGACAACTAAGGGAGAGGGAACACAGAGAAGCCAAGTTGTTTCAAGTCACACACAAACATATGAAAGCCAGATAATGAAGTTAGCTCATGGTAACTGCAGAATTTTTTATCTTAACATGATACTCCTAATTCTGGGCTTTCCTTAGCTATCCAGAATAATAAAAGCGTAATATGCTAATTAGACCGGACAGCCGAATGACCTTCTGGACGAAGCGGGGGCTGTGAGGGCCAAGCCCCTTGCGCGAATTTCGTGCGTCGGGCCTCTAGTTACTGATATTTGGTTAAATCTTTGCCTGATAAACTCAGAGTTAGTTTCTCTCTTTAGGGCCTATGAGAATTTGGTAAAGAATGCTGAGCTGACATATCTGTGGACGACAATGTTTTTGTGGTCTGAATGTTATTGTAAGAATGGATTCAGATTGTGTAAGTACATGCTCTACTTTTGAAACGATGTACCTTAACCGGGCCCCGACGGCGTTTGATCTGTGCAATTCTTGGCCCTTCTCCTGAATGAATTAAAAAGGGGGCTGATTTGTGGGTGGGAAGTGGGGTTGAGCTAGGTGGAGAGCCTACCGCATTTTATAATTACCGGTTTCATGTTAATTTGAAGAATCTAAGTTGTATATAGTAGCATTATCCCTTCCAAGTTCCTTTTTTCCCCCCTCTCTTTAAAAAAAAAGAAAATAAAAGGTAGTTTGTGAGTAGTTAACTCTGCTGGCAACACTATTCTTTCAAACATGTATCTTCATACTGTTTCGCATGGGTAATTTATTTCAGGAATATTTGTTCATCATTTCACTAGGAATTCTGGATAGAATTATTTCACCAGATAATTTAGCTTCATAAACACAAATGCACTTAGTTTTTCTACAAAAAAAAAAAAAAAAAAAAAAAAAAAAAAAAAAAAGGCGCCAGAAATATTTCAAGTAGGAGCCTGAAATATCTTCCCTGGCATTCTCCCGAAGTGGCTCTAATGAGAAACAGTCTCTCCAGGCCGCACATGAGAAGCTCAGGCCTTGTGTTGTCCCCTGGTCCAGAGCTCCGATGCGGGGACCAGTGGAGGGCCTCACTGTGGTTCCATCAGCAGCCCCTCCCCTGCGCGCCTGCAATAGGCAGCCTCCTTTCCAGACTCCCCGGAGCGCGTCCGGGCGCATCCTGCCCCTGGACGTGCTGTTGGCCTTTGTCAGTGTGCGGCGTAAAACGGGGAGACACGCTGAAAGGCAGGGTGACAGCCGCACGTCTCCCGTGCTGACTGGCTGCACGAGGGACGGAGCAGGAGGAAGTCATCTGCAGTTTACAGAGACCCGAATGGGTTCCATATGTTCGCCGCGCAGGCAGCCTGTGTACACAGCGAGGGCTGTCCCGGTGCCGAGATTTAATTTCCACACAAAGTGCAAGCTTCTCTAAAACCCTCACCGCATTTTACTGTGTGTCCGCATGATTTAGAATGTTTTCCTTTATGAATCACACATTGAGAAAAATAGTGCTCCACCCACACGGGCTATTAATGTATTTACTAGAGGACAACTTTTGTTCCTCTCTCTTCCCCTCTCTCTCTCTCTCTCTCTCTCTCTCTCTCTCTCTCTCTCTCTCTCTCTCTCTCTCTCTCTCTCTCAACAGACTCATGTAGAAGTTTTGGCTTAAAGCAATAAAAAAGTGTAGACTGGTTTTCCCACTGCCTTTGTCTGTCACTAGCCTCCTACTCGGACATTTCTGTGTTGTCTGGGCCTGCCCCTCAAGCAGTTGTGGGGTCCCCTGTTGTCTCCAGGGCCTGATCCCAAAGACCCAAGAGAGGACGGTCGCCCAGATGCCCGGATCATCTTCTCTGGCCAGGTTTACCCATCTGGAGATGGCATACCGATCGGACGCTCAGTACGCAACCTGATCCGTTGAGCTCTGGCTAAGGGGCAGTTTTATACAAGAAGTGGGGTTAGAAATGCAGACAGTAACCTCTGACTGGGTCAGGGGGTAGGCAGATAGGGGTCCTGGCCTCTCTCTTTTAAATCTATTCCTTGACTTCTTCCTGCCATTATTATCTCTCTCGCTCTAAGCAGTGAATATGGGTATTAGCTTGTACCCACTTCACCAATAGCATTGCTTTAGACCTTTTAAACTGTTTGGCTACCCCTGTAAGTCTTTATATTAACTTGAGTAATAACAACTGACATGAATAAGTCTGGTCAGGCTGGCCAGTATTTCATCACTATCATGGTGTCCTTATGTGCTAGAGGTATGAAAGGGGCTAAGATAATCCTATATAATAAAAGCCTAATATGAAAAGTGTCCAACTGTTCGTTCAACAGTTTGACCAGTCACAATGACGTGCACTGACCACCAGGGTCAGACACTCCCATTGTGCACCATTTGGGTCCCTCGGCCTGGCCTGTGCCCTCTCAGAATCAGGGACCCCTTAGGGGATGTCAGAGAACCAGGTTCGGCCTGATCCCCAGGGGCCAGGCCGAGAGACCACACTGGTGCACAAATCTGGGCCTCTGGTTTAGTAATAACGAATTAGTTCCTTTATGGAGAAAGGAACGATGTTTATGGAGAACATAATGTATCCCAGATATTTGCATGTACGCTCCCAAATCCTCCCTGAAGCCACTGAGGTAGATATTACTCATCTCCATTTTGTTTTTGATTGAGGAGACTCAGAAGCAACTTGACTTTGATCACAGCCAAGCAGCTTGTGATGGGCCACAGTGTAATCTGAGTTCAGGTCCCTGTTCCTGCAACTCCTGCTTTTTCTGCCACGTTCCTTCATGCTAAAAGCAGAAACTCATTCTACTTAAGAAACTAAATAGGCTTCCTTCTTTTTAATATTCTCTGGAGTATTTTTATTTATTTTTAAAATATATTTTATTGATTTTTTACATAGAGAAAGGGAGAGGAAGAGAGAGTTAGAAATATCAATGAGAGAGAAACATTGATCAGCTGTCTCCTGCACCCCTTCTCCCCCCCCCCCCCCCCCCCCCACTGGGGATGTGCCTGCAACCAAGGTACATGCCCCTGACCAGAATTGAACCTGGGACCCTTCAGTCCGCAGGCCGACACTCTATCCACTGAGCCAAACTGGTTAGGGCTAAGGCTCTCGTTTTTTTGCTCAATTTAATTTTCTATGCAAATATTATTCATCACCAGAGAGTTACTGGACAGAATATACCTCCCTTCATTCAAATTCCCTAAAATAAGAAAAAGAGTTGGGTTCAATGGGGACCATGGTTTGACAAAATCCTTGTCTCCTAATTTCTTGAAGGGTTCATCACTATGCTGGGGAGAAAAGAAGGTGGCCTTCTTTTAAAATTGTCTTCTAGCCCTGGCTGGTGTGGCTCAGTGGTTTGGGAGTTGTCATATGCACCAAGAGTTGCTGGTTCAATTCCCAATCAGGGCACATGTCTGGATTTTGGCCTCAGTCCTGGTGGTAGGGGGCATGTAGGAGGCACTCTCACATTGATGTTTCTCTTATCTCCCTCCCCCACCCCAATCAATAAAGTAAAATTATCTTCTATAATGATAATGATAGCATTCTTTCTGGAAAATTTTCTTGCCCACATCATAGATTTTTTTATTTTGATATTATTTTTCTCACCTATAAAGCATAAAAGTATGAATGAGTTATCAACATTAATAGATTTTTTTTCTGAAATCCCAATGATTTAGATAGTTATGCCAAATTGTGCATTTCTATCCCATTGTAATTTCTCCTAGTTCTTTTCTATATTTGGTTATTATTATTGAAAAGGAAATAAAAGAATTATCAAGATCCCCTGAGCAGTCTCATTAATATTCCTGTTTATCATGATCCTATGAGTCAAAGATTACACAGACCTTTCAGCCTTTTTTTCTGCATTTAGCATGATATTATTTCAAGCCTATTGTCCTTTCACTTTCTTCATATATATCTACAAACATCTCTCCTATTTCTGTAACCACCTTAAGGGAATTTGGCAAGAAAGAGTAGAGAAAGAATAAGAGAAACATGAATCACTTCCTACCCTACAATTAGCACATGAAGAGAGAACTCAGTGAAAACAATAATTCCTCAGGAGTACGAGGTTCTTGTCCTTGAGCCAACATAGTTTCCCTCTGAGCTCATCAGCTGCCATTTTGTAAACGAAGCTTCTGCTTACAAGAAGCAACTGGAAGTGTTCTAGCAAATTGAACTCATACCGCTCTTGTCACTTAATTTAAAGGTTTGCTCTGCATTAAAGACAGGATTGTTATAGAACAATCCTCATTGGCAAAAACCCCAGGCAAACACTATGAAGCCGTTTATCTGAGAAAAGTAACCTTTCCATGCTTGGTCTATGCTTAGAGTATTTGTTTATTTATGTATTGAGGGAGTTAGTTATCCAGTATTTTATGGCCATACCAGAAATGAATTCTAAATTACACTTTTGTCAATGATTTTCAAGTTATAGGTAGGCCACCACTTAGTGGATTTATGATATCAATTTTGTTTGTAGAGGTGAGCATTGAGAAGAGACTATCAGTGCATGTACTTAGTGAAGGTGAGCATTGTGAGTAGGTAGAATTAAGCATCAAAGTGAAAATAATTCTACCATTTATTGTTAAAAGTAAAAATAAGCTTCCTATTGGGAAATGTTTTTCCCCCAATTGTATATTATATATACACTAGAGGCTCGGTGCATGAAAATTCATGCACTGGAGGGGGGGTCCTTCATCCCGGCCTGCCCCCTTTCACAGTCTGGGAGCTCTCAGAGGCAGGAGGTGACCCAGCTAACAGGGGAAGGCGATGCCTCATCACACTCTGCTGCTGCCATTACCAGCAGCGCAATCCTAAGCCAGCCCTGGTTACCTGAGCCTCGGGAAGCCCTGGGCAGCTTGGCAGCTGCCAGCCATCCAAGGATTGCCTGCACCTCAGGCATCGGTTTGGCAGCTGCCATCTGAAACTTGCCTGTGCCTTGGGTAGGTGCTGGGCGGCTGGGGGGCTGAGGAGACTGGGGGACTCCAGAGGCAGGCACGTTGCAAGGCCTTGCCATGCACCTTCTCTGCCACCGGGGCTAAGGGGACAAGGCATCGCCACCTTGTGGCTATGAGCACTGCCATCTTTGAGGGCATGACAGCCAATTAGCATATTCCCTTCTATTGTCTCTGTGCACCGCCATATTTGTGACAGTGTGAGGGTCAATTAGCATATCCCCTCTTTATTAGATAGGATGTGTCCATGTGTGTATTTCAGATCACTGTGTAAAATAATATTTCACTGTGTATTATTATGAAAATAGTTAAATAGTTTAAGATCACAAAAATAAATCAACACAAATTTAAATGTGTTTTTTGTTGTGTGTGTGTGTGTGTGTGTGTGTGTGTGTGTGTGTGTTTTGTATGTTGCTTAGAGACGGGGGTTCTAAGAGAAGAATCTATTTTCTGAATGGCCATGTGTAGTCAACAGATTATTGTCTGACAATCTTGGATTTCTCATACTTACTCAGATCTTTGGCAACTGTTTTTTTAAACCATCAGACCAAAAAGGTTTCCTTAGTTTGTGTTAATGAAAAATTTCCTCTGTAACATTTTTAATGCTCCCTAGGAGAAATCAGTGCAGCAATTTACAGGGAACCAAGTGATACAAATGAATCAAAATTGAACTACAGTGGTCCTCATATGTATGTGTGCATGTATGTTTGTGTGTGTGTGTGTGTGTGTGTGTGTACATTTATGTATATTTCCTTTGCATATTTGGGAACAGAAATATTGAAGTTACTTCAACATAAGATGTAATTTATTTGCTCTTTCCAGAAACTATCAAGCAGCATTTGAGGGAGAATAACCTTACATTGTTATAGTCTCCATAAGTATTACATACTGTTGTTTAACTCTTAAAACTTTTACATAAGATGAATGATATTCACATTTCAACTTATAGCTTTGGAACAATCTAGAAAAAGTATAAGGGCCATCAAAATGCATTTTACTAAAAGAGCTTAGGGATGGTTGTAGAGAATGTATAAGCAGTAGGGAAGAATGTAAATAAACAGTGGTTAGCAAGATTTCAATGAGAGATACTAAATTAAATGGAGAGAAAAAAAATCTAGATTTTAAAGTTAAATGTACATTTACACATTAACCAGAAATTACATGCTTAGGTATTTATCCAAGAGAAATGGAGACTATGTCACCGATTTGTACACAGAATTTGAAGGCACTATTAATCACAATAGCTAAAGCAAGAAGTAATACAAATGCCCAACACGATTTAGATGGCTGAGCTGGTTGTGGTATATCCATACAATGGAATTTCACTCAGCAATAAAATGACTGAGTTATGATCATTCCACATGGATGAATCTCAGACACACTATGGTAAGTATAAGAAGCTATAAACAAAAGAGTATGCACTTCATGTTTCTGTTTATATGAATTTCTAGAAATGGCAAAATTAATCTACAGTGACAAAAAAAATGTCACTGGCTGTACCAGGTATGGAGTGGAGAGTGACTCTGAGAAGAGAGAACTATTTTGGGTGATAGAAAAGTGGCTGTCTTGATGTTAACATAGGTTACACAAATGTTGACATTTGTCAGAACTCATTGAAGGGTATGCGTAAATTGGTATATTTTTATATGTATTAAACTACAATTCATTTATTTTACTAAAAATAGTTGTAAACAGATAGGTAAGGGACAAGGGGCCAGCTTTAGCTATATGAAAGCTTTAAATCAAGACATAATCCAGTTGCTCCAAATTAAGAAAAACCACAACAGAAAAATGCACACATATTGCATAACATATATTTTAATGTAATAGTGAGTTTTCTAACAATTGGAGCTTTCTAAAAATAAAATAAGCTTACATTTGAGGTGACAATTTTATCTGCAGTGAAGAAATTCAAGTACAAGCTCATGATCATTCATCAGATGTGTTGTAGAGTTACCTTAGAGATTGAAGTTTATGTTAACCAATCTTTAAGGCTATTCAGTAATCTGGCAGAGTTTGCAAAAATGATCTATTTTTATTGTAGTTTGTAGTGCTGCATATGGAAGCAACAAAGTTAGATCTGAGGAAGGTAACACAACTCTATTTTTGTTTAAGAACTCCTATTCTGGAAGAGAAGACAGACATAAAAATGTTGTGGCAAAATGAATTAAATTCTTAACAGAGATATTCCCAAAGCTCTCATAAGACATAGAGATGGTGTCATGTTCTTAATGTGTTATATCTTCCTGAAACATTTAAGTATTCATTGGGACCAATTATAATAATCAAGGCATGAATTATTTATGAAGGGATCCCAGTTACTCCTAAAATATTGGGAAATGATTTGAGCATGCAGCTATTTCTTAGGATACCTCCTGTAAAGGTCCGAAACATGTCTTTCAAAACCCAAATGTATTTCTCAGCTAGTTTTTACAATTAAGGGAAAGCTCAAGGTAAAATGTGAATGTTTCAGATTATTCACCATTTTACATTATCTAAGGCTTTGGCATTTCCCCATTAAGTATAAGTAATTGGCTATGAACTATGCGAGGACTTGCGTTCCCTGAATTTCTTTCAGATCCATCAGAAATGGCAATTAGAACGAGCCACTCTCCTCCATCACCACTCCTCACGGTGCGTGCTTCCACTGAAGCAGCGAGGAAGGTAACACAACTCAATTTGAATTTGAAATTCAAGGTAATGGAACTAAACAAGATAGTTTTATGCTCTCCCTCTTATTTTCCCTTGGAGAAATTTTGAGGTCAGGGATTTGTAAAATGAACATATTAAACCCAATTTAACAGTAAAATGGATCATTGATATCATTAAAGAAGCAATCCCAGTTTCCATTTATCCTCAAGTATGAATTGCCTACCCGAGCAGCAGCTCAAATTTAAATCACCTCAGAGCAGTTGTCTCTCCGAATCCTACTCTGGGACTCTTATTCGAAGCCACTGCCTCTCATTCAGCGGCGTCTCTGGACCTCTAGCAGGGTTCCTGGCTCGGCACAGACCTTGGTGACAGCACTGCCATTGCTCCAGAGAGGGCAGCCTCTTCCCTTGTGTGCCTTTCCTCCCACTCCCATCTGGTGCTCGAGGCCCTGACATCACGGAGCACAGTTTTCATCCTAACCCCACCCCTTATTTTGCCAGAAAGCCCCTGCTCCGTTTTTGTGCAATCCATTACCAACCAAGAATTTACCTGGATTGACTGAGAATAAGCTAGTAGCAAGAGCATGAAGCATTCTTTTCTGAAGCTCAGATTCCTAATACTTGCTGTCCCCTGTGCAAGAAACACTCATTCCCTTATCACTTTCCCCCTAAGCCTACCTACCTCGGACTTCGGTGAAGAAGACATTCCACCAGGATGCTTTCCTGCATCCATCCAGATGTAGACTAGCTTCCTGTTCCATGGCTCATTACTACCTTGTCTATATTTACTAGAATTAGTCATTATTCATTAGACTACAGGCTCTAAGAAAATATGAATACTGCTTGCTTTTCCCAACTTTGCGTTACCAGCGCCTAATGTAGTGCCTTAGATATGGCAGGAACTCTATAAATATTTAATGATTAGTGAATGAATGAGTGAATGAGTGAATGAATGTGTTAGTGACAAGATAAATGGATGAACAGTATTTGTAATGCATGATACCCTTACAAAGTCATTTTATAAATATTCATCCATTTATGTATACCTTCATATCTTAAAATTACATTTAATATTACCAGCAGGAATATAGGATTTCATGAGTAAATTGTGACAATAGGTATAAAAAATTTTTTAAATGACTAAGTACCATGCCAAGGCAAAAGAGAAAAATAATTAAAAGCTATTGCTATACTCTTGACTCAAGTTATACTAAATATTATTTATTATATCCTATGTCTCTCTCACCCACACACATTCTCACTAGTACGGGATCACATACATTATTATAATTTTCATCTCTTTCTCAATTCTCTTAAAGTCTGTATCTGACCTGTGGTCTTATTGAATTGCATTGCTTTGAACCACTTCTCCAATTTGTCAAGGTTATATTATGGTCATGTTGAATTTTGATCTTGACATTCAGAGTGTTAATCAGTCTTTCCAACTACAGAGAGCTGTAAATTACTAAGTTTACAGACTTTTCTATCATCCAAGTCATTGATGAAAATATTAAATAGCCTCTGGCCCAGGCTTGACCTCTTCATAATAAAACTTCTGTCCGCCTCAGATGACAAAGGACTATTAATGAGTTTGGATCATTCTACATACGCTGCTTCCAATAAACAAGTCTATGATCCATTTTTATCAATTTGTGGATGAATTCAGTTATTAATATTTTTGCAGTATTAATATTTAATGTCTGATAACACACTTTAGATGAAAAATGCTAGTAATGACTTTCCCAAATAGATTAATAATAGTAAAACCTGTTAAAGTAAACATTGAATCTGCTGTCTTATCTCCTTTTTCACATTGTTGTCATTGTCCTACTTCTTTTCTTTTTTTTTCTTTTTAAAAAATCCTCACCTTAGGATATGTTTATTGATTTTGAGAGAGAGAGAGAGAGAGAGAGAGAGAGAGAGAGAGAGAGAGAGAGACAGACATTGATCGGTTACCTTCCGTGTGTGCCATGACTGGTGATCAAACCTGCAACCTAGTTATCTGCCCTGACTAGAAATCAAACTTACAACCTTCTTTAAATTTTTTTTTTTTATTGATTTCAGAGAGGAAGGGAGAGGAAGAGAGAGATACGTAGAAACATGGATGACGAGAGAGAAACATTGACTGGCCGCCTCTCCTGCACACCCCACACTGGGGATGAAGCCTGCCTGGGAATTGAGCCATGACCTCCTGGTTTCTAGGTCTATGCTCACCCACTGAGTAACCCCAGCTGGACAGAATGTACCTTTTGATACAGTGCATGATGCTCCAACAACTGAGCCACCCAGCCTGGGCTTATTGTCCTACCTTCTTACTCTGAACATGACAGCTTCATGCATTATGTCCTTCTCGGCTGCTGTGACATGAAGAAGTCTCTGAGTTTGTAATGGGTGATAATCTTTGATGGGTAATGAGATAAATGTGCCTGTGCAGTCTCAATCACAAATCCCCCTCTTGGACAATGACATGAATTTTCTTGGTGCTTGCTATGGGGGTTTCTTCCTCTGAATAACAAGACATTATGCTGTTTCCTTATGCAGTCATCTGTTCAGAGTGCTGCTCTCCTCACTGAACTGTATCCCTTAAACACACATGAATATTCATTCATCTTTGATCCCCAGTGGTAGCACACAGAGTAATTGCTCAATAAATATTTGTTTAATAAATTAAGCACTGATATGCCATGAAGTAGGAAAACGTGGAGGTATGAGCGGTCCTCAGAGGGGAAATTAAAGACCCCTCTGAACTCTAAGAACAACATACTTAGGATGGAATTGATGAGGAATCAGAGGGGTTATGCATATTATGGTTAATATCTATTTAATTTAAAATGACATTATGAACATTTCTGAATGATCTTGAAGTCTTTTTTTTCTTTCTAATCATGAGACTATGTAGGTGTCTAGATTCTCATGTTCTGTGTTGCTTTCTAAAGATACTTCCTGATATCTTAACATAGTCACGTTCAAGAATCTGAGAAATTCTAAAGAAAATGACAAATTACAGTCATTGTTTCTAGTGATTGGAAAAATACATAAAATATGTTTCTTTAGAATTTTCAAACAGATTTAGGTTTATCAGGATTTGGCTTACAGAAGAAATAAAGTCATTACATAATTAGTGCTATAAGATGCATATATGCATGTATAAAATTAGCATTCCTTTTGCACTTGAAGAGAATGTAAGTTCCCCTGACAGTTATGCAATTTTCAATAATAAGAATGAAGTATATATCTTCCCAGGTATTTTGTAGCACCATTTTTTAATACATTCTCTACAAATTATATCACGTCTACCACTGTAAATGCTTTCCAATGACAAACAAGTAAACTTGTTTAAATATATGCAATAATGTTTAGTTAAAACCCTATATAATAAAAGGCTAATACACAAATTGACCGATCTGTAGAACGACTGGTCGCTATGATGCTCACTCACCACCAGGGGACAGACACTCAACACAGGAACAGGCTCCTGGTGGTCAACGCTGCTTAGCTAAAAGCTAAGGATTTCCAAGTGCCAGCTTAAGCCTGCTCCCCGTGTTCTCCCCCAAGTTCTCTCGAACTGGGAGAGGATGCAGGCCAGGCTGAGGGACTCCCCCAAGTGCACGGATTTCATGCACCAGTTCTCTACTAGGCTACAAACAGTGCAGCTGGTGCGCCTTAGTGGTTGAGTGTCGATCCATGAACCCAGAGTTCACCAGTTTAAGTTCGCAGGTTCCATTCCTGGTCAGGGCACATGCCTGGATTGTGGAGTTAATCCCCAGTAGGGGGCTTGTAGGAGGCAGCAGATCAATGTTTCTCTCTCATTGATGTTTCTATTTTTCTACCCCTCTCTCTTCTTTTCTAAAATCAGTTAAAAACATTTTTTTAAAATGGATTAAAAACTGCAATAATGGATGCTACAAGTTACTATTATTATTTGTACCTGAGCCAGATGTGTTCTAATGATTTTTGTATTTTACTTGCCTTTCTCTTTTTAATGGCTAACCTCTTTCCTTTTGGTATGAAATTTGGATTTTCAGTCTTCCAGTTTCCCTTTAAATACATTTCTACTCTTGTTTTTTTCTTTTTCTTTTTTAAATTCTGTAAGCTAAATTTTTATGACTGTAAGCTGTATTTATACTTTGGGATGACATAAAATATTTTTCCAATGATTTAAACAAATTTCAAGACTATTAATAAGAATTTTCAAATTGTGTATAATAAGCATCAATTAGAGCTATAAATGAATGCCCGCTATTATAAAACACATTTAAGCAAAGGAAAAGTGGTACATAAACTGTATGTTCTGTAAAAAATAATTGGTTTATTAACTAAACTATCACTTCCTATCCTCATTTCTAGATTTTAATTGAAGAATGGATGGGAACAGTTAAGGGGAGCTCATTGCACAATTTGCATTTGCATGGGAGTTTCTCCATAAATGCCCATATTGTTAGGAATCTTATTAATATCACAGTAGAGACAGAGAATCATGCTGTGAGAAAAGCAATGAAAATGGCTACAAATATTGAGTAATATGATGCATCACGTTTTGACAAGTCATTGAGGTGTGGTCTTCTCAAATCTGTGGCATAAAATTAAATACTGGAAATAAGAATTTCGTTTTGGTATGAAAAGCAAAATAATGAAGTCATATTTGCAATAAACCTATCACCAAAACAATTTTCCTAAATTAATTTTTCAAGTTTGCCCTATTATTTGAATGTCTTCTTTTTTCTCCTTTACCTTCCATAGTCTTATTCCCATTCTTCCTTTCCTAAGATAACGGTACCATGAGTTTGGTATGAATATTTTCATTCCATAATTTAATATTTTTACTATATTCAAATATATTCATGAACAATATGTGATAGCTTTTAGTTATTAAATTTTATATATATGTCATCATGCCAAATATGTAATCTTGAAAAACATTTATCCCATTATAATTAATTATTTTGATTAAAGTATGGCATTGAATCTTAAACGTGGTTTACATATGTCTTCTGTAAGTGCACTTAGTAACTAGAATTTTGTGTCTCTGTAGTCAAATGTGCTGTGATTATTGATGTCTGTTGACTTATTTCTCTGTTGTTTTTTCATATTTTATCCATTGCTGTACTCTTCCTATTTATTCATACTTTCCATTCTTTTTCTATGGGCTATCTTTTTCATAATCATATATGCAATATTCACTTTCATTTCTAACTTCAATATGCATTCCTAACTTTACAAAGTCCAAAATTGATCACTGTTTCATCATCTTTATGGGCTCCCAAAATGTTAACTCTAATCTCCAATCTTTGTAAATGTTATCTGGTGTTTCAGTTCAACTTCGCACTGATCTTCTATTTACTATTCTTATCTTTTACACCTGACACTTATTTCAATTTATCCTCGAATTACTAATGTCTTTGCTCATCACTGTTCTGTACACCATTTATTTTTATTTTTTTATCAGAAAATATCCCTTGTACAATGGTTTCCAGTCTCAGGTAAAACACATTAGCAGCCTGTGAGGAGTTTTAAAAACTCTCAATATTCAAGCTTCACACTAGAACAATTAATAAAGTAATCTCGGAGTATTGGATTCAGGCATCAAAATATATTTTAATACACCTTGATGATTTCAATAGCTACCACCACTCTTTTACTCATTGCTTTCAGTTATTGTTTGCTTGTCTTAATTCCTCTTTTTTCTCTAAGTCAATATGTCTTTATTTCTAGTTCTTGAGTGTGTTTTTTTTTGTGTGTGTGTGTGTGTGTGTTTTTTTTTTAAACTGGATACAGCATGTTAATTAGGATGGCTATATGTCCTTAGTACTTTGAAGATACCATTCTACTGTCTTTTGGAGAAGATAATACAGATGTGGCTCCTCTGGAATTTATTGACTTTAGCTCTTACTATTAAGTTTATTCCCTTATTGTTTGCCCTTTGCTCTTTGTTTCTCTGATTTAGTCAACATGATTATGTATTTAGATTGGGAGGAAGGGTTTCTAATATGAGATCAGCCTACCTTATTTACTATTCCCTTTCTGTCTTTCTTCCTCCTCCTTCTTCTCCTTCTCCTTCTCTTCTCCTTTTCTTCCTCCTCTTCCTCCTCCTCCTCCTCCCTTTTACAATTAACTTAAATGTTATGAGTCTTGCATTCATTATACTCTTTCCCTTTCTTGAAATACCGATGTTTGATGAGAACATAGCTTAATTAGCCACTAGGATGCTTTCCTACTTGCAACTTTAGGTAGGATTCCTATATGTCTCATATGCATAGAATAATCTTTTATTACAGATCTAACTAGCATCATTTCTCCTTTTTTCTTATTTACTTCCAAATTTTACTTGTAACAGAGACACTGTCCTGAAACAATTTTACCCTTTATTGGATCCTATCACCTGGCCTTAAAATAACATATTTCTGCACCATTAAGTCATTTATCTTTACAGAGACTGAACTGTGTTCTTTGCAAGTGTTTATGTTATACAGCCAGTATAACATGAAGTTAATTTTTTGAATGTTACATATAGTAATGAATGCTGCAAATAGTGTCATTTAGGCATTTATTTCATTATTTCCACAACCAAGAGAACAACAATAATAATATAAAAGATAAGTTCTAAGGCAGTTTTAGTTTTTCTGTAAATGCAGGAGAAGGCCCTTCACAGTGCATTTGTCAGTTTGGCTTTAAGGTTTTCATTTTGTTGCTGGAAGACAGATAAAGGGGATTATGGACAGACCTGAGCCTGGTTTCTGCTAATCTCCAACTTGAATTCTTTCAAGGGTTGCAAAATATGATTCAAGTATTTCACAAGCCTTTACAACCTGAGCCAGACTTTGTCATCTGTCTGCTCTATGTGCCATCATGGGTGGATTGGGAACTGACATTTTATATCTCTTATCTCAGCTGTATAAATATTTGTTTAGAGTGACTATCAACACAGCACACAGGTACTTTCTCCTCTGATGTACGGATGATAGAATAGTTCTAACTTAGGGTCCTCTGCATTGGGCAGGCACAAGCTATCACAGGGCTGTGAGGCAAATTTTCCATCAACTCAGATTTCCTGTTTTTCCACATGTCGAATATAGAACTGTTGCTTTCATTCCAAAGAACTATTTATTGTAATTTGGGTTACATTAAAGCTATCATAGCCACTGATTTGAATTGATAATGGTGAATTGTTTTTCCAAAATACCCATATACAAATATGGAGTCCTCCTTAGTTTATTATTAAGATTCTATTTTTTTTCCCCTATCAGTTTTCCTATTACCGTCCTCTACGAAAATAGCCTTAAAGCACCAAGAGAAATGTTTTAGGCACTACTGTATAATACCCTAACCCTTATTAGATGTCTTAATGTTTTCCAAGTTATGACTCATGTTCATTTTATGGAAATCAGGTTATAGTGTTGCTTCAGATATTAGCATTTATCAGTAAGTTATATGTTAATATACTCAGTGTGCTCTATCAAATCTGTAATTTTAGTAAGAGAATGGATCACCTCAAATAGTTCAGCAAATCTTAAATACAATAAAGATCAAAATCATGAATATTTAAAAGAAATGGAAGCTTGGAGAGCTTGGAATTTAGAGCTGTCCATTCTCCCCTACCCCACCTTGGATGAGGAAATGTAGGCTGGCACCTCAGCAATATCTGGAAATCTCTCAAAAATTATCTGACTTTCTCAGAGAATTAAATAGCAATTTAAAGTTTTAAGACCTGCAGGATTGCTCACCTGGATTACTTCATTTACTTAACATTTTTTTTTAAATTCTTCCTTTTGCCAAGCATTATGCTAGATGCAGAGATGAATAACATTGTCCCAGTCTCAAATGACTTTCAACAGGAATCCCCAAATATCAGTCTGTGCTGAGGAAATGAAGGATGATGCTGTGAGGAATCCTTTCATAATTGCTAAATTTACTAAGGTAAATAAGATACTCTATTTTTGAGATCAGGGTGCCCTTTTTCATTCTAATGATGCTGATGATAGTTTTATTTTGCAGTTTTTATGGAGCAAAGTAAAAAGTTGGTTGTGAGACATATATTTGGCCCCCCAGGGTGATTTTTATGTCATTTCCATTGTTGTTGTTACTGGTACAAATTTCTGTGAACTACAGTAGATGGCTTATCCTCAGGGGATATATTCCAAGACCCCCAGTGGATGCCTGAAACCTCAGATAATACAAAACCCTGCACATAGAGTTGAACTTGGGTGAGGATGAGGGTGGCATTGAGGAGCTCCCAGAAGTGTTTCCCGAGGAACTGTACCATCTAGGTTTGTGTAGATGACATCTATGGAGGTCGAGCAAGGACAAATTTGTCTACTGATCTCAGAAAGTCCCTTATTCTTAAGTGACGTGTGACTGGTATTGATTTTCTGTCGTGTCCTCCAATATTCTGTGTACTAATGTGAGTTCCTTCATTTATCTGAAAGAAATTTATTTATCTTTTGTATTTTTTGCAGTTACAAACTTGCTTAAACTCTCCAAATTTTTCATTTGCCATCAATATGCTATATGTTTCTTATGTTTCTCTCTCTCTCTCTCTCTCTCTCTCTCTCTCTCTCTCTCTCTCTCTCTCTCTCTCTCTCTCTCTCTCTCCCCCCTCCCTCTCCCTTCCCACTCACTCCCTCCCACTCCCTCCCTCCCGCTCCCTCCCTCCTCCTCCTCCTCCTCCTCCTCCTCCTTCTCCTCCTTCTCCTCCTCCTCCTTCTCTTTCTCCTTCTCCTCTTTCTCCCTCCCACTTCTCCAGATATTTCAGAATGAAACTACCTATGTTTCATGAGACATAGCTCATGAGAGCACATTTGAGGATTCCTAATGCAAAGTGATTTTGTTTTCTGAGTTTTAACTAACTTAGTTGATCTTCAACAGCTCATGAGTTGACCTTCAACAGCTCATGAAAGATGTACCTGCTTTGTCGTACCCACTTCAGTGGCAGGTGGCAAGGAGCTCTTTCCCCGATGCTTCCTCAAAAGCAAAATGAGCGATGTGTCTCATCTCTCCTGGTTCAGGGACTCCTGGGGTCCATGAGTTCAAACAACTTTCCTAATAATACTTAGACATCACCCACTTTTTTTTTTTTTTAAAAGAGTTTTCCATGTTGTGCATATCACAACCAGTTGGAAGCAGAAATAGACATTGAGCCAGAAATTAAAGAGATTTATAACATAATGCCACTTTTATCCTTAATAGTTTTTTTTCTTGCAAATATATCAATTATTCTTAAAATGTATGTTATTTAATATAATGTTCTTCTTATTACTTTACAATTAATTAAAAGTTTGCAAGTTTAACATTTAATACATAAAATATCAATAACTATAACGCCCTGCCAAAAACAAACAAACAAACAAAAAAGCACAACCTGAAGATCTTTGAGGTCTATAATAAAAGTTTAAGGTTTCTTTATAGAAAACAAACAAACAAACAAATAAAAAAATCCACTGCTAATCTAGAAGATTCAATTAATACTCTTGGCTCCAATTTGATCAGTTAATTCCCTAAATATAGAGTTTAGTGATAATTTTCTGTAAATATGTGGACATTTTCATGGGTAAATAGTTACCTTATCACAATAATTAAAAAATATCAGTAACAAAATAATGCTTTCAAATACAAAGAAACATGAGGTAAATTTAGAATGTCATCCAGGAAGTGCATTTACAGATACCTAATGTAAAATGTGTCCTCTGAAATTTCAACTAACTTTGTTGAGAATTTGAATGTGAATAAGAATAATGTTAGTCATACTAGTTTGCACATGAATTGGCCTGAGAATGTTGAAGTTATTTTATAATTCTGCTTCAAAATGTAACATTTGCACACTATATGCATGGAAATTGTCGTTTTGTTTTCATTTGACTTTGTTATACTAGTATCTGAACAGCTTTTCAAACTTTCATGTGCAATATTCTTTTTCTATTCTGATAGAAATATGAAAAAATATTTTCTACCACAGTTATCTCTACACAAAAAAATACAATTTGATGATTATTTTAAGCATTATCTAATTCAATGTTAGCCAATCCTATCTCAGTGATTACTGCACTGATTCTATAAAAATTAAAATGCAGTATGACTTAATATTTATTCTTGCCAAGCATTTAATGAAAATATCCTATTTTTACAGTTATGTTTTAAACATAATTATATTATCATATAACCACAACTTGTGTTCAGACATTAATGCTAAACATCCTAGTAATTTCATGACATAATTTCCAGTTATCATAAGTTTCAGGGAAAATTAACCTTATTTATCAGAATTTCCTGCTTTCCAGTACAACCTATATTTTAAGTAGCAGAGCAACATATGTCTCTATAGCATCAATTCAGCAGAATTGAATTTTAGAATTATATAGATTTCAGAGCTAGAGTAAGAATAGATATGGAATAAATTATCCAAATGTTTCTGTTGGACTTTGAATTCTATCTCTTTCTGTATTTTTACATTTAATTCTGACAATGTCCAAAACATTCAGAAGTAAGAATAATGGTATAATGGCTCTTGTCAGGCAAGTCATTTTCAAATTTAACACTTATGAAAATTTTGCCACTTTGTCTCCATTTACCTTCTTTCTCTTTTTTATTCTTTGTGGGAGTTTTTAAAATCAGAATTTTTAAAATTTTATTGTCCATAAAAATCACTAGAGAATCTTCAAAATGCAAAAGGCTTGGTGGTACTTGAGGTTATGCATTTTTATTAAGTCCCACATGAGGCTGATGCTACTGGTCTAAGGACCACATTTTAAGTAGCACATTTTTATACCATACTTCTGATATTATGCTTTTGTAGCAGTACCTAATTCAATATGCATTTCTCAAAATATGGATACTTTCTTTCACAAACATACGCATTTAGCCTACTTGAAAATTAACAATAAGTCCTTAGTATCATCTCATTCCCAGCCCATAAACATATTTCCCCAATTAAGGAAGGGAGATATATGGCATTGTGTACTAAAGAAACAATAGGCTGATGAGAAAACAATGCATGTAGGTGATATAGATATAGAAATATGTATATTTTTTATTATTTATGGGTCACTAAAGAGATAAGCATAAATTAGGGAAAATAAGTCAAGGGTTAATCTCAGAAAGGTAGCCTGTGACTAAAGAAAAGCCTTGTTTAACAATCTATATATTACACATTTTAAGGAAGCTAGATGTTAATGGATTTAAAAAGACTTGGTGATTATTTTACTTTAATTAAAATATTACTATGATCAAGGAGTAGAGTGTAAAGTGAAGGAAAAGAAACACTATACTAGTAAAAAGGTAATATACTAATTAGTCTGGACATCTTCCAGATGTCCTTGCAGACAAAACCATGTTGGTGGGGGCCGAAGCAGAGGTGGTTAGGGGCTATCAGGCAGGCAGGCAGGCAGAGTGGTTAGGGGTGGTCAGGCTGGCAGGGGAGAGCCATTAGGGGCAATCAGGCTAGTGGGGGAGAGCAATTAGGGGTGATCAGGTAGGCAGGCAGAGGTGGTTAAGTGTGATCAGGCCAGCAAAAGAGCAGTTAGGGGCAATCAGGCAGGCAGGTAGGCAGGTGAGTGGTTAGGAACCAGCGGTCCCAGGTTATGAGAGGGATGTGCGACTGCCAGGCCCAATCTCTGTTGAGGGGTCCTGGGTTGGAGAGGGTGCAGGCCAGGCTGAGGGACCACCCCTCCATGCACGAGTTTCATGCACCAGGCCTCTAGTATTATATAATAAAAGGCTAATATGCAAACCAAACAAATGGCAGAACGGCCCATAGCTATGATGTGCACTGACCACCAGGGGGCAGATGTTCAGCACAGGAGCTGTCCCCTGGTGGTCAGTGCACTCCCACAGGGGGAGCTCCACTCAGCCAGAAGGTGGGCTCATGGCTGGTGAGCCCAGGAGTGTTTGCAGACGGGGGTTAAGGAGTGAGGGGTCCTGGACTGTGAGAACCCAGACTGCAAGAGGGATGTCTGACTGCCTACAGGCGACATCCTCTGAGGGGTCCTGGACTAAGAGAGGGTGCAAGCCTGGCTGAGGGCTCCCTCCTACCAGTGCACGAATCTTGAGCACCGGGCCTTTAGTATAAATATGGTTCTCCTGAGAGAGAGAATATTATTCTTTTCCTTCAAAACTAACCACAAAAATAATTAAAAAGTTAGAAAAGAATTTAATGTTTACATTAATATATATTAATCATGTATTATACATATCATTATTAAAGTAACTATGTAAAATTATGTGTCACTCCAATATATATTATATATACTTAATATTTTATATCTATATTCTCCAACCATACAACAATTAACAGTTATAAATTATTCCTTTCAAACACTAGATATTTGTTTGGACTTAATTTATGGAAAGAAGTATTTTTTTTTTCTCATATCTGGAGTTGGTATGTTTCCCTAAGTAAGTCTCATAGCTCCAAATAGTCTATCCAATGATGATTTCATTAAAGCAATGAGATTTGTAAGTACGGATGGGTCATGTAAGGTATTTTTTAAAATTCCCGTTAAAGATCCAGGCTAATATTGTTAAATATCAAGTGATATGTTGCAGTAGGGCAGAGAAATTCTGACATGTTAATCCTACTGAGTTCTGAGCCTCCAGAAGTTCAGAAGTCCACCATGACCTATTCCCATCCTTCCTTCATGATTGACAGAGTGGGTCATGGATACCTGAAGTAAAATTAGAATCCAAGTGGAATTGAGCAGTACAAAGGAGTGGAATTTGGTCTGGATGCATATAGGGACAGGAAACAGAAAAACACAGTGCTTTTGGTCATCAAAACCTCTGTCACATGTAACAAACTGTAGTCTAGATCTCAACTAATTTAGCTTTAGCAATTCCCACTGTTGATCAGTTACTTCCTTCTTCATAAAAACCTTCACTACTACCCATCCAGTCTCCCATTCCTACTGTTGACTTCTTTTTAAAAGCACACTCTCCTCTATTTTCTCTAAACCTTCATTCTTCTGCACTTGAACTTATACCTCTGTATTTTAAATACTTTTTTTTTTATGCTCACCACTAAGTTAAACCTAACTATGTTAAAATTTGTCAACTCTACTAAATCCAAAGTCTGGAAATTTTCTTACCTTTATCCCTTTATTATTGCATATATTGTTCTGGTTACCTTTGATTATTTAGTGCACTATCCCCAAATATGACAGCTTAAAACAAATATTTTACTATTGTATATCTTATTTGCACGTGAGATAATTCTGGATATAAAAATTCTCTTGCTGCTATAGTCTGAATGTTTGTGTCCACCCAAAATGTACACAGTAAAATTTAATACCCAATAGTATGGTATTAGGAGCTGGGGCCTTTTGGAGGTGACATTAGCCAAGATATGGAAGCAAAATAAGTATCCATTGGTAAATAACTGGCTAAAGAAGATGTGGTACATATATACAATGGAATATTATTTGGCCATTAAAAGAATGAAATTTTACCATTTGTGACAACATGGGACTAGAGCGTATTATGCTAAGTGAAATAAGCCAGATAGAGAAAAACGAACACCATATGATTTCACTTATATGTAGAGTATAAAAAATAAAATAAACAAGCAAAAAAAGAGAAGTGGACACACAGGTACTTAGAACACATGCTCATTGCAAGATCAATCAACAGCAATGGGGGTGGGAGCATGCTGTTCTGCTTAGGCTCTATAGAAATATGACAATCAGTATTTGAACTATATAGATGAAATATAGTAAGAAACTTTACTATTAAAAGTGACATTATAGCAAAACAGCCACAGAAATATATTACCAGGGACCTTGAACAATGCAGGGGTTAGGGGTGCTGACTGATGCACAGGTGAAAATCCACAATCAACTCTTGATTTCCACAAAACTTAAAGACAGTCGTCACTCAGTTTCTGTAGGGAATTGATTCTAGGACGCTTCCGGTGGACACCAAACCTGCAGATGCCCACGTCCCTTATATAAAACGGTGTAGAACAATGCTTAGAGTCCATGCTCCACATTCGTGGATTCACAGCTGAGAATCAAAAGCAGTGTTTTTCCAATTCGTGATTGGCTGAATCTATGGGTGCAAAATCCAGGGATATGGAGAGCTGACTGTGTATTTATTAAAATATAATCCTTGTGTAAGTGAACCCACATAGTTAAAGTCTGTGTTGTTCAAGGTCAACTGTATATATTTTTTATCTGGGAGAAAATGTCTTTGGATGTGAACAACAAGGACACAAAGTAACCATAACTTCAATAAAATAGTACTTTCTTCCATTTATTCATAACGATAGTATATCCTAGCTTTCACAATGCCCTCATTGGCCGAGGGTCCTCATGTCTTTCCTGTCTACCATCCTTATCTCTTGGTTTCCATTGTGAGTTCTCTCTGTTCTCCCAAGATGATTTCTGCAGCTTGAGTGGTGATGCCTGCAAGCCCTGCAGGATGAAGGGAGAAATTAGCCAAAGTCAAAGAAGGAATTTGCAATTAGAGACACATTTGCTGAGTTTATTGCTAGCTCCTAAAATTTCAGGAACCTATAATAAAAGAAACAACAGAAGAGGAGATATTGGATAAGCAACTAGCAATCTCTGCCACATGTTTTAATTTCTCTAAAAAGATTCAGCTTAGGCCTTAAAACATAGGTATGTCAAAAAATAAGATATACTTTTCAGGTAAACTTTAAATTTGATTGAAAATAAGCCACAAATGAAACTATAAATCCAAAATAGTTATTATTTATTATTCTAAAATGTGTCCTTGTCTGAGTTCTTCCAAGATCATACTTCCTATCCTTGTTAGATTAAGTAAATAAAATCAATGTTCTCTTCTATTGGCAAAATATCAGTAGTCGATGATCATGAACATGTGTATGTATGCAAGAAACGCTAAACATCAAGAGTGCTATAGATAAACTCAATTTCCCAATATTCATTCAACACCTTTTATTGAGATGTATGCAAACCATCCTGAAATTTTAATAATTTTCTCTTCCAATTAAGAAAGAAAAAAGCTATGTGAAACATCACTATTTTTTGTGTGTGTGTGTGTGTGTGTGTGTGCAAACAAGTATGATTTTGCTTTAGCTGTTGCTTTGGGTTCATTTATCGACACCAAAAAATATGTTTGTAACCCTTTCCAAATAACTTGCAAATACTGTTAACTGGGGGATGAAATATGAAGACACTAAGAAGAAAAATATTTTGAATATGTCATGTCCTTTAAAAACAAGTGACTTAAAAATAAATATTTTGGGCCGAAACTGGTTTGGCTCAGTGGATAGAGCATTGGCCTGCGGACTGAAGGGTCCCGGGTTCAATTCCAGTCAAGGGCATGTACCTTGGTTGCGGGCACATCCCCAGTAGGGGGTGTGCAAGAGGCAACTGATCGATGTTTCTAACTCTCTATGTTTCTAACTCTCTATCCCTCTCTCTTCCTCTTGGTAAAAAATCAATAAAACATATTTAAATATATATATATATAATATATATATATATATATATATATATATATATATATATATATATATATATATAAATTAAATATTTTGGATCCAAAGGAGACCAAAGTCTGTGTTGTTCAAGGGTCAACTGTATATATTTTTAAGATTTTTTTGTGTTTTTTTTTAGGTTTTTAACTTTGTTTTTTTTTCCTGCTGATAATGTCACTGCACTGTAAAACTTTTAAAGTAATGGGATCAGCTATTCAGTAATCATTGCCCAAAAATATTCCAAGGTCTTCTGCGTTGCCTAACCCCCAGAAGACTTAGCATTTGGCTGTTCATTCAGTCAAACTAGTCACAGTGATTAATTTGTCAAATACTGAGACAGAAAGTAGTGACATGGAGGTCTTCAAGTTGCAGGCTACAATCATATGTTCTGCAAACAATCGTAGCTCAGAAAAGTACATTTCTTGGCAGGAATCTTGTGACCTAGAGCCAATGCATTCCACTATGGAGGATGAGGGAGTGAGGACTCCTATGGTTATGCTTTCATGAGTAAATTGGTTTCAATTCCAGGAAAAATTTGGCATGCATGCTGAAAAAAGGGAGTGAAAAATCACTTATACCAGACTCTCTCATACCAACGGGGTTTGCTTAGATGCAAATCCCCCCCCCCCTCCCGCCCCAATGGATTAACTGAACTGTCTTCAGATTACACCATGGCAGAAAAGAATGAGGGAGACCTGTGGGGAGCCTTATTAAACAATATTAATGCGCTTCTGGGGATGGAGTGTGTGTGTATGTGCGTGTGTGTGTGTGTGTGTGTGTGTGTGTGTGTATGACTAGAGTTTGAACACCAATGGCGACAACGTGCTGAAAGGGAAACTGCACCACATACGATTCTCAACTAGATTTATGGGTGAAGACATAGGTGGAGTAACAAAATGTATTGGATGAGATAAAATAAGAACATGCCTCTCCCCCTCAATGTAGCCTGGACAGGAATGCTTTAGAGATACTCTTTGAAGACTCTGAAAGCAAATAGTAGCCAGCCAATTGGGGAAGAGTAGAATTCAAAGTCATATCAAACTGGCAGCGGGTTTACTATTTTTTCCTTGCAGTATTCTCTGGACTGGATTCAATGTGATTGGAAACGTGGGGGTGGGCATTGACACGGAGAGAAAAGCTCCAACATACCTCCTGGAGTTCTTTTGTGAGAACTTGGAAGGGGGTCCTCTAACACTCAGGAAGAGGGCAAGAAATCTTCATTGTTGTTCTCTTTTTATTTTTATTTTTTCCTATTTTGTTGTGCCTCAGCTACCAAGTGGGGCCCTATGGCATTGGTGTCCTGGGGCCTGTAACTGAGGAGAGAAAAGTTTATTCTAATGGAAGGAGCGATGGTCCCAAGAGTGTGGTGCTGGGTTGCTCTTATTTTTTCTCTGACTTCTCCCTGCTTGTCCCACAGTTGTGGGAAGTACGTGGCAGAACAGGGTAAAATTCATGCTCAGAGAACCAAAAAATATGCAGGGAGCCCAGGGTACCAGAAAATACCAGAAAGATGGTGGAGGAGGGGCATAGTTTAGGAAAGTTATCCCCTTGGATTATGTATAAACTTCTTTACCTACTCATATGTTGTATGTTGATGAACTAAATAGCAGATGTTGAGAACTAAACTTACAGAAAGTTCACTGCCTAGGTCACCGACTGGTTAGTGCATCAGTGTGACTAATCTGAAGAGCAGTGTAGACACTGAAACTTCACCCCATAGAAATCATTTGAAATTGTGTTTTGATCCCAACTGGGCCTATTGCTTTGGACAAAGAAAAGTTATCCACTAGACTTTTTTTTATGGAAAAACATAAAAGACAAAATTTATGGTATAAAACCATTAACAGTTGACAAATTGAGGACACACAAATATCAAATGAAATGATAAAATTGACAAAAAAGTATTCATTTCTGTTGAATCTTTTACATTTTGAAAATGAACTGGATGTTGATGTATATTAATAACACTTACTTTATAATAATACAAAGTGTGTATACCTTTTTGGGACATTTTGAATATATATACAAAGAAGACATAAAGTGTACTTAGTTCTCTTTTTTCTTTTCTAAATAAATTGTAGTCTTAACCCTACTTAAAACATACACACACACACACACACACAGAACAATTATGAAAGCAAATAGCCAGCAAATTGTGAATAGAATGTGAATAGACTCCTAATCACAGGACAGGGACATGGCTTTCATAAGAATGTTTCCCTGCTTGAACAGAGCACTTGTGATGGCTCTACAGCTGTGTGTGTGGACATGAGCCAACATATTCTCAAGTGTAGAATGTGGTCCAGATGTCACTGCTACTGCTGGAGAGAGATAGTCCAGAGGTTGTCATCTGGGCACTCTCACTGCCAAAATTGTTGCCTTGGCCAGAGATATTGGCTTTCTTGTTGGAAGATGATGGACCAAGAAAATATTTGAAAAGTCTTGCCAAAACAGTGGGAGGCAGCTCCAAAGTGAGTAGACATTGGGGTAAAACTCACTGCTCTCAAATCTGATATCACATGGATATGCCCATAGATTAATTACAACACCATGTTGGTATATATACTTCATAATTATTTACTTGCTGCCTTGCAGTATTGAAGGCATACTTTTAAAGCTCATAATGACCTGACCAGCTATTGATTGGTTTTATTAATGATCTACTTAACATAATGTTAAAATAAAGTGTTTCTTTATTGATAACTTCTTATCTTTGTGTTTCTTAGTGCCCCCCAGATTGTATTTCTTACAGTAGATGTTCAATACATGCTGTCCAGGTGATGTGAACTGAACATTGAATTGAATTGAATGGAATGGAATTCAATCAAAGCTTATCAATTGGAATTATGAGTTAACTTTTAGTCTTTGACATTGCTATAACTTTACACTGGTAAATATATTTAATTGTCAGTCATTCATAGGACTTTTCCCCATAAATATCAATATTCAAAAAAAGCATTGAGGCTAAAATGGAAAAAAGTGTGGTACAGATGTTTTTGTTAATGCTCAAACAGAGATATTCATGATAATTCATTTCTATTTAATTCAGTATTTAATGTATATACAAATGACACTAAGAATTATACTATATATATATTTATATATTTATAAATGAAAGTAATAAAATTTTTCTTGGAAACAATAATAAAAATATATTTTTCTATGGACACAGAGCCCCCTCCCCTCCTTTATTTATCAAACAAGCATGTATTGAGCAATAACTTTGTGTGAAATAGCCTCATAGAACAGACAAACTAGATGAGATGCTCCTTTCATTCAAGGCCTACTAGAATATGGAAGACCCAGATAGAAATATGGAAAAATTATAACATAGTAAAGATTGTGAAAGAAATAAATGCAAGATACTTTATCCATTGAAAAATTGCATACCATAAAATTTTTAACAGAAACCTAAGAAACATATAATTGAGTCTTTAGGCATCAGACCAGTAAGGAAATAACATAATTCAATCAAGTTGGATTTATTAATATGGATAAAGTGACAAGATTCTTAGTTTGAGTAGGTGGGAGTTGATTTAACTCTTAACTGTTGTTTCATTGGTATTTGGGCATAGTATAGCCAACATTTCAGAAATCAAGAGACAACTTCATAAAAGTTGAAATATGAAAAAGGCATAATCTTACCCTGGCTGATGTGTACAATGGTTAGAGCATTGGCCCTTGCACTGAAGTGTCTTGGGTTCAATTCCCAGTCAAGGCCATGTACCTGGGTTGCAGGTTTGATCCTCACCCAAGTTGGGCTGCATGTAGGAGGCAACCAATCAATGTGTCTCTCACATAGATGTCTCTCTTCCTCTATCTCTCTTCCTCTTCTTTTCACTTTTTCTAAAATCAATGGGAAAAAATTCCTCCAATGAGGATTAACAAAAACAGAACACATTAAAAATGTGTGATCTTTTAATATAGAAGTTATTATAGGATTAGCTCAGATTGCTCCATCCTCAATGAAGCAATTTAATGATTAATAACAATTTAATGACTACATTTTTAAAGCATCTAGTACATGATGTAGTTTAGTAATAACATTTTCATTTCACTTAGTATTACAAGGCAGGTTATAATAGTAGTCTCAGTTTTAATGTGTGGAAACAGATTTATTTGAGTAGATCACCTAGCTAACACAGGGAAGATCAATTCACCATGATGTAGATTCCACTTTCTGTGCTTCTAATCAGAATAAACAAAGAGAGCAAAGTTACTTTTAGGGTCTCATTAAAAAGACAAGCAAAAGAAAGTTTTGCTATTTTATTAATTACATTTATAAATTTATTTTCATCTTTGTATTTCATTGTAAAGTGTTAGCATCACCCAAGACCCAAGTTGAAATGTGCAACTTTGAAATATGCTCGTTAGGTGATGGATACCAGTATTTTGAAGGTAGGCATCTTGAGAATCTTCAGGGAGTAATGAGTTTCATTTTCTTTTTTTTAAACTGAATTTATTGGGGTGACATTGGTTAATAAAATTATATAGGTTTCAGGTGTGCCATTCTATAATGTATCATTTGTATATCATATTGTGTGTTCACTACCCCAAGTCAAGTCTCATTTTCTATAGAATAAACAGACTTCTTTGGTGAATTTGAAAAGACTGACATTTTCAAATTTCTCACAGGTTGTTAGATCCGCATATATTTTCTTCTCACGATAGAAATGCAGTGAGAGAGGGACTGAAGTTTCTGCTTTTTCGGATTCCGCGTATGGAATTTCCGAGTGGTAGTGGTGGAGTTTCAGCTGTGAACTCCCACGCTTTGAAATTCGAGACTGGAGTATATCTTTTGGTGCCTTGGTTAGAAATCCAAAACCCTCATTATTTCTGCATGTGTTAAACTATGTCTTTTGTTCCACTTGCAGACCAAGTAGCAGGCTTTGATAAAATTTGATCTCCATTCAGTGATACTCTCTGATCTGGGCTTTCTAAATGGTTCATCCCAGGGCACCCTCACATTTGAGAAGATACTTTTAACTGGTTTCTCTTCTTTCCCTCCTTTAGGATGGCTGTTTTCATTTACATACCTAAAATTTTTAAATTTTGCATTTGCCCTATTTCTAAGACTGAAATGGTTTTGTGGCTATTATTATTATTATTAACCACAAAACCCTTGCATTACAAATCTTTTGCTGGGCTTTCATAAACCAGTGCTCTTATTTCAAATAAAAAAATCTTATTTAATAATTTCTTAGATGTAGGTACACATATGTCTGAATATCTATATGTGTTTCATAAAAAGAATTTGCTGGTGTTACTAGTATTACAATGACTTTTCCAGACTGTTCTCTGGACCACAGCTAATTCATTCACATTATAGTGTGGTGATCTAGATTTTTTGTGGTGTTTAGAGTAATGAAAGGTTTTTATAATGGTACATGTTTTCTCTCTTAAAACAGAAATATTGGGTGTATTCTACCTGTGGCTACTAGAAAGGTGCTGGTTAAGATCATAAATTTAAAGGTGATTCTTCCATATCTTAAAAAAAAACAATGTCCACTGAGGAATGAAACCTGATTCTTAGCAGCTAATGGTATCTTTAGGGTTTGGGACATAAACAGTTTATGAGACTTAAAAATACTCTAAACAAATTATAGTGTTATGTTTGTTTTGTAAGTTACTTTTTGCATCTCAACTTTCAAATGATTAGAATTCATGAAATTAAATTAGTGATGCTAAATGGCACCCTCCGCCATCCCCTGCCCACTATATTTATGTCATTCCTCTGGGTTTTTATATCAACTAGGCGTTCCACCAAAGCACCTCCATGAGAGGAATAGAAAGTACTTACTTCTGAGTTTCCTATCCAGCTTGCATTCTATTCTTCCAACTCCTTTTGACATTTTCTGGATCCTTCAGTTCCCCTCTAGTACCATAAACCCAATATGTGTGAAGTGACATTCTTCTCCTCCTTCTCCTCCTCCTCCTCACTCCTCCTCCTCCTCCTCTTCCTTCTTCTCCTCCTTCTTCTTTGAACTCCCACGCTTCTTCTTCTTCCTTCTCTCTCTCCCTCCCTCCCTTCCTTCCTTCCTCCCTCCCCCCACTCTCTCTCTCTTTCTCCCCCTCCCTCTTGAATAGGTGTGACCCAGAAATCCCACCAAGAGTAAGACCTTAATGTGGATGCTTCTCAGAGCAGCAGATAATTTGATTTCTCACTGCATTCTCCTGTAGAAACCAGTAATTTGATTTACTTGGTGCCTTTGGAGTTTCCTTCATTGGTTTAATAAAGGGACCCAGGTGAATACCACTTATTCAGACCTACATATAGAAATGGGGTTGAAAGTGGTTATGAAAATACACCGGTCAGATCTTACTCTCTGAGGAACAGAAGTGCCCAATGATCCCAGTTGCTTCCCCTATGGAGTCACTTGCATTAGTACTGAGGGCATGTTTTCTTAGCACTGAGGGTATGTTTTCTATGTCCTCTTCCCAGCCAGTGACTGAACATGATGGGGGCATAAGGCAGACCCATTCCAGTGAATAGTCAGGCTCCTAAGGCATGGATTTGTCTGCAGAACACTCAGTCTCTCAGCCACAGCCTTCTCTGAAGTAAGGCTTCCAATCACGGCATCTCCTACAGCAATCCTCATTGCATCACTGTTGACTTACACAAGACTCATATTTACACCATAACGCCAAAAGTTCTCTCCACTGTCTCAGCTGTCCCTCCAGGTCACTTTCATCCCTAACCCCGTTTTGTCTTTTGCTTTTTGGAGAACTCTAATGTAATTGGAAATTACAATAGTTAAAAAAACACGAATGGCCAGATGAGGGTTGGG
This sequence comes from Pipistrellus hanaki, assembly GCF_964339955.1. Classification (NCBI taxonomy): domain Eukaryota; kingdom Metazoa; phylum Chordata; class Mammalia; order Chiroptera; family Vespertilionidae; genus Pipistrellus; species Pipistrellus hanaki. The sequence continues at coordinate 11,378,012 of NC_140519.1, forward strand.
ATCAATTCAGTCCACTGTGCTGGTGAAAATGACACCTTTCTGAGTGGAAATTGGGGCCTACATGATTCTTAGCACAAGATGGTCACCCGTGTACTGATAATTTCCCTGCATAAGACCTGGAAAACATCTTGGTGGAGGGAAGTGTCCTTGAGGTTGTAGTTGATTCAGGCATTTTTAAGATATGATGGGAACTATGCCTATAAATACAGCAGAGGTGCTAGTTATTGCTAGTCTATATTGACATCTTGCAGAGAGATAATGAGAAACCAAGGCTGGTTGGCAAGCAGGTAGAGGCCTCTTTGATCACTGACAAAAGGGCCCTTTTCCCCCACAGTCAAGTCTATGAAGCATATCAAAGATCTGGTGGAGCAGATCTGAACACCTTTGAACCTGAAAGTGGGGGTGGGAGTCCAAGAAGCATGCCTTGAAGTGAGAATGGGACTGTGCAGACTCCTGAACTCTAAGAGTTTATAGTCTACATTCTTTAGCTTGTGTCACTTTTTTATCCCAAGAGCTAGCACTTCGGTTTGGGAAGAGACTGCAGAAACCTGTTCTCCACATTACGAACATTTCGCATTTAAGGTTCCCTCAGGAAAGCGAGCCAGAGGAAACAGAGAGGAGATGTTCCCCCAGACTATGAAGAAGTGGTTCTATGGAGCATAAGGGATGGACTGGGGTGGCTTTGAAAACATGACACTCAGAACTACTCCTATGTGGACCATAATTGACTGATGGCTGCAGTTACTGTCAGACTTTCTGCAGGCTTCTCCAGGTACAGGGCAGAGCCCGGATGGGCCAGTGAATCAGACCACCCCTGTCAAACACAAGACAAGATTTGGCTCTGGAATGTCCCATTGGCCTTGACAAACCTTTCTTGAAACTGCAATGTAGGCTGAGATTCTTCCTCCTCAACCTCACTTCCTTTCTTCTGTCCTTGCATGACTATCAGATCTGTGTCATGTTCAGAAGTCTCTCCTTCCCATCTCATGGTCTTTCCCCTAACAAGATTCTTTCAACTCTAATCTTGTCTTACCATTGGCTTTCTCATGGAGTATGAAATTATTGAACTGCCTGAGGAAATCTAACATGATCTTCTCTTATGCAGGCATTCAGGGAACATATCTCTTTTTTTTAAAAAATATTTTTCTATTGATTTCAGAGAGGAATTGAGACAGTGAGAGAAATAGAAACATCAATGATGAGAGATAATCATTGATCGGCTGTCTCCTGCATGCCCCCTACTGGGGATTGAGCCCGCAACCAGGCATGTGCCCTTGAGCAGAATCAAACCTGGATCCCTCGGTCCATAGGCCGATGCTCTGTCCACTGAGCCAAACAGGATAGGGCCAGGAAATATTTCTTAAGTATTTATTGAGTAAACCTTTGTTGGAATGTGCATGAGGGCAAAGACTAGCAGTCACCATTTATTGCTGCTTGCCATGTTGCCATATTTCATCTTCTGTACTGAGGGAATGCAGCCAGCTTTGAGCCTGTATGTGAAGAGGGAAGGAAGAAAGATTCTTTATTTCTAGGTTGAGTGACAATAGCAGTTGACTCTACACATGGACGTTGAGAATTGCATCCTGTGAAGGGACAAAGTGAGGTTGCCCCATGCTGACAGCCATTGTCACTTAGTAGCATGCTGCAGAAATAGTCCTCTCCAACTAAGCTGGATGTTTTTAGAAAGTCTGAGGGGTTTTCCCCTCTGATTTGGTCAAGGAAGAAAAGGGAAAGTGGGAAAGAAGGAAAAAAACAAAATAGTCAAGCATAACATTATTACTAAACTGTTGGCAATGAGTGCTCAACATTACTGTGGAACAAATTATTACTCGGGAGCTTGGGATTGCATTGGGAATTGTTGTAGATTCATGCACACCCATCCACATATATCATACTGCTGTTTACACGGAGTAAGCTGCTGAATAGCACCTCAAACATGCTCTCAATTTTGGATGTTCATTTGCATCCCTCGGGGAGTTTGAAGAACGAGCTTTGGCTGGGCCATGCCCCTGGAGATGCTGACTACATAGGTCTGGATGGAGTCTGGACATTCATATTTTTAATAGTTCCTTGGATGTTTCTAAAATGCAGCCGGGGTTGAGAAAGAGGAAAGAGAGAGATGCTTCCATTTTCTAGATGAATGGAACGTTGTGTCCTCCCAAACTGATTACGGTGGTTATAGATATGAAAAATAGCAGCTATATTGCACCAGGAAGGGCTCAGGGGCATTTCCTTGTCACCTAATTTCTTGACTGACTAGCTCAAGTTACACTTTCTTTCAGTTTAAAGACCCAGTCATACTTTTTAATTGGTTACCTCCAAGTTCTCACTACTGATCTCACGATAGCTTTGCGGGGGCCTTCCAGCCTAGATCCACAAGAGTTCCATGTCTTACAAATGATCGTGTCTTATTTGTATCTTTTGAAGTTATGTTTTCAAATTATAGCCATTTTAAGTATGCCTTTCTTTTAGTCCTCCTTTTTAATGGAAGAAAATAGTGCATTGTGTCAAAAGACATTTGCAAAAGTAAACCTGACCAACTGGTAAGTCCATGCTTGGGGATTAGACTGCAGGGCCCTCTGCTCTCCATTCTGCTGCTGAACTCACCGAGGCATGCTGTGTGTATATGGCTTAGATGCCAGCCACAGACTCTTTGGATTAATCCTTAGCCTTAATGCCTTAAGAGTTAGTGAGCTGAAACATACCAATTCCCACATGTCCTGCTTCCCTTAGTGATGGGTTAGTTTTCGCTTCATCATTTCTGCAAGCACCGTAAGTGTCAAATGGGTCGATAAAAGCATCCACGCTAGGGCAGTACATGTCCCAGTGGTCAGTTAGTGCTCACCGGCTGAGAAGCAAGTGGTGTAAGGTTTCAGGAATGACCCTAAGAAATAAAGATGAGGCTGCATCGACACGTTTCTCGGATGGAGCTAAAGGGTAATTTCTAATCTGCTACATTCCATTGTTGGGTTGCTCAGCCATTTCATAGAGACTTCTGGTAACAATTAATACAGCCATAAAAAAATAAGGGAAAATAACAGGCAAAAACATGCACACAAATTGAAAGCAGATATCTGAATGCTGCTGTCCCACAAATTTAGATCAACCACACGTCGGCCTGGAAACTTGTAAATAGCATTCATAAGGGATGTTATCATATAAAGTGTGGTGGGGAAATCGCAATGGAGCCCATTTGTACATTCTGGAATTAATATCTACCTGCAGATAATTAAGAGAACAATAAAAACACAGTGAATGTACACAGGGGAAGGTAGGAACTGAACATGATCCAAATATGTCATATGCTGAAAACCTATGGGAAATAAAGCTTTATGGGACACTGGCAGATATCATTGCTGCTGGAACCAGAATTTTAAAATCTTGCAGCTTGGAAATAATGATTTCAGTTAACAAATATATGTGGGTGGAAGTAAGCTCACCATTCCTACTATTGTAGTCAGAATTAAGTGCCTAATTCCCTTGCACTGTCCCAGAAAGGATTCCTGCAACCTCTTTTGTGAGAATGCTTTCCAACAAGCCCTGGTGGCACCCAGTGGTATCAAGTTAAACCATCTTTCTGTTGCCTTTTGGACATCCGTCTAACATCATCATTGCTTAGATAGGCATGGAGGTCTCAGGAAGTCTGGCATGTTCCAAGAGAATGAACCTTAGCCAAATGACTTCATTTAAAATTTTGACCCAATGCAAATCCTTTTGAAGACTGTTGAGGTGATTAAAAGGCAGCAACACTACATTATAAGCAGTACTTTCTCAATTTAGTGCTCACTGGTTTTAGAAACGTCTGTTGAAGGAATATTTGCAATAATATAACTACAAGGCCAGATATGATTTAAGTAATTTAAGTGTTTGTTTTTTAAAAAATATATATCTCCCAGAATAATTCTTTATTCTTTACGAAAAAGCAAGACTCATTTTAGGCACAGTTAAGTGCACATTCAGCTTTCTGTTCATAATTCAGAAAGTGAGTTTTGATTTGTAAGAAACTAGATTTCAAAATCAATAAATATTCTATTATCAATTGTGTGTGTGTGTGTGTGTGTGTGTGTGTGTGTGTGTGTCTGCCTGCGTGAGAATGTGTTATTTTGGGAATGGTGGAAATTTCACTTGAGGTCACATGGTCTGGGGACACGTAGGAGGACAGTCCTATCTTTGGGAATTTCTCAGAGATTAAAACTGTTCCACATTCATACTACTCATAGCATCCACATCCTCAGAAAAGCTAAAACAAAAACAAACTTTTAACTATTTATGATTGTTCCTCAGGATTTACCTTTACTAATGTGGATCTCACAGGCATTTGCGGAGTTACTCTTTTCCAGGATATCCTGCACATTGTGAACACGGAGTAGTTATCTGTTTTATTAAGCATATGTGACTGCATGTTGTGCTTAGCTGGGTGATTTCATCCCAAGATGGGTTCATGAGGGCCGCATTCAACATTGTGTAAGGAAGCCAAAATTCAGTGATAAATCAGCTGTGATCATGATGTGCATAAGGAAAATAGATAAGTAAAAGATGATTTGCTTTTAATAGTTGATCCAATGTTGGAATCTGATCATGTCATAAAAAAAAAGTTTAAAAATCATGCTGTACCTGAAATCATTCCTCCCCCTAAACAAACACAATGCTCTATAAGAGTGAAGACAGACTTAATTCAGAATTCACAGTATGGATCCTTATGTTCAGGGTCAACCTTATCAAAAAATGAATCTAAAATCTAAAATCTATAAATTCACAATCTAAAAATCTAAAATCTACAAATATAAAACCTACAAATCGAAAAGTGAATTATCTAAAAATGATTAAGAACGACAAATTCTCATCAAAGCCTATTTTGAGATGTGTGCTTTAAGGTATCTGTTCCATATATGATCTGCTGCTCCCTCCCTCTATTGCTTCCTTTAATCTTTATAGCTCTTACTGTATACTATTTTAATCACTAGATGAGTGAAATATGCATTGGTATAATTCCTTACATTGATAAATTCTCCAACTGAATGCAAAATTACTGCGCAGGCAAATAATTTTATTACAATGCAAAATTTTCTTCTGAAGCTCTTTAAACATGAAGAAATTCACAAAATAGCTCATCTCTTAGATGGCTATTGAAGGACCAGTAAGAATGGTTACAGGCAGAGGTAGACATAGGTCAAGCCAGGCACAAGTAGAGACCATATTTCAAAAGCCATAAGAACGTCATATGGCTGGAGAAAAAAAGTTGGGTAAGGGGGCAGTGAAAGTGGTTAAAGGCAAGCCTGGTGGCATAGGCTGGGTGTGGTTTGGACACACCATGCCTGTGTACAAAGGTAATTTGTGCCTCACCTTATGCACCAGAGGAGGTTTGGAAACATATTTGGGATCCTATGAAAGTGCGCCGTTTATGATGGGGAGAGAATTAGATGGGTGTGGAGGGATAGAGCAGTCAGTTCTGACTGAGCTGGAAACATTATTCCTGTTTTATTGTGGAAGACCCCACCTGGGAGGGAACCAAGCAGCAGACTGTAAATCTGCATTGATCAGATGTGAAAGCATGCAAGAGCAGCGTGCCCTTTGGAAGGCTGGCTGGTGCTGTGTCTGCCTCGCACATGGGAGATAGTGTGCAGCCAAAATATTGAGTGATTCTCATTCCTCATGGCTCATTAAGATGAGACGAAAAGGGGCGAGAATCACATTTTCAGTTCCACGTCTTTAATAGAGATCTGTCAATGAGTTGTGGCAAATTGGAATGACAAAATATTACTCTTTCGTGTATTTCCAGTGAAGATACAGGGTATGATGAAAGTGTGTACATAATCTAGTGTCAAAATCCAGAAAAGTAACTCCAGACCCATTGCAGTGATGTTATCTACAATTCTCTGCATTAGCCTGACATAAGTATTCTTTTCAGTGTCAGGGGGGCAGGTGTCTCCTGAAATATTATAATATGGCATATGATGTATAGCATATAATCATCGAAAAGAAGAGGCAGCCAACTTGTCTGGCTGCTTATTTATAGGGACATTGCAGCCGAAACCGGTTTGGCTCAGTGGATAGAGCGTCGATCTGGGGACTGAACTGTCCCAGGTTCGATTCCAGTCAAGGGCATGTACATCGGTTGCGGGCACATCCCCAGTAGGAGGTGTGCAAGAGGCAGCAGGTCAATATTTCTCTCTCATCAACGTTTCTAGCTCTCTATCCCTCTCCCTTACTCTCTGTGGAAAATTAATAAAATATATATAAAAAAATAAAAAATAAAGGGACATTGCACAAATAGACAACTTAAGAGAAGCGAACAAAAATCCAGTGGTTTGGTTATTTTTTTTGGGGGGTGAAAGTAATTTTTGTCCTATGACTAGTATATGTAACTGGTCATTACATTGCACCTGAACTGACATATGTGAGCTTTTAAGTGGACTGATAACAAAAAGGAAAAGTGACAACATATCTACCATTCATTGTTCATTCGTTTGTTCATTCATTCATTCATTCATTCATTCATTGTTTACTCATCATAATTACCTTTTAAATTACAAGAACTGTGGATACAAGGCTAATAAAAATAATGACTCTACCCTTGAGGAATTTTCAAACTAGTAGAGATTAAGGGTAGACCTTCAAAAGATAAATCGAAAGATAATGTGGCAGGTGCAACTATATAAATTATATAGTAGATGCAGAAGACTGAGCAACTGTGTAGGGTAGTCCAGGAAGGATTCGCAGAAGTGACACAAGAATTTTGTCTGGAACAAGAGAGGCAGTGAGCCAGGTTTAAAGGGAAAATCATACTAACAAAGAAACTATAACTAAAAATATATCTCTAGAGTTCTAAAATCTTGAGTTGTAATAGAACAATACTTCTAAAATCAATCAAGTAACAGATACATTTGAAGCGCAGTAAGCAGCTCGAGGTCTCTTATATTTTCAGGATGTGCTGGGCAATCCACCGCATTTGCCAAAACAGTAACAAAGGAAAATGTTTTTGTTCCATTCAGCGCTAATATTTCTCCTAAAGGCCATGGTTTTCTCCCATTGCACCCCCATTTTTAATGGTAGCATCATTAGAAATGTTATTTTGGTTATGAGTATATAAATACATAATGTTGAGAGTCTTCCAATTATATATTTGCATATTTAGGCTTACTGGAAAATAACTACTGGAGTTAGAATTTCATGTGTTGAATTAGATTCTTAGTTTTGTTTCTTATAATAATAAGTATATGAATTCAAGCAACACACTTATATTCTCAAAACATTCGATTACTAGTCTTTCAATTTTCTGGCTTACCTACTGTACGAATTGCAAGAGTCAAGTAAAAATATAGATCCTGCTTTATATTGGAAAACATAAAGTGCTATAAATATGAATGAATGTGACATAATTGTAATCATGGTTATCACTGGTATTAATGCATGTCTGTTGATTTAGGGTCAGGATGAATGTTCTGTTAATGAGAAACATATTTTGCTCCGCTTTGCCTTTGAAAGATAAGGGAGGAATCTTAAATTGAAATCCCCATTTTCTCATCTCAGCCCTCCTAATTATTGGTCATGAGATAATTGGCTTACCTTTCAAGTGTTTCTATGTGCAAATTGTCGATGAAAATAATGAACACATATTAATATAACATATTTCTGTTTGCAATGATTTTTCATATAATAGTTTGTGAAATTCACAGCACACATATAAGTAAGCAATTGTATGTTTCTTTAAGCCACAAGTTTAATTGCTAAGGGAGTAGAACGTCGACTCCTCTCTTTGTTGTTGTATCCCAGGTACTTTCAACGATACCATGCAGTTGTGCTCTGTTGCGGGGATAATGAAATAATACAATATATTCATTTATGGTTAAATTAATTATGGTTAAATTAATACCTATGCATAAAGTACAGTTATTGTTATCATGCTATTGAATTAAGGGTGAAAGACATGTGACATGTTTGTATTGATTTCCATGTATAGGTATGTCTTTTAATTCACCTCAAGTAATATAAATATGTTCTTCCCCCAAATTATAAAATAAGCTAAATGTTCTCCTTGAATTTTTATACTTTTATGATTTCCTATGAGTATGGAATATTTTAATTTTATTCCAGATAAGGCATGGATGTCCCGCTAGTTTGAGTTTTTTAGGAAAAGAAAAAGTCCATTCAAGTCCCAGTTGCTCCTCATTCACACACATAGGGTCTGTTTGCTTAGGTCTTATTTTGTCATCCTCAAGGAATTAGCTGTGGGCAGGGATAAAATCTTGACTCCCTTAGAATAATCAAGTGAGTCACCCTGGGATAGGAAAACAGGAATGAAACAAGGGATTTGAGTACTTTCAAGCCCAGTATTAGAATTGAGGACCCCTGTCTGCCTGCACTAAGGGATTTTAAACAAAAAGGTATCCGTTTACCTTAAGAAGTACAACGTTTATTTAAGAGCCCCTGATTTCTTTAAAATATGATATGAGTCTTGGCAATGAATGGAAACACGTGACTTCACAACATGTGTCCACATGTGGTTCACGCACTGCACATGTGCTCTTTCCTTGGGTCCTGTGACCTAGCTGTGGATCACATGTGTTTTACATATGCTTTGCATTGTTCACATCTGTTTTAAACATATTTTCCTGACAGTAGACACTCTTGTTATATTACCATTTGCTATAATAATTAAATTCAAGGAACTTAGCTTGAGAGGATTTGTGGGGGAGGGTGTTTGTTAGTTTTGATTTATATTTGGTGCTGTGTTGAGTGATACCCATTATAGCTGCTTATCGTATCTCTTTGTAGGCAGTAGTGTGGCTCCGTTTAACCTCACTGAAGCCAGACTAATCCAGCGGTGTTCTTAAACTTCTATGACTCATATGAAGATTATCTTTTTAGAAGAGACCTTGAAAACATTCTCTGGATTTAGGGTAAGAAAAAATAAATAAACTGACAATCCTGAAGGGGAAAACATATTTTAGAAATTATATACTAGATGTAGAGCTAAAAGCTCTACATAGAGCAAACACATAGAGTAAATAATACAATATTAATCATGCGACAAAAATTTAAATGAGAACCTCACGTAATAGATCATAGTCATAAAAGAAGATACAAAATTAATGTGGACACTTGCTTGGTTCACTTATAGCAGGAGAAAATAAAATTCACTGTAATTTAATGAATTACTTTCTGTTATAGTACACTTAATTATCTCCTTCTTTTACCCCCAGGAAGTATCTTTTTAAACTCACAGCTGTAGCTGAATGCATGCTACCTATTAAACAAAGAAGCAATACTTTTTATTAATTACAGCGTGCTTGTTTTCATCTGTCTTTAAAGAACATTCTAAAATTAGAGACTTGCCCCTGAATGAAACAATACCGAGCTTAATGAAGTCTGAGAACCAGGGACCCAAATCTGCATCTTCTGATATGTGGATGTGTTGCTCATTAGGCCTTGGTATTACTTGGGAGTAAATGGGGCATGTTGGATTGTGGCTACCTTATCCATATACAGAGCAGGAACACTGTGCGCTGTCCCCTCCCCACCCTCCCTCCTCCCCCCCCCCCCCCACCCCAGCCAACAAGTTACCTAATGCTTACTTGGCCAAATGTTAAAAGCGATTTGGTGCTGTAGGTGATTAAATCTACAGTGTGCCCCTGCAGACCAGGCAGCCGTAAATAAGCATTTTAAAAGAAGCTCAGCCTTTAATGAAGAACAGAGGAGTTTGGATCAGTAATCAGAAACAGCTTTGGAAATCTAGGGACAGTGGTATGCATATTTTGATTTGGCGCATAAAACGTTCATTGTTTTAGAGACATTCCAAAGAAAGGATCCAACTGTTAGTAAATGTTGAGTGGATTTTTGAGCATTTTGAAGAACTTAGAAGCAATCCTTGAGTATAAAGAAGCATCCTGGTGAGAAATGATTATATGTAATTAAAAATAAATGGCATAGAATGAAATGAAAGAACAGGCACACACACACAAAGAAACTATATGAGATACAATTTGTTGCAGTTCTAATTCCAGCAGGCACTGCTTATGAATTTGTGTATGTATGTAGAAAAAACTCTTAAATAAAAAAAAAATTGTACAAACTAGATGAGAAATGCATCTGGGTTTTAAAAGACATGTTTTGAAAGTTTACAGGAGGTATCCTAAGCAATAGCTGCATGATCAAATAATCTCCTAATATTTTAGGAATGACTGGGATCCCTCCATAAATAAGAAAACACACTTTTATCCCATAGCCTGTAATATAAAGCATTTTAATGAAGTGTACGAAACCATCCCTGCTAATGAGTCATCAGAGTTCTCAGGAGTAAATAACATTTCATTCCCACATAGTTGGATATACTTAGACGAGATCAGGAAAACATTGAAAGTAAAGTTAGGTTAGAAGAAAAAGTGAGAACTAGTAACAGGGAAAACACACATTTAGGTTGATGCAATGAATATGATTTAAAAGTATATCTTGCCCTAGCTGGTTTGACTCAGTGGATAGAGTCTAGTTAGCCCTTGGTTTGAAGGGTCCTGGGTTTGATTCCAGTCCAGGTAAGGGCACTGAGTAGGGCAGGTGTGGGAGCAACCAATCGGTGTGCCTCTCTCACATTGATGTTTCTCTCTCTCTCTCTGTCCCTCCTCCTCCCTTCCTCTCTTTCTTAAAAAACAATGGAAAACATATCCTTGGGTGAGGATTAACAAAAATTAAAAATATAAAATATAAAATGGGTATCTTCCTCTTTAGGTATCACTCTTCTGACTAAATTGGATAGTGAATAATAGTCAATTATTGTGTTTTATTTTTTCTCCTTCTGTTTGGAATCAATAATCACCCCATACCTCTTATTCTGTATAAGAATGAAGTTCAGCAAACTGTGAATTCAGAGGTATAATGTAAGGCAATTAATGTCTGAAGGTGAAGAGGTGGAAAAAAATGGTACCAAGAAGTGATAAGGCTGCTCCTTTGCCTCACACCAGGCAGCTGTCCATCATGCTTGCAAAGATGATCTCTTACACTTCTGCTAACAGGTTGGATGGGGTGGAAGTGAAGATACTTTCATTACTTGTTGTCCTACTCACTCGCATGAGACAAATGACCCTCACAGTTATGAACCCACCCCTTTGATCTGGCTCCCAGAGTAACCATATCTTGACAGTGTACCTCACTGCCTCCTTCATATAATCAGGTAAATATCTAATTGTCATCTCACATTAACAATTTCACAACCAGACTCCTGATTATCCCTGATTCCCCAGCCCTACCCATCCTACCAATTTGCTGATTCATGAAGTCAAGTCCATCCTCCCAGATACTTACACCCAAAACATTGAAGTTGTTCATAATTGCTCTTTTCCTTTCATGGCCACACCTCGTCTGTGGACAAACCCTTTTAGTTCTATTCCCAAAGGCAGTATCCTCAAAATACACATTATTTTCCATTTTCATCATGGCTACCCTTGTCCAAGATATCATCCTTTTTTTTTTTTTTTTTTTTTTTTTGGTCTGGATTATTGCAACAGCAGCCTTCTAATTTCATTGTCTCTTACCCTCTTTTAGTCTATTTGCAACACATCATTCAAAGGCATTTTTTGGCCGAAACCAGTTTGGCTCAGTGGATAGAGTGTCGGCCTGTGGACTGAAGGGTCCCAGGTTTGATTCCAGTCAAGGGCATGTACCTTGGTTGTAGGCACATCCCCGGTGGGGGGTGTGCAAGAGGCAGCTGATAGATGATTCTCATCAATGTTTCTAACTCTCTGTCCCTCTCTCTTCCTCTCTGTAAAAAAAAAAATTAATAAAATATATTTAAAAAACAAACAAACAAATGAACAAAAAAAAGGCATTTTTTGTAAATCATGTTTTATTTTGGCCCCCTTTTCACTCCAACTGTTCATGGATAGGTCAACTTTAAAAAGATAGTACTCTCAGTGGGAATGACTACACACTTAGGTTATAAGCCTACTGGTAAATGTCTTTATTTAATGCATCAATTGTAGAATAAGAACAGGCCAATTTTTACACATCTGACTTTAATCACCTTCAATTTAGGACTGTTATATATTGTTGACTTCCATGATTTACATCTTAGACATTTACAAGCCCAATGATATATCTCATAGAATTAAGATGGTTAATATTTGTATGAGAAGGTATATATTTTGTGCTCATATGATAGTCAATATGCTGTTTCCTTATTTTGTACTCTTACATGTATGTAGATGTGGGCAAATACCACAGATGCACACATGCTTGCATTTCTTCTTGGAAATATTTAGCAAAACATACAAGGGTAGATACTGCATTTGATATGGAAACTTGGCCTTTTTTCTTGAAAGTATATTCATTAGCTATTAGGAGAATTCATGAATTCAACTTAAGAAAGTAAAAATCTCTAATTTTTGTCTATACTTCCTGACTCCTAGGGATAGAGGAAACCTAAGAGTTTATCAATCAATGCATTGGTTGGACATATGGCTAACCTGAGGCACAGAAAAGTTTAATGCCTATTCAAATAGTGCTGTTATTAAATAGTAAAGAAAGAATTTGGCCTGACTAATGTGCTTCAGTAGTTGAGCATGGACCCATAAACCAGGAGGTCCTGGTTCGATTCCTGATCAGGGCACATGCCTGGGTTTTGGGCTCAGTCCTCAGTAGGAGGTGTGCAGGAGGCAGCGATCAATGATTCTCTCTCATCATTGATGTTTCTGTCTCTCTATCCATCTCCCTGCATCTCTCTCTAAAGGAAAAAAAATATTTAAAAAAGAGAAAAATAATTTGATAGCTGGTGTGTCGATTCCCAGTCTGTTGCTTCCTGAATGTGCACAAAGAGAGCAAAGACAGGTATTTATCTTAAATTCCTAAGCTGCAGGCTTCTAACAGATAGATAAAGGTTCCATATGGCTCCCCGGGGTCCTTTGTGTCATTGCTATTGTGTCACATTGTCTCTGACCCTTCTTTTTATTCCCTTACATTTCTGTGTGTGTCTCTCCCTATAAAATGCAACATTGGCATTTAAAAAAAAATGAATGCATCAGATGATAGTATGTTTTGAATTTAAATGTAAATGTATATGTGTATATATTTAAATAGACAAATAATCTCATTAGCCCTACTGCATTGATAAGCATTAAATATTAAAACTCAGAATTGTCACATTTGGGGAGAGGGAAGTTAGGGGCTTAATAGTTGACAATGTATAGCATTTCTCTTGATATCAAAAGGAGAAAAATCCACCCTTCTTATTTTGTCCTTGCTTTTTAATAGCAATTTATTTCCTATTATTTCAAGCCTGGCTCTTGCACTTGGATTTATTTTTTTATATTCATAAACTTGGCCTTGATACTTCAACTTTTTCCATAGAAAACACTTCTCTTGGCTTCCTATATGGATTAACACAGAAATTTAAAAGTAGTCGGTAGGCTGGTTTATATGACATCTGCCATAGCGTATTGGCAACCATTCTAAACGCTGAAGAGCTTTTAAGAAATATAAGCTCTTAATGCCAAGACTGTTATTGTGTTAACAAATACTTTTATATAAACTCAAACTCCATAGCTATATGAAACATCTTTTTATTTATCTTTCTGGTTTAAAATTTTTATTGCAGCCAAGACAGCCATCTTTTATGATCATGTGTTTTGAATGCATAGTTGGATTAAGTCTTACTACTTTGGTCTAATAAACAAAGAAATGAAAATTGAGCAGCTGAACAAAGCCCTAAAACCCCTATTTTTTATTTTATTTTATTTTTTTGTCACTTGACTTGGCCACCTGGTTGCCTACAAAGAGATCTTAACCTATGTCACAAAAGCATCGCCATGAAGATTGAATAACATGTACCTGCAAGTGGTTTTGAAGGGCAACTCCGGATGACTTTTGGGTGTTACTTTAGCCTGGCAGCCCTGTGAGAGGCCAGACAACAATACAGTGCACTTGGCCTGTGAGGTTAGACTTGCTTGCTGGCAGATAACCAAGGGGCCTTATTTTAATCATACTAGGAGGCCAGGATTAACAAGAATATATTCCCTTAAAGATGGACTTATATTCAGTCCAAATAATAGATGATCTTACAGTTCTGGACTGTGCCTGTTATTTCAAAGTAAAAATGAGTTAGAGAAAGCCAATATAGCTTCATTATTTTTGTTTTCCCTTTTATTTTCATCAAATGCTGAGGTAAAAGATTATCTTTTTGGCCTGAGATATTATCTCCATGTTTTTTTCCTTATAATGAGAAAAATAAGTTCTTTGTTAAATTAACTGAAGTCTGATGCCCCTTTTCAGTGTAAACTCTATAAGAATCTGTCAGCCTGGCCAGTGTGGTTCAGTGGTTGAGCATTGGCCCATGAATAGGTCATGGTCTGATTCCTAGTCAGGGCACATGCTGGGGTTGTGGGCTCTATCCCCAGTAGGGGCCATGCAGGAGGTAGCCCATCGATGATTTTCTCTCATCATTGATGTGTCTATCCCTCCAGCTCCTTTCCTCTCTGAAATAAAAGAAAACATATTTTTTTAAAAAAGAATCTATCACTAATCACAAGTGAATTCCTGTATATGCAAGTAGATGGGAGCAGCTGAGTAAGTGACAGTAAATTTTAATTGAATAACAAAACTGCTTTACAATTTATTTATTAAAATGTAAGAAAATTCATTTCACTTCCAATATTTGTTTATCTTCAATTGTAAGAGATATTGGTGAATAGGACTATTTCCACTGTGTTGGAATATATTTGCCATACTTGTTCTTGAAAGAGGTCTCTACTAATTCATGAGCAGAGGTATTTCCTTTTGTTCTTCATGGCCACCTCAGCCCCAGCTCTCATTATCATCCAACATAACATGTTCTCCCCCGTTTTCTAGAGGATGAAGTTCAAAACCATTACAGTGAAAACATTCTACATGCACCCTTTATTTATCTGCCCAAATTTATTTTTTATATTGTCCAGTTGATAATAGTCATTCTAAGAAGTGTAGGGAGGTGTCTCATTATAGTGTTGATTTGCCTTTCCCTCATAGCTTTTGAAGTTGAGAATCTTTTCTTATATTGTCTTGCCACTTGTATGTCTCTTAGGAAAAGTGTCTGTTCAGGTCCTCTGCCCATTTTTTAAATTGGATTGTTTATTGGTTGCTGTTGAGTTGTATGACTGACTTCTTTATATATTTTGGCTGTTCACCTTTTATTGGCGCTGTTGTTTGGTTGGTTGCCTGTTTTTTGTTGTTGTTGGTGGTGGTTTCTTTTGCTATGTAGAAGCTTTTCAGTTTGATATGGCCCCATTCATTTATTTTTGCCTTTCTTCCACCAAATTATTAATCGGTCCTCATACCCATTAATTTGACAACTATCTATCATCTGCTCTGTATAAGATCTGGTCTTGACTGTGACGATTCAAAGGAATTCCAGGCAAGGGCTCTCCATTCCCCTCATTCTTCCTCCAGCTGGGAAGTCCTTGCTTCTTTCTTCACATAAACACTTTCCTGGAATGTTCTAGTCTTAAGGATCAGTTCCTCTTCTACATATGTAAGTATTATATTACTGTGTTTGTAAATTTCCTATATCAGTTAATCCATAGGACGTAATCCAAATGCTTATTCATAGTCTGTGTAGGCCCTTTCCAATATCCATCATAAAATACAATCTCAATAGTGATTTCCTGGGAAGATATATAGGAGGTAAGAGGATATGTGTAGACAGACACAAATTTAAATCCTGTGTGTGCCACTGTCTAGCTGTGTGTCCTTAGGCAATTTATGTAATCCTATTTAGTGTTTTTTTCCCCCCCTCATTTTATAATGGGCATGATAATAACTACTCTATAGGAAGTTGTGAGTACTAAACATTTAATCACCTTTCCTCTTGATGATGAAGAGGTACTGAAATTAGAATTTGTGAATTTATTCTTTGGATAACCATTTTCCCCCCAAAGAGAAGATTATGGAAGAATGGTAATCCTGCTACAGTCAAACATGAATAGTCTTTCTGGTTTAAGTGTATGCTTAACATTTACATCTGTGTGGTTGCATTATGACTGAGTTAAGGTTATTGCCTCCTTTAAGAAAGTCTGGTTTTGATATTTGGCGATAAACAGAAAAAACAAATTTTCCATTTGCAAGTATCATTGAACACAGTTTCCCCATGGCCCACATTTGTCCATTTAATCATCATTGCCTAGAGACAAACTTCTTAGCAGACGATGACTTCGAATAATCTGTAGACTTGTAATGGCATCACCTGGGCTGTAGACTGCTTAGTCACTCAGGAGAAGTGATCCTCCCTTCTGGACTGTGAGCAGCATTTCCCCCACATATACCATAGCCTAGGCCGTGGGTCACTTTTTAGAAACTGTAGGTCCTGACCCTTTGGGGCTCTCAGCACGGGAAACTGTCATCATGGAAAATGAAGGTGCCAACCACTCAACCAGAGGGAGCCCCCTGGTGGTTAGCTCTGCAAGCTCCCTAGCTATTTCCTAAGCCTCAGTAAGAAGTGTCTCCAGACTGGAAGCTGTTGTTGGCACTCACCATCTTTTTCTCCTGGCTCAGTGTCACAGGGCCTGAGGCTTCTGTAGGCACCTTTGGGACTGACAAATGCTTCTGATGAAGAAAAAAACATAGGAGCCTACAAGATAGAAAGCATCAGCGAATTATTTTTCTCAACTCAAGAAAAGAACAAAACTGGACAACTATGAAAAACGAAAGAATAACAAAAAAATTTGGAGAAAAAAATTTAGCAGTTAATTGTCATCATTATGAATACTTATTTGTTCACTTTTTCTAAGGATTTTCTTACTGTGGCAAAGTACACATAGCAGAACATGCACCATGTTAACCATTTCTAAGTGTGTGGTGCAAGTATATTCACGTTGTTGTACAGCAGTCCCTGCTCTTTATCTCCAGATTGATTTCATCATCCCATCGTGTAGCCACCAAACAATAATTCCCCATTCGTCCCTCCTGCTTTCAGCCCCTGGTGACCACTGTCCTACTTTCTGTCAGTATGAGTTTAACCACGTGGGTACTATATATATATATATATATATATATATATATATATATATATATATATATATATGTGTGTGTGTGTGTGTGTGTGTGTGTGTGTGTGTGTGTGTGTGTATGTTGGCTTTCTTTCCTTCACTTTTCACCTCCTAAAATTATAAATTCTTAGCTTGGTTATCTTTGGAAATGTGGGCTTGATTACAAACAGCATCCCAGCCCAGCGGCAGCCCATGTGCTGGTATCGATCTGGTTTCAGTCCCTGCAGCACAGACCTGCTTCCCCTCAGCGGAGAGGGGCTCGGTGACCACGCCCCAGGGCTGCTCCTCACATTTGCTTTAAGAGACTGTTAAGTGACCCCGCCGAGGCAACCTTCGGATCACAGATGCCCAAGCAAGAACATTTACCGTTACATCCTAATAGAAAGCAGATCTTAACATTCAGGGAAAATGCGACTTCAGAAATATTAAAGATTTTTATGTGGAAAAGGCATCTTTTTAACTGAGTCCCTGCAGGAAACAAAGTCTCCCCTGGGTATTATGTAACATGAGCATGGTTCAGGCTTTGAGATGGGGTTCAAGCGATTTAATGGGGACATGCCACAAACTCAAGACATCCATACTTGAACTTGAAAACAGTACAGATGGAAAAAATATATAAAATGATCAAAATTTATATAGCATTGCTCTGATCAGGAAATAAGTTCATCAAAGGAAATGGTTTGCCAAGTATTTATAACTCAATAATTTAAAATATTCCTTTTCCCATAAGTTCCATTTTAATGTCTCATTACATGATAGATGCAAGGTAGAACGCTATACATAATAAATTTCTGCAATTGACTTATTCTTTCCTAATTATTCACATGTATAGAGAATAACATACTGCCCTGCAGAGAATACCACGTTTTAATTCACTTAAGTGACTTTATCAACATATAAATTAGAAAAATATGTATTCATTTGCCCTTGGATCATCTCTTGGTGTTATCAGCACTAGCAATAATAATCATAGTATTGTACACACTACTTATAATTAAATCATTTTAAAAATTTTATTAATACATTGACGTTTTTCAACACTCATTTCTAAACATACAGACACAAGTGCTAAGGTGCTGTAAAGACATTAAAACTGAATTATTATGCATTGATTATGCAGGAAGCATTTTCCACTGGTGTCAGGGAAAGAAAATTACAGGTTTATTCTCTGTGATCCTTCCCAGAGAAATAAGCTGGCAGTTCTATTTTATAGAGAGCCCAGAAGCATCCCTTAGATAGAGCACTTTACAGTCAAATGCCAGTATTTAGATCTGATCTGAATTCTCCGGTGGGCATTATGGTATACTGAGTAAAATGCCAGGAAAACAAAGACTGATAGGAAGAGAATTTCTCAAGGGAACCAAGTTCAAAACCCTTCAATCAAAGCATCAGGCGCATTTATATTCTCACATTCAGCTGTGGTATTGATACTGCTCATATTCTGAGGGAAAAGAATATACAATTTGAATAACTGAAGGGCATGCAGTAGACCTTTGACATGACCTCTGCTTTGTATGAAACCAAGGCTTCACAGTGGAGAAACCGTCTGTTTGGAGGCAAAGAGAATCTGAAGAAACATCTTTGTCAAACTCTTGCCTGTGCCTAATTCCCACAATTCCCCACACATCTTAGACTGTCTCAGAATTTACAAATATCAGCGGACTCCTGCGGTATTTATTCTGTATGTCACATCCAAGCTAAAGTAAAAACGGCTAATTCCTTTTTAATCTTTGTCCTCCTCTTTCTCTCTCTTTGAATTTAATTTCGACTGTAATTTTGACCATAGCTAAAATATATCAGCAATAATGTCTGCATGAAACATTGAGGACACCTACGTTTTTCTCACAGAGAGGGTGCCCTCTCAGTTCCTGCTGGTGAGAAATCTGAGTCCTGTTGGCAGTATCCACCAAGCAGGGTTTGCAGCTATCTGTCACCCATCCTTCCAGCTACATTGATTTTCTCATTGGCCCAAACACAGTAATCTATCCTCTGTTTCCTATCCGTGGTTTTTATATCCCATTCTGCCCTCTGCAATATTCTTTATATTCTTCTTTTCAGTGACAATCCTAGCAATCTTTCACATCTGAGCTTGTCTAAGAAGCTTTCTTTAGTTATTTCAGATGAGTTTTCTAGTAATTAATAGAGATATTATTACTTTTGTTCTTGTAAGTACATTGTGTTTACATGTGCAAATTCCTAAGATTGGTTTCTAATCCTATCTAATAAAGAAATAATATGCAAATTGACCATCACTCCAACACACAAGATGGCCACCTCCATGTGGACATAATATGGCTGCCAGAAGATGGCCAGCAGGGGAGGGCAGTTGGGGCAATTAGGCCACAGTGGAGGGCAGTTGGGGGGGGGGATCAGGCCAGCAGGAGAGGACAGTTAGGAGGGACCCACACCTGTGGGGATGAACAGTTGGCAGGGGGCGGGGGGATCAGCCCTGTAGGGGAGGGCAGTTGGGGGCAACCAGGCCTGCAGAGAGGGCAGTTAGGGGTGACCAGGCCAGCAGGGGAGGGCAGTTAGGGGCAATTGGGCTGGCAAGAGAGCAGTTAGGCGTCAATCAGGCTGTCAGGGGAGTGGTTAGGGGGTGATCAGGCTGGCAGGCAGAAGCAGTTAGGGGCAATCAGGCAGGCAGGCAGGCAGGCAGGCAGGTGAGCAGTTGGGGGCCAGCAGTCCTGAATTGTGAGAGGGATGTCTGACTGCCTGTTTAGGTTTAAGCATGCAGTCGGACATCCCTCGAGGGGTCCCAGATTGGAGAGGGTGCAGGCTGGGCTGAGGGACACCACCCCTTGCACGAATTTCATGCACTGGGTCTTGAGTCAATTATAAACTGCTTGAAACCTAGGAATGTGTCTTTATTGGTCCTGTATAATACCTTTAGTATTTTTTTTTTCTTATAGGATAGCAGAGCCTTGTCTCAGTAAAATCCATCCTCCTATTAAATTATAAGGAATCAATCAATCTACAATGATGAGTAATTAGTTCATATTAGTTAACCTCCCAAAACCTTATTAGTGATGAATGGACTCTCTATGCTTTCACCTCTGCCTCCCTCTCCACCTTCATCCTCAACCTGCCATTGCTTTTATGCACTTGTGATCAGGAATTGTCTTTCAGCACACACTGCTGTCTTTGTGTATGTGTGTAGGTCCTCCATATTTTGTCATGTCATTCCCTTTCAATTTCCCTATCAATTCTTTTTTAAAAATATATTTTTATTGATTTTACAGAGAGAGGAAAGGAGAGAGAATGAAAATCAGTTTAGAAATGTCGATGAGAAACATCCATCAGCTGCCTCCTACACACCCCTTTCTGAGGATTGAGCCCAAAACTTGGGTATGTGCCCCAATCAGGATTTTAACCAATGACCTTTTGGTTCATGGAGTGACTCAACCCTCTGACCTACATGGCCGGGCATCCTATCAATTTTTTTTTTAGACTTTTAACTTTATATATCATTATTATTTTTCTTTATTGATTAAGGTATTTCATATGTGTCTTTATCTCCCATTGGCTCCCTCCACCCCACTCCCATTCATTCCTTCACCCCCTGGCTTCTGTGTCCATTGGTTAGGCTATATGCATGCATTCAGGTCCTTTGGTTGATCTCTCCCGCTTATTCTCTACCTTCCTAATAACCTTTTAAGATTCAAGGCAGCCGAAACCGGTTTGGCTCAATGGATAGAGAGTCAGCTTGGGGACTGAAATGTCCTGGGTTCGATTCCGGTCAAGGGCATGTACCTTGGTTGTGGGCATATCCCCAATGGGGGTGTGCAAGAGGCAGCTGATCGATGATGACTCTCTCTCATCGGTGTTTCTAACTATCTCTCTCCCTTCCTCTCTGTACAAAATCAATAAAATATATTTTAAAAAAAAGAAAAAAGGAAAAAAAGATTCAAAGCAAACATCAACTCCTCCTAGAAGCCCTTGACCCCAAGGGCATGTCCCCCCCAATAGATAATGTCTGCCTCTGATAGTGCCTAAGATATCATGTCTGTAAGGGCTTTGTATTACATAGTTTTCAAAAGTACCATTGATGTCTCCTTTTTTTGGGTGGGCTGAAGACTCTTCAAGGATAAGGGCTGTGCTTTATCTGTCCCTGAATGTTTTCCATGTGGCCTGGGGGTGTCACACAGTAATCATGTAACACATCTGAGCCTAACTGAGGGTACAAGGATTGAGGGTCTGTTTCTGAATTAGTGAACTGTGGCTCACCGCCCAGGACTGACATGTTGAAGTAGGTTAACAACTATGACCCATAATACAGGTGAATATGTTTTTAAAACTGATGGTAAAACATTTCCCAAGTGGTGGGGAATGCTTATTATCCAAGAGGCTTTATTGGTGGGCATTTCTTTTTAACTTATTGTGAAGATGCAAATTATTGGGACAGCTACAGACATTTTTCAGGCCTAGTCAGACTATTTCTTGGCCACAAGTGGTCACAGACTTGGGCAAACCAAGAGAGGCGTTAGCTTCCGGCTTTCTGTTTCCAAGAGGGAGGAGATGAATGCTGTCACTCTCTTCACCTGGCAGCTTATGAAAGAGGTCAGGGTTCAGTTCCCTGCATGGCAGCCCCAAGCTGTCACAGTTCTCCTGGGAGAACCTGGGGAGGGGGGCTGAGCCCCTGAAGGAGAGATGGTGCTGGGGTGAAGGCCCAGCAGAGGACCAGGAAGTGGGGGGCAAAGCAGATGGAGGTCGTGTTCCCTCTCACAGTGTGCCACTGCATTCTACAGCCTCCCTGAAACAGTTCAAGAGCTCCATTTCCTTTTATTAAATTTTTACTTGTTTTCACCCCATGCGCTTCATTCCTATTGAATTACGTACAAACCTAAGAACTCTTGCTCCTTTGTACTTCTACCACTTTATATATTTAATTAAAACAATGCAAGTATAGGTTTCCTAACATCTTTTGAATCTATCCTGTGTGTGTAGAAAGACCTAAGACATTTGGAGAACTGAGAATGGGAGGGAAGGAGTGATGGCTGAGGTCTGGTCTCTGGGAGAATTCCACGCACACATGGACATGCTCTAAAGGGATCGCAGAAGTCAAATCCACCTAAAGCCGTTGGACAGGGCTCTTCTCTAGTATTGTTTTTATGTTAATTCTTTTATTGTTGAAATCTATTGATAATTACAGATTTAAACAACATGCAATTTCAGTAAATCGGTAGTTTAAAGTATTTTTAACTGTCAATTTCTGCTCTGAAATGAGTTTGATAAAAATACAGATTGTTTATGTGCTAACTATTGAAACGTATGAATTAACCTCCCAACTGGTACAAATGCAAAACTCATTACTCTCCCCAACAATGCAAAACAAATTAAATATAACTTTTTTTTTTGGGGGGGGGGAGGAGGATTATATATATATATATATATATATATATATATATATATATGTGTGTGTGTGTGTGTGTGTGTGTGTGTGTGTGTGTATATACACATACACACACACACACACACACATACATATATATATATATTGTCCCTGAGAGTCTACTTATTAGTATTGGTATATTTCCTGTGCATTCATGGAGCAAGGCCATCTTTTTCTGTTTGATATATAATTCTGTTGCATGGCATCTTATGTTTTCTCACTTTTCCTGCATTTAATTTAAAGAAGAAAAGACACACTAAAAGAATGAAGGCATTGGGTATTTTAACTCATCTTTAATCCTATCCCTGATTATGGGGGAATGGTGTGATGGCTTTTGTATTTTCTCTACTTTTTATATAGTTTTATTGAAATATGATTGACATACAACATTGTGTAAGTTTCAGGCGAATAATATTATGACTTGATATATGTATATATTGCAGAATGATCACCACAATAATTTTAGTTAATGTCTATTACCTCACTTAGTTTTACTTTTCTCCCTTGCAATGAGGACTTTTAAGATCTACTTTCTTAGCAACTTTTAAATATGCAAAACTATAGTCATTATGCTGCATATTTCATCCCCAGATTTATGTATTTTAAAACTGGAAGTTTCTACCTTTTGACCATCTTCATGCAGTTTCCCAACCACCTACCTCCTACTGGCAACCACTAATTTGATCTCTCTTTTTATGAGTTTCTTTTTTTCTTCTTCATATTTCATCTAAAAGTCAGATCATACAATACTTATCTTTCTCTGTGTGACTTACTTCATTTAGATAAAGCCCTCTCTACTTTCCTGATGATTTTCTTATTTGCCCTAATTTAACAACAAAATGTTTACTGAAAATCAGTGTGAACATTAAGACTAAATTTTTAAAATTGTCTCACATTTACAAACTATCTCACAGAATAATTTAACTAATCTACCTACTGTTTGCACAGGTCCTAACACCACATTTGACTTCCAGTTGATGTTCAATTTTGCTATTGAATTTGTTGGCTGCTTTGTCCATATAGTTGTTGATGAAAATAATCTGTAAATCTTGAAAGAAAAAAAAAAAAGATTTGTCCATTTCTGTATCTTGGAGCCATGTGATAAGTCCACCATTCCTGAGACACAAAGATTTACTTACACCTTAGCCATGGTGGCTAAAGCATTTGTGCACCTCCCATTAATGGTGAAATTACCACCTTGCTCCAGGGTTAACCTTATCTGCAACTCTGCTGAGATCAAATGTGGGACAGCAGGAATGACTGGTCCTTTATCTGTGTACAAGACAGTGTGAGCACTGACTGTGAAGAAACACACGGAATTGCTATTGTACTAAAATAATTTACTGCGTGGGGAGGTGCATACTTTATTTCTTACTCCTGGGATCCCATCTGCTTCTCTTTTTTCCTTTGTGCAGTATATGTCAATATTTAGAGCCAATTCTGTTCTTCAATGATGTGAGAGAAATATCAGTTGAAACTCATGTCACTGATTACAACAGAGAATTGGGACTGTAAAAAAGTGATTATGAATTGAGGACTACGCCTTACATTAAGTGAGTCAGGGAAGATCTGGAATTTTGCCAAAGAATTATAGAGGCTGAATATATAGCCTCGTTATAAAAGAAAAGAACTCTGAGAAGATAAACTATCAGTTAAACCAGAATGAAAATAGCTGTGGAATAAGATGTTAGTTAAAACATCCAGAAATATTATAAGAGTTTCATTTCAAAATGAGGTTTTCGATATATAAACGTGCTTATTTACCATCTTCTTTTAATACTATGGAATTCTATCTTTACTATTTTATCCTAAAAACATGATAGATGTTAACAAGCTAATAATTTTTGAATGGATGATGTATAAATTAAAATGCATTAGTAGTTGGCATTCCTAATTTTTAAAACCTTGTTGATATTTACTTTCCTACTAACTGTACATAACAAGGTTCAATTTTGTCAATAAAATAATATAACATTCTGCATATTTTCTTATAAAAATCACTTATTCTAAACAGACTTCTTTGCTGTGCTCTGCCAGCTTTGTGTTGTAAGAATTAGACCATAGAAGTCAAACTCTCACCCCGACTTTCCAAATTCCAGAGAATGCACACCATCTTTCTGAGTGCATGGGCCTTAGCCATTGGTGTGCATTGCGTACTTTCTTCCAAACCTCTGCTTCTCTTGCAAGGCATCCTGACCAGTAGTTATAAAGGAATCTGCTGTAGAAGCATCTTCTGCCTCATTGTCCACTCAGGACAGTGCTGAGCAGTACAGGATGGCACACATATTTCTTAGTATTTCCTTCACATGAGTATTCTTGGCAATTGTTCTCTTCTTTTGGGGCCTTAGTTGAAAGAGACTATTTTAAAATTTTCATTATATTTTTCAAGGGTTTCAATCTGATCTCATCCTCCGTATTTTTATTGAGAACCTTGACATTATGTTCTGGTCAGATAAGAGGTACTCATTTTGCTTTTTTGCACAGTTACGGGATTTTGTAAAGTAGTACCACATCCGTCATTTCTAGAGATCTAGAGCAGGAATGGAAGACTGGAAGTGTGGGCTCAATCCATGACATGGAGGATTTTGAGGAGTGTAATTGCTTGTAACATATGTTATTTTTCTCACCAGTATCTCTACCTTTAATTCTGAACAGCCACATTCCTAAACATTCAACTGTACATGTAAATCCCCTCCATGGTACATGCAGTAGTATTTGTAGAGTTCCTGTCTTGTGCCAGTCACTAAATGTTCTAATGATGAACAAAATGACAAAATATAACCACAGGTAGCTGCTAGGTATACAGGCACACACATGTTACTAAATATTTCAATGAGCGAGAATTAGTACAGTCGTATGGAATCAAGGCATGTGTGTGAATTTGTGTGTGAGCAGCATGGAGGGGGATGTTAGGCAGAGCACCTTTCCTAGACATTATTTTTACCTCTTGATACTTGGTCTTGGGATCAGTGTTCATCTAGGCCACTTTGTTCCTGGATAGGTGCCTTAACTTGAATTTTTACTGGTCAGTGATAAAGACTCTCTTTTCGCTGTGACGGTAAAATCAGGTGCCAAGTGGCATTCTCATATTTTCAGATGGTCATTCAAGAAGGTATGCAAAGGCCTTGCTATTCAGTTCATCTGCTAAAGAACAAGACAGCTTGTGGCCATAGTTTCTTAGACTTTCATCTTCCCTGAGCATTCTGCAAAGTTCCTGAAACATTCCCCCTTTTTAGACAGTGCTTTGCTCTGCTGGCATGGTTTCGGTTTTATGTCACAGGGGATGTGATGCCTCAGAAGCTGTAGTGCTTCCTACCCTATCGTTATGCAGTGCACAGAGGGACCACTCAGGCAATGCAGTGATTCATTATTTTTTTAACGGCCCACTTGCATCTCCATTTGAAACCTCTTCTTAGAAATAGCGTGAAGGGTAGACACAAGGCAGCAGTAGGGTCTCTAGAAGCTCTCTATTTTTAGCTCCAAATTTGCTTTTCAACATGGAAAGTAAATTTCTATAATGACTCAGCTCCATCTTTATCCTTGGAATTGGGAAGTCAATAAGCCTCACCTTGACCAGTCTGACAGCTGTATCCAGTTGCCAGGTGCCTGTACCGAGGTTGTTGGTATGTGGAGACCCATGTGTCAGTGAGGGCCCAAAGAAACCACTTACCCATTCCTAGAGCAAGGTCACTCCAGGAAGTCAGGTGAGTGTCTCTTTCCAACTCGAAGGCCTTTTTTTCATATAAAAACATTGATGATAGCACTAAATTAAGCGTCCCAAGCCCCCCTGACATGGTGCTGAATTGCAATGAACCTGGCTCAGCGCCTGTGGAGTGATGGCATTCCCCGGTCTCATTACTGGAAACTCGGCCTTGTCATTTAACATTTAGTGGAGCATGCCGTGTTGCAGGTGAAATTATCTTTCAATTTAAATACGTGGCTTAAAGCAACAAGCCAGAGTCCTCTTTCTCCAGGGAAGGATGGGCAGGGGCATTCATTCACTTGTGCACATATGGTCACATCTCCGTAAGTACCTGCTGTGTGCCAACACCATGGCATTTGCTAAGGGAGTGTCATTCATGACCTAGAGAGTAGAGATGGTTACATGAAAATCTTCCATTTTATTTGAAGTTTCCCTTCACCTCACTTCTGAGCAGCATGATGACAGGCGCCTCTTTTTGATCACTCATCATGTTCCATACATCAGGCTAAGCACCTTCTAAAACCAGCTCATTGATTGCCTATTGTCTTCACAAAAAACCACCAGTTTCCACATTCGGAAACTGAGTCTGAGAGAGGTTTAATACTCTGCCCCCAGCAACACAGACAGCAAGTAAAATGATATCACAATAAGCACCACGACAGAGCCGGGACCTCAATTCAGATTTGTTTTATTCTAGAGTCATTTATTTTAACTCATATTCTCACAGCTTCCAAAGCACTAAATGGAAACTGAGGTTCTTGCATCTTCCAGGTACAGCAGAGTCAAAGCAGGGAAAGGGTCAGTGAGAGGCACCAGGAAGCCCGCCTGCATCGGAAGCCTAGGCCACATGGTAGATTATTCTCTCCTCATCCCTCACTCATACTAGTAAGTCTTTTCCATGTATTTCTCCCCCATGTTCTAGCTAGTTCTGTTCTGTCACAACAGCTTCCTGGCTTGTTTCTCTGCCTCAAATTTTGTCCCATTAATCCATCCTCTGCATTATCATATAGTGACCAATCTAATATGCAAATCTGACCATGTCACCCTCACATGGAGCACCTGTCAATGGCCTTCCATCATTGGATCCAGTGCCCCATATATGGCATGGTATTTAGCCCCATACTTCTTCTCCTGCTAAACAGCTAGAGTCCCTCCTGGTACAAAAGCACATATATTTTTCCACATACGTTAATCTATTGTATTCATCCTTTCCTTTACATATGTGATTCCTAGCTCCTTGGATGCTTAAGTATCTTTCTATTTTTAATACACCCAGCACACATCTCTATCTTAGCATTTCCTGTGTAAGATTGAATATACGTATCTTTGTGGTTTTCTCTCCCAGCAAGCTGGACTACTTTGGTCCATGTCTTTTCGAATTTGAACCCTCAGTGCCTAGACAAAGGCTTCATAATAAATGTTTACTAAACAGAAGTAAAACAACTGACAATAAAATGAACTGACTAACAAATTAGAACTTAAACAGAGATAATCCTAGTATTTTTAGTAAAACATGGGAACTGCTTTGGCAACTGAATTAGGTGAGTAACCAAAAGGGCTGGGTATTTCTCCCAGGGTTCCCACATCTTTGCATTCACCTGTTATGAGACCTCAGACCAAACACTTCAGGATCTGAAATGACCCTCAATTTCCTAATTAGCTAAAGTGGTTATATTGAATCATCCTTGGGCATTATTCCAATCAAAAACTCTACAGTTACCATTCCAACTCCACTGTATCGGAAATGACTTTCAGGAAGTAGGATTCTTCTAGAGGCCACAGTATGAATCAAGACAAGATCTATACACAAAGAAAAAAAACAAAATAAAAATTCTGTTTTGTAGGAAGAAACTGTTGCCCTGACCCAACTATCCATCTTAAAATGATTGGTTAGAGGGAAACAAGTAAGAAAATGTGATAGAAAAATGCACAGCGCCCCAGCTGGAAAGCACACCCTAAACATGGAGGCTCTATCATAGTCTTCATGTATTTTTAAAAAATATTTTTTTAAAAATTAAAAAAATCTATTTTTTTCTTTATTTTTTAAGGTATTACATATATGTTTTTATCTCCCCATTCCCCCCCACCCTCCCAACTCATGCCCTCACCCTCCTGGTGTCTATGTCCATTGGTTAGGCTTATATGCATGCATACAAATCCTTTGATTAATCTCTTCCCCTTACCCCCACCCTCCTCTACCTTCCCTCTGAGGTTTGACTGTCTGATCTATGCTTCTCTGTCTCTGGATCTGTTTTTGTTCATCAGTTTATATTGTTCATTATATTCCACAAGTGAGTGAGATCATGCAATATTTATCTTTCTCTGACTGGCTTATTTCGCTTAGCATAATGCTCTCCAATTCCACTCATGCTATTGCAAATGGTAAGAATATAACATGGGAAACCATAAAAATATTAGAGGAATTCATAGTCAGCAAAATCTCAGACATATGCCAAAGCAATATACGTATTCGCCAATACAGCTCTTATGGCAATGGAAACTAAAGAGAAAATAAACAAATGGGACTATACCCAAATAAAAAGCTTCTGTACAGCAAAAGAAACTATCAACAAAACAACAAGAAATATGCATGAGAGAACATATTTTCTAATGTTATCACCAGTGAGGGTTAATCTCCAACATTTACAGGGAACTCATACAACTTAACAAAAGGAAGATAAACAACCCAATCAAAAACTGGCCAGTGTACCTGAATAGCTCCTTTTTGAAAGAGGACATAAGGAAGGCCAAGAGACATATGAAAACATGCTCAAAGTCACTAGTCATCCCAGAGATGCAAATAAAAATGACAATGTGGTACCATCTCACACCTGTCAGAATAGTTATCATCAACAAATCAACAAATGACAAGTGCTGGCGAGGATGCAGAGAAAAAGGAACCCTTGTGCACTGCTGATAGGAATGCAAACTGATGCAGTCACTGTGGAGAACAGTATGGAGTTTCCTCAAAAAACTAAAAATGGAACTCCCATTTGATCCAGTGATCCCACTTCCGGGAATATATCCCAAGAAAATAGAAACACCAATCAGAAAGGACATATGCACCCCTATGTTCATATCAGCATAATTTACCATAGCTAAGATTTGAAAACAGCCTAAGTGTCCATCAGCAGATGAGTGGATTAAAAAACAGTGGTACATCTACACAATGGAATACTATGCTGTGGTAAAAAAGAAAGAATTCTTAAAAATCTTTATTGTTATTGAAAATATTACATAAGTTCCCCCTTTTAAATATTTTTAAAAAATATTTTATTGTTGTTGTTGACTTCAGAGAGGAAGGGAAAAGGAGAGAGAGATATAGAAACATCAATGATGAGAGAGAATCATTGATGGGCTGCCTCCTGCATGCCCCCCACTGGTGATCGAGCCCAACCTGGGCATGTGCTCCTAACTGGAATAAAACCTGGGACCTTTTCAGTCTGCAGGCCCACTTCTATCCACCGAGCCAAACCGGCCTGGGCATAGTCTTCATGTATTTCTAATGTTTTATTCTGTGCCTGATGGTCCTGCATTCTGCCTTTAGACCTAACTGAAGGAGCCCACTGAGACCTTACAGGGCCGAAGATTCCCGAGCAGCCATCCTTGGCTCCAAAAAGCCCTTCTTCCTCCGGGAAGCCATGGGTTAGCTTGGGCAGCAGTGCCAGCTGTGGGAGTGGATTCCACATAAAAAGATCTGTCATTCGTGTGGCCAGGCTGTCGGTTTTCTGGGGCTGGCACAGTGTTCATCTCTCCAGCAACAATATGCTCGAGTTACCGGTGTTGGAAAGCCATCCATCCATAGAGTTCACAAAAATAGCAACACATGGCCCACAAGAGTCATGCACACCGCGTTTCAGCCAATCCTCCTATTTAGATGGCTACAGCTGGAGTTCTAAAATGTGGAGTCTTTATGGGCTGGGTGAAAACACACAGAAATAAAAATTTACTGTCAACTTTTTTTTTTTTTTTACATTGTTAAAGGTTGAAGGCTTTGATGGAGTGAGATTTAGTCACAGTCAGCTGGTCCCTGAAACTAAAATCCTTTTGAGGTTATTAAGAATCAATTAAGCATTGTTTCCCTGGGCACTGCCATGGTTCCTTGGCAATTTATCCAGGGTTTGTACATTCACTGACTCTTTGCAGGTGCAGCGTAACTAGGGCTGATTTAGATGCAGGATAGTTTTAAAACTCATTAGTGGATCTCAGGGACAGACTAATAAAAAGCTTTACCAGAAATCTCCTCAACTATCTTCTCTGCATGTGCCCAACTTGAAAGCATTTAGCAGTTCCCACCACCTTCCTCAGAACAAAGCAACAGAATGAAGGACCGTATTTATTAAATTCCCAATAAAAATTATACTGAATTATAGAAACATACCTAAAAGTGCGTAATTTATAGCAGCATCAAGACTTCCATTTGTTTTCAGGAAAAGGAGATGGTTGGTTTTACTCTAAGAAATTATGGAAGTCATCATTAAAAATATCATTGTCGAGGGATTTGTTAAAAGCAGATCATGGGTTTCAGCTTTTAGTGAATTTATTTTGAACCCCCTGAAGCAGACACTGCAAATTTTTACATTCTAATGAGTGAACTAAAAACATATATTTTAAAGCAAATAGCGCTCATAAATTACATTTATGACACACGAGGTTGCTGACTGCTGGGCAGGACCACGCAGTAATGGTGCTAATATGCACTCTCCCTTGATTCTCTCAGTTCCCAACATGCTCTAATTCCACACTACAAATCTTTAAATGGCAGTTATATTTTAATTAATGTGATTACATGCTGCCATTAGCAAACCCTCCCCCTTCACGATTCTCCTGCCAGGCCCGCAGATGCCAGTAAACCATTAACATAAAAGGGCTGTTTGCTTATTAAATTCATCGACACAAACAGGCAAGGGTTGCAATTGTTGATTTGCCACCGAAAGAGCAAGACGAGAAGGAGTTGTTCAGAGCCTGGCAGTTGCAATTATCTGGTGTAATTAAGTCTAATTTATAAAGCCCCCCCCTCCAATGAGGAAGTAACAATTTTTGTTAATTAACAAGAGCATTTGTAAAGCTCGTTAACTCCATCCTTCACAGCCTGCCTGGAAACGTGGGAGCATATGGCTGTGCCATAGGACGTGTTGCATGTCTACTTGGGCATTAATCTGTTTGTGAGGTCTAATGATTGAAATGGGAGCTGGAAATGGATGTTATATCACCGAGGAGAGAAGATCTACTGTTTTCATTTATCTTTCCAGCAATGTGAGTGCTCTGTCATTATCTTGTGCATATGGTTTCATTATTCTGATACAGCACTCCACACCGCCTCATACCATCATGCCCGTAAGCCTGCAGGGTACAAGAGCACTTATCTTCCTGATGACTGTTGAATCATTTAAAACAAGTTATTAGTGAAACAATTAAAATGATATTGGTTCACAATTGTATTTATAGCTGGCAGGCATAATGGAACATTCTGAATAGCAATCGGGGGGTTCTCAGAATGGATGGAAAATGCTGTTAATCAGAGACAAGAGGAACCTCTAAAGAAAACCAAAATTGCAAGAGCACATTAATTGTATTGGAGCATTTCATTTAATTGAGAACAAAGCAAGGTAAAAATCATGTTATCAATGTTTTATGAACATGAAGAAATAGGGAAATTACTATGTCATTTGTCACATACCTTCTGTTGGATGTGAAGATTAAAAAGGCAGTATTTAACTTTAACCTGAGCAGGCCAAATGCAACGTGCGGTTATACTTTTTCATTTTCAAAGAGATCACCGAAATAAAATACAACAAGTAATTTAATTAACTAATAAATACAGAGAAAGACATTGGGCAGAATCCATGTGATGATTTCCAATGAAACTTAGAGATTATGAAATGGCTATAAAGGACAATGAAGGTTTTCCCAGCTGAGTTTCACTCATGATTCTTATGGAATTACTGTGACCAGATTATCTTCCTGGAGAATATAAATATATTTTTTTTCTTTCTTGCCTTGATCGTAGAAATCACTGAAATTCATCAGAGATGGTTGGCAGCATATAGGTAAATGAATAGCAAACTTCTTCTCTCATATAAACCAATTCATTTGAAACAGTTCCTAACTGGTATTATCAATGGGAACCATCAGTCACACCAAATGGTGTGTGTGGAGTATGTTTATATCTGCTTAGAGGAGGCAGGAATGAAAGACAGAGTTGGGGTAGGTGACAATGAGAATGAGGGTGACTGGAATACATAGGGTTCTGATTAGTTTTTCTTTACTGAACCAACTCACGTGGGACCTCAAAGTGTTTTTTTGTTTGTTTGTTTTGTGAAAGGCTAATTCATTAAACCAATAAGCTGGTTTCTGTAGTTCAGATTGATTTATTTTGAGGTTGTATTCAAACTACAAGCCTTGATATAGATAGTTTTATTGCAGTCAACAACTTAAACATTTTGATTGGGTTGGACATAAATATAAAAAGTCCAAGTAGTCTAAGTGTAGTTTTAGCTATCAACCCAAGCACCACAAATCCAAAATGGCAACTTTGTGGGTAAAATCAGGAATGCACAGATAGGGAACAGAAAACAGGTTTTTATTTATGAGAACTTAAAGTGGAAATTGAAAACAGTGAGATGAGGTTTCAGATGAGAACATGTTTTATTGGTTGAGAAGGCTTGAACCTGTTGAAATGATTGTGTCAAAAATCTTAGACAATTTAAAGAGACTAGCAAGATTGTGGATCTTAAGCTTATTGTGGTACTGCATACCAAGTCAGTTCTAAATTCATGAACTGACTTAAAAACTGTTTGACTTTCCTCAAAACAACTTTATGAGCTATCAATACTTCCATTTTATAAATGAGGAAATTTGAGTCCAGAAAGATTATGTAACCTGCCCAATGACACATGATCAGGCACTGGGAGAACTTATTTGTCAATTGATTAGACTGTAATTCATGAAAATGAAATTTCAACTTATATATTGCTCCTATTTACATACCACTTCCACTGAGAAGTAAATATTTTTAAAAAATTTCTATGACAGTCTCTCCATATTTGTTTTTCCAGTTCTGAAATTACTAGCCAGTCTATTAATCTTGCAAGTTTATCTTATTGAAATTACTAGGACCTATTGTTTGATAAAATGAGACAAATTAGACTTATGTCCAGTTTCTTACCTATGTGGACCATTCTATTCCATTTCACTGCAAGTTTTTTCTTATATGTATTTAAGCCTCTACAGAAGAAGGCAATCTACAATCTATAGTCATTACAAAGAATTGAATGAGGTACAGCATATGTGAAGTCCAGATCTTGAAGGAAAAGAAGGAATTATTTCTATTTGTCTGTGTTTTATTAGCTGTAATGTCCAGATGGGTATTAGACTGATTGGGAAGATCACTTCATTAGGAAGGTATATAAATATCTCTATGTTGTACACCTGAAACTAATGTAATATTGCATGTCAAATGTAATTAAACATAAATTTAACAAAAAGAAAAAAATCACAATGTTCATGTGAAACAAGCAACAAGATAGAGGTTTAGTTTAAAAGAAAGTAAGCTCTCAATTCACATGCTGTAACCACTGAATGGTGCCATCATAATAGCTTGGATTTCCTAGTCTGAGAATTTTAGGAACCGTGGAGAAGTATATGTAGAGTCTCTTATGAATCCCAGAAGAAGAAGTAAGATAAAGGAGTCCTCCTCTAGTTGGATGCATTTAAGAAATATTTATTAAACTATCTATACTAATAAAAGAAAAGATGCAAATTGACCATACCTCTGTGACACCCACCAGTCAATCAGGAGTGAATATGCAAATTAACCCAACAGATATGGTGGGTTAATTTCATACACAAGTGCCAAGCGGCTGAAGTGGCCTGGGTCCAGGGGATGGGTGGCAAGCCTGCAGCCTCCTGGGACTACTGCTGCCCCAGGAGGTGAGGGTGGCCCCACAACTTTACAGTAGACAGCAGGGCCTGCTTGCCCATTGCCATGGTGTGGAGCAGGCAGGCCCCGCAGAGAGCAGAGAACCATGGGAGTGGGCTTAAACTGTCAGTAGGACATTCCCTGAGGGCTCCTGGATTGGAAAGGGTACAGGTTGAGCTGAGGGACCACCCCTGCTGTGCACAAATTTGGTGCACCAGGCCTCTAGTATATTTAAAAGAGTCATCAGAAAGATATGTCAGCACCTATTGACACATTAAAAATCACCTAAATATCATGTTCAGTTACAGCTTCAAGTACATGTAACTTTTAAAATGTTTTCATTCTAATTGCTCAATGGACAAAGCTTCTAGCATGGTAAGAAAAATCTTGTCATTGATATTCTCATTGTGTAAAGTCAATTTATGCAAGGTGATAAGTAAAAAAAAAAATAATTACCACTGATAAACATTTCTATATCATCAAACTCAATGTTTTAGTTTAAGGATGAATTGTAGACAATGTTAGCCAAGAGGAAAAGTATTCCTGTTTTGTGAGAATGTCATTACATTTGACTTGAAAGATATAGGGCAAAACTATCTCCAACTCTCCTGGCCTATCAAGTATACCCATGTACATGTACAGTTACTCTAAAAGCCAATTTTACAATAAACCAAAGTTTAGCAAAAATTATACTTCTCAAGAGAGTTAATCAACATAAGTTGAATTTGTGTTATGTGTTCACAATGCAATGTATAAATGACTTGTTATAGAATTATAGACTTGAAACCTATATAGTTTTATTCACCAATGTCACACCAATTAATTTAATCAGTTAACAATAAATAAATTGAATAGTCCTTGCCCTACAGCACCCTTCCAGCTGGTGGTGCTGTGTGCTCAGGACTAAATTCTGGTCATCACAGTGTGGTAATGGGCTGTCTATAGGCTGCAGTCCATTTCCCAGCCTGGACAGCCTCAAGACCCCTGGGAGTCAGGCATGGGTACCACACCATAAAAATGATAAGAAAAATAAAAAAAAATATCATTTTTTAAATTATCCTCAAATTTTCATGGTTAAATATTTCTTAGAAAAAATTCTTAGAGTTCACTCAAATAGACTGTTTCTCACATTCTAGGGGGTCTTTAAGAGCAGGTCATGTGCTGATTTTTACTTCCTTATAGTTC
The DNA here is from genome assembly GCF_964339955.1 of Pipistrellus hanaki. Lineage (NCBI taxonomy): Eukaryota > Metazoa > Chordata > Mammalia > Chiroptera > Vespertilionidae > Pipistrellus > Pipistrellus hanaki. The sequence goes on from NC_140519.1 coordinate 11,413,213, forward strand.
AAATATACTGAATAAAGAGAATGCAGAGCAAATAAAACGTCACTTTCCTAATAATAAGCTAGTCTCTACCTTCCTTTGCCTTCTTTCTTTACAGAGAGAGGGGAGCAGCGGGTGGCAAGCTGAAAGGAATCTGAGTTTAGACTGAAGAGGAATATTCCCTTTCTTTTCCCAAATCCCAACATTCTTAAATATTTTTCTGGCTTTCCCATGGCCAAAATAAGCAGGAAAAAATGAGGAAATCAGAACAATTTTTGTTTGGCTATACTAGCCGCTATAGTGTAAGAGGTCTTTCCTAAATGATAATGGAACTCAGTGCGGTTTCATAATGGGTACAGTTAAATTTAATTTGTTTTCTCAGCCGTGTGAAAGTGATGTCAGACTCTGCTCAGTGTGAGTCTGTGCCGGTTCTGGATGTGTTCAGATGTTGAGATGCTACCAGAGCAGAGCAGAGAGTTACCCAGTGGAACAGTCTTTTTGGCAAATTCCCTAATCCCTTTCTTTGACCAATGTCCAACTTTTTTTTTCTAGTTGCATTTAACCTGATTTCATCACATCGCATGTTCCTGTGATCCATGGTCAATTCCTAAACTACCAGGGCCCTGGGAATTTCCTGTCCTGCTGTTTCTTTGTTGTTTTCCTCCCTGTTTCTGCTTCCTGCCTTCATAAGGAATATTCTGAAACCTTTTCCAGTGCTGAACATTCTATACTCATCCTTAACAAATTACGTATGACAGGATCCAAAGGCTGAAAAGCCATTCTCCCACTTCCTAATGGCCAACTTCTGACTACATGTGCTGCCCCAGGTGCCTGCCTTCCCAGTGCACTCTGCCACCTTCCTTCATTGCTGCCATCCTCCATTTTCCTAGGAACTGCCCTCTGGTTAAAGGTTTGAGTTGCTGTTCATGATCCGTGACTATTCTCTCACACAGCTTGTCCATCCAACCATACTTATTCATGGTTCTTCACTTTTGATGTCCCCTGATAACCCAACCCCCCATCACCCATGTACCCACAGTTTAGCCATCCATTCCCATGAGTATATAAGAGATTTGTCATCTAAAAATGTTATCAGATCAAAAAAAAATTAATTCAAATTCCTTAGCCTTTATCCAAAGCTACATAATCATTCTGACTCTCTTATAGTCTCACTGACACATGGTGCCTTTAAGGATCTTCATTTCCCATTCATCCTACCTACATCTTTCTCCAAACACCTCACTCATCAGCAACAACTTTAACAAGCTACTCACTTCTTGATCTATGCAAAGAGTGCTGGAAGGTAGTATAGTGTGGCAGAGTTCATCTCTGATTACCATATACTTCACATATCTGCATGTGACTAAGGTTTGGGTTTGTTCTTGGCACAGGCGGTCATGAGAACCATGAACCAATTGGTATCTCTTCTTCTGCTCTCTGCTCCTAAAACACAATTCTAGGTCAAGTACCAAGTCACCTGTTCATCTTATGTATTTGCACTACTGAGTAAACTGTGGATAAAAAAACAAAGCTGTGTTGAAGACTGCTATGATCACTAATTCACAATCTCTAACTTTCTTCCTGAACTTTTAACCCTGTTATTGGATTATAATAGCTGCCTGAGAAAACGGGGGCCCCCAGGTATTGATTTGAAAGTGCCTGTCTCCCTCTGTATGTTCTTATCTCTGCCCTCCTTCCTCCCAGGGCCAGAGACAGTATATCTCACACCCTGTATAAGGTTAGGCCTTCATGCGTCCCTACTGTTCTCTCTTCACCAAGACCAAGGTTATTTGTTGTCCTTCTTTCTGTCTTGTCATTATCCTGTCTATTATACACACACTCCTGCCAAACTCGTTTTCCTAAAACACAATTCTTATTGTGTCACCACTCTCCTACCATCCCCATCAACAGTTCTTCATTGCTCTTGGACTGAGGTCTAGATATTTCATTTTAGCTTTCAAGACTCTGAATTACTTGATTCCAGATGTGTCCTCCTTTACCATAATGATGTTTGCATGTATTACTTGTTGCCGTTGGACCTTTATGCTGAACCTGTTGTCTAGAGCAGTCCCTGGCATCTACCCGATCCTTTACTGTAGGGGTGTCGAACTCAATCAGAGAAGGGGCCAAAATCTAAAATCCAGCCTAAATCGTGGGCCGAATGGTTTACTGAACAGTCATAAACTGACAATGTCATAAACTGACAGTGGAGTGCAGTGATGACAGCGCTGTGCGGGCCACATTGCAAGGCCTGGCGGGCTGGATTTGGCCCGCAGGCCTTGTGTTTGACACATGTGCTTTACTGTATAACTCAGCTACTCCACCTTTCAGTGAGCTATGCCTCTTTGGCACCTGTCTCAGTTTCCATTTGATTTCAATGTAGACTTCCATTTTCTCTAAGAAGATATCTCTGAAACATCAGATTTGCATTTGGTGACATGCTCCCATGAAATGCTACATTACCCCTAATATTGCTCACATCACAGTGTGTTTTAATTTTTGTTTACTGTGTTTCTCACTAGGCACTCAGCATTATAAATAAGATCAAGTACATTTGCCTTTTTCACAGATTTTTTTTTTTTAGAGGCCAAGTGTCAGGATTTGACACAAATATAGAGTGAGGCAAAAGTGGGTTTATACAATAGTTGTTTGTATGGAAAATAATAAAATAAAAATAAATAATAATACAAGAATAAACTCTGTGCTTCACATACTTACAACTATAAACCTATTCATTCCATCTTATATTTCATTAATTGAACACCACAAGAATTGGTCCAAGGTCATAGACGCAAAGAACATACATAGGTCAGCAGCTGAAACCCGAAAGGACCTTCAGGAGCATGTGATCTATTTCACAAATACAACCAGCCATGATAAGTATGTGTTCTAGAAATTTAAGATCCTTTAGAAATGTCATGCCTCAAAAAAAAACAAGCAAACAAACACACACAAAATAAAGGCCATTGAAGAGTTAAGGAAAACGTTGTTACCAAAATTCCTACTTCCTTAAGAATTACTAAATGGCTTACTTGCAGAAGAAATAAAAATTGCTCTGCATAAGAAGACAGCGTAGGCTTCTCCAGCCTTACCACAGCCTGACATGAAGTTTTAGGCCAAGTTGAGAGTTTTCTAAAGAGAATAGTCTATCTCTTTAGATGACCAGATGATGAAAGGGTCTGGATTACAGATAGCTTGTATGAGAATACAGACGCATGCAATGGAGATATTTTACAAGTATGGTTGACCATCACAGGTAAGTCCCTATTGATGCTTTCTACACTTAGGTACAAAAGAGATGTAAATTTCATATTATTATTATTATTATTAGTAGTAGTAGTAGTAGTAGTAGTATTTTTTACTGCTTGATTGTGTTTATCGAATACACTTACTCTGGTTGGAAAGGATTTATTCTGGTTTTGTTCAGTATGTTTATCTAAAGTGACTTCCTTATATTCTTTTCAATTATATGTTATTAATTAAGTGCTAACTGTACAAAACCAAGGTCAGAATCAAGAAGAGAGGGATAGAACCTGGTGTTTGAACTGGACTTTTAGGGAGAATGAGCCACCTGTCAGAAAGATCATGATTATTTTGGCTAAACATTTATCACAGGTTAAAGTGAGGGCTATCTCCAGGATGGTTGGGAAATAGCTGTAGAGATGTATAGGATGACCAGTGATCACTAAAGCATTTATTTCATGTCAAATATTTAAGTTACTTGGTGCTTTTCAAACTACAGCAGCAGCAAAGAGGCAGAGTAAGTACAAACATCTGGTTTCCTATGTTACCAAGTAAATGAAGCATTTCAGCATTGTCTGCCAGAAAACACATGAAAAGGAACAAAGTTACAATAATTTCTATTTAAATTCTGTAGAAAGACAAAAAAAACCCCAACATTTTCAGTGTCTAGCAAAACTAATTACAAATATTTCAAAATGCATACCTCCTCATAGCTATTCTCTTGATTAAATTTTTTTTTTTAAATATATATACTTTCTTGATTTTTTACAGAGAGGAAGAGAGAGGGATAGAGAGTTAGAAACATCGATGATAGAGAAACATCGATCAGCTGCCTCTTGCACACCCCCCACTGGGGATGTGCCCGCAACCAAGGTACATACCCTTGACCGGAATCGAACCCGGGACCCTTCAGTCCGCAGACTGATGCTCTATCCACTGAGCCAAACCAGCTTCGGCTATTCTCTTGTTTAGTTTGCTCTTCATTGTTTTCTTTTAGTGAAGGCAAAATACTTGTACTATGTAGGTTTTTTTTTATGCATATACACACCTGATCCCAAACTTTCTAGTTCTGTTTTTTTTGTTTTGTTTTGTTTTGTTTTTTTATAAAGTCACAAATATTTTTGAGGTTTTAATATTACTATCATACATCTTTAAAGTAACATAATCCTGAAGGTTGGAGCAGTAACATTATTTATATTTATTGACATATTTTTAAGCCTCAGGTCAGAATTTAATTTTTTTAAGAATTATAATCTCTTTAAATCTTATATTTAATTTTTAATTGACTATAGTATTGGTAAAATTACAAAAACAAAGTTATTTTTGCTGGTGTGGGAATGAGGATCTGCAGCATTTAATTCAGGACGGAAGCCCGAGGTCATGGTAATAATTACATCTATGGAATGATGGCCTGTGGTTGGAGCCACAGGAAAACAATAACACACACTTATCCTTAGATATCCCAGAATAGAATGTGCTTGGCGTCTGTATTTTAAGCAAAATGAATTGGCAAAACCAGAGGAATAAATACGGACTCAAAGCCTCCACCAGGTCCTGGTTCTCCCCCAATGAGAGTCAAATATCAGCCCACAGAGGCCTCTCAATGGCAATGAAAACTCACCCATTGTCCTTCTGAACTGGCTGTTCCCTCCAGCGTGACCTCTACATCCACAGGCCTCCAAAATGCCGCTTCCCGTGGCCACTAGGAGCTTAAATGACTGGCGGAGTCATCAGGCCAACGAGATCTGATAGAAATCCCTGTTGTTTATTTAGGAAAGGAAAGAGATGTGGAGAACTATGGAAATCACGGTCTGTCATTGGCAGGAGGGTCTCTTTGTTTTAGGCATTCTGTAGAAAGAGGCAGGTGCTGCAAACAACCTAACACTGACATGCCCTCCAATGCCACAACTCAGAGAAATAGTAAACATAATGGATAGGCTTAGAGATCGTGAAGGAACTGTTGTTTGTTGAGGGTGATTTTTTTCCACCACAACATAGCATGACTGAAATTATTTTTCTGTCTGGTGCTGATATCGGAATCTGAGCATTTCTGGTATAAAATAACTCCAGGCATTTTAAATACATTTCATGTCCAAGGGAAAGCCGGAGAAACCAGCTTCGGGGCCCTGAAAGCCCCCTGGATGGCCCATATTTCCTTCTGCTCCAAGAGGGAGCCACAGCCATTCAGCGCACAAGGGAGGGAATCCACTCCAGCCTCTGGGCAGCGGGGCAGACACACAGCCAGCTGACTGGCTTCCCAGGTCTGAGCGGCTGCACTTCCCCGGCTGGCTGCCGACCTGCACTGCTCCCTAAAGCACCCCCTCTTTCACATCCAGGCCCTGCTGAAGGGACAGGGTGGTGCTAGCCTGCCCCCGCTGGATTGCACTCAGCTGGAAAAACCAGCATGCAACAGCCGCTGGGAACGGGCTCTGCTTACATGGGAAGCAGGCCCAGCCACTGCTTTCACTCCAGTGACCTTTCCTCCAGCACTTAAGGCTGCAGGGAGCTTGGCGATGTGGGAGAGGGGGGAAAAAAACAGTTTTCAGAATTTGGGTTGGCAGGGCTGCGAGCTACTGAGACCATGTGACTTCTGCAGCAAGAGGCCTCTGTGACTAGGGGGCTCCCTCCTGTCAGCATAGGAATCCCGCTCCATGATGCATGGGCCTCGTCTTTGTAAGGCATGTTTCTGACCGCGGTGGTACACCTGTTCCCGTGCTCCTCCCCCGGGCCCCTCACAGGGAGCAGCAGCAAGCAGTCACCTGGCCTGCAGGATGCCTTCATCTTCCTGAAGGCCGGATGCTGACTCTGGGCTGGCTAATGGCTGGCCTGTGGACTCTAGCTTTTCTCATCTTGCCCCCAGGGAAGAATGAACCCTTCACAAGGAGCCAGTCCGTCCTTATACAGAATGCCTGTCTTCCTGCCTGTCAGCATTTTAGGAGGTAGGTGTACCTAAAGCACCACTTTCCACCGGACTTGAGGTCTTGTCTGGCTCCAGTCCCAGCTTACAGATGGCAAAATGGAGGCAGATTCGCACCACGTCCTGAGTACATGAGGGAGACAGGCGAAGCCCGCCATCAGTGACAAGACTCACTGCATCATTCCCTATCAAAACTCTGCCGCGCCCAGGATTTTTCAACGTGACTGGCTAAATATACATAAACATCTGTGGAAGACAACCCTGTCTACTCAGCTCTCCTAAAAGCCCCAGGATACACTTGAACACTGCATTTAGGAAGTAGATGCTCTTATTACTGCTAATACCACAAAGTAGGACGCAGAACACTTGAAAAAATTATAAAAAGCTGTGGTTGCTGTTTTCTTGGGAGGAAATCCTCCATTTCTCAACCCTCCGTTATTACAAAATGAGTTTGCATCATTAGAGGGAATCAAGAATTATTTTCCATCCCCAGGGAGAATGGTTCTTCAAAGGAATTTGTTCTTTGTCAGTTTGTTACACAAATGGCCTCTAACCCTGCTTTGTAGGGTTTGAAAGATCCCTTTGTTTAATGTGGAAGGCAGCCATGGCTCTCTTCCCTATTATTCTATCCCATGGCTCTATTCATGTGCATCTAACTTGCATTTGGTAGGTAAAAACGTAGTACACTGTTTGTAATTTATTTTTGGGACAGATAAGTTAGCGAGTCTCTAATAACGTAGGTGAATGTGTCGCTGATTAAAATAATACACAACGTCTATGAGATAATTTCATAGACAAGCAAAACACCTACCATTTGGTGTCAGCTGAGCCCCATGCCTTGCCTCTCATCTGTGGTAGTTAATCAATTACAAAGTGAATTGAATCCTCAAATATTGGGAACATGCTTTGCTGCTGAAAGCTTTCCAATCTGTAGAACATATTAGCCCTTGATATTTCAGAAACCTAGCCACCTTATTAACCTGCAAAAGACATGGTAATTTTTACTCACAGAGGAGAAAGATGGAATCCTCTCAACTAAATATATCAATGAGCATGGGGACAAACAAATAGGAAATTGAAAAGACTGACTCATACTACAATAGCCTTACAAGCAGTTTATGAATCCTATGGAAATGTTGAAGATTTGATTTACTTTCCATATCAAAAGCAATATCTTTCCTAAGGCAATGTTAGACTAGTTTTTTAATGATAGTGGGCTGAGTTATGAAAACGACTTTAAAATAAATTTAATCATTTTTACCTTAGGTCCTGTTACGTGAAAACCTTCATGAAACCAGATGAATGTTAGCTAAATACTCTGTATTAGAGGTTGGTTGGACTAAAAAGTGATAATGTCTTAATTGCCAATATTGCTGGCTTGAATATAGTAGTGAAAAGTTTGAGAGACCAACACTTCAGGATTAATGTGTTAAATTAACAACTCACAATTTCGTGCACTCGGTTGTAATGAATCATGCTGAAGAGAGGGGAAGTTTATATTCAGGGGTACCTCTTACATTTTCTAGGATTTCTTGGGCCTTGTTAATTTAAATCTTACTCTCAATACATGCATGTAGCCAAGATAATTACTGGAAGGCAAGATCAAAGCCAGCATATTATAGTCCTATTCCATTTTCTGCCGATGTGAGTGATTGCCTGTCCTTTGATGTTGTGTGCTTCTACAGGGAAAGTGCAGAGGATAAAAATACTACACCATGTAATCTGGCATTTATCCCATGAGAGCAGAATTCCAAATTGTGACACATGTCAAGAAGTTAAAAAAAAATAACTTAAAAGAGTCCTATGCTTTATAAAGTGACACACTCTGCATTTAAACACCATCAACCATCATTTTCCATTACAAATTTAGTCCCCGATATAAAATTCAAAGAATTTTTGTAACTTTAGTAGAAGAAAATAGTTACCATATTTACTAGCAATTACATTAAACATGTGTCTGAGCCTTTATCCCTCCTAATGAGGGTCGTTGAGAGGAAGCAGACACAGAGCGTGCGCGCACACACATATTTGTGTTTGTACATCCATTCAAGGACCCCGAGTCAGTCCATGTGTTCTCTGCACATATGTCCAGATGGTTTCAGTTTGCTATGAATCTTCTATCACCTTAAGTCATGAGGTGGAGCAACTGGAAGATCGCTAGACTACTTCTTATAGATTAGAGACAAAGAGTTCTCGGTCTATAATATTATTTTTAACAAATAGTTTTCCTTATGATCTGTCTCTGGAAATGTTCTTTTGGATACTAAATGGTGTTAGTCTTATCTTTACTCTTTCTGATAGTATCCTTTCCTGTCCTAGTTTATCTTTTAAAAATTGATTAAATGTGTGTGTATATGGTGTGTGTGTGTGTGTGTGTGTGTGTGTGTGTGTGTGTATTTAGTTTGCTTACATGCACATGAACCTAGAGATTGCAGTATTATTTCTAAATTACCTTTTCTGGAAAATTAAATTCAGTTATTGCCCTTCTGAAGGGAAATACAATTTTTCCAATCCTTCATAAGTTCCTAGTTGATTCTGGTCCATTCCCTTTTTGACGTAGAGTCCTCAAAGGTATGGTGAGCAGACATAAATGTTTTGTCAGGAAAATGAAAAATTGTTTAGGCCTCATGGCTGTCACCTTTAAAGCACAAAGCCCAATATTGAGAAAATTGGTTTGATGGGATACGACTTAGCCCACACACTTCACTTCAAGTCGAAATCAGAACTATTTTTATTTTGAAAAATAATGGCTTTTCTTTTTCTCAGAAACCAAATTTTCAAGGATGTCTGATTTCAGAATGATTGCAAGGTGTGGTCATGAACATTACTACACAAAAATGTGTATTTCAGACTTAACTTGTCCCAAGTCTAACTCCCTATTTCCCCCTTGAGAGTTGTTTTGGTCTCAGTTTCCCACGCCTGTACATAGCACATCCATCCGTTCTTCCAATTGTTCTGAAGTACCTGGACCGAGCCAGACTTTCTTTATTGTTGGGCACACACCATTTGCAAACTATCAGCACGCTTTGTCCAGTATCTGACTGCATCTGGAGGTCAACATCCCCATCTCTCATCTGGACAATGGCATTACCCTCCTAACTAGTCTCCCTGCAGTCAGAGCAGTCCTACTGCAATAAAAGAAAAGTAAGTAACTTCAATATAACTTCTATGTGTCATCTGAGGACTTCCCATCTCACTTAGAAAAAAAATGTGACGTCCTTAGTTTGGCCCAAAAGATTCTCTTGGTTTGGTCCCATCCCACATTTCCGATTCTTTTCCTCCCATTTCCCTATCTCACTCTTCCCAACAGCCCCTCATTCGGATCTATATTCTAATGTCATCCTTTACCAAGGTTGCTTTTCCTCATTTCACTAACTATAGGACCGCCTGCCTCACCACATCACTATATCCACATTTCCCCCCCACAGTAGCCCTAATTTTCAAATGTTGTGCTCTCTAGTTTTTGTGTATAGCTGCCTTTCCCTGCTACAGTGTAAGCACCATAGGACAGTGGCTTTTACTTTTTCTGTTTCTGAATCCTGAATGCCTAAGCTGTGTTTGGTACTAAGCATTAGCAAATATTAGGAGATTAAATGAATGAGTTGGTAAAATAATTTTGACAATTATCCCAAACATGCTAGCTATTATTTCTATAGAGATGAACCAAAGTACAGTAATAATGATACATTTTATATGGAGAGGTATCTACTAAGTTGGATAGCAAAGAAATGGCATATTAAGATTATAGTAACAAAATAATATTTTAAATGCTAACAAAAACTATTTAAATTGGTTAAAATTAATCTAAACTACTCAGGTTTATATATCTCTATTTGTTCTCAAGCATATTCTTGCTTTATTATTCCACCAGCACTTCAATTTTGGCACTGTTAAAAATGATTTCATTTATATATTATTCTTTAAACTCAAATTATAATATCCTTTGCTTAGTACATTTACTGTGACTGTGTGGAAAGGAAGAGCCTCAATTTTCTTTTTTCTGATTATTACTAGAATGCGTGTGTTTTTCATTCACTGGGCTGACAGCTGCCCATACTACGGACTGTATTTCCCAGTCTCTGTTGTAAGTACCTATGGCCACACAACTATGTTCCAGTCAGTGGAATTATTGTGTCTGTCACTTGTGTCTGAAAGGAATAGATAGGCCATTTGTGGAGCAGACTACTAAATATAAGCTAAAATTTGTTTGTTGCTTTCTTTTTTTATATAACAAATTTGTAGCTGGGAGGTGGATGCCCAGGAAGACTCTGCTTTGTCCAGCCTCAATCACTCTTAAATGTAGCTGGGTAATGACATTCTTGCCATTGAAGGACGAGTAGAGTTGATGGATGTGTGTCATTTCTAGGTCTGGGACAAGAAACATTGCATGCTTGTTCTACTTTTCCCCCTTCCCGGGAACTGAAAGTTGGACACGCCTATGTCCCAGGTTCCATGGTACGAACTCAGACCAGGAATGATGAAGAAAAAGGTGAAAGGAGACCGCCCCTCAAGCAGAGAGCAGCAGCTTGCTCCACCTAGAATGTTACATGTAAGAAAAACAAAAGTCTTTGCTCCTTCATCACATATTTGGGAATGTAATAGCTTAGCCTTTGACCTTAAACAAGGCACATTTCCTTATCCTTCAACCTTCCTTCTTGTTAGAATGTGAACTTGTAATGTTGGAGCTTGAGCAATGGGCAATGAGGTAAAAAAAAAAAAATGACATAGAGGCCCAGAGTACTTTAAATCTTGAAACACATAAGATCCCTGAGCTTCATATCCCCAGACTTTATGTGAACAAATGAAAAAAAAGTGGCTTTATTTTATCCACTTTTAGGGTTTCTACCACTTGAACTGATTCTAATCACAATAAACCATGTTGTACTTCCTACTAACTGAATAACCTTGAACCTGTTCACAACACATACATCTCAAGAGTAATTGCCTTCTTCTTCTCACTAGAAGCAGGACATGCAGCTGGGCATTTTGTAGACATGATGGGATGTGATAACACAACGTCCAAAAAGTGCTGGCCACACAGTACACTGCAGAGTGCTGTTGTCCACCCTTGAGCCACATGACTGCTTGCTACCTCCGCCCAACATCATGGGAGTATTATGTCACATATTCTAGCCCTGAAAAGATCAACACTCAAAATTCAAAGTGCGGTTTCTACTGAATGAATATAATGTTCCCACCATTGTGAAGTCAAAAAGTCTTAAGTTGGAGAACCTCTGTATTTATGTTCTATCAGTTATTTTAGAGTCCTTTCAGAAGTTATTGTGCTGTGGCCATGAAGGCTGCCCCAGTCTGGTCCTCAGCACACTATTTATTACCGAGAGCATGGCTCTTCCACAGGCCATCCCTCCTCTTGAGTTATGATGTCACATGTAAGAGGGAGAGGGGATTGTTGAAAACCTGAGATACAGGAGTTTTCATTACCAAGTTTCCATTTGTCTTGTTGGAAGACCTGCCTATCTCTTTCCTGGGATGTCCCTAGAAGATGAATTTGCTTCAGTAAGATAAAGGAAGCTTCTTTGAAAACCACAGCCAAAAACTCAGGCCAGTTTTAAAGTGTATTTCCCACACATTATTAGAGTAAGTCCAGTTAAATTTTAGTGTTCAGAGACAATTCTTGCTATTATTTTTTTAATAGAATCGGGTGTAATATCTTTGAAACCGAGTTTCAGATTCCAAAATCCCCGACCTCCCACCTCACTCTACCTGTATGTGGAATCCCTCTGAAGATAAGGAACCAGAATTGTCTTCAAACTTACTGTCTATAGTCATGGGCCAAGATTTTTTCATAGAGTCAGGGATAGCCTTATAATCCATCTCATTTTAGAACAAGTTTCTATTACCATAATCAAGAAATAATAAAAATTATAATTTGATGTACTGATATATATCTGGAAGAAGCATACTTTTGTTTTATTTAGCTATCAAAAGAAAGTAGTGGATATGTTTAAAAAATAATAGGCAATTAATAATTGACTGTATTTTGAAAATAACAGTGACAGATAAGTGATGGACTAAAATAATTCCAGTCTAATGTGGATGAATATAACTCATATTTTGTGCTACACTACAGTTTCTGAAACATTTTAACAGCAATTACTGCATTTGGTTTTCACATCATTTCTATGAAGCAGAGTGAGCAGGTATGAGCATATGACATATTTTTTTATGTGTGTAACCTAAGGCTCCTATAACTTGAGCAACTAGATAGCTAGCACCCAGCAAAGGTAAGTTTCCTGTTCCAGGGCCTGTCATCTTCCTACTGGCATAGAGAGTATAGATAACAACTGAAAATTTCTCTCTGGAAGTTTGCATCCCTATCTAACTTTGCACATATGGAAAGATTGTACCAATGATACAAAAATAGAACATCTGAGTGCAGGCTCATTAAGATTTCTGCTTGCTTCACTGGGATTCTGGTCAATAGAGGGAGTATACTTCAAGCTCAAGACATGAAAGACATTAATTAAATATTTTAGTGGAGTTAGGGTTTCCTGATATGGCTTCTTCTAATGCAAATTTTGCTTTTACTTTCAAGAGCCAGAGAGTAAATCTATACTGGAAAATATTACTAAAAAATTATCATCAGTATAACAATTATTATCACCTATTATATGTTAAATGAGAAAGAGAATTTATACCACTGGACATTTACTATTTTCCTTTTTAATATATTTTTATTGATTTCAGAGAGGAAGTGATAGGGAGTGAGAGATAGAAACATCAATGGTGAGAGAGAATCATTGGTCAGCTGCCTCCTGCACACCCCACACTCGGGATTGAGTCCACAGCCCAGGCATGTGCCTTGACTGGGAATAAAACTGTGACCTTCTGGTTCATAGGTTTGATTCCACACTGAGCCACACCAGCAGAGTTAGAAGCACCTTTTTATCTAACACCAGTAGAATGGTGGATACCATTCTGGCTGGTGCACCTATGATAATGTTCATGGAGAAGAATATCTTTTCTTTTGAAAACTCTGGGGAAATCATCCTGATACCTCAGAATCTGTGTGTGGCCTGCTGCCTGAATATTTTATTTATTTATTTATTTATTTAAATATATTTTATTGATTTTGTACAGAGAGGAAGGGAGAGAGATAGAGAGTTAGAAACATCGATGAGAGAGTCATCTATCGGCTGACTCTTGCACACCCCCTACTGGGGATATGCCCGCAACCAAGGTACATGCCCTTGACCGGAATCAAACCCGGGACCCTTCAGTTCCCAAGCCGACGCTCTATCCATTGAGCCAAACCAGGTTCGGCTGCCTGAATATTTTAAACAAAGTGCCTATTCTGTATTATCAAGCAAATGATGATTTTTTGTTGTTGTTTAATAAATTTAATTTTTCCTAAAAATCTGCTTGATTCGAAATCTTGGCATCTTCTGTGGACAGTTTCTTTAATAATTACTCCCTTGCCCCTTAAGAAGTTATTTTTTAAATATATATTTTATTGATTTTTTTTACAGAGTGGAAGAGAGAGGGATAGAGTTAGAAACATCTATCAGATGAGAGAGACACATCAATCACCTGCCTCCTGCACACCTCTCACCTAGGATGTGCCCGCAACCAAGGTATTATATATGCCCTTGCTCGGAATCAAACCTGGGTCCATTCAGTCTGCAGGCCGACACTCCATCCATTGAGCCAAACTGGTTAGGGCAAGCAGTTATTTCTTAAAGGAGGAACTCATCTGATGCCAATGCCTTGAATACTATTCAGGAATTTAAGAGGAGAATCAGGAAGTTTGAAAAGGGGTTGTTGAAGCACCTCAGAAATCACTGTAAATGTATGAAAATGTGTCCTTCTCCTTTTTCCCTGAGCAAACTGCACAGAAATCCACATAAACGGTGCATAAAGCTTTCATGACTTGGGCCCTAGGCTACATATTTAAGTGGTCCCTACTGCATTCACATATAAACAGTGGCTTCGTGTATTAGGAACAGCAATCATGGCAAAACAACCATAACAATATTAGCATGATTTTATTTGTATTTTTATGGCTCTTTGACTAGTTTGACAACTACCTACTGGCTTTTAGGAAATGCCTAACAATGCCAGTTATACATACTTTACCTCGGAGAGGATAGACAGCTTTCCCTTTACTCGGGGGAGTATCCATAGGGAAACTTCCCAGACCAAAATGTAGGGCTCTGGAGTTACAAGGTACATTCCATATACAGGCTTCCTTGTTATCAATTAATTCAACTGACTTCTTCATCAATTTTCCCCCCCTTCAGTCTTGATGGTTTTATGACCTAGACCCAGGCAATACCCTTAGGCGGTCCATGTGATAATTGACACATTTTCTAACACGGTATAGTGATGCCCAAGTCACTGCTTTCAGGCCCTGACTTGAGCTGATTGGAGTCTGCAGCAGGGGGCCTTCATCTTCATACATCAGAATACCCTGACAGCTCTCCCAGGCAGGGCCCAGGCGACTCGCTCCCCCAGGAAAATTGATGCAAACGCCTCCAGAACATTGTAATGGTTGCTAGGCATCACAACGGTGACATCTTTATGATAAACACAGTATGCAGAAGAAGGTCTAATAAAAGAATAACAAATTATTACATCCAGAGGGCAATTTTATAAGATTAACGGGCGTAATAAATTACTTCTAGAGCCAGAATACCAGGTTACCTTTTAAGGTATTTCACAGTGGAGACAAAATGAACTGGCCTATAAAACCCGGGGAATGTAGCAGAGGATAACAAACTGCTTTTTCACATTTCTGAAAGATAGCCACAGTACTTGCCTTATAGGATGGTGAGTTTGGCAAGTAATTATTATGAAACAGGATTATGCATGAAACTCAAGCTAAGGTATTTATTATTATTATTTTTCAAATTGCTATTGGATGTTCAGGAACATTACTGTATACATACTACCAACTTAATCAAAAGCTTCTAGCATTCTATTTCTGAAACAATTGCAATACATAGAATATTATATAGCAAATGCCAGGACTTGAATATACTTCATAATAGTTAGCAGAAGTTTTAGTGTTTCTATAAAAGGCAATGAATTTCTTTACTTGATGATTTTGATCAGGTGCTCAAATATTAAAAGTAAAATATTTCTCCATTCCTCTATTTAATTTAATTTTTTAAAATCAATGCTTCCTTATTTATCCTTGCCTGTATTTATATTACAAAAGTGAAGGAATAAAGAACTCTGTTGCTTAAACAGTGGAGACATACCATTTATGATAAATATAATTATTTTAGTTATTAAAAGAATAGCAGTTATTCAGTTATTTCCAGTGGTGAGTCTAGTCTTTTCTAAGAAAATTAAAAGAAATGATAAAGGGAATGGAGGAAGGATAATATAGAAAGAAAGAGATGGAGAAGAGAGAAGAAAGATGGAAGGAAGGGAGGAAGGGAGGCTGAGAGTGTGGGAGGCAGTAAGTTAGATAACCCCTGGATCTCTCCAAGTCTTATACCCTTCCCAAATGTCCTCTTGCATCCAGTTGAAAAGTTGAATTTCTATTAAAATATTTTTAATTAGATGTTTTAACTTTTGGCTCATTGGATATGGGTGGATATTTTGAGCCATTTGTTGCTGCTAAGGGTTGACAATTGGATTCAAGCTTGACCAAAGGAAATGTTGCAGTTAAAAATATATATTATATTTTCAATATCTTGTATTACTTTTATTGTAATTCATGAATGCTTGAGATCAGGGGTCTATTGGATTCATCTTCTTCCTGTCACCATCTACCCTCAGAGTGCTCTCCACTGTGGCTGCCATACTGTGGTGATTTGTGAGTGGATGAGTGAATAAAGGGTGCAGTGTGCCAGGACCAACCCACTTTACCAGTACATGCCTAAAGGATGGTCTTCACCTGATCAGAATAATCGATATTCCTTTTGATTGATATTGAAAGCTAATCAAAATGATTTTGCTGACAGGACATTTCTTATAGGTGGAGGAGGGGAATGGGTGAGTTAGTACTGATAATTACTGGATATAGATTGGAGAAAGAGTTGGGGAGTAAATAATAAGGAAGGCTTGAAGTTCCTCAGAAAGAATTGATTGTTATTTTTCTCGTTGGAAACTCAATGAACTTGATTGCCTAGTGAACATTAAATAGATAGCTATCTGTGGGAACCATTACTCATTTTAAAAAAGATATTTTTATTGATTTTAAAGAGGAAGGGAGAAGGAGAGAGAGATAGAAACATCAATGATGAGAGAATCATTGATTGGCTGCCTCTTGCATGCACCTATTGGTGATCGAGCCAGAAATCCAGGCATGTGCCTCTCAGGGTATCCAACCTTGACCTCCTGTTCCATAGGTTGATGCTCACCCACTGAATCACACCAGTGGGGCTATTTTTTTTCTTTTTAATATAAATTGCTTTTTAAATTATTCTGTAGAGAATGCTTTTTTATGCATTTGTTAGTATTCTTCTTTTCTTTATGTAGATCCAAGTTTCTGACCTATACCGGAATAATCCCATGTGTCCTGTTTCTTCATCTGTAAAAACGGGAACAATAATAGTTAATCTCAGAGATGTTGTAAAGATTAAGAGTCTTGACGCATTTAACACACTGAAAACAGTGTTGGATACAACTTAAACCCTCAACAGTGTCTCAAGAAAAGTGTTCTTTCTGAGAGCTGTCATCCTGACTTTAAATTTGGTTCGTGTTACATTGATTTCAAATCTGGGGTCATCTAGGCTTTCCGAGGAATATTTTAGCTAATAAAGGTAATTACACTTTTCTATAAGAACTGGAAAAAAGCATGCTTACTCATATTTCATACACTGATAGGAATATGATTTTCTTTTGTTGGTGTTACTGCAGTTATTGTTATTGTCATACCAATTCATTAAAAAAAAAGTTGATTAGCTCTGAGTCTTTAGGAACTAATTAGCATAAATGAGTAAAATACTATTTCATCATTATGTAATAAATATTCATTTGCTAGATGAAAAATTCAAAGAATGTATGTGTAAGGGGAAAATAGCAGGAGTTCTTAAAAAAAGGCAGGTGAACCATTGGGTTATGTTTCTATAAATAAGTAGTAGACATTTCTGCAGGAGGAGGTTTTAGGTTTCTATAACTCTATTCCCTTGGTTGCATGCCTAATATGTGCTGAAGATTAGCTCATTTTCAGTGTTCTTTATAATGTTTTGAACTTGGCTTGGAATAAAGAAAATATTCCACCAACACCTGAGCCAAAAAAATGTCTTTTCAGCTCTTATTTCAATAAAACATTCTATGCACTTTACAGTAATTAAATATAGCCACAATCCATGGATCAGTGGAAAAGATCGCCACTTTTTCCACTGGATAGTAACTCTACCATTACATGCAATGATTTTGATGCTAATATGTCATATTTAAAGAGTCCTCTATCTGAGAAGCTCAAAGTATTTTATGAACATTATGCCAATTAATCCTACATGACAAGTGTTACTGTTCCCAGTATACAGATGAAGACATGACAGTGAGGCCGCTGTGCCAGCAAATGACTTTGTTCTATGTCTTTGGAGAAAAAAATGTGTATCCTATCCAAGACTTTCCTATTATGAATGCTTTGGAGACTAATTTTTTTTGGAAGACTGAAGAAAAGGCATAGGTCAGTGGCAGTTTTTGAAGTTCTTGAAGCTAAGTTAGTCTCTGCTCGAGAAGCTGAAGCAACATCCTTGATTTGTTACCTAAGCGTTCTTACTATTCTGAATTAGCAACAGGCCCGGGGCACTAATGATTGTTCAGAAAACTTTCATTACTAAATGAGAGCATCTTTCTTTGAGATATTACTGCTTCCACTTTGGGAATGGGCCCAAGGTCTCTCCCTTTGCTCTTTGGACGGGAATTGAGTGCAATGCTGGGACAGCTCACCTTGTTGACCTCTCTGTTTGCATCCATCCTTAGCCTTTCACCTGACCTTTGATCTCCAGTTCAGTTCCATCAATGTTGGGGTTTTATAAATGTTGATCTTTAATTAGATTTTTGATCTGTGGTCTTTTTCTTGATCTTTGCTCTTATGTAGTTTAGATCTTCTAAAAACATTAAGGAGATGGAACTCATTCTCCAAGAATCATTGAGTAAATAAAGAAATGCCACTTGTAGAGCAAAGGAAGAGTCCAGGACAAAGTCCTAATAGTCTAAAACAGTGGTTCTCAACCTTTTTAATGCTGCGACCCCCAATCATAAAATTATTTTCATGGCTACTTCATAACTATAATTTTGCTACTGTTATGAATTGTAATGTAAATATTACATTATGTAAATGTAATGTAAATGTCTATGTTTTCCTATGGTCTTAGGTGACCCTGCTAGCGATTCAGCCGCTAGCAGGGTCGCCTAAGACCATCGCCTAAGACCATCAGATGTTGTACGAAAATTAAAAACCTGAAAGCAATCATTTTCTGTAAAATTCTGATGAGTACTCTACTTCATATCATATTAGAATAAGAATATCATGATTCTCAATATCATGATTAACATCAGTGCTCATGTCTACAAATAAATGCCAAACCTATGAAAAGAGCATTCTAGATAAACCTTTTATTTAAAATTGGTAAATATAAGTTTTAGTATCTTAGTTGTGCCTTAATTAATTAATTAATTTAATAACTGTTAGGCAGTTCATTTTAAACCTGTAGGTTAGTCATGACATTACACATTTGCAAATTATATTTTCATATGATTAAATCATGGCAGCCACCTTGCCTCAGGGATTATTAAGACACTGTCAGTCTATTGTAAGATTTCAGAAATTAAAAAAAATGTAAAATGGTGCATCTTAAAATTGGTAAAATATGGTAATCACTATCATCTTAGTTCTACCTCCAAATATCTCCTGATATATCATTCTCCTTTAATTCCCATTACCCTTATCTGAGTTTCTTTACTTCTTATCTGCATATTATCCATAACTTTCTAACTTATCTCCTTTCCTTTAGCTTCCATTCTCTGTGGTCTAACCTTTGCAATGTTGGTTGAGTAATGATCTAACTAACTGTTTGTTATATTGCTGTTTCTAATGCTGAACTGATTCTACTTCTTGGCATTGGAAACTTGATCTTCATAATTTAAATTCTGCATATCTCACTTCCAACTTCACAATTTCCTTAACTAGTCTCAGATTTTCTGACCTTCTTAAAGGTTAGCCACTTATAGTATTACTTACTGGTTAAAGAGTTTTGGTGTTTTTTTTTCAGACTGTACAAGCTTATCATTGTTTCATAATACTCAGCACATTCCTTGCCTTTTTACATCCCTATATGATTTTTATTTATAAAAGTAACACTTTCTCGTTGATGTCCATGAATGGCTGCCTGTCTTAAACATTTCTAATGTGTGTTACCCTTTGGACAAAGAGTTTAACAAATTCCAGATCATTTACCCAGTACATGTTGAGCCTTAATTAAATTTCACATTCACATTCAAAGACATAATAATATACATATATTCTGAAAATGATTCTAAAATCAATTAAAGTAATAACTGGATCTGCTTTTTCTCATTCTATTTTGTACATCTAGGATATAAATTAGGAGCACTAAACAGAGTTTTAATGAACCACAATGAAAATAAATTGAATT
This sequence comes from Pipistrellus hanaki, assembly GCF_964339955.1. NCBI lineage: Eukaryota > Metazoa > Chordata > Mammalia > Chiroptera > Vespertilionidae > Pipistrellus > Pipistrellus hanaki. The sequence goes on from NC_140519.1 coordinate 11,432,932, forward strand.
CATACTTAGCATTTTAATTTGAGCTTTTCGTATAAGCTTAAACTTGGATATATGTAGAGAGATATAGATACAGACATAGATATAAGTATGTGTGTGCTTAAAGTTTAGTATACATACAAAACTTTAATTTTTGGCACTTTTTTGTAGTGATGACAATTTTTTTTTAAAACATCAAAAGGAATCTAATTAAGGAAGAAATAGAGTTTTTAGTGAAATAAATATTTTTATATAAAAACTATTTTTATTGTAGGTAACTGAGAAACAAGTCACAGAGAAGCTTTATTTGAAGATAATTTGTTCTTTATATTTCTTAAAGTTGCATAAGAAAAGTAGTTATAATTTTTAAAACCTCTTTATTGAACACACTCTTGTTTCCTAGCCCTAGAGTCACTAAATTCCTGGAATAGAAATACAGATTTTAGAAAGTAGGTCATTAATTTTTTTATAGAAATATGAAGAAGTATTTTACTTGTATCCTGTAAAAATAATTATTTTATATCAGGATGTCACTTTACAGATTTGGCCTTTTTATGAACAATCTATATGGATAAGGTGCCTGTTTTTATAAATTTACTCACCTAAATTTTTTTTCTAGTTAAGCCAGTTCATGGTAATACCATACTATTTCTCTTATTTTTGCTTGTTATGTACAAGGGTGGGCAAAGTAAGTTTACAGTTGTTGGTACACGGAACACAGAGTTTATTCTTGTATTATTATTTATTAATTATTGTACTATTTATTTGGAAGGAGATACAATACAGTCCATAACAATGCTCAGTCTAAAAATTCCTACATGACAGCACTTAACAAAGCTCAGTATCTCAGGATGTGACTATATTCAGAGACATAGGTGAAATAAGGTCATCAAGGTGGACCCTAATCCAATGTGACTGGTGACCTCCTAAGAAGAGGATATTAGGACAGAAATATGCACAAATGAAAGACTGAAGGAGAAAATAGGCATCTATAAACCAACCAGAGAGACCTTGGAAGAGAACAACTCTGCTGGCACCCTGAGCTCAGATTTTTAGCCTCTGGAATTGTGAGAAGCACAAATCTAACCAAACTGGTCATCCTAAGTGGTCTTCAGAGTTCATCTCAAATATCGTTTCTTCTAAGAATGTTTTATTAACATTAACACCTCTATCATATTATTTATCTCATGGACTGAAATTGATAGTTCACTTGATTCTATTCATATTTACCAAAATATCTTTGATAGATGAATCCATGTCCATTCAGCTTTGAATGCTCAATAATTTATACCAGCATTAACCTAATGGAAATACAAATATCTTTTTTTCTATAATGAAATAATACAGGAGCATAGTGTTGGGAAAAGTGTAAAATCTCTAAAATAGGTAAAAAGATTGCAGGTGATCCTTTCAATGCAATATTCAATGTTGACTAGTAGGTTCTTGGAACTATCTTATTCTTTTAAAAAATATATATTTTATTAATTTTTTACAGAGAGGAATGGAGAGGGATAGAGAGCTAGAGACATCAATGAGAGAGAAACATCGACCAGCTGCCTCCTGCACACCGCGTACTGGGAATGGGCCCGCAACCAATATACATGCCCTTGACCAGAATTGAACCTGGGACCTTTCAGTCAGGAGACCAACACTCTATCCACTGAGCCAAACCGGTTTTGGCGGAACTATCTTATTCTATAGGGTTCTGTTCCTGTCATTGTTTTTACCTTGTTTATTTTGCAGTTTTTAGAGAGAGATGTTTTGTATAGGGATAATGTTTATACAAATAATTCCTGTTTATAAAGATGCTAGTGAGTTTTTTTCTGGTAACAATGCGAAATCCATCCTTTCTTCCTTAAGAACTAATTTCAAACACTACAATTTATTGCCCTTTGGATATTAAGAGATATGCATCTATTTGTAAATTAATTTTAGTTTTCCTAATTGTGTGTATCTTTGGATTTGTTTTGCACTTGCTTTAACATCTTGCTGATTCCTTCACTTACTAATGAGTTAAGTTTTTAATGTTTATTTTTGTGAATTATACATTTGCCCTTTTAAACACAATTCTTTAGCAATAATATATTGACAAAAATTATCTTTATGAAATATGACAGTTCATTCAACTGAATCTTAAATATAAATCTACTTTCTATTTGCAAATTTTTTAGTTTGTAAAAATATAAAAAGGCTGGACTTGTACTTTTTCTCTAAACAACAAACAATAAGAGACAATCTGCTATTATTTTGAGACTAGAGGCCCGGTGCATGAAATTCATGCATGGAGGGGGGGTTCACTCAGCCCAGCCTGTACCCTGTCCAATTGGGGACATCTCTCTCGCAATCTGGGACTGCTGGCTCCTAACTGCTCACCTGCCTGCCTGCCTGATCACCCCTAACTGTCCTCCCCTGCTGGCTTTGTTTCCTCTAACTTAAGGTTATTGGGACTTTTTAAAAACTCAGCAGGACATGGGACAAATTGTTAAAAATAAGGACTGTTCCACCAAAAGTGGGACATCTGGTCACCTTATCCTAACTGCCTCTGCCTGCCTACTTGATTGCCCCTGACTGCCCTCCCCTGATGGCCTGATCTCGCCCCCAACTGCCCTCCCCTCCTGGCCAGGTTGCCCCCAACTGCCCTTCCCTGCTGGCCAATTTGGTTCTGATTGGTAAGTTTCTATGCCAGCCAGTGTCAAAAGCCTCACCTCCTAGGCAGCCATTGGTTCTTCACAGCACCCACATTTTATTCTGCTAGGTTGATTCCTATGCCAGTCAGCATCTCCAGACCTATCTCTGGGCCCGATCAAAGAGGCAGTGCTGAACAGCAGCCCCCTTGGAGTCTGGGAGAGAAAGAAAAGCCTGGCTTCTGGTGAAGCTCAGAAAGAAAGAGGGAGAGAAAGAGATAGGTGAGTACTGATCAACAGCTATCTCTTAGGCTGTGGATCAGACCCAACCTTTCTCTCTGGGTCTCAGCCCTCTGGGCAGTCAGTGCTCGGTTGCCATGGCAACTCAGTGCTCAATGAAGGACTTCCAGGTTGGTCTGCCTTTGGTAGTGATAGGTCTTTACAATCCTGGCCTTTTATATATTAGAATTGTCCTCCCTCCCTCCCTCCCTCCCTCCCTCCCTCTTTCCCTCTTTCCCTCTCTCCCTCCCTCTTTCCCTCCCTCCCTCCCTCCCTCCCTCCCTTCCTTCCTTCTTTCTTTCCTTCCTTCCTCCCTCCCTCCCTCTCTCCCTTCCTTCCTTCCTTCCTTTCTTCCTTCCTTCTTTCCTTCCTCCCTTCCATTTACCTTTCTGTGTTTTTTTTTTTTAATTATGCTAACTTTATTTGAAAGAGACATTTATATTAACTGACTATCACAGGGGCCACTAGCACTTTCTTTGTTTACTTTATTCTTTATGGTTTTCTTTATATATCAATAAAGTTATTTGAGTGAGGCACTTTCTTTAATTCATTGTTTATATCCTGCTATTTGTGTACTGTTATCCTGAAGTCTGCTTGGTTGAGGGTATTTTAATATATTTTTATTATATTTTGATTGGAATACATTTGACCCAATTAGAAATGTGAAATCAGAATGGGTGATGACAATGCTCAACCTTCACTTCAAATGATCTAACAGTCCTTTCAAGAAGAGGTCAAAAAAACAAGCCATAACTCCTTAGCCTGGGGCTCTGAGTGATTTCTCTGCCATACTGGACATGCTTAGGATAGAAAAGGCTATTAATTTAATAAAAGATCTCTTTTTGGTTAATATTTACAAGCAATTTTTATTTCATGCTCAATAATTTATATCAGTATTAGCCTAATGGAAATATAAATATTTTTTCTCTAATGAAAGAATACATTTATGGGCAAGAAAGGGACATAGTGTTGTGTACAGCTGTTCTGAATCTTTTTTGTTTTCTGTTTTACAGAAATGGTTTTAATGATATCTCAAGTAATTATATAAAAAGATCCTTTCGGGGAGAGAATAAAAATACTCCACATGTTTTATTTATAGAGAGTGATATGCCTGTTATTTGGGGCATATAATTAACTCCACTAATAAGCAACACATCTTCATATTATTATTTGATGAACCAAAATTCTTTTTTAAAAGTAATGTATTATTAAATGATTTTTCCTTTAATATATTCTTCTCAGTTCTTAAATGCTGGGTCCTCATCTCTATTTCATGGGCAAATAGCTCTGGTTTGATTCAACATTCTATTCTCAAAATTTTTGAATATCTTTCTTAAATTTTCATTTATACCTATGTCAGGCATTCCATAAAACAAAACAAAAACAAAATAAACAAACAAAAAACAACATACACAAATCTCCTCTGTAATGAAAATATTTTGAGTCAATTATTTTAATACAGGTTAAATGATTGAAAATGGAAGTCAGTATATTATATAATAAGTTAATTTTGGATGACCATAGAGAACATAATCATCATAAAATGTATACCTACAAAAAGATAAAGGTAAAGAAAATGGAGATTTTTAGTGACATATGCCAGTAATAAAAAATAAGTATGTAAGTGGTTTTAAGAAGTATTTCAATAAGAAGTAATTTCAGAAGCATTTATTCAGACACTCCCCAGCCATTAAAGATTATATCCTTCTTCGTACTATCTTCCTATCTTTCATTGTTTTAAATCTTACTGCTATCTCTTTATGTATATGTGTGATTTAAGGTGAACATACCAGCTAAATTATTCTCTGTCATTTCCCTGCATCATGACTTTAAGAAGTTGAATCACTTTGGATCTTGGTTTTCACACTGCATGATTGTGAAGACTAAGTGAATGAATATGTCAAAACAGTTTTGGACATGCAATTAAGGTAAAATCATTCTAGTCCCACCTTTCTTATTGAAAGTACCTTTCAACAAACTCTGTCTTAACTCTTCTCCTTTTCTTATTACCAAACTTAACACATTCTGATATCTATCTTGGCCTCTCTACCCATTTATTCAATTTATTCACTCAACAATTGTGGGCAGTAGCCAGTCCTACAGTTAGCCAAATACTGCTTTACACTCAGCACACATAATACTTATTCTCCCAAATGGCTAAAATATTGTTTTAAAACTTAGAATTTACTTGTTACATAATGAATTTATTGCCTTCTGTGTCTTCACAGTGCCCACAAGTTGAGATGTGCGTTTCTTTTTTTCCATTTTAAAAATTAAATTATTATCTGTGTACATATTTTACCATTGACCCCCCCCCTTCCCATACATACCCTCCCTCCCCAGAGTTTTGTGTCCATTGGTTGTACTTATATGCACGTATATAAGTCCTTCAGTTGCGTTTCTTAACCAGGCATAGGAAGACTCAACTCTGCCCCTTGTCTTCCTGAAGGACATGGTCTAAGCCTCATTGTCACATTGTCAGGTTTCCTGCCCAAACCTCCAAGCCCATGTCGTTTAGTCTCACATGTCCCCTCACATACCTCATCTTCTAGGGACCTTGTTTTTTTCTGCTCAGCATTTTTGCTATTTTATTTATTTATTTATTTTGTGTGTGTGTTTCTTATATTGGAAATATCTGGGATTTCACTCTTGAACTGGAAAATATCTACTTGGTCTTCACATTTTACTAGTTCTTTTTAGTGTTCTCTGACTTCCACTTTTTACTGGGTGTGATTACTTATTTTAGATATGTGTTCCCAGAACGATTTAGGCCAAACTCTCCTAGTGTATTTTCTGCCCTTGTAAAACTTAACAGTGTGGAGAAGCAGCCCGGAACCCACACTCCATGCTGCCAGCCAGCTCCCAAAGAGAAACAGGAGCGGAAGCCACAGAATTTACATGAAAAAAAAAAAATCACGAATAATTAAGACACTTTCCCTCTCTCGGGAAAATAGGAATGGTGGGTGCATAAATGTTTGGCCCTCCTCCTAATGCTTGCTCAGTTGTCTGTGTCTATAGGAAAAAAGGGAGGTCAGTAGGCACTCAGAAATGCTTGGGTGGACCTCAAAAGAGGCAGGGCCTGAGACAATCCATTAGGGATTAATTTAGAAGTCTTCTATTATGTGGGACTTAGTCAAGGCATGACTATACTGAGATAATCTAGATACAGCATTCACAGGTGGAATGCAAATAGCCAATAATAGAACAACATCAAAGAAGGGAACTTGAGAGTCAAAGGAGGTAGTGAATAAAAGAGACCCCAAGATTCTAGCATTTTAGAAGCTGAGGGAGATTTCAAAAGGAGACATGGGTCAATAGGATGAAAGACTTGGTAAATGATAAAGGATTCTGAGTACCTGGGAGACCTGGGCTTGATAAAGGTAGGAATTCCTGGAGAAAAAGAAAGTGGCCTTGTAAGAGAATGAAAGGAGCCTGCATTGAGAGGAAACAGGAAAAGGGGTGGAGGTGGGAGGAGAGACCCAGGTATTCAGTATGAATTTTGGAAAGGAGTAGGAGGACCAGAAGCATACAAGGCCAGGTGAAGCCAAGAGAGTGTTTGGGAGGGAACTTGGGAGGCCATGCTGGTAGCTGTGTTTATTTCTGATGTGGCAGGAAGTGGGTCATCTAAGTGTGGTAGTATCAGGACAAGAGGGGACTTGCAACAGCTTGTGGTGGAAAAGGGAAGGGACAGTGGGTTGGATCTAAGTTTGGAGCTGATGATTGTTGGGGAGATGTCAGGGTTTAAATGTTACCTTACCTCATTTAAAAGATTATCTAATTTCCAAAAGTGCCGTTCTCACCAACTACTGTGTGTGTACTGTAGTTTATTTATTTATTTATTTTCTTCTTTTTAACCTAATTCATTGTCTTTTAATAAAAAACAAACCTAAAAAGCCTTTATTTCTGAATTGCACAGCCTTTGCCCTGAAAATCTCCATGCTCTGCAGATTTATGTAAGGCTTTAGTGGAGCATCTGTTTTTTATTAATCTTTGTTTATTTATGTCCCTCTTTATTATTTTATAAACAGTAGCACAGATAACAAAATTATGGATGGTTATTTTTGTTGGAGGAGTTTTAAACAGTGCTCAGCAAGAATAAAAATGTTTGCTGTCAGGAAAAGTTTCAAAGTCTCCTCTTTTGAGGAAAGACTGGTTAATTTCCTTTACTCGTGCAAAAAAGAAGCTTTCTCCCATTTTTAAGTATAAGTGGTGCAGCAGCAGGTTTCTAGGGCGTTCTGAACATTAATTAGATAGTGCAGGTTCGGTGGCAGCACAGCGAAGAGAACACTTCGGTGCTGAAATCTAGAAGGGCACAGACCCTAATGTGGATGTGCTTATATCTCTCTGGTGATGTTTGAAGGAGATTTGCCTTTGGGTGGTAAACACATAATGTTGATGTACACATATATAGATGATGTACCATAGAATTGTACACTTGAAGCCTATATATATTTTTAAATTAATGTCGCCCCCAATTTAATAAAAATAATCAAAAACTATAAAATTGATAGGGATAGACTGGGGATTAAAGATAAAATGTAATTGCCTAGCCAGCGTAGCTCAGTGCTTGAGTGTTGACTTATGAACCAGGAGTTCATAGTTTGATTCCCTGTCAGGGCATTTGCCTGGGTTGCAGGCTCCTCCCTAGGATGGAGCATGCAAAAGGCAGCCAATCAATGATTCTCTCTTACCATTGATTTTCTATCTCTCCCTTTCCTCTCTGAAATAAATATAAATATATTTTTTAAAGGATAAAAAGTAATTACAGTACTCTTAGGATTTTCAACATATACACATGGCATTAAAATTTTTACAATTGAGTAAATTTCCAAGATCTTATTGGCTTTATTTAACAATTCATGAGTGAATAATCTGATATAGCAGATAGAAAAGAGTTCTGAGTTGCCATACAAGATGAAAGACCTGTACAGGCAGAAGAGAGGGGAAGTATGGAATATCCTGGATGAATCAGATTAGTGATGGCTAGGTCACTTTCCTTTGGGAATGCTAGAGGCCTATCAGGCAGATACATGGCCTAACTGGTGCTGATCAGGCGATTCCTGGTAGACTGGTTTAAGTTCCATTTCTGTGAGAGGCCAAACTGTGATTAAGTCTAAGTTTGGTGATATGGGGCTTAGCATAAGTAACTCCATTTTGGGCCTGTTGTCTGGATTTTAACAGGATTCTTTTTCCTGCTCCCATTATTTCCACGAGAAAGGCTGTTCTCTAATATTTCCTGGTCACCAGCTGTATCCCTGTTCCTTTCAAGAACTGGAATAGATGATCTGATTGATGAGATCAGGAGAGGAATTAGAATGTGTAACCAGCTCTCTGCTCCCACTTTTCCCCAGGAGCCCATTCACAAATTAAGTTTTTACAGGTGAGACCATCACATAATCCGACTGTTATTCTCTGACTGGGACTAGATGAGCACATCAATCTATTTTGGAGGTTCAGGATTAAAAGAACCATTGCTACTGCACATGTAATATACACTGAGTGGCCAGATAATTATGATCTCTGAATGCATAATAATCTAGCCACTCAGTGAATATCCTATATAATAAAAGGCTAATATGCAAATTGTCCCCTCAACCAGGAGTTTGATCAGCAGGCAGGTAGGTCAACCATCCATGTCCCCTCCCCATGGCCAGGCTGGCTGGCCCCTACCCATGCACAGATTCATGCACTGGGCCCCTCTAAAATATATATCTAATTTTATGCATTCAGAGATCATAATCTGGCCACTCAATATATATATATATATATATATATATATATATATATATATATATATATATATCCTTAAATTTAGCATTTTTCAGTAATAGAGGTGAAATTTTGCTATAGTCTACTGTTATGTATGTCTTTCTTGATGAATTTATAACTCAGTCATGAAAGATTTGTTGTCAATTGAGGATTGAGAAGATCAATCACCAGAAAATGCCCTGATACTAAAGTGGACAAACTTAACATAAACCTTCATCCACACTCTTCTTTCACAGTATTTTGCTCCTATCTCTGCTATATAATTTATCTTATTGGCATAATGGTTAATTTATTTATTTGTGATTTACCTCTATGCCTAGTTCCCAGTTCAGTGAGTAGCATATCATAGGTACTTCATAGTTATTTGTGGAATGAATCAATGAATGGAATTCAAAATATCCTTTAAAAATTTCAAGTTTATTCCCCTTCCTATACATTTAATTTTAAAATAACAAAATATGAAGCTATCCATCTGACTAAAAATAATAGCCCTAAGCATTGGGAGTTTGTCTAAATATTTATCATATTATGGAGAACAAAATATTCAATATTTTAAGACTGATTTGTTATTTTAAAAATATTAGTTGTATGAATTTTAAAAAGGGCATTTTAATTAGGTATAATGATTATGAGGTATCAGAGATAGAAAATCATGTTATTAATCTCAAAGGGGGGATGGTATAGAAATCAGAGGCAGTATAATGTAGATCATAGGAAAACTATTACCATTATTATTATTGAAAATAAATGCTATCACCAGATATAATGAGATATTTTACAGTTTAGAAGTTTACTCAGACTTTGATCTAATGATTAACCATAGAAATTATGGATAAAGTGAAATTGGAACTAAAACTATGAAATTTTATATTGATTTAAGAGACAAACTGATCCAGAGCTTTATATCCCTGAGCTTGAAACCACATAGTTTAAAACCTTCATGGGACTAGCTGGCTTTCCAATGAAAACTGCATACTCCTAAACACAGGGTTTTGAGTTATTTGAACCCAGATTTTTAAAAGAAACCTGGGTATCACATAGTTTGGATGAGAAAAATCAATTTGAAAATTATTAGAATAATGAGACTGAAAAGAATTTTCAAGTTATTCAAATATGAAGGCATCATTTATATGTTGCCTTGAGACTAATGCATATGTTAGGGATTTGAGAAGTGCCTTCATTCAGTCCTAAGCAGTATACATTAGATTAGTCACAACATAGACATTTCTTTTTTTTCTTTTTTTTTTTCTTTTTTTTTAATATATATTTTATTGATTTTTCACAGAGAGGAAGAGAGAGGGATAGAGAGTTAGAAACATCGATGAGAGAGAATCATCGATCAGCTGCCTCTTGCACAGCCCCCACTGGAGACATGCCCGCAACCAAGGTACATGCCCTTGCCTGGAATCGAACCCGGGACCTTACAGTCCGCAGGCCGACGCTCTATCCACTGAGCCAAACCAGTCCCGGCACAACATAGACATTTCATAGTACACTTTGTGTTCTATAATGAAAACATTCACTATTCTTTATTTTTCCTAGAAATTTAATTTTTTTCTGAAAGTGGACTAAATAATTCAAGATTAAAAATGTATGTCAAGGCTTCAAAATTCTAAACTATTAATTATTTTTCAAAGTTATAATTGTATGAAACATAGTAAAAATCTGTCACCAGTGTATCCTTTGATAAATGTAGTTTCACAAAAACCAAATTTCTTTCTTTATAGAATTGATTATGGGGTTCATGCTAAACCATAGGAAAATATGTGTGTGTGTATATCTATATATCTATATCTATATCTATATCTATATATCTATATCTATATATCTATATATCTATATATCTATATCTATATCTATATCTATATCTATATCTATATCTATATCTATATCTATCTATATATATATATATATATATATTTTTTTTACTATATAATCCTGGTGAAAAGCACAACAGATTTTCTGCACCAACATAAGTAGAATAACAAATCTATATGATTTGCTTGGAAGTGCTTTCCTTCTAGCAATTTGTTTTTCCAAATAGAGAAGTTTGTAAAGATTCATAATATAATTTGTTAAGGTCCAGTGCCTTGCAGGTATTTTCTACCACTGGTAGAGGTGTGATCTTCTAGAACCCAGGGGTGTCTTCCTCTCGGTCCCGGGAACAAGCCTTTGGAAATGCAACCTTTGAGGAACACAGGGCCCCTGGCTGTGGAGATGACCAGCAGACACTGACAGACCTGTGCACTCCATCCCTCAGCTCCATCCCCTTAGCACTTCCGGTGCTTAAAAACCCTCCGACATTTTGTTTTAGGACAAAAAATATGAACAACTCAAGCTTGAAGAAATATTTCCCCACCAATGCCCAGGACTGTCTAAAGCCTGAACCTGAAGGTAAGAATAAAGCTTGCTCTTGTTCATGTTTTGGGAAATAGTGGGCATGATGTATTTATGAATGATGCTTTATTTTAACCTTGTGGCCTACGGAGGGAGTTACGTTCAATTGTGGTGATATAGGAACTGAAAAAATGCATTGTTTTACTCAAGCTAGCATTATTTCTTTTCATTTGTTTATTCAAACTGACTTAGTAGATTCCAAAATTTAGATGGGCAATCATTATAATATGAATTTGGAATAAAAAAAAAAGATACCCTGTAAAGAGTAAAACCTTTCATATATCCTTATATTCCTGATCCAACATTTCAACTTTTAGAATCAATTTTTAGAAATTTAGGTTTATGGACATATTTACCAGTGAGCCCAAAGATACATGTACCAATATTGGCGCATGGCAGAATTCTTTCTGTTGTAAATGTGAGAGATTCCTTAGAGAAGCATTTACTAAGATATGGTAAGTTCATTTAATAGAATACTAAGCAGGCACACAAAATAATTATGTATATTGTATAGATTGTATGGTTGTATGTGCTAATACATTATTAAATGAAAAAGGCAGAACGTGTGTGTGTGTGTGTGTGTGTGTGTGTGTGTGTGAAACATGGATGTCTGGGTCATGTACAAGGAATTGTTCCTGGTACACTCTCAGGAAATGGTTCTCAGAGTCAAAGTGAAATTTCCTATTGCACTGTTTAATTCTTAAAAATAAGTTTATCTATGTTGATCATATTCATTAAATGAAATTGTTTATAAAAGTAAATGCTCTTTTCCATAAACAATGAAATGCAAAGATGATAATCGCAGGAACAAGATACACCACTTCACAATACAGCATCTAGGGACATGGAGTGGAATATGTTTCCTCACTGTTTTGATCAATAATAGGCATCCCCCTCGCTTGACAGAGACTTAAAAAGGACAGGGATCCCTTGGTGTGCGTGGCAAATGCCTCCCCAGCAGGAACATCATCTTGCATAACTGAAGCTGGGGCCCGGGACTGTCATCTAAATCACAGGACACTAGTTCATATCTGGGCCCTCCATACATGCTCAGTGATACATCTGACAACTGGATCTTGAACTTCAGAACTGAATAGTTATTACAGATAGTCTGTTGCCTGATTCTGCAGTGTTGTGCTATTTACATAGACACCAGATATTAATCTGTTGGATAAAGCGAGTTAAATATCCACACCTCTGATTATTGAATTTAAACATTCAGTAGGGTTTAAGACAATTAACTGCACATTGAGGGGAAATGGGAAGTGTTGTGTCTTGGGAAGGGCAGTGGGAGCTTGTTAAAGAACCCATGACATATGAAGAGAGTTAACCTAAGTCGTATGCACTGAGCGTGAAATAGGAAAAGCAGAGCTCAGAGCCACCCGTTAAGATCCTCTTATCTCCCTGCAGAAGGAGACTGCACTGTACGTGTTGCCGGTGCTAGTGAGGTAGCCTCCAATGTTTATCACAAACGGGGGCTGGGAGGCTACTTAAAAGAATTCCATTCTCCTTTGGCTGCAGCACAAAACCAGCTGCAGAAATAACCGGCTCCACCCCCACCATCACCAAACAAAACCTATTAAGCATCCGCATCCACATGGATCCTATCAGAGCCAGCCTAATGGAAATCAACTCCAAGGCAGCTAGCACCAGGGCACAGGAACACTTTTTATCCTGCATCCCTATTTTTCTAAGAATGCTCTGACTTTTCAGGGTTATAGGATATTATTTGTTCTTATATTTCATTTCAGTAATGGAGCAGCTCTCAGGTTGAGGAATTAGACGGATGTTAAACCATATGCAAAAACTCATTATTTATAGTTATTGGAATTTCAAAGTCATGAGACAATTCACGTTTCTGAGTTTGAGGTTGGCTCGCTTGAAATAAATTCAGTATAAACCACAGGGTGATCAAAATTGTCTTTTCCTTTGCCCTTGCCCTTCCCAAAGTCTTAACAGAAACAATTCATTCTTGATGCCAAACTTGTTTCTCTTTGACAATATGTTTGGTGTAATTCCATATTTGTCTATCCTTGAAGTTTCTAATTCTCCTTTTCTAATACATTTTGGCTGGGAGTACACCCTTCAGAATGATAACATCAAAGTTCAAATGTCTACTGACTTTTTGAAATATGCTACAAATAGGTCAAAACTGAAAACAACAGGAGTCCAAATAGATGCAGATGGCAGATGTGTTTACCCAAAGTTCTCTTGGCAGCTGATGACATCATATGAACCATCACCCCTGAACCATGGACTCCAACTAGGATTCCAGATAAAACCCTGACTTATTCAGAAAATTCTGGAGTACATAATACAAACCACCCTTTCCTATGTTAAGAGCAAGACAAAAATGACAGAGAAGAAAGCCTTCTTTGGATATACTTGACTATCCCTGGGGATTATAACCCAGCTAGAAGACTTTTCTTATAGAAGTGGGAGAACACTGAATATTCCGAAGTGGTGGTTTGGACATTAAATGGCTGTATTTTTGTAAACTAAAACTGCTAATATCGTTAAGCAAAGAAGAGAACATAGATAATTCAGAGTTACTGTAATAAGGATGTCCTATTAGATGGGAAAATTAAATCAAGTTAAATGAGTCCTGTTTCTTGAATGCACACAGATGTTCACAGATTAAAATTAATCAAAACTCCAGGGAAATCAGAGTTTGATGATCTTGACACATTAGGATGAGTTGTTGGTTTTCAAAAAGTCTTATTTTTTAAAAAGGAAGTGCCAGAAATATGAGTAGAGATCCTAACATTTCAGTAATCACCAAGAATTTTGATCAACTGCAGAAAGCCCTCTAAATTATATTATTTTGTTCTAGGAATGTGCATAATCCTGATAAAATAATCATTGCATCACTTAAGTTAACTGGGTAGGACTGAGATTAAGAATGGGAGCGATAGCACTAAAATTCCAGTAATCTTGGTAAAGAAGGGGAAATTATTGTGACCACATCTCTGATCTTTTCTCCTGGCTTCCAGCAGCTTCACTTGTTGTTCTTCCTAAAATTAACCTAATTGCTAAAATCTGTGTTTCACAAAGAAAAGGAGGGTTGGTGAAAACTTTGACCATCTCTACCAACATCCATGGGTTTGGCTCTTGCAAAGGTGCTGGCCCTGACCTAACCCTAATCCTAAATGTCACTATTGAAACAAATAGTTGATAAGAGTGTTATTTACAGAAGAAAAAGATACGCATGGAGTGAAGGGTCTTTTGATCTCCCCCTTTCCTTCTGTTAGGATCTCATTTTGCGGACAGCTGCTTATGCACTGTGACTGTGAGGTAAGACTCGGCAGACAAAATGCCATTTAGGAAGGTCTTCAGAGATAGGCCTCTAGCTACGGCATTTTTCACCACTCTTCCTTGTCTTCAGAGAAGCACTGCTTTTTCCTTTTGTCTCTTCTTGTTGTAAATGTTACCTCAGTGTGCATCATAATCACCCTTCCCCAGAACTTGCCGTATTCACTGCATCATTGTCTTCTCATCCTTCTAACCAGGCAGGTCTCAATGTGAATGACCCTTCCCTGGCATACATTGTATGATCATTATAGCCAACAAAGATCCCCCTCCCTCAACCATTTTTTTTTTTTTAATCACAGAAACCTGTAACAGAAATATTTTAATTTTTATTTCATGGCCCTTTTTATAATTTTTGTTATACATTTCCTGTCCCTTTAGTCATATCACCCTCTATTATAATCCTGATGAAGGTAGGGGTGCAATATATTTTAAATAATTCTGATACAGGGCCTATTTAACACGTGGTAGGTGCTTGATGACTACTTGCTGAATGAATAGATGCATAGAACTATTGGTTGATACTTCAAAATAACACATAAGCAACGCCCACATAAATATTTTAGTTCCTTGGAAAATCAATACATCAGAGTGATGAAGAGTGAGTCTGGTGCTTAAGTGAAGAAATTTAATTCTTATTCTATAGTGTTATCTTTCTGTGAATTAACAGTATTGTTAAAGCAGTAAGGTTCTTCAATACTGATTTTTTTTTTACCATTTTTATGTGTATACATTACTTCCAATAATAAGAAAGTTTGAATCACTGTGCTTATTTCACTTTTCATTTGATTATGTACTAAACCAATGAGGACAATTTACTTCAGTAATATGGTCATGAAATTCCCTTTATTAATTTATATCCTTCTTATGAAACAGTGTGACATCTTTTCATTACTTCTTAAAAATAAAGTTGCTACATTGTAATAATGAGAAAACAAATCTAACATCAGAATTTTTAATATGTGATATATGGGAAAATTATTCAAGTGATATCAGGAAAAAGAACAACTTGTAATGAAAGGGCAGAAATAATGACATTTACCAGTTAGATTTCATTATTAGCTATATTGTTTAGAAATTATGTATAGCGGCAGGTAAAGGAGACCCTAATCTAGTAGCCTAATGAAATTGGGATTTAATTTTTCCCACATAATAGAAAATTGTTTGCCTGTTTATATGAGTTCATAAGCGGTAGGAATGAGCTCTGGGATCCCCTCAGCCTTTTCACTGTGGTGATTTTGTGATCACAAGATGGATGTTGAAGCTCTGGTCTTCACTCCCTGATTGATTCCGGTCAGGAATAAGGGTAAATGAGTCACATTTATTGCAACATTCTCAGGTGGACTCTACTTACATCATACTAGAGACCTGGTGCATGAAATTCATGCATGGGTGTGGTCTGTAGGCCTGGTCAGCGCTCCAGCCTCTGGCATGGAAGGGCAGGTCCCAGATGACCTCTGGGCCCTGGATAGCACCTGGGCCCCTAAGCCCCCCAGCGCCCCCTCTGCCTGAGTCATCAGCCCTCCGTTTGCTCCCTCAGTGCCTGGGAGCTGGGCAGTGGCCCCACCCCCCACTGCCGCCGCTGGTCGCCAACACCTGCCATGTTCCATGCTGACCACTCTTGGTCAGCACATGTCATAGCAAGTGGTAAAACTCCTGGTTGAACTCATTGGCGGATTGGGGCTGAGACTGTAAGGAGAAGGAGATGGGGGGGGGGGGGGGGGGATGTGAGGCAGTGGGTGATTGGCCTGCCGGTCTAATCCCGATTTGGGTAGGGGGGTTTGTTGGGAGTAGGGCTTGCAGTGGGGAGGGATTGTGAGGGGTTGAGCTGGCTAGGGGGAGGGAACATGGGCCAATTGGGGTCATGGGGCTGATCGGGGGTGGGGCTAGCCTCAGGGAGGGGCTGTGGGTGGTGGGCCAGTGGGTCCTGCCCCTGATCTGAGTGGGGGTGGCGAACAGGGGCAGAGCTGGCTGGAGATAGGAGCTGTGGGCCAATTTGGGTGGTGGGGGCCTATTGGGGTGTGGCCAGCTGGGATGGGGCGGGGCTGTAGGAGGTTGGCTGGCTGACCCCATCCCCCTATTGGGATAGGGCGGGTTAATGAGGGGTGGGGCCGGCTGCGGGGAGGGGACTCATGGGGATATAAGTTGGCCAGTCACCCTGCCCTCAGTCAGGGTGGGAGAGGCTGATCAGGGGCAGGGCTGTCTCGGGGGGAGAGGCCACAGGAAGTTGGCCCACCGGCCACAGCCCCCGATGGGCTGGTTCCATGTCTGCAGTGGGCATCATAGCAACTGGTTGTTCTTGTCATTATGGCATTATGGTTGCTGTCTTTTTATATATGTAGATTGGCCAGAACTGGATCTTATAACTATGCCTAGCTACAAGGCAAGTTAAAACTATCTATGCTTATGCTCAGTAAGATAAGCCAGTCAGAGAAAGACATACTAGTATACCATATCACTTCACTTCGATGTGGAATCTAATGAAAAAAAAAACAAAACAAAAAAGTAGAAACAGACTCATAGATACAGAGAACAGACCGAAAGTTTCAGAGGGATGGGGTGTGAGTGATTGGGTGAAAAGCTGAAGGAATAAAAAAAAAAAAAACCAGAAAACAAAACACACAACCTCATAGACACAGACAATAGTATGGTTATTACCAGAGGTAAAGGAGGGTGGGAGAGAAAGAAGATGGATAGGGGGCATAAATGGTGATGAAAGGAGACTGGACTTTGGGTGGTGAACACACAACACATAATACAGATTATGTATTATAGAATTATACACCTGAACCTATATAATTTTATTCACAAATGTCACCCCAATAATTTTCATATACATATATATTTTTTTCTGGATGCCCTGGGAAATCAGGGCTATGTTGACTATAAAGAAACGAAGAAGGGCTGCTTGGTGAAAGAAGTAATAATTTTATCAAAGTAGCCAATTCCCTCTAGAAAAGAAATACATGTTTAGGATAACCCTTTGTGCCCATGGCCACATTCCTAATGCCATCCTGAAACTCTGTGACATGAGATAGCATGCATTCATTTTGCAATGTACATACACAACAGGTCTCCTTTCTCCCAGGAGACCACTGTGCATTGGAGAGAGAATGAAAAGGTCTTCATTTTTGTTCATTACCAAAGGATGTTCTCTTTATGATACAAAGTTTGATAATAATTTCTTGTGGAAGAAACACCAGGTCAGAACTTGCCACTGGTATATGAACTACATTGCAAGAGCAAGAAAGTGCTCTGAGCCAAAGCTAAGAACCAGCACTCCATACCTCCTTGTTCTGTAGCATGTGGACATTCCATTGCTCTGGCATTACTTGTTCAAAATACTATTCTTTACCCATCATGTTATCTTGGCATTTGGTAGAGATCAAGTGTCCTTAAATGTTTGGGTTTATATATATGTGTGGACTCTCCATTCCATTCCATTGACTGATAGTTCTGTCCTTATGCCAGTATCACAAATACTGGTTATTGTACTTTTTTTTTTTTTTAGTAAGAATTAAAAACAAAGTAAGAGTCCTCCAAACTCTTTTTTTTGCAAAGTTGTTTGACTATTATGGGTCCTTCTAATATCTATAAGAATTTTAGGACTAGCTTATCTAATTCTGCAGAAAAGGCAACTAAAATTTCAGTTGGGATTGCGTTGAATCTGTATATACATTTGGGGAGTATATACATCTTAACAAGATTGTCTTCCAATCTATGAATGCCTTTTCATTTGTTTAGGTCTTTTTTTTTTCTTTTGAAGATGTTTTTGTCCTTTTCAGTATGCAAGTTTTGTATTTATTTTGATAAATTTATTTGTAAGTATTTTATTTTTATTGCTATTGTGAATAAAATTTTCTCAGTTTCATTTATAGATTAGAGGGCTAAGTGAATGAAATTCATGCACTGGGGTGGGGGGTGGGGGAGGAGGAGGGCATGTCCCTTAGCCCAGCCTGCCCCCTCTCACAGTCCAGGAGCCCTCAGGGGATGTCCCACTGATGGCTTAGGTCCGCTCCCACGGGGAGCAACTGGGCTGATTAGGGGCTGATCACCCCGCTGCTTCTGCCACTGCTGGCCGCAGAAGCCTCCAAGGTGTTTTCAAATGTGTTTTCATCAACACAGACTCAGTTCCTTCACCATAAAAATATGACAACTTTCTTTAGGCATTTTCAAGATATCTCTTTCATAGGATATGACATTTTTTTCTTTCTTTCTTTCTTTCTTTCTTTCTTTCTTTCTTTCTTTCTTTTTTTTTTTTTTTTTTTTTTTTGTTGTTGTTGTTGTTGTTATTCTTACCTGAGGATATTTTTCCATTGTTTTTTAGAGAGTGTGGAAGAAAGAGGGAAAGACAGAAACATCAATGTGAGAGGGACACTTTGTTTTTGTTTTGTTTTTTAATATATTTTATTGATTTTTCTTACAGAGAGGAAAGGAGAGAGATAGAGAGCTAGAACATTGATGAGAGAGAAACATCGACCAGCTGCCTCTTGCACATCTTCTTCCGGGGATGTGCCCACAACCAATGTACATGCCCTTGACCGGAATCAAACCTGGAAACTTTCAGTCTGTATCCAGTGAGCCAAACCTGCTAGGGTAGTGTATAACTTTTTAAAAATATATTTCTATATTTAATTTGGTAGTATTTTGTTGAGTATTTCTGCATATATGAGTGTGTGTGTGTGTGTGTGTGTGTGTGTATATATATATATATATATATATATATATATATGTAATATTCGTCTCTAGTTTTTACATGTGATAATGTGCTCAAAATTACCAGAGTACAATTAGCTTCATAGAATGAATTGAGAAATGTTCCCTCTTCTGTATTTTTTTCTTGTAAAGAATTTGTGAAGTCATGTATTAATTATCTTTAACCATATTTTGGAATTCACCAGTGAAGTCATTTGGTCTTGGGCTTTTTATTGTTGGAATTTCATCTGTCATCTATTTAACTATCTGTTTTTATATTACTGTTTTATCTCTTTATTTTTATAGGTCTATTCAGATTTTTAAAATTTCTTCTTGAGACAGTTTCAGTATTTGTATGTTTCTTGGAATTTGCCATTTCATCTAGATCATCTAATATATTGACATATGATTGCTTATAGTATTCCTTATAATCTGTTTATTTCTGATCAGTAGTAATATCTGCATTTTCACTTCTCACATGTATCTAATTTGGATCTTCTTTCTTTTTTTTGATCAGTCTCATAGAAATTTGAATTAGTGGTAGCAGAGTAGAGTTTAAAAGCTCTTCTTCAATACAGAGGAAAGCAAAACAAAAGGCAGAAATTGGCAGAACATAAGATGGTTAAAGTGAGTGATATGGAAGAAAAAGAAAAACATATAAAATAGTTATTTAGTTTTCCAAAAATAAAATTACATCAAAGAAGCACTGATCTTAAATATGAAAAACTTATTTGAGATAAAGTATAAATGAAATTATGAATTTAAAATGATTAACATGCAGAATCAATGAAAAAGTACACCCAAATATATTAATAAATATTTATTTTATTTCTACCATGTAACAAGTACTTACCTTATATGTCAGACACAAATTGATTTACATCTTGCTTATTCTTCACAATCATACTATGAAGTAAATCTTAGTTTGGTTCCTATTTGACTGATGAAAAAATAGATTGTATGTGAAATCTAAAAGAAAGTCAACTCACTGACAATTGAATTGTGGTTTACAGGGGCTGGGGAGTGAGGAGAAGTGGGAGATGTTGGTCCAAGAGTACAACTTCAGTTGTAAGATCACTGAATTCTGGGACTCTAATAAACAGCATGGTAATATAGGTGTTTTTTGTTTGGTTGGTTTTTTTGTTTGTTTATTTGTTTGTTAAAAAAAGGAAAATAAAGGTGCAGAGAAATTTAAGAAACTTTACTCTGGCCAGAGAGCTGGTATGAAGCAGGACTAGAATTTTGATCTATGGGTGTCTTTCTCTGTTGCTTTTGGTTTATAAATACAACCTTCCACTTGTGGGCCTCCCTTCCATATGCCCAACATGTTAAGGATACACCTCGGAGATACTGCAGGTTCATTCCAGAATTTAAAGAAAAATCACAAAAAGTGGATCACAATAAATCTCTTAGCCAGTGAAGGGTCCCGCCTACGGTTTGTAAAAAATACACCCGAGAAAGTGAAATAAAGGAAAATGTAATGAATCAAGGTTTGCCTGCACTGATTTGGTTGTTGATTAAAAAATAAGATTACACATATATGTTGAATTATTCAACAAGCTGATAGAGTTTACTAGAAGTATCTAGTATTGACTTCTAATTGCATTTAATCAAATTTATACCAATTGAATTCAATAAGAATTAATTGATTTTCTTTCTGTAACTTAAAGTAAGTCCAGGATACTCAACTGAATATATATAATTTATGCTGTTGTTCCATGTCCAAAATGAGAAGCCTACATCTACTAAAGATATGCACTGCTTTCTGCCTTTAGGCTTGTGCAATTTACCTCATGACTCTCAGCTCATGTGTAGACCTGAACTAGAACTTGAGGGAATGAGACAAATACACAGATACTTCAGACTCAACAGCTGATGCCTTTTCATCCTTGGCCAGCAACTTTCCAAACATGTGTTTGCATCTTAATGAGATTAAATGTATAATTTCTCAGGAAGAGGCTACAGCAAAGTAGGATCAAATAAGCAAAACGCCATCTGAATTGCTGGAGAAATGTCTGATGACAGGAATAGACAGCGGTGGCTGGATATTATGTGACATCATGTGAGCAGTGTTTAAAAGGTGTTGTGGCCCTTTAATGAGCCTTTGAGGAGGTTACAGAGAGCAGTATGGTTTTAGAATATCACCTTTAAGTATTCTTTCCTTCAAATAGCATCACTCTTCCATTTAATTGCAGGTTTCAGTTTAATTGCAGAGTTTCATTGTGTCACTGAGAAAGTTCTATTTGGGACCAGAATGTATGTGTGATATGTGATTCAGTCCTTAGCAGCTGGGTGTCTGACCCTCTCTGTGCCTTGGCTTTCTCATTGACCAAGGACTGCCTTGGTGCTTAGATAAGCTCAACTGATAAAGGAGTTAGAGTGAGGACTGGTTCCCAGCAGCGTTGCAACCATGTGAATGGCTTTTCTATGATTACCCCAAAGCTAGTTTTTTGTTTTTTTTTTCAAGCCACTTGCCAACTGATCTCCAACTAGGAATTAGCAATTTTAGTTAAGGTGTTTATACTTAAAGGTATTAATATTTAATTAGATGTTTCCATAGGTTAGAAAAATAAAAAAGAAAAGAAGAAAAGGAAACCTTCAAAGTCCTAAGGACTGGACATCTAATTGTGGAATTTCAGACATTTTGTGTCAGGCCTCAAAGAGGGTGGCTATCACAGTGGTTTGTGTGCCTGGCTTTCTCCATCTGTCTGCAGTGGAGGGCAGAGCAATGAGTCAAGAGAACAAACAAGAACTAAGCTCATGGGAGGAAATGGACACAGACTGAAGAAAGAGCAAAATCCAAATGGACAAATCTCAGGACTTTACACACTCGAGCTGCTTATTGGTAGGAAGTTGTGACATTCTCAGGTGCTACTGGAATGACCTCCATTTGTAGTTTCACTTGGCTTCTGCACAGTTGTACTTGAAAACGTGGGAATGAGTGACAGGTTGGTGTAGTCTGTTTACATTTGATGAGATTATCTGAATGAGAGAAGTGTGCCTGTAGATGAGGAGCCTATATTCTTATCATTTTACACTTGCAAGGAATCTACACAAACTCTTGCGAATAATCAACCAAGTAAACCATGAAACAATGAAAACAATTTTTTAAAAAGGTAGAACTTTTATTCCTCCCATATTTCTAGGATTACACATGTATGTCTGAGTTGAATGCTGGCAAGTAGAATGATTTAAAAAAATAAGAAGGAAAGGGAAAATGAAGAGAGAAAGAAAGGAATTAAAGAAGAAAGAAAGAGTAGAGAAAGAGAGAAAAAAAGAAAGAAAGAGGACATAAGGGAGATAAAATGGTGGAGATGCAAAAGTTCTCGAAAAAATAAATAATAAAATTAAAACATTGGCAGAGTGGGGGTGTTACTTCTTCCTCTTAAGCTCTGTGTGGGAGCAGTCACTTATCCTTATGAAATGACGCCAGTTGGGAGGATCAGAGAGGTGAAATCTTGACTGCTGCTCTTTAGCCCATGGATGGCAAAGGTGATGCTCTCTTCCTCTGAGTTATTTCCTGACATTTTCTCCTGATATATGAGCCATTCTGTTCCAGGCACTCTGGGAAGGCTCCCTTGGAAAGGATGCTTAGGAACCTGAACTGGCTTTCTGTTTCTCCCCTATTTCCCCTGATTAAACCCTTTCGTGAAATCCTAAAGGAGCCAAGTTGGGGTGCAAACCTCCAGTAGTGGTGAATACTGGGCCGTTAATCCTAGTGTTTCAGGAGGCTGGATGAAGCCTGTCAGTATTGTCAGGACAACCTGCTAAGGAGCGCTCCTAACTCTCTTACTATTTGGAAAAAGCTCCCCTGGTCTTCCTGTGCCTGGTGCTTGTTGAGTGAGCTATTGCTGAACGAGAGGAATGCATCCTTTATAACGATGAGGTCATTTTTATGCTTATTGGTCTTTCAAGCAAGCTATTCCTTCAAGACTAAAGTATTTGAGAGAGAGAGAGCACAGAGATAATGACTTACCGAAAGGAACAAAAGGAGGTTTTTGTGTGGCTATGTGTCCAAGTATTTTATTAAAAGTTTCAGCAGCTGCTCCAAGAGCAAGGTGCCTGTGCCTTTAATCATTTTCATTTTAAAAACAGAGCCTTCTATTCCCCCATCTTCAGCTGTCCCAGAGGGCAGCCAGGCCAACTTGAACACCATCAATTTCTCTTTATGACAAGCCTGGTGCTTCCCCAGGTCTTCAGAACTGCCTAAAATGTCCAGGAAAGTAGATTATGAAGAGGATATTAGAATTGTAAACAAGAACAATTTTGTAATAAAAACCATATATTTTCTCCATTGGACTTTGGGCTTAATACTGCGGCAGCAAAAGTGTCACGAGTCATAATTTGTTGATGGTCACTGAGCATTAGTTACAGTCGGCGCGCGTGCGGAAAGGGCAAGTCCTCCTGGCATCCCATTAAAGCAGATCTCGGATGGGTAATTGCGATTTCATTCTTCTAATGCGTCTCTTCCATTCGAGTGTTCATTGTGGGGCCTGATGGGAAGAACTTGTGTGTTACAACTTCCCAGGCTGCTCCCAGAGCCGTGTGCCCCGATGCAGAGGTATTTTGCGCACGTGTAAAAGGCTGATTAATAGTGAATATGAAAGGACCACCTTACTAAGAGGCAAAGGAGACCCATGTCCCACCGTGGAGCACCTTGACAAGGTTTAGGGAGGATCTTGATTGGATCGTTGTGGGGGGGGGGGGGGGGGGGAATGAGCGTTTCCCTCACTGCGCTGTGATTCTTCAGCAGCACATCCGCACCTCCGTCCACCTATTTATCCTTCCTGCCGCCAGGGTTTATGAGTCTGACACAATGAACTCAGAAGCAGTAGATTTTCCCCAAGAAGCGGAGTGTTTTTTTTCTGTCTGTGAGGAAAGTGGAAGCCCCGTGTGAAATGCAGGCATTATCATCCGTTCATATCATCAGAAGGGCGAGCCTTTTGTCTCCAGGAGCCTGTCGGCTGGGACAGTTCATACTGCGCTTAACCTTTTGTCTCTCCAGCATTCTTTGTTGTCCTCATTCCCACAGAGGCACCCTGAACGTATCATCCTAAAAACGTAATTTCCGATGACACGGTTTCTGCTTGCATTGCATATCTGCTTTTCTTGCATTCAGTGGCCCACATTCCGGAATCTAGTCCTTGTGTTTAGTTTTGCCAGGGAAAGGAAGATGCCCAGAGCCGCTCCATTTCTATGGAGACCTTCTCCTGTCGCAGGCGATGGAGAGCCCATGTATGTTTTCAGTTAGCCCAAACTCCTCTGCACATCCCTGTGGCGGCACAAGCATAACCGCGCATGTTTGAGCAAAAGACAATGGCTGTCCTGACGAAGGCGAGAGGAAGAGCCCAAATACTTTAATGCGAGGTGACAAGAGAAGGCATGTGGTACTTTGTGGAATCTTTTTGAATATTATGATTTTTAAAATAAGGGCAGAAATCTCTAGTCCCTATTAGCATCCAATTCCGGTTCCTGCAGCCAGGACATGCAGGAGCCAGCTTCCTCCTTGTAGGGGAATCAGGTCAGTGTGGGGTCTTTCTGATGAGCTGGGGCAATGGGATCGGACTGAGACAGAGCTCACTCGGGTTTAATACACCGTGAAGGACAAAAATGAACACCCTTCCGTTACTTAGGCACCTGTCCAGAGCTGGGAAACACGCACAAAAATGTCCCAGTGTAGATTTCGCCTAAGAGAGCAGAGATACCACCTCGCCTTCTGTGTCTGATCAGATGCGAAGGGGAGCAGGAATAAATGAGTATCCCATTGTATTTTTTTTTTTCCATGAAAAAGCCCAAGAAACAGAAACGTACATAGCACTGGCAGAGATGCCAGTTATTTTCAAATGAAAAGGGCTATTTGTTTCCAAATTACAGCAGCCACTGGAATGCATGCGTTTATGGCTCCCAAGTCCTCATTTGGTACAGTAAAATTACCTTCCAGTAATTTAGTCACTGGGGCTTCGTCCTGCTGGCTGGTCAGAGCGATCAGATAGCTTGCAGCTGCGGGCTGAAGCCCGGCCATTTCTTTCCCCCCAGGACAGGCAGTTAGCTATAGAGCCATCAGGGCGGCATCTGTCATCCTGCTAGGCCCAAATTGTTTTCTATGATGGATGTCACAGTCTGTATGATCAAAATAGAAGCCCTGCTGCTTTTAATTGCAAAATCGGACTACTTGCACATTTGTTATTATGCCGGGTTATTACCTCACACAAAATGAATTAACAGGTGAAAATAATTGATGAGAGGAGTCTAGGGATTTTTAGCCTCTTCAAAGAGACTTTGTAATTATGGCCTAATGAATGTTCTGAGACGTATCTGTGGGGGGCAGCATGAGACCACCAAAGATCTCTTCAGATGGATGATAAATTCGACTGAATTCTCCGGTAATGCTGCTTAAATTTACTTAGCAATTAGTGTAATAGGCCTACATGATTCATAATAACATACTGAGAATTTTTAAATACGTTTGTTCCATTCGTCTATAAATTAAGCTACTTACTTCAGCTTTCTTCCCAAGGTTACTGAAAATGTGAACGAATAGGACGTTCTCAAACCAAGATCACAGAGGGTAGGAGTGTGGGTTTCGGAAATACCTGACTGAATGCTGCTGGCACCTCAGATCCTTCCTCTGCCCCTCTCCCAATAGCCTGTGAAGGGAACCTCCCCGAATTTTGTCCAGATATAGTTTCCAGAGTCTCCAGCATGTAGAGACTCCACATCTGTGCGGTGCAGTCCATAATTTAAACATTTTGTGAGCCGGAGTGGTTGCTCTTGGCTTTCTGACCACTCTTCCGCTGAGACTCGGTCATATTTCAGATTCACTCAGCCCCGCCCTGCCTCCGAGGTCCAGAAGCTGCAAGCAGGAGCCCCTGTCCCCAAGCAAAGGCAGCATTTCCTGGCTCAGCCAGGGCAGCCACAGGCCTGGGTACTGCTGCCCATGTCCACCTCACTAGGTTTAGAATGGGGCTGTAAGATAGACAACCTAACAGTTACATGGACAGTGGAATATTATTAA